>NW_022900933.1:36052812-36137363 GCF_012274545.1 Fukomys damarensis | reverse complement strand
AAAAAAAAAAAAAAAAAAAAAAAAAAAAAAAGAACGGCTGTAACTCACATACTTCCTGTAAATACAGATTAATTTTCAGCTCTGCCAGGGCCGGCTCTGGGGCTGTCTTTGCAATCATTCCAACCAGAGTGAAGGACAGCGGCCCCTCGCCACACCCATCCTTCCTCCAGCAAGGCCACCTCTGAGTTCAGCCTCAGAGCTCCCCCAAGATCTCCTTTGCTGTTTTTATTGGTTTTATGCTGTTGCATAACAAACGTAGCAACACAAAATAACACCCATTTGTTAGCCCACTTGCCAACAAGCAGAGGGCAAGGGCTGATCTCCTACTTACGCCAGGCACAGGCCTTGAACTCTCTACCACACTGTTCTAAAACGAGGCCAAGTGGTACTGCTGTCCCTTATTTGAGGATAAGGAAGCTGAAGCTTCAGTAGAGTGGGTAATCTATTTAGAGCCAGGTGCTAAGAAGAGGTCCAAGCTGGATTTGAATCGAAGGAGTCAGACTCTTAGACAAGTAGCGCTGTGCTAACCCACTGCATTTGGCACAGGCAGTGGCTCAATGTGTAGCCCAAGCCCAGGGCTGATCCTCACCGAGGGAAGAGCAGATCCTGTGCCAAAAAAACCACGTTTAAGCCATGCTCTCCTAGATGCGGAGTTCAAGGACACTTGGGGGACTCTCTAACCAGATTCATCTCTGGATCCCTTTGAGGCAGAAGAGGATGAGAAGGGTGAGGTGGCCATGGTGAAGTCTTAAGCACAAGGTCCTGCAAGGGCCAGAACCCAGGGGTCATGTCTGGTAAGGATTGAGGAACCTCTGCAAGTGGAGGCTTTCAGAAGAGCTGAAGCTGGTGGATACTTCTGGCTAGTTATCTCTTGTGAACCTTCTCATTCTTTCATTTTTTCATTCATTCCACCTTCATGGTCAGCACCCTTCCCCCGTGAGACCCTCTGCTTCATGCAGGGATCTATAATAAGGACAACCCACCACCTCCAGCGGCTCAGGAACACACAAGGAGCTACAGCTCTCATACAATACTCGTAACGGCAGGAGGTGAGCAGAAAGCCCAGGAGGCATCAAGGAAAGGACAGCAGGTCAGGAATTTGGGGCTGAAGCTGGGGTATAAGGCATTGTCGGAGGAGCCCTGAGCCAGTCTGATGGTCGCATGCCATTCCAAGAAGGAACAGATGAAAAATCGCACAGAAGCCTAGAAAGAGCAAGACTCGAGATCGTAAAGAAAAACCCATACTTCTACAAGAAAAGATGGAGAGGGGTGAAAGGGGGGTTGGAAAGATGGGTACACTTGTTGGTTTTGTCACTGTGCAGTGACCTTGCTGGAGAGGACGGGTGTGCACAGGTCACCTGGTCAGGGAGGAGGACACTTCCTGCCACACCTCCTTGCCCAGAGGCCACACATGGCTGCAGGTGGAGAAGTTGGTTGGCTATTAGAGGTGTAGTGGGAGAGGGGTGTGAGGCCTGATCACACCAGGGGAGGAATTCCCCAGGAAAATGCGGAAGCCTGGGGAAACCCTGGGATGGACCACAATGTAAGGTAGAGACGGCTTTGAGCAAGCAGAGGGCTGCAGTTAAATAAGACATGGCATGTCAGCAGTGACTGGCAATGAAAGAACCCACCAGGCCATTCCACTCCAAGTATGTGTATGCACTTGCCGGTGACCTGGATGCCAAGGGCTGAGCCTGAAGATGGCCCTTCATTTCTCTCCTGCTCCCTTTCTCCTCCATAGAACAGCCTGTGTCTGTTTGACTCATATTATAGACCCTGGGATGGCACAGCCCTAGGAAACAGTTACATTGTATATTTCCCTGTTCCCTTCCTGCGCATGTGCTGATCACAAAACAATCTCATGACCTTCTGCCTAGGCCTCGTAGAGCACGTGGCCCTTCTCTGCCTGTTTGCCTTCCACTGTGAACAAAAGGTGCATGGTGCTCCAGGCAACTATTAGCTCCCACCCAAAAAGCTATGGCTCCACCTGGTCCCAGTTCAGAATAAGCTTGATCTTTGTTGTCTTTTCTGCATCTCCCACCACTCTCCCTGGCTTCAGACCCTATACTGTGTGGGTTGTGGCACCTGATGGCAAAGGAGAATCCGTGAGAGCATGGCCTTCCAGCCTGGCACCCACTTCAACCCTGCACCCAGGTTGGTGCATGGTGAGGAGAACCTGCAGCAAGACTCAGAGGGGCACCCAAGCACCCGCCAGGCATCCATGCAGCCCTGCAGCTCTAAAACAAGGTAGCTCTTCTCCTTCTCAACTGTGACACAGGGGGACTCTCCCTTGGAACCCTTTTATGCAAATTTTCCTTTTCTTTTTCTCTTATTGGTTCTTGGAAAAGAAGGAAAACAAGGGCACATGGCAGACAGAAACCATCCAGTGGGCCTACCACTTCTCCCTGGACCCCTCAGGGCTCTCCCCATCTCCTTGAAACTCAGGGTTCCAGCTGAGTCCCCCTCTGAGCTGAGTATTGGCACACGCAGTGTTGTGTGGAGCCCACAGGAAGTGAGTCTCACTTTAAACCAGAGCTCTGTGAACTGTAACAGGGAGTCCATGGGGACAGAGCAGGCCAAGTGGAGAGGCATCTGCTGGACACCTGGCCAGCTGCTGTCCCCACTGCACAGTTCTTCTCTGCCCTGGCAGTTGCCCTCCTCATTCAGCACCCATCCTCTTGGCCAAGGGCATCTAGGACGCATGGATGGAAACGGGAGGCCAGCAACAAGCCAAGGCTCACAACGGAGAAGCCAAGATGGAAGTGAGGAGAGGAAATCAGGCGACAAGGAGAAAATTATTGTAGAGAAAAGAGAAGGAGGGAGCAAGTGGAGAACAAAAGGCTCTGAAAGAAAGAAGATGGAGAAAGAGTGAGGGGAGAGGGAGCATGTATTTGAAAACTGCCTGCCTCTTCTCTCTCTGCAGTAGGCTGTGTCCATGGCCAGGCCACCTCAGGGACACTCACTTTCCGCATGTATACAATGGGGGTGCCGGGAACAGACATGGGATTATTAATGAACAAAGGGGGAAGCAGGTGCCTCGGAAGAGTGTCCGGTGACCTGTCCTTTCTACTATAATAATGCCTATTTTTATCACTGGGGTGGGAATTCGGGTCCTGGGAGGGGCAGGGCCTTTCTAAAAACTCAGGGCCTGCTTCCCACCTAGCAAAGCAAGCTCCTGAACTGCAGGTGGTGGAACAGCTGCGTCCTTTCTCTGCTTGACTCAGCAAAGAGGTGTGGAGGGGAGGTGGCCTTTGCAGCTGGCCGTGGGTTCCTCATGTTGGCCGGCCACTTCTCTGACTCCAGGTGCTGGGTCTGAGGGTCCCAGACTAAGCAAGTGCTGCTCCCCAGGTGGAAGGCAGTGCACGATCCTGCAGGGGTGAAACTGTCGTCCCATAGCAGAACCCATCTATGACCGTCCAGCGACGAGGCTGGCCCCTCACTGGGAGGAGGAGGAGCTGAGTGTGCACATCCCAGCCTGCAGGAGTGTGCATGAGTGTGAGTGTGCACATGGATGAGCCTCGCATGGGTGTGGTTGTAGGGGGCTTCTGTGCCTGGGCTTGTGTGGCCATGCACACACGAGTGTGCCTGCAGGGTTGTATCTGTCTTTGCGCACACAGCTCATGGGCAGTGAAGACACAGCTTCCCTGAGACTGTGCCTCTTTCCAGGGTGCTGTGGGAATGTGACAGCTAGCTTGGTCAACACCGAGCTTGGTCAACAGCTTCCTTCTCAAGGCGTGTGGCTGAAGATAAGCGGGATTTCAGAAGGATAGTCGAAGACCTTTCTTTTTTACTTGAGCCCTCCTTGAAGCTAAAACCTGGCTGGCAGGGCGCCTTCCTCCTCATGAGCTTCCTGTGTTAGCTGGAGGGTCTTCCTGGTGGGATTCTCATGCTGGACTGGGGCCAGGTGGGGTCACCCTGACTCTAGGCAGGGTGCTACCTTCTTAGCTCTCTTCTCCGTCTGCACTGTGGGGAATGGGTGGTGGAATCTCCCTCTTACTAGTTGAGCTAGGAAAGAGTTTAATGTCCTAACCAAGTTCTCACCAAGTTCACATTGGAAGTTAATCTATGCAAAGCACAAAGTTTAGATTCATTTATAAATAGACACAAGTTGTCAGGAGGCTGTCAATGCCTTAATCAGTTAGGACTTTGGAAGACTTCACCCCCTGACCCTCCTGCCATCCCAGAAGGTCAGCTTTATCAAATCCTCCTTCCAGATGAGGCAGCTGAGGCTTGGAGGTCAAACGACTTCTCCAAGTGCTCCCAGCTAGGCAGAGAGAACTGGGAACCTGATGGTCCAGGCCCCCAAGTCCCTGCTCCATCCTCCTCCACAGCCTTGGTATTTCAGTTCGTGACTCGGTGCGAGATAAGGTAAATCTGGATAGACGGCCAGCCGCCGGGCTATGTGAGAGACAAGCTTTAGCAAGACTGTGTGTCATTTTGCATGTCCGGCTCTTTCTTTCTCTGACTGACGTCCCGGCCGTTCAAGCTCCTGGATTCCAGTGTGAAATAAAAATATCTGCTGAAATTTTGGACTCAGCATTTCCTAGAAACCAGGGTTGATTAACACCATCCCTGCCAGCCTGGGAAGTGGAGCAAGATTTCCCTCCCCTGGGGCTGGATTCAGGCAGAATTGAAACCTCCCTCTAAGAAAAATCTGGGAGCAGATTTCAACTCTACAGGCCTGTAGCAAAAATCTCACCCCAAGGCCATTGCTGGAGTGCTGAAATGCATCTTTCCTATGTCTAAATTTGCCATTTCCCTTGCGATTCTTACTCACAGAAGCAGCCACATCAGCCTTGGCTTGGAGCCTACCTACCTTAGCATCCTCTACCTCTGCCCCATAGACCATACCTCTGTGAGATCGTCCTGGTTAAGGGATGGTGGAGGTGCTGGCCAAGGGCTTGTTGAATGACTAAGGAATCAAATGAGCTTTAGCATTTCCTAAGCCAGGTCAGAGACCAACGTTAGGTCTGCAGAGAAAAACCAGGGAAAAGCTGCCGTGGACCCCTCCTATATATAGAAAAGTGGCTGAAATATTAGTGCTGCCCACTGTGTGGCTATAATAGGCTGACACCGTGTCCAGCACAGGCACTCGGGGTACAGTGTGCGTGGGGACAGTGCCGTCTCTGCTGGCTCATGGGCTCCCCAGAGACAGCGAGTCATAGGGTGGGTGCCAACCTCCCTGCAGCACCCAGCAGCCTAATCCCGCCTGTCCAGGGTCAGCTTTTGCAGCCAGTGCTGGGAGAACCCTGTGACGCAGGGCTGCAGCCAGATGGGAAGACATCCAGAGGGCCTCTGAGTCCCAGCAGCATTGCCAACCCCTCCTTGAGACAGGGCTTCGCTGGCAGGTCCCTTAACCCTCTTCCTGGCTGGCACTGCTCCTTCCCCAGGCTCCCCCAAGCCTCCTGCCCTGCATACTGGACCACAGGTTCAGTCCCCTCCCAGCCCCTCAGCCAGGACTCTCAGAAGGGAAGAAGCAAAGTGATGGAAAGGCAGAGGGTCGGATGGCAAATGACACACAGGCAGCCACCCTTACATTTCAGACTTTGCTTTGGACACTTTGGATGTGGTGTACCATCGAGCCCTTGTACAAATCAGGAATTCTTAGAAGAGACTTAGAATTCTTAGAAGAGAAGAACTCAGGCAGGTTTAAGTGGTCTTGTGGAACAGCCAGAGACAGGAAGGAGAAGGTCCTACCTGCCTGCCTGGGCACACCTGTCGGCCTTTGCCTCAAGATCCCTCAAGATCCCTGCCTGGGAGAGAGGAGTGGAAGTACCTTTGTCTCTGGTACAAGTCTCTCTTGCAATGTGGAAAAAAAAGACTGCAACTTTTGAGAAGACAGGTGATGCCAAGCCAAATATAGTATGGCAGGGCTAGTTGTTTGCATCTAATAATCCACTGCCTGTACCCTGGAAGGTGTGTTGTGAGTCTCCTGGCATAGGCTGATAACATGGCTATAGAAGTGAACTTGCTTTTTCAATAATGCTTTGCAACATGAAGATTGTTCTTCATAAGCTGATTGGCAAAGCTGGAGTCCGGAGGAGGAACAACTGGCTTCGGTGTTTGTTCTGGATTTGCTCCACTCCAGACCCAGAAGAGAGTCTCCTTCCCAGAGGCACAGGGCTCTGGCCCTCCAGTGGAGACCTCATGCTTACATCCTAAAATTGTGCTAAATGCCTCCCTGCCCACCGTCCTCCTCCCTGCTCCACATCCCCTGGTTGTGGAAGATGCTCATGGGTCCCTAGGGGAAGTGCTCCTGCCCTTGCATAAGGCCTGCAGGTCCAGGAGAATCAGACTGCAGCAAAGGTGTCAGAGAGGAAGGCTGCACAATGCGGCCATGAGCTTTCAGGATCCTGTGCTGTGTGCCTGGATGGCAAGAGGAAGGGCCCACCCTGGAGTTGGCTACTCCAGGAAGAAGAAAGAGCCGGAAGCCCACAGTGGCCACCCACAGACTTTCATTCTCACTGTCCTGAGTTTGTGTGGACAAAGAACAGGAGCTGGCAGGGCTCTCGTCTCCCCTGAGCCACAGTCACCTTCTTTGTAGGTGGCCAACAGCCATTAAGTCGGCCTCCGGGACCCGTGGAGGATGAAGTAAGATGGTAGGTGAAGTGTGCAGACAGGGCTTGAGTCCTCGGAAGCACTCGGTGCATGTTACTCATTGTTGTTATTATTACTGGCAGGAAAGAGGCATGACTGGAATAGTGAGCAAAAAGGGGATGAATGTAGAGCCCTGATCCCAGCTTCTCCCGTCAGTGAAGGGATTCCCAGCTCCCAGACCTGGCTCGCACAGGGTGCAGGGATCCATCTCTACGAAAGCCGCTGTGAAGGTAGATCGCAATGCCTTTGACAGAACACACATCAAGTTTCCTTCCGATACCTGAAACTGGACCACACCAAGTTTAAGACTTAGGGTTTCCGTAATTAACAGTTGAGTTGCCCTAGCCTGGGAGACAAGGATGCCTTGTGCAGGTCCCATAGGCTTAGACAGGGCCGAGGCTGGAGCTCAGGCCCCAGCTCCAGTAGCTTATGGTCTGCCGCCATCCTTCCTGGAGGAGCTGGGGACCAGGAGATCAGCTGCTCATCTCGGGCAGGTCCCCTTGGCAGCAGCTCCTGTTTACCCCTCAGCGGGAGAGGCCAGGCATGGCTCACTGCGGGCCTTGCCCTGTCCTGAGGCTCTTGGCAGCTCTGTCCTCAGCCAGGATTGGGGATTAATCACCGCCCTTTAGAAACCCACGTAGACAGGTGAGCTGGGCTGCTGGCTGGGAAGAACAGTGAGTTCACACAGTTCTGCTAAATTATGCAAAAGCCCAATGTCACCCACCCACCGCCCAGTAAAGGGAAAGGATGGCTTTCTCCTCTGCTCCTCTTTCCTGCAGGGTGCAAGGCTGCACGCCCCACCCGCTGACCTGCGGGACAGGATGGGCAGGAACAGGCTCAGGGACAGAGAGAGCCGGGAAGCCGGTCTCCAGGTGCCCGGAACTCACTGGGGTTCAGGCCTCAAGTGCTGACACCGGCAGTTCTCTCGGTGCCAGGCAATGTGCCTTCCTGTAGCCTGCACAGTCTGGGTTGGGGGGCCGCTAGTGTCATGGGTCATAACAGCATCGGCTCTGGAGCCTGACCACTCATTCTAGGACCAGACAGGAGGAGCTTCCCTGCTGGCTGCCTCTTTCTGGCAGTTCCAGGTGGGTGCTGCATGCTGAAAGCTGGACGAGTGGGAAGGAATGGCATTGCCTGAACATTCTTGTCTGGCCAGTGCTTTAGTGCATGGCTTTCCCTCTCCAACAAGCCTGCAGGGAGGGAGCCGCTGCCCTGCACAATGTACAGAGCAGGAGCCTGTGGGACTGGGAATCTCCCCATGTTCTCACTGCACCCCGAAAAGGAGAGGCACTTGTTTTAACTTCTGTTTCTTTCCACATGTGCACGTCATCTATTGTGTCTGTTTGTGAAGGTAAACAGCACAGCCACGCCCTGGAATGACATGCGTAGCTTCACGGGGGCCATTCTCTTTCTTTTTCTCTTTTGTTTGGTGTTATTGGGGATTGAGAGCAGGGCCTCTGCAGTGAGCTCCATCTCCACCTCTTTTTTAAAAGTTAACTTATTTATTTATTTATTGTTAATTTTCAGACAGAATCTCACTATAAGTTGCCCAGGCTGGGCTTGAATTTGTCATCCTCCTGTCTCAGCTTCCCAGAGTGCTAGAAGTACAGGTGCGAGCCACCCTGCCCAGGTCTACAGAAGTAATTCTTGATCCAGGTCCTCACGGCCTGCTCTCCAGCCCCAGGGCTGCTCTGGCAATGCAAGGCTTCCCTGTGAGGACATCTGGGACCACAGACCCTACCCAGAGACCTGGCTTTGCACTTCTGCTGAGCGTCACTGGCAAGGCCCTAACTTGAGTGCCCAGATGGCAGCCGCACCATCGTTTTCCACGTTGCCTGCCTGGAGGAGCTGAAGAGATCAAAGGCAAGGATGTCTGGGAGATGCATCAGCAGGACACCTCTGTGACCGGGAGGCTGTGGGCTGCTGGTTACCCATCCACTCCGCTTACACTGGAGCCTCCATCACCCCAGCCCCGTGGAGATACGTAGAAGAGCCTTGAGCTTTCTTACACCATCTAGAAAGAGAGCCAGTGACCAACGTGCTCCTGATTCTGCATCTTGGTTTCCTGGTTTGATAAATCTTTACTTCCCCTCATTTCAGAAATTTACCAATTTTTCTTTCAGGATTGTCTCCCTCCAAACTTTTTCTGTCCTTGGACTTGGTTCCAAAGTCCTGGCTTTTTAGACTGCAAGATTTGTCCTGAAAATATGCAGAATTCAGAGGTCTGGACTTACCCAGAGATGTATGTACACCACAGGGAACCCTCAGAATCTACCTCCTACAGCCAGGGTCCCCAGCACAGCAACACATAGGCTTGTATTGCCCCAGGGAAGGGGGTCAAGTCCTGTAGCCTTCCTGAGGTCTCAGTCCCAGGATCCCACAGATCTGTGCTGGGAAAGCACACAGGGAATGGGGAACTGGTAACCCCTAAGCCTGGTGACCTGAAAGGAAAACCTGGGATCAGTAGGAAAGTGCCAACCACTGTGGAATTTGCACAATTCTGTAACTTCAGAATTTCAGCCATGGAGTAGTGCAGGGATTTAATGGAATGAGCCATCCAACAGAAAGTCCTGCCCCAGTGGTGGCATGGTGGGTACCACAGAAGCATATGTGCTCTACAGCACACCATGGAATGCCAGGTGCAGTTACCAAGCACTGGAGGAGTGGCTCCCATGATGGAGAAATTGAATGTTTAGTTTTATTTCACTTTAATTTGTTGAAATTTAAATGGTTACATGTGGCTGATAGGTCCCTTACTGAATAGTACAACTCTGGAACATTATTTTCTCCTCCCTTAACACATCTTGATCCTTGCCATTTATTTGATTCTTACATTTTCAAGCCCTGAGCCATGAACTGAACACTGCGTCCAAGGTCACAAGGGCAATGGCTACCCAGTTAACACTTTTCTAGAGCCTGCTCCAGACTAGCATTACAAAATTGGGGAAGGCCAGGTCCCTGTGCTCTTGGGGCTTAGGATCATGCTCAGGGGGCTTCCAGAAGCAGGACCCACAGTGGCAAAGGCTGGGCAGGACAGGGTAAAGAGGAAAGGCTGGAGCTACATCTCAAAATGTACAGAAGACTAGTCCCCCAGAAAGTTCACTGGGGGACAGCAGTGGGAGCCCTGGAAAACCCTACTGAGTAAGGCTGAGTGAGGGAGACACTTGCATGTGGTCCCCCAAGTCTTGTATGTTATGCTGGAGGAAAGTAGCATTTTTCTCAAAGGGATAGGGACCCCACAGGGGGCTGGTTCTTAAGCTTTTGGAGCCAGAGACCTCTGGATTCACTTCACACTTCTGCCTGCAGCTTTCAGATTACTGACCTCATGAGGGAGATTCTCTGAGGATTTGAAGCAGTCACACATGGGACCTAGTGGGTCCGTCCTAAAGCCAGTAGTGGATGGGTGCAAGGGGTCAAGGCTAACAGCCCAGGAAGTGGCAAGTTTCAATGAGGTGAAACCTCAGTTCAGGAACTTAATTGGTTCTATGATTCTGGTTGTGAATCAAATTACTCATGAATCCAGTGAAATTCCCCATAAGGTTCTCTGCAATGCCTCAGTTCACTTCTGTTCGCTAACAATTTTCTGTACAAAGCAGACAGGGCCAGCCTAGGGAGTCTGCCTGGAGATACAGGAGGCTGCTCTGTTCCCTCCTGCACCCCTTGCCACCCAGTCCCAGCCTGTTCCTTCTGTCCCAGGGCTTTGTCCCCTCGCTATCATTGATGAAACTGCCAGCCTCCCCACCCCCACAACACACCCACAAATCCAGAGGCCCTCACCGAGGAATGAAAAATAGGTGGCCTCTCCCAAGGTGGACTGAGAAGAGTCATTCTTTATTGATTTTTGGCTTTGGGGAGCTCTGTCTTCCCTTATTCATTCCTCACCTTGCATCCAAAGAAGATGAAATTAATGTATTAATCAAAATCATACAAATGAGCCAAAAGTGCCAGCCTGCCCTTGGGCTGCACTAATTACTTCCCGCAGGCCTGGTCCTGGAGTCTCGGAGCAGGGCAGCTCAGGGGGCACCGATCACCAGCTCATGGGGGACCGGCTCTAATTAATCCTCTGTTACTGTTGAAATTGCGGGATCCCAAGGGGAGGCCCAACTAAGCAGGAAGATTATTTTAAACATATACCGTAAACAACACTGCTTCTCCAGGGACGTCTGAGGTGGGGGGTTTTGACCCTTTCGTCGCTGCCATCAGAAGCAACTTAACTTTTTGTGGTCTCTTTTTGTTCTTTACCCTTTTCTGTTCAGCTGATTTTTTAATGCCAAGGTGAGAAAATCAAAAGTAAAGAATCACCATGCCAAGCAGAATATTTTGTTGTTGCTGCTGAGACAGGGTCTCACTATGTAGTTCATTATCTAGTTCAGGGCCTCTTGAGCTCCCCATATAGCCTCAAAACTGGCCTCAAAGTCATGGCGATCCTCCTGCCTCAGCCTCTCCAGGGATGGGGTTACAGGTGTACACCATCACACCTGGCTAATAATCAATATCTTATCCCCTATAAAGTGAATCCTCATAACTTGCTTAGATTATTATCAGCTAAACAGTGATAGCTAACAGCTCTGTAGTGCCTGTTGCTGATCTAATGCACAGATGTCCAGGCAGTTAGAGAGAATAGACAGCTAGACAGATAGACAGATATGCACACACATATCCACACCCATGGAGGTGCATCTATTCCTTCCTTTGAATCATGACATCCACAGAAAGAGATACCATCCGACGGCTTGTAGCTTGTAGACAAGAGGCACAGAAAGCTGAAGTGCCCTGCCCAAGGCCACACAGCTGACAAATGACAGACCCAGGCTTCACGAAACACAGGCATGTGACTTGGGGGTGCATTATTCTTAGCTACTACATTGTACCAGGGTGACATTTTACTCTTTCCAGACTCCTGATTTTATTCACTCATTTGCAGAGTTCAACTCCTTCAGGCTACAGGCTCTCTTTTGAAAGCTAAATGTGCACAACTTCTCTTTTGGCATCGTCCTCTTTTTCTTTTTTCTTTTTCCTCTACAATTACTTAATTGCATGCATAATTACTTGCCTGGGAAATCAGCTCCCTAGCATCAGACAAACACTCAGAACCAACATCTTGCCCCCGAGGCCTCTAGGAAGGTGGGATGGATCACACAAAATGAGCGGCTTTCTTTGGAATTCTTTAAAAAATGACCCACTCTCCTTTGGAAGGGCTGGAGAGGGGATTTGGAGACCACTTTTCCCCTAGAGGCTCTCCTGGGATGGCTGTGAACTTGGCAAACTGACTCAATTACCCCAAAAGAGCAATTTGTTCCCTAGCAAAACAGGGTAATTGTCTGGGGCAGACCTGGGGCTGCTGGCGAGCAGGTCATCAGAGCTGGGGGGAGCACTTTCTCCAGCAAGGAAAGTCTGTTTGGGAAACAATTATCTCACTTCCTTTGAATCAAAGACAGCCCTACATGCTGTGTGCATGCACTGAGATCAAATGCAGTGTACAGTCTCCATAGATCCTCTTCCTTTCGGGAAATTATTCATTGATAACACTGCTGGCCCAGACAGCAGCTTCCTTACAGTAACTGCTCTTTGCTTTCGGAGAAAAAGCCAACTAGGCAGGAACTGTTCCTGCTCTTAATGCAGCCTCTTCCCTCAGAGAACATTCTCTGTCTCTCCTCTCCCAACTTACATCATCCAAAAGAGGCAAGGAAGCAGCTCTGTTCTCAGAGAATTAAGGGCACAAGCCATGTGTGTGGCTTACCAGCTTGGTGCAATTGTGGAGATGCAAGGGCTTTGACTGCTTCTGACTATTCAGGCTGTGCCCAACAAACACAGCCTATGCTGCCGGGTTTCAAAGGAATAGGAGCAACAAACCCTTCCCTCTGGCCTCTCCTGGTCTACACTGGGCAGACAGGCTATGTCTTAGCTGCAGAGGAGGCCGGCAAGCTGGACATGGGGTGGAAAGAGATGTGAAGCCCCTTCCAGGCTGGATGGAAAGAGTGCTGTGTTGGTTGGAGTTGCTCTCTCTTGGCCCAGGAAATAATAGAATCTTTATTAGGATTGGTCCCATTGAACTCTCAAATATTCCTGGGGATGAACTGGCCCAGGTGTCTTGGTTTACATGGATGGATGTTGTGCAATAGCAGAGACGAGGCAAGGCAAAAGCAGGTGTGGGATCCACAGCAAGGCAGGCAGGAGACAGAGCAGTTCAGAGGAAGCTTTTCCATTTTGAAGCTTTGAGTAAGAAGGACCAATTCAAGAAAAGGCCACCCAGGGAGGAAAAAGACCAGGAGTCACAAGTATCGGGACTGGGACCAGTATAGCCACTTTGACAGGGAGTCCTGGCCTAGGTGCAAAAGCTCCTTTGTGACCAGGTTGTGCGTACATTTGCTTCGTGTTGGAGGCTGCATGGTAGTTGAAGGTAGATTATTCAAAGAATGGAAGGCAACTCTTGATGCTGATGGAGGTGGGAAGCAAGGAAGCAGCAGGCCAGGGTCCTACTGAATTTTGGTACTCAGAAGTCCCTTGAACCTCTGTGATGAAGTACATTAGCAAGACAATGAAGAAGGCCCGTCACCAACTGAGTCTCAACAATTTTCCTCTCTCTGCCTAACACAGGGGTGTGATCATCTCATTGAGCATTTCTAATAATCTTGCAGACTGTTGTTATCACTTTTATTGATGAAGAAAATTAGAGCCAAAGAGAATGAGGAGCCAATGAGGGTTAGCTCTTATTTAGGATAAGAATGCATGACTCTCCCTTCTTCCCACCAGGAGAGTGGCCCCACGTGTGCAGGAGCTTTCTTACATGAACTCATTCTACCCAATCAACATACACTCCCATTTCACAGATGACCACATGGAATCTTTAAAAGGTTTTAAAAAAAGTTTCCTAAATCATCTATCAGAGCTATATTTATAAAGGAGGAAAATATTGTATCTACTGGTGCTTACTACTCCCTGTGAGAACAAAGAAGGCTATGCAACCTAGCAGTCAATGCCTGTTTGAAGGTTCCTTTCTAAGAATTGCTCTAGCTGTTGGGCCACTGTCTAAATTCTGGACAGCCGAGTTATCGCTGTAGAATCTCAGTTCCCATATAGTTTTTTATTTGTGTAAATCTCTAGTGAACAAAAAAACCAGGCAGTGAGCATCGCCATTAAATGGTTTGTTTTTTCTCCTCTGCCTCCAAAGAAGCTAATGTAGACATTTTGTAACGACACAGCAGACATGATTGGGGGAGTTCATTTCAACAAGAAGGCCTGTCTGTCTCCCAAGAAATACATGCACAGGGACACACAGACCGGCTAAGAGTGAAGAGAAGGCTATCTTCTGTACAAGGAAGAAATGGCCACACCCCCTCACCACAAGCTCAGGAGATGTTCTGCCAAAAACAGTGAAATCTGAGCCTGGATTCAGAAAGATACAAAGAGCCAAAACAGTGTCCTCACATCTTGGACAGAGAGAGGGCAACTTACTGGGAAATCCCTCCAAAATTTACTCTGGCAGTTCTAAAAATCATTCAGGGCTTCTTCCATCCAGAATTGTGAATTAGATCCAAGGCAAGAAAGGACAAGAAGAAATATAGAAACCAAGAAAAGAACGTTTCTGTGTGCCTTGTTTTTTGCCAACAGCGACTATGGTGGCAGTGAACCAAGAATAGCTGTGAGACTCACCATCTCGATTTCCTGAGGTCCTGACTCCCAGCTGAGGAAGACCTTTGGAGTCCAGGGTAGGTGTTGAAGTGAGAGGAAGCCACAATTAACACATCGTAGTGCAAGCGCTTACACATGGGGTTTTTGTGGGGTGCGTATGAGTCACCTGAATCAGAAAGTGATACATGAGAGATGTCCCAGCTCAAAGAGACACCCACAGCCTCCACCTCATTCTAACGGAGTGAGAAAAACATCCTCTCTATGTATACTATCCTTTAACAAATATTAGTCCAGGGCCAGGGATTTAGCTCAGTGGTTCCAGCACCTGCCTAGCAAGCACAAGGGCCCGAGTTCAATCCCTGGTACCACCCCCCCAAAAAAAACCCCCAAATATTAGTCCAGAAAATAATGTTCCTATTGGGTTATGAGTAAATGACAGGAGGAAAATATCAGACTTTTCAAAAGTTATTGAGAAAAAAGAAGGGAGGGAGATGAAGAAAACGATCTAAGGAATAGGTATTTAAGGAAGGATTAGTCCTAGAAATAGATGAAGAGTTTGGCAAACTCAAAGACAATTGATGTCATTGAAAAGCTGGTCAAGAAAGTGATACACATATTAAAAATAGATGGTAAGGTAACAGAAAGGAATTGAAGTAGCAGAGATCAGGGAAATGGATACAAGAGGGAAATCAAACTGTTATAGAGGTAAAGGGCACATTAGAGACACCCAGAAAATAGAAGAATAAGCCAAACCAATAAAGCTACAAGGGTATTACAATCCCTTAAGTGGAAAGAAATTAAAATGGCTACAGAGAAGTTGTACTCCATACTGGAGGAGGAGTTTTACTGTGGGTATTCTGAGCTTAGCTGAACAAGATGGTGGACTAAGTGGCTGCAGAAAAATACCCAAAGATATATTACAAGAAAACTTCACTTGTATATAAAACAACTGAATATCCCTGGGGTACTAGGTCTTAGAGAAAAATTTGACAGAGATGAACCACTCCAAGATATATGAAAGGGGAGAACTGAAAACTGTGAGCATCAAGGAGGAAAAGAAAAATAAATTAGTTAAAAAGAAAAAACTAATTCAGTTAGCCATGTCAGAAGACTGGGGAGCAGTGCTCACAAGATCTCAGGGAGGCTAGTCTGCCTGACTCCCTTGGGAGCTTAGAGTCCTGCTTGAGACCAGAAAGGTAGGAAACTACCACAACTATCAGTGTGCTACCCAGATATATACCAGCTTGGCCACCTCTCAGTCCTCAGACTTCCTTCACTCTAGGGAAGGCCCCAGTGGAATACCATGTCAGTAGTTGCTAATTCAACTGTAATCCCCTCAAGAACTCAACCTTTGTCCTTCTCACAGCTCATTCTCATGCTGTCCTGTCCTGCAACACGGAGCTAACTTGAACAATTCCATCATGCATTAAGTCAACTTGTTCTTATTTACATATTCATGAGGTAGACAAAGAAATATCAGTGAGGAAGGGCCCTCAATCAGGAACAGTGTCTGCAAAACACAGCCTCAGCCTGATCTTTGTCACCTTGCAACAGAATGCCACTTGTGCCAGACTGCAGGTGCCACTGCGACTCTTACGGTATTAGACTTTGCCTCCACATCTTCTCCAATTTTTATGGTGTTTCTCTCTAAATTTGTTGGTTTGATACATTCTGATTCCAAATTTTTCCTTGACAGTAATATCACACAATGCACTTCATACACAGGAATCTTAGACATTAACCTTAAAAGACCCAAGGACTTGATAAGTGAGCCCATCCTGGGGAAAAATGGTAAGAGAGGAAAATACAAGATTTGAAAAGAAGAAAAACATCACAAGAGATGGCACTGAGAATTAAATCCATTAAAATACTGAGCTAGGAATAAGGAGCTGTGGTGTTTATGATTATAGGATGAAACATATGTGGTAAAAACGTTGACAATATAGAAACAATAATATAACTGAAATACCCCTGTGTTAGGATATAGAAGTGAAAGAACTGTATTTATATTAATGTCTTTGTTTTATGGTAAAGATCAATAAATATCATATAAAGGTTATAGTTATGGCATTTTAAAAAGAATCAAATGATAAAATGTCTGTGAGTTCCATTTCTAATTGTTTTTCACACTTTTCTAATTGAACCTGGATATTAATGACTTGTAAAAAACATAACTTTATTTCGTAATTATTACTGTTTAACATTAGCTCTTTCTTATTTTGAACAAAGGTCTGAAGGGTTTTATATCTATGGATTCACCTACTGTGCATCAAAAATATTCAGAAAAAAGATTGCCCCTGTACTAAATACATTTTTCTCTTGTCATTTCTTAAAGAATGCAGCATAACAGCTATTTACATAGTATTTATATTCTATTAGGTGTTATCAGCCATCTTGACATGATTTAATGTATGGGGTAAGAAATGAGAAGATCACATGTGAGTACTATGCTATTTTGTATAAGGCACTTGAACAGCACTGGATTTGGGTATCTATAGGGATTCTGGATCCTGTCCCCCCACCCCACCCTACCCCCCCAAGATACTGAGAGATGACGACATACAGATAAAATAGCTTTTGAAACTGAAAAGTAGCTTTTATGATAAATGTTACACTTTTTCAGAATTACTTCCATGTATCCATCTAACTACCTAGTCATACAAATGAATGCACACACACACACACACACACACACACAAACACACATGCACACACATATATATATATATATATTTATATATTATATGCTTGAGGGAGGATTGATATCTTAGGCAACTGTTAAGCATCATTTTTCAGATGACAGCATTTTAGTGACTTTATTTTTTCCTTTGCACATCTTGTTGCATAAATTTTCATATTATGAGCATGTATATCTTTTATGAAACAATAAAATGATTTAAAAATCTGAGAGTGGGTAATCTGTCAGGAAGTGATCAGCACCCACATCAAGCTGAGATTCTGGTTGGCCCCAAGGGGCAGACCCAGCTGCCAGGGAATTAGCAATGAAGACAGCAAGGGCAGGTGAAGGCTGATGGTGCAGCAGGAAGTACAGCCAGTGCTGACACTTGAGAGTGGGGAAGGGATGCCATTTTCTTGGACACCAGGAGCCTTGAGTCACAGGGCTACAGGCTAAAGAACACGGAGAACCCCAGGACATGGTAAGTGGGCGTTTGAGGGATGGACAGAGAGAGGCCCCCACAGACAGAAAGCCCAAGTTGACACACACTAGAGGTAGGAATGAGTGGACCTGCCTGTCTAGGGGAAGTTGTCCCAGAATGAAGGTGACCTTTCGGGGACAGGATGGTCCCCCAATAAATGAGCAGATCAGAAAGACCTCATCAGAAGACTTTTCCATGCACTTGTTCTGCTGAGGCCCGGTCAGCTTTCAGGCACGCTACAGTGGCTCACTCTCAGCAGTCCATTTCTTCCTTCGTAAAAAACATATTTCTCTTAAAAAAAAATTCAAAACAGCATTTGCTGCTTGTTTAATGCAAAGTTTAGAACAAATACTGTTTGCAAGACAAACACAAGGAGATAAATCTTCTCACACAGCCAGTTTGGGAAATTAAACATTGATTGTATCATGCGCAATAAGGCTTGGGGGAAACCAAATTGCCAGCATCTCAAACTCATTACAAGGAAGTTGAGGATTAAAAGGTTTTCGGCTCCACAGACCTAAGCCGAACCCTTCCCGAGACATTTTTAACAAAACAAAAAAAAACTGAAGATCAAATACAGAGTTTTGTAGATTTGTGGGTAGCCATCCAAAATCGGCTTGGTGCTGAAATCACATGAACAGAGACCAGCAGCAACTTGACAGAGTGGTCTAGGGTTAGGGAAATAATGGATGAAAAACTGTCACTCCCAGAACCACATTCTCTGGGCACAGCAGAAAGTTTCGACTGTGATTCATTTGTGAAAAGGCAAAAACAAGGAGTGTGTTTCAAAAATCTAACAGAGCCAGGAAAAGGAGCTCACAAGCCCTTCAGAAAAGGCACCATGCAATGGGAGGAGAGAGAGAGCTGATGTGCAGAGAGATAAAAGGAACCTGACGTCTCCTCCTGTTTCTGAGCCTCCACTCAATTACCCCCAACTTCACAGGTGGCGTAAGTAAGTCGCATGGGGTGTTCTGTCATTAGACCTCCTGCAAATTCTCCCCTTGTCGGTTTGTACCCAGATGCAGAGATTTGGAAGTCATAAAGAACAAGTCACACCAATGATGCTATTTTGATTAGCTGGAGCCTTTCATTTGGGAAAACGAAGCCATAAAAGTACTGTGTCAATTCAGGAGCTGGTTAAAGTTATCCCCTGTTATATCCCAGTCTCCAAAGAAGTTACTTCGGGAGATTCCAAATCACTGTGGATGTTGATGGGGTCTTCGATGGGACCCCCTACATTACTGTTCTTTGCTCTATTCTGATCCCATGAGTGATAATTAACTGTGGTAATTTGAGTAAAAAACATCCAAGTGAACTGGATCATCATGGTTCCAAGTATGGCTGAGGGGATTTAGTGAAGACAGAAAACCCACTCTGGGTGTGAGTGGCACCAACTGATGGGCTTGTCACCCGAGTGGAATAAATGAAAATGAAGAAGGAAGGCTGCTTCTGGTTTTCAGAGGAGCTTCTGTTTTTCAGTCTCTGCCCTCACCTTGGATGCTGTCTCCATCGCAGACCCTGCAGCCTCCTCATACAGACTCTCATGGGCCACTACAGTGAGCTCTAAGAGCTCTAGGCCTTCCCCTGGATCCTTTGGATCACCAGCACAGAGACAGTCTTTCACACTCTTCCCCACCTGACTCTGAAAGCTGCCCCTCTAAGACAATCTTGTAACTTCTTTTTCTGTATATCTTGCATTGAATCTGTTTCTCTAGCAAGCACTGACTGATACATCATTCTATTCCAGATTTGTCCTGATTAACACTCGTAACCACCTCTACTGGATTCCCTGAGTGTGCAGTGACCCCTGAAGGCATACGGCAGGTGATTAAAAAACAGCCACTCAATGGGTGAAGGAGTGGATCTGGTCCTGGGCTTCAGGGTGGAGGCAACTCTGTTCCCATCAGGCAGGCACATCTGTCTAGTGCTAGACTTAATTTTAATTTGATCACCCTTGGGAAGGGCTCTCTAGCCAACCTCTAAGGTCCCACTAGAAATTCAAATATGTACCAGAGTTGCATTGTGTTTGGAACTGCACTATCGAGGTCCATGTGACTTTTATAAATCTGTATACATTTATACCCAGCAGCCAAAACACACAGTTTGGGAGCTGTGATACATTTTGATGATAAAGGAAAAAAAAATATACATTTTTTTTCCTCTATCTCCTCTCCCTTCAGGGGAAAAATGGGAATTCAGTGAATGATGTGGACATGATGGACAGTTACTGCTTTAAAAGCATCAAGATGACTATTAATTCTTTTCCTGTTGGTTCTAACAACTCATCTCCAACTGAATTGGGAAGGATAAAATTGATTTTGCTAAATGGAAAATCTATTCAATAAGTTGAGGCTTTAATAAGATTTTAGGATTGCTTTGGGATATTTAACGTGAGACACCTTTTAAACTCACAATGACCCCAAACTGTTGTTCAAAAGCCAGACCTTGAAGCCAACTGAAGCTGCTTGTCATTTCCCCAACCTTCCTGTCCTCAGCCTTCCTTGATTCCTCAGCCATACCTTCAGCTGCCAAATTCTTTGCCTCTTAAAGGAACACATTAAAGAAGAATGCATTAATCTTGAATCGTTTGGTTCCAAATGACAGGAAATTTAATTACTTCCTCAAGTACCTGAGAAATCCAGAGATAGCTGGCTTCAGGCATTGTTGGATCTAACCACACAAGTGATATTTGTAAGAATCCTTCTCCCTCATCGATTCTAATGTTCCTTGTGCGGATTTGTCTTAGTGAGGGTTTACGTCATCATGGCAAAGACACGGTAAAAAAAGAGAACCTCTTCCCAGCAAAATTCCTGGGCCAGGCCCCATGTATACTGTAGTCTAAGTGTCCTGGCCTGTGTTCTGGTCCCATCCCTGGGCCCGAGTTCTTTTCCACGAAGCACCTTGTGGACTGAACAGAGTTGAGAGCAGCAGGGCTAAAGGACCAGTCTGGCACCAACAAAGGTGGCTGACACTGGAGCTCATCTAATATTCCCATCTCTACAAAGTCTCTGACAAGTCCTCTAAGTGTGCAAAAAAAAAAAAATCTCCCTTTTTCCCTGCGATCTCACAATCCTGGCGTTTGGCTGTCATTTACCACTTTTACCGTGTAGGCGATCACACTCTATCTGAATTATCAGGTGCAGCCACCCAGTATTTCCTCATTGTAGGGTGAGATAGGGGAGGGGAGAGGCCTACAGGGTTACAGAGGTCCTTGTGAAGTCTTCCTTCACTGTATGAGGCCATGAGCATGGCAGAAGTTTTTGGAAATGTTGATATCTTAACTTGCAAAATTGAAATGATGATGTCTGCCATTCAGAGATATGGGGAGAATTATTCTTTATTAAAAATTACATAGCTTCCAGTACAAACACAAACACACACGCACACACACCTGGTATGTTGCCTGGTACAAAAACGAACAATATATTCTTTAAGAATGGACCCATCTGATTCACCAATTTTATATCTCAAAGCATGTAAGATAATGGTGTTGTACAGAGGTAATTCTTAAGGTTTGTTGAATAAATGAAAACACTGAAATGTTAAAGGAAAAGAAAAAACAAAAACAACTCCCTTTTAGAGGGTCTGTCTACTCCCCGGGGAAAAATAAGAGCAATTCTTTCCACATCATGCTTGGGCTCCTATGACCTGCATACTGTTCTTAGAAGATAGAAAAATATGAACTTAAAGCCATGAACTTGGGCAAGTCAGCTCTGTGCGCATTTCAAATGGAGATTTTGGTGCCTGTGTCACAGTCCTTTAAACAATAGGTATGAGAATAGTCATTAGCTGAAAGACCTAAGAAATATTACCTGACATCCCTACTTCATCCTGCAGCTCAGTTTCTCTGGTTGTTAGCAGTGGCTTTGGATTAGCTCAAAACTGATGGGTTTTAGGATTAGCAACACTCATGTTGTTAAAAAGCATTGTAAAAAACACACAAAAAATCACTTAGGTATCGTCATTTCCACTGTAAGCTGGAATGAGTGCAAAACTGGTGTGAATAAGCATGCTGGGAAGTGGATGATATTTTTAAAGGTGTAGATAAATTGGTAAAAGCCAAATATGGAGGTTCTGGCATTCTTCCGGATATCGTTTTCATAGGCAAGGTAACGTGGTACCCACTGCAGGCTCTCTCATCTTGTATCAGTGTCAATTTCGTTCTCCCCACTGCTGTCTGACGTGTGACAGTCCTTCTCAGGACCCCAGCCTCATGCAGGAAAAAAGATAATTAGGAGACTCCTCTTCCCCACTACCTTTCTCTTTAAAGCCAAGTTTACCCCTCATCTCTATGATTAACCTTGAGATAATGTTTTGAATCAGACAACTCAGGGCAACTTGTTAATTAACCTTGAATATTACATCACCTTGAACTTTTGTTTTCTCATCTGCCCAGTGGGGTTCATCATTTCATGTCTGTGGTCTGTGGTTTTCTTTTCCCAAATCCATACCCTCAGGTCTATTCAAGAGAAAAATCAGACCAACCCAAGTGGAAATTTTTTTTTGTTTTGCTTTGTTTTTTAACAGAACATTTCAAATTTGTCCAAGTCATGAAAAGCAAGAGCAACTGTCACAGATCAGAGCAGACCAAGGAGGAGAGGGGATGAGTAAGTATACTGTGGTGTACTGGGTGGGATCCTGGAACAGGAAGAGTGTGTTAGTGGGAAAACCATTCACATGTGGATAAAGCTTGCTGTCAAGCTCGTAGTAGTTGCAGTATTAATTTTTTAGCTTTAAAACATACAGCATGTTTAGGTAAGATGTTGACAGTAGAGGAAGCAGAAGGAAGGGCTCTCTGTACTTCCAGAAACCACCAACTATTCATAAGTAAAATTCTAAGATAAAAACTATTGGGGCCAATGATGATGTGCACGTTGCATGGCTGGAGTGAAGACCACAGGCGACGACGTGGACGGGGAGGTTCCCTGCCCGCACCCGGTGCCAACAGAGAACACGAAGATGATGCTGAGGTCCTTTTGCCACCCTCACTGAGAGCGGCACCAGTTTCCCTTCGATCTGAGAAAAAGGAGGGACAGCAATAATTGCTGAAGTCTGTAATCTTGACAAATGGACTGCATTACGGCAGGGCAAAGAGCAGGGATATGATTTCAACTGTCTGAATCCTTTAGAAGACCAGAAGAGCAAGGGGGAGGAAGAGAAGAAAGCCACGCGACGTTACTCTCTACCCTTGGCACCAGCACTGGCTGCATTTGGGGGGCGCAACACTGGAAGTCTGGTCGGAGGTACGGAAATCTCAGCTCCCATCCTGGCAACCGCACACTGCCACACACACAAAACACATATTTCTTCCCTCAAGTAGAACTTTTTCCTCAGGGGAGCAGGAGAGGATTTCAGAGGTCAGTTTGGAAGCAGACTATGGAATTTTCTGGGATGAAAACATCTACTCCTCTTTGCTCTGGCCTTAGCTCCACGCACAAGAGAAGCAAGAGCGCAGCTTTTCCTGCAGAGTGGGACAGTAGGTACCTGTGAGGTCAGAGCTGGTCTCCTTCCCGAGCCATCGTGGACATCTTCGTGGCCCTTTCCCAGAGACCATTTAAGAGGCTGGACTCTGTCAGAGTGGAAGGGATGCAGGAAGTAACAGTGCTGGGGTTTCTGGAAAATCCAAACATCCCAATGGCTTCCCCCTGGCTTCCAACCCCTGCACACACAGAGCTCATGGACTTGGTCTCAGATCCCTGTCCCTTGTGCAATTCTCCTTGCTGCAGGGCTATAAATCTAGCCCATTGTGATATTCTGCTGGGTGCTGGGTGCAGGCATGGCTCTCAGAGTACAGTCATGGGAATGGCCAGGGGAGCCATGGCTTAGGAGAGCACTGGGCATTGAGCTCCTGGTCCCCCTCAGGCTGACTCTCTGGGTTACAAGCTTCAGAGAGTAGGGCCTGACATCTCACACAGTTTCAAGGTGACTCTGAGGCCCATTACAGCATAAGACTCACAAGTTTTGGGGCATTTACCCCAGACCTCTTGGTCTGGCAAATTCATCTTCCAGCCCTGGACAGGCTCCCAGGATGACCCATGGAACAGAGGTTGACATGGGTGCCTTCCCTTGAGATGGTCAAATGGTCAAATTTCTTTTATATGTTTTCCCTAGCTAATCAGGAAAGCTTTCATTTGCCCGACTTAGCTTGGTTGTCAATATCTCCCTTCTTACAGATGTGCTGCTCCCTGAAATCACTCAAAGACTCCACCCCAGTGGTGCATTCTCATACCTGGTGGGGACCAGCAGGAGACTGGAGGGACACTTGACATAGACCATCACTTTGAACAGTGCCCTCAGCAGTGCAGTGGATGATTCCCCCCTAGAGTGTAAAGCTTCTGGGCCCAGACTTCTCAGGCCAGAACTATGGTTGGAGGTTCAGGTACTTTGGAACCCCAAGACTTGGTGACCAGGTCTAGAGGTTCTTCTTGGCTCAGATGCACATAGAAAGCAGCTGGGTTTTCCTATGAGCCAAGGGCCCTAAGGACAAAACAGGCCCAGCCTGGTCCTCCTAACTATAATTTCCAGTTCGGAGTTCCTTTCTTCCTACTTACTGTAGACTTCAGAAAGATTGCCCAACTCATCAAAAACACTACAACAATATTGAACCTATAAAAGAGAGCAACACTGGTTCTGGTTACTTTCTTTCTTAGAATGCTTCTGAGTCCCTGTGCAAAATGACTCCAATATGAGGACTGCAGAACAGAGTATAGAGAAGCCAAGAAGCCAAAGATCAAGCTGCAAACCAAGAGGGGTGGAGTAAGGTCTTTCTCTTTCTTTGATCCTCTTGGAGTCGACTCAGTCTTGGCTTCTTCTTGCCTCCTAACATGGGATTTTGCTCTTGTTTGCAGATTAGCTTTTTTTTCTGTCTTCTAGCCTTGCCCACTAGTCTTCTTTTCCCCACTTTCACTCTTAAGGAGTCTGGAATAGATCTCTGTCCCTTCTGGGATCATTTCTATCTCCACAGCAAACCCCTTAGCTAACAAGCCTTGCAAGTCCCTGTTGGGTGTCACCCTCAGAACATATGAGAGCCCCTGTGCTCTAGGACAGGAACAAAATTGATGTGTGTGTGTGTGTGTGTGTGTGTGTGTGTGTGCGTGTGTGAAAAGTTCCTTAGCTGCACATTAGCAGCATGCATTGGCTTCTACAAAAATAGCAGTAAAAAATGCCATCAACCCCTCAAACCAGGATGTCTCCATTGGCTGTCTCTAACTGCATAAGACATTAGGACACTTACTTTAAAATGGCATTAAATTAGTTTCTAGCCCTCAGAGTGCCTGCAGGTCAGGAATCTACCAGAGTCTAGGTGATCACTTCCAGCCCAGTGTGCTCACATAGCTATCAGCAGCTGAGGGACTGACTCGCTGGGACTGGAGGGTCTGGTTTCCACGTGACCCGCTCAGCCAGGTGGGTGTTGGCTGGTGGCAGAGGCTTAGTTCTTCTCTGTGCTCCAAATATCCCATAGGACATACTTAAACTTAGAAAAAGCATTGCCTATCAACATTTAAATTTAAAGACATCATTACCGTTTGACACATCTGTTACCCTAGTTGTTAGGTCACAAATGACAGTGATGTCCCCCAGAATGAATTGGAAGGGGCCACGGAAGAGCCTGAAGGAGCTTTTATTACTGGGTCCTGGAGGTCCCCTGCTATGTTCTACTCATTGTTCAGTCCCAGCTTGATTTATCTATGGGGAAAGAGCCTTCACCAGACTGAATCAAGGCTACGTGGACCGTGGAGACCACTTTGGAGCCTGTCCACCTGAACTTCCAGCTGAGGTCAGCCCAGCAAGGGTCAGATGCCGAAGCCAGAAGATCTGGGGACACAGTGGAAGGAAAGTTTTTCTTTGAATGCTTATCATAAATCAAACAGAGTCAAGAAACAAAATGATGAATTCATTACAGTATTTATGTAGAGATCATATATAAATTAATGAATCTGAAACTTCAGTTTTACTTTAGACATAAATGTTTCAAATTAAGCCTTCAAGAATTCATTAATTCACAATGTCCAATCACAACTTAATGTTATCTATAATTTACTTTTTTAAAAAAATTCTACACATTAAAAAATGATAGAACTCAGAGTTTATTAAAAAAGAAAGAAGCATAATACCCAGATACAGGGGAGGAAACACATTAAAAAAAAATATGCCATGAATTTTCCATCTCCACATCTGCTCTTCAGCCCCCAAAAGAAGAGCTTTGCTGCCTGAAATGGACAGGGAAAGGGACAATTTAGGACTTCCTGTTTATCTGACAGATCCTGAGGTTCTTTCAGCTTACAAAAATAGAATTAATATATTTTCAAACTTCATAGTAGGTCAGAATCTTTGCTATGATCTCTCCTACCAGTGATGCTATAGTTACTTTCTACCTATTCAGAAAGTGGGGGGGAGATGCACAGAAAATGTCAGGTTTTTGACTTGATAAAATATTCTATCTAAATGTAGATTCCTGAAAAATGGCCACAGAAATTTACACCAGTCATGCAAATGTGGGCAGCAGGAGGGTATCCAGTAGAGACCACCGCAGGAGAAAAGAATACATGTTTTCTTTGATTTCAGTGCCCCAAACAGTGACAAGGAGCCTGGCACTCCATAGCCTTGATCTGGATGCCTCCATAAATAGGTTACCCTCCATCTGGCCTTGGTCACCAAAACCCATTCCCTTTCCCCTGAGGACTCTGGCCTCCTACTTGTGAGCTGGAAATAAATTAGACTGGCAATAGGCAAGAGATTTACTAGGAAGGAATAAAATGCCTTTCAATTCTCAAGTATAAACACAGAGCGACTATTGCAGGACTCACAGCACCTGCACTCTCAGGGTCTCAGGCGTTTTGTTCCTGAGGAACCTGGAGTCAAAGAAGATGTTCAAAATGATAATCATATAAATAACCACTGGGCTATGGGACAGGGAATAAGGGGAGCATTGGCATTCTGGGATCTGGGAGCTGGGTGGGCCACTAGAAGGGCAGCAGGGGTGTGTTTGCCTGTTTATCTCTGGGTTATGAACTGAGCGTGAAATATTTGCTAAGGAGAGAAGGTTGCAGCAAAGTGAATTAAACCAGGTAATGTGAAACGTCTCCTGACAGCTTCACAAAATGAAGTTTCTACACCAAAGTGTTAATGTGACATTGACGATTGTGCTGGGCCCATCCATTGAGAAGAGACAAGATACCCATCGGCAAGGGTGGCACAACTATACAAGTGCAGGTGGTGTAAGCCTAAGTCTGTGGGCGTGACTGAGTGTGTGTGAGAAGTGTGTGTGTGTGTGTGTGTGTGTGTGTGTGTGTGTGTGTGTGTAGGTAGTGTGTCTGTAGAGGGGACATTTGGGTTCTTGAAAAATACCACTATGCAGCCCAGCACTCAACTTCCCAGTTAGCTGTTGGAAAGGGTGGAGGGAATGCACAATGCCTGGGCTGGGACCCAAAGTACTCATCAATTCTCACACCCTGCGATGAAGACGGTGGCTGCCCCTTAGAGATGGCACTGACACAACCCGATTTTAGGTTGTGAAAGCCATGGGGTCCTGGGAGGGACCAAGAGAAAGCTTGGGTCCAGGATGTCACATAGCCCATCATGGAAGGACTCTGCAGATCTCCACAGCCACCCCCCACTCAGGCAAGAGGAGAAACGTACACATCCACAGCAGATCAGCGCCTGCTCAGGAAGGAGCCTGCTTGTCAGATCTGTTCCAACAGCGTGTGAGGTGGGGAGTAGAGTCGGCAAGCCGGGGAGAGGGTCTGGGGGTTTTGTTCCCAAAAAGAAAAGCGGGAGCGTTTTAAGACACGGACTCAGTAAAATTTACTTTGATTTCTCCTGGTCCAGTTTTGCCCACTTCCCTGCTCTGTGCAGTGAGGCTTCTGAGTGACTGTGAATTTGGAAGGCACACATAGCAGCATCTGTGCACCTTCGTCATCTCCTTCTGTCTCTCTGCTTCTTCTTTTCTTCCTTTGCTGCTCCATCTTCATCTCCCATCACCCCTCCCTCAATCCACTTATCTCCTTTTGTCATTCAGAGCAAGAGGAAGCTACTCAGACTTTGTCGCCTTTGCCAAACCTGGGGGTTTCCGCACACCTCTCTCCCCAGCTTCTTCTGAAACTCCATCCTTCTCAGGATGAATCCTTCTCCAGGGGCTGGAAGGCACTGAAGACAGCTCTGGCCAGTGGAAGCCGGTAGGGGAAATTATGGTGAGGCGACTCATTCTCTATGCTGAAATGCAGCCCGGCCGGAGAGATGAACACTTCACCTTTTGCAAGAAGTACCTTGGGGCAGGGAGTGGGAGCCCTTAGATCGGGTCCAAGCTGGCCTCTTATCTCTGAGAGTGCCCATAGGCACTGCCAGGCTCAGGCCTGAGTCATGGGACAGGCCCAGCCCTGGGGCACCCTGCCTCCTTCCCACAGAGCTGGAGAAGCTCGGGGTGCATTCTGTCCAATTACTGACTAAGCCGACCAGTCTTCCTGTATCAGATAACAAGAGCCCTCCAGGCCAAGTGGCTGCTCACACAAGAAAATGTCCACACATGGAAACTGGCAGGTGGTTGCCATCCCTCCAAATAATGCCACTGGAATTTCCTCCCCAAAACCACTGACTGACAATTGAATATTCAATCATTGAACCTTCGAGCAACAAGACGCCATGACAGCCAGAGTCTTGGGGTAGGGAAAGGATCGTTAACACCCAGGCCACAGATGGCTTTGGCTCCAAATGACAGGGCCAGAAGTCTGAAACCTCAGTTGGTATCATTTGGCTCCAGGTCCAGCATCGCTCACCAATTTGTGCAAGAAATCAGTGGCTCGCTTTTCAGGTGGGGATTATAGAACATTCCATATATGAGCTCTCCCCCTCTGGTAGGTAGCAGCTCACACACAAGGCTGCCAAGGCCTCTCAGTGTGGCTGTGTCACTGAGAGCCACTCACTGTGTGTGTATGTGTGTGTAAAATATGCACCAGCTTTCACAGACAGGGTGAGAAAAAGAGTGTAAAATGGATCTTTAGCATTACATGTTTATTGCATTTCAAAATTGTAATATTTGGGATCCACTGAGTTAAATGTATTATTAAAATTAATTCCTATCTTATGTTTTCCTTGAACTCTTTTTTGTGTGACTGCTGGAACATTTAAGATTCTATGGGGCTCACATTAATTTTCTATCAGAGGACTGTTTTGCATAGAAGAAGTGATCCAAATATTCAGTGAATGTTTAAAATTTTAAAAATTCATCACAGTAATCTGCACATTGCTGTTAATCTCCCTAAAAAATAGTGGGTCAAAAACACTTATTCCATCTTTGTTGCCAATTTCTTTTCATTTGATTCCAAGGATCGAACTTGGGACCTTTTTGTTGCCATGTCCTGAAGCGGTTCTGGAAGCCCTCTTTCGTAACTTTTCCTTACAATGTGTCATGTTTGAATTGATTCAGGGTGTGGAATGCAACTAAAGACCCTCATGGAAGAAAACTTCGAGAACTGCTTCGGAGAGTGGAAAGAATAAAAAGAAAGGTGTATTTGGAGTATCTGGAGGGGGTGCATGGCTAGATGTCTCATGTCACGGTACAGTTTTGAAAATTTAAACATTCGCTGTGTATTTTGGTCATTCCTCTTGCACAAACTCAGGCATGCCACCCAAACTAGGAAACAAATAATTCATTCAAAAACTTGGATCCCCTACTATAGGAGTCAGATTCTTTTTCTTGTCTTTCCTAGAGTTATTTACTAATCCCAACCACTTATTTCATTTTTCAATTGATAACGTTCATTTCTGTGTTTATTTCTGTACTTAGTTCCATTAGATAGGCAAAGATGTTTTTAAGGTGACTGTTGAGTAGTTAATTCAGTGTGTGAAGCTGTTTCCTCATCAATAGTGATGACAGCTAGGAAATATGACATTTTTCCTTTGTTTTACTCTTAGCATATGTGCATAACTTTCTTTTAAGAGGTTCTTTGGGGGCCCTAAGATGCATGGTTGTCTTAGTGGACCTGTCACTGTTGATGAGCAGAAAGAGTCTTCTAAACTCACTCAAAAATTTTTGCATAGGCTTAAAGAATGTCAGAGATGATTTTACTGAAAGGGTTGGCAGTGAACTCTATCTGCTGGGGAAAGATACATTTCGCATTGTAAGATTCACACAATCCACAGGTCGTTCTTGTGTAACAGGAATCATAGTTTCAGGTCAAACTCAATATAGAAACTGACTTCTCCCCAGCCAACTCCAGAGGTAGGTGGCTTCCACCGCTGTATCTCAGCATATGTCAAGGGAGAGACTGCAGAGACCAGAGAGGCGACAGTTGCAAAGGGCATTTGACAGAATGTTCCGACTGTGAGCAATCTGGACTCTGGGCTTTGTGGGAGGGTTGCAATACCTGTAATTCTAGCTATAGACACTCAATTAATGCAGGATTCCCCCCCTGTCATGCACCCTGAAGGAGCAATCCCCAGAGGCCGCTTTGCTTCTGGACGGCATCAGAAGTGGCTGATTTCACACACAAAACAAAATCTGGGTGTACCCAGTAGAAGAGAATCAGGGTGTACCCAGTAGTAGGAGGACCCCACACAATACTTCACAACTAAATTTAAAAACAAAAACAAAAAACTCAGGAGCAAATTGTAGAAAAGTAGCATCTGAATTTGCCCAAGATACAAAGAGTTTTTTGGTGACATTCTGCTCAAGGGTAAAGAGTTCATTGTGTACACCTGAGAGTTTGGCTGTTTGCGTTGCATTTACTTTAAGTGTGTAGCACATGGGGCATAATTCTCCTGGCAGAGAATGTGTCCAGTCATTCTGAAAAGATCGCTTTGGGAGTCACTCAGCAATGGTATAAACATCTCCATGGATAAGGTGGACTGATTGCCCACTCTGTTAGGGTAAGGGCTTCAGAGACCTAAGTGGACAAATGAAGACAAAACAAACAAACAAACAAACAAATGATAGATGTTGCGATGTCTTATTTCTCTTTGGATTTCATGCCTGCATTTCCCCACCATCTGGGAAGGCCAAAGAAATGGAAATAGCTTTAAGTTTAATTCAAGTTTTAAAATGACAGAGCTCTTTGGGTGCTATAACCATGCAGGGTGGTTCTGTCAGCCCCTGAATACCCTTCGGGTCTGAGCCCAGAAAAAAATGTGTTCAGCAAATTGAACAGGAAGGCCCTGAACTGCATAGTGGGGTCGGCTCTCACCCTTGCAGATTTGCATTATGTCTCTGCAGTCACCTGGGCTTCCGTGTCTTGTATAACAATGAAAGGGCAGCCCCGGCTCCCTCGTCACCAAGGCGACTTCCAATTGGAAACACTCCTACCTTCTGCCACCTCTACCTTCTGTCGTTTGGCTACAAAATAAACAGACAAGTACCATCTTATTCTGAGAACATTCTCATGCGCCCTAACACGTGGCTCCCCAGGTGGCCGTGTCTGGACCAGGGGCTGCAGGCTACTCCGAGCAGACAGAGGGACAAGCCAAATGCCTGGGCTGCTTCAGGGGTCCTGCCAGAACCCGTGCCTGGAGCACGGAGATCACAGATGTCCCTCCCAGGCAACAGATCCCGGCACAAGCTCTGCTCTTGGGTGGATGGTTGGAGATTGCTTCGCTGGAGTTCCAGGCAGGCAGGGGAGTGCTCTGACCCACCTGACACCATGTGCTGCTTGCACCAGTGGCTAATTATGGTTCTGTGCCCAGTGGGGAGTCGCACCCTCTGCCAGCTCCATCATCCCAGGCCTACTTGTTGGTTCTTGCTCCCTGGATTCCACTGTGGGGATCATCAAGGACCTCTTGTTTTTCTCTCTGCATTCCTGCTCCAGGCAGGGCAATCACATGGGTCCAAGTCATCTCCCTCCTTCCTCTGTTTGGCCACCTTGCCAGGCAGCCCTGGGCAGCTGACCTGACAGCTTTTGTGACATCTGAGTTTGCATGGGAATCTGCTACAGCTCACCGTGAGTTTTATGCAACCTATAATTATCTGATTGGAATAGAGGGCTTAGGGCCCGTTCCGGACAGGGATATCTCACTGGGATATTACATCGTAGGCCACCATTCTTGACAGATCCCTGGGAGAAAGGCCAAGTCCAACTTGAACTAACTCGGTAACATGAGGTCTGTGCTACCTCTCTGCACCAGTTCCCCAAATCCAGAGCTAAGACCACACAGGCCAGGCACGCTGGAGTCAGTGTTGAAGGACACTCCCACTCCCGAGGTTATGTGAGGGTGGGCTTGGCATCTGTGAGTGCCACCTTCAGCTCCATGCCCCAGGTGTCTGTCATGCACAGGAAGTCTCTGTCTTGCTGTTTTCACAAAGTGAGCATAGGAGCATGTTTCAGGGACATGATGGCAGTGCAAAGGAAGCATGCACAGCAGTGTATCCTTTTCGATGGAGGCACTTCTCTGACAGGGGCATCATTGTCAGGGAAACAGTTTAAGGTGGCTCTGATGTCACCAAGTGACATCATCTTCCAGGACCACTGTCCTCTACGTGGTTCACTATCAACCAAACTATTAGCATTCAGTGCAAAGCTGTATAAAAAAACAGCAAGCACTGCTCCTGATACCTATTCCCATCTCATTAGTAAAAATGATCAGGAATCTGGAATTTAAGATTTATAAGAACAAAGGAAACACCTAGATGAAAATGGTTAAGTCCTCATGGTTTATGAACACACTGGATTCAAGGTAAAAGGAGTTAAGCAAAGCAGGTTGCATACACAAACTACCAGAAGTAACGGTGACAGGGAAGCCAGTGTCTTCTCACCCTGGATGGTGGGAAACTCTCTCCGGCATCTTGGGAATCTGGTCCAGGTCTGTGTCACTTGCTCTCTTGCTGTTCTCCACTGGGGATTCTCCAGTCGTGACTCCAGTCCCTTGAGTGGCCATGGTCATTCTGCCCACTCTCTGTGACCTCATGTCATGGTTAAGTCTTTCAGCAGAGAGTGGATCTGCTACAATCTGAATTCCTGCTTCCAAGCCTCCTAATCCAGCAGGCTGGAACCTAGCAAAAGTCACTTTTCCGGGAAACGCCCTGCTCAATGCCTGCCTCTCTCCCTGTGCCGTGGTGTGTTATGGTTGTGTGGGAGACCACGCAATCTGTCTGGCAGAGAAGTGAAGTAAAAGTCCCTGATCAAATGTAACTGGAAAACCCCTTCCAATGTAAGAAATCCATGGATCTGATTCTGGCAGGGCCTTGGCTGCGACATCCTGGAATTTTGCCACAAACCTGCTTCATGCTCATCATGTATAAGTTATACATACGCATGATTTTCATACACCAAGTTTGCGACAATCGTCAGTTCCTCAGAGATCTTTTTCCTTTGTGAGGCAGGCTCTACATTTTTGTAGATTCTCTATTTTATCTTCTTCTATGCACTCTGTCAAGTTTCCGTTAGGGTAAAAGTTTGACAAGAGCCTTTCTAAATTGCCTCTACCTGCCTGAAACAAAGCAGGATGGGGCTCACTGCAGGCTTTCTGTAAGCCAAGGAGCACCTGAAAAGGCCTGTTGTGATTCTTCTTTTATGAATGAGACCATCGAGGCCCAAAGAAATGTATCATCTTTCTAGTCAGGTTGAGAACAGGATTTTGAACCCAGGTTTATTTCATGTTCCTTTGCTACACCTGTCTTTCCTTGTGAACCCCCCCCAATACATGGGTGGTATGCATGTTTTGCTCTAAAGCATTGGTTGACTTTGCTGGCCCTGAAAACAGTGCTCCTTGTGCCCTCTGAACTTTTCCTAACCACTGCAGCCTGCAGTAGATTCGCTTACTTTTTGGCACCACCAAATCCAGGACAAGGATCACTAAGGCACGTTTTGAAGTGACTCTGTGTTTGCCTCTGCTGCTCTTCTGCTGATCTCTCTTTGAGGATAGATTTCACACCTGTTGGTCTTCATGGCTTAGCCCCAAATGAAGGGAACTCACTGGACCTGTTCAGAAGGAAATGTCTCCAAGGATTGCAGTCATGGAGTGAAAGCATCTGGGCTTGTTCTCAGATGTTCTCTGATTTATCTGGTAAGTTTTGACCCTTGTTTGCCTTATAGTGAAAATTCTGATGAAAATGCTCTCTAATGCTTTAAAGTGTATTGGTTATTTAATTTTGCATTCAAGTAATTGCTTTGCAGTGTACAACTTCCAACATGTGCATTTAAATGTGCATGCATACTGGAAAATCAAAATCTACCTGGCCAATGTAAATGTTAACACTTGAAAGATAACTTGTGGATTGAAAATTAAAATAAATCTGCAAATCATCTTATCTGGCAGAATAATGTAATTGTAATTGGTTCAGTATGCAAGGTTAGCCATCACATGAGTTTTGATCTTTAGCCTCCATGAAGGCAGAAGAAAGAGATCTACAACCCCAAACCAGGGAGAGAAATAGAAGAAGTCATTGGAGCTGGCAAAGGTGGAAAAGTTGGAGCCCAGATGCACTTCAGATTTGCAGGGTGAGGAGAGGCCAGAGGTGAGGATGTAGGGAAACCAGGAGCATGAAGTGGACATCTGCATTCATGATGCTCAGAACATCATAGTGGGCAGAGAAGATCCTGAGCTTCGCAGTGGACCCCCGTGAAACTTCCCAGCACCACGCTAATGGAAAGCCGGCAAGAAAGGAGGGAGAGGTGGTGGTGAATGGTTTACATGGGCTGAATTGCAACTTCCAATATTCATATGCAGAGTGCCTCAACTTCAGTACCTCATACAGGACTGTGTTGGAGAGAAGACCTTTAAGAAGGTAACTAAAGTTAAACGCATATGGGTAAACCTCATCCAACATGGCCAGAACCCTTATAAGGAGAGGAAATTGGTCATGCAGAGAGACACCAATGGTGTATGTGTGTGCAGAAGGAGGGTGCTATTAATAAGTGGCCAGAAGACAGCCACCTGCAAGCCAAGGATAGAGACAAGAAAACCAGCCCTACCAGCACCTTCATCTTGAACTTCCATGCTCTAGAATTGTGAGGAAGCTTTCTGCTATTTAAGCTCCCCAGGCTATAGTATTTTGTTATTGTAGCCCTGGCAGACAGATACAAGCACCATGTTGGCAAACATTCCTGTAATTCCTCTTTCTAGCAAATTCCAAACCTTGATGAGTTCATGTGCTGAATTTTCAGATTTCATTTTTAGTAACTTCATATCTCATATTTTTTTGTTCTGTGTTTTGGGCTCTCTTTTAATATTAAAAGGATTCCTTTGTCATTGAATTATATTTGATTCTTATACTTTTCTAATTTTTTAAAATTATTTAATTCAAGGATGAGAAAGAAACAGCATCTTCCTGGATCAAGAGTCCCCTTTGTGGTCCTGAGAAAGTATGTGTCTGTATCCATAATGAATTTTGTAATTTATGATGTTTGCAAGAGGACAACAGCACAAATCAAGCAAGATGAGAATAAGCAAAAACCTGTTTTTAATTAATAGAATGAAGCAGATCATCCTCCATAAACAGCCCCAGGATGCTTCTGGGTTTGGGTAGCAGGAGGCTATGTGCATTGGCAGAGAATTTGGGAGAAAAAGTGGTACTTTTATAGTGGCCAGAATGCACATTTGTGTTTGCATATTCCAGAATGACTGTTATCTGGACAGAGCCCCTGGAACTTTTAAGAGCACCGGTCACATAAATGTCCGGTCCCCAGCACCTCAACAAATGCACACTGGAGGTGATCTTCGGGGTTGCCACTTTACCCACTTCTTTAAAAACTGAAAGTAGTTTCATTTCTACAACTGCTACCAAAGTCAAACAATTGGAAGGGAACAATACAGTGACAGATTGCTCATTCTAAGTAATCAGATCACCAGAGCAGCAAGCAGTAGGTTCTGACAAAAACATTTCTCCAAGGGTGTTAAACTTTGGTAAATCACTGGACAAAGAAATACTGGGCTGTGTCTTCCAAGGAGAGAAAAGGGGCTGTTTGGAGATCAGGATGAGATTCCCCATCCTCCACTGTATGGAAAATGTAAACAAGGGCCAAGAATGGAAACCAGCCCACAGCAGACACATGATCCGGAAGGTGGTGGAACGTGGAGACGAAGAACGTGAAGGTTGGTTTCCCACTGGGTGGAGAAGTGGCTGGAGCTGCGATGAATGCTGGGATGACTATGCCTCAAGACAGATGAGCACGGGGGAAACTGTGATTAACAACAGAGATGGCTACCCCATGGCGATGTGGGGGACCTGGCCTGGCCCCTCTTGGAGATATTTAAGCTTCCCAAGACTCAAAGCCTATGCCTAGGGTCTTGGCCAGAGCCCAGACTCAGGTAGGGCTGGGGATGGGGGTGATGGTTTCATTTCCTTTTGATCAGTGAGGGCTGTGAATTGGGGCTGTGCCCGAGAGGGTGGCTGCAAACTCTAGCAATGGCTGTGTCTCACCCCACAGGGCGTGACTAACGGGAGGCAGACTCTGCCCAGCCCTCCCTTGATTCGGATGGAAGGGAATTTGAGACAATCGCACCCCACAAAGCAGCCCAGTGCCTCTCTGATATTGGCAGGGGGTTAGCTTCGTGACCCACAAGGTCTTTTTCAAGTCCAATGCCTGCATTAAAAGGCATAGCTTTCAGATTGGTTTAAGCTGACAGTCTGTGGGGTTCTGGATGCAATGCTTATTTTGCTTTATTTTTTTTAAAGTACATTTATTTGATGAAATTAAAACCAAAGCAATATCAGTCTAAAAAAGAGAGAGAGAATTGTCTCCATCGTTACTTGGCTGTTACGGCATGGAGAAAACTCCAAAACCCACCTACAGCCCCACCAGGCCCATGTTAACTTGGCAGTGTGATGGTCACACATGGACAGCAAGCTGTTTGGACAGTCTAGTGGTAGCTGATGGGCTTGGGGATTCTAGCAGTTCTCAGAACATTCCAGAAAAACAACAGAAGACAGAAGGTTCAGTGGATGTACCTGTATGCTACCAGAACACCAAACCAAAGAAAACAATAATGAGAGGGTTTGTGCTTATGCTCATGTTCTGTGGCCAGAGGATAGGTCCGTTCTCTTCTCTGTAGGCTCCTGATGCATTATTGATCACACACTGATGACTGGCACAGAGGAGCCCTGTGAGGACAGCAGCCTGGGAAACAGCTTTAGGCAGAATTTTAAGAGACATGAACATGTACACAGCAGGGCTGGAAAATATGATGGGTATTTAAGTTTTTAAAATGGGTAGCCCCAAAGACATAGTGTCATTAACCTCTCTTTAAAATACTGTCCTCCTGTGTGATCACACTCATCCCATCCTTCTTGCCACTTTCTGAAGCAGCTCTGGAAGTCCTCTTTCACGAGTGTCTTTACCTGCACTGTCCTGGATGCCTCAGTGTCCTGAATCCATTCAAAATGTTTTCCTTTCATGATCATTTTGACTTTGGGGAAGAGCCAGAAGACTCACAGTGCTAGACTAGGTGAATAAGGTGGATGAGGGCACAATGCAATGCTTTTATTTGGCAGAAATTGCAGTAAACAGTTCATCATTGAGGAATGATCAACAAGTTTAGTGAGGGTTTACATTTTAAAAATTGCTACTGTAAAAGACACATGGCCATTAATCTCCCATAAAATACTCAGAATATTCTCTTTGAACACACTTATCACACATAGTTCTTGACAATATACCCTTTCACTGTAATAAGGTTTTAATATCTTTTAATTTAAACATTCACAGAATTTTTGGATCACCCCTTATATACCCTTTGACCCCAGTGGCCTCTTTCCTAGGCTATGTTCATAATAACTTACTTAGCTACCAAAGGATACAGCTTATGTGCTTCCCAAATCAGTCCAAACCTTCAGCATTAGATTTCACCTGAAATTTCTCCACATCCAGAGTTTCATTAAATCCATCAGGAAAAAGAAAGGGACTCCCATATGAATCAGAGGATAAGGGGCCCAGTTCTACCAGTCCAGGGTCAAAAGGTGATATCTGAAAAACTCATGCCACCATAATCAGTCAGAGATCCCTCCCCCAGGCTGGGTTGGCTATGGACTGCGGCACTGTGTAACATAACTATAATCATTTGAGTTGTCAGAGTCAAAGAGGAGGCCATGAAGAAGGCAAAGCCGGGTCCAGGTCCCTAGGAGCGCTGATGGCACAGAAAGGACTGTAAACTTTCCTTTGGATGCCAAGCAGATGTGGCATCTTTATGAACTCGCTTGACTGAGCCAGATCAATAACCACACAGACTAACTAATAAGATACTGTAATTGGATCTCCGTTTTGTGTGGACTCTGTGCGTGCAGGTTCAGCATTTGCAGAATGAATAAAGTATTTTTCTTCTTCTTTTCAGGGATCTTATATTTAAGCACGTGATCTTTCTGGACCCATCTAACAAAATGTAAGGGTAGGGTTGGGCCTGGGGATGAGACAGACACCCTGTAGGTATTTGTTCATACTTGCAAGGGCTGGTGCTGAACGGAGGTCATTGTTCATATTTTTCTATGGCAAACTCATGGTCATCATCAACTGTTAGAGAAGCAAGTTTCTAAGAAATGCTGAGATCTGGCTGAAGAAAGAACAAGCCGGTGACCAAGTAAATTCATTATTATCTAATCTGCATTTGTAGCTTTTCTCATAGGTAACAGCAACAACAACAACAATAATAATAATATCATCATCATCATCATCATCATCAGTGCTTTTCCTTGCCCACCAGAGAGACTTTGTCATAATCAAATAGAATTTGCATACTGGAAAAGGCAAACAGTACTCAGTAAATCGTTGTGGAGTTAGCAGTCCCATTGAAAGAAGAGTCTTGTACTTCAGACAACAATGAATTTACCCACACTATTTGTGGGACATGCAGAAAGAATGAGTGAAAAGTTATAAATTTTTAAACATCGCGCTTGTGTTGAAAGATGCTGTGGTCCATGGGTGGATGGGACAAGGTTTATCAAACCACTGGGGAGGCCCCATTAGTTGTCGAATAAATGATCATCTTCCTCAGTCCAGGTTGAAGTGTATGTGGTCTGAGAAAAAATATATGTTTGATGTGGGTATTTTATTCATGAGCAAGATTCTGCAGGACTATGAAAACAAGCCTACTTCTCAAGTAGAAAGAGCAAAATAATAAGATGATGGTACTTGCCGTCACTCAGATGGTCCTGTGGTTGCCTTAGATGTGATTAATTTCTCAAAACATCTCTGTGAGGATCATAATAATGTTAGGTTTGAAGGCCATGTTTCAGAAAGGGCCAAATAGTCTATCAACTAATTGAAGTGAGGCTCTGGATCTTACTAATTTCTATCTTTTGAACTGATAAGAATAGTCCTTGGTATACCAGAGTAAAATGCCAGTGTCTTCTACCAGAAAGGAATTAGAAGGCATCAGGGGAAGAAACAAAATTTGAATTTTTTTCTTTGGGGGACTTTTTGTTTGTGGTTTCCAAGAGCACACTTGTTTTTGGAACTGCCATAGGCTGGGGTGGGTATGAATTAACTTTCCCTTTCCCCATAATTACATCCCATATTCACAATCTTGCTTTCAGCCATAAAGAAGGAAGAATTTGAGTTGCAGGAAAATGGTTAGATCTTGAGATCACAATTAAGTGAAATAAGTGAGGCACAGAATATGATTTCTCTTATGAGAAGCCCAAAATATGAACAAATTAAAGAGTGACATCAGAGAGAGACAGTAGGAAAAAGAGGTAGACTTTTTGCAGATAAAGAAGGGACTCAGGAGGATGGAAAGAGGAGGATAAGGGGAGGAGAGGGGGTAGAAAATGAAGAAGAGACAAAATGAATGTGATCATTATGTGTCATACATGTCAGTTTAAAAAAGAACAAGTCCTAGCAGGGCGTAGTGGTGCACACCTATAATCCCAGCACTCAGGAGGCTGAGGCAGGAGGATCACTGTGAGTTTAAGGCCAAGCCTGGGCTGCATAGTGAATTCTAGAGCATGAACTGAACTACATAGTGAGACCCTGTCTCAAAAGAAAAAAAAAGAATAAATCCTTATTTCTCTGCACACTACTCCCTGAGCCATTTCATCTACCGAGAACAGGCAAAGAAGAAGGGGCCAAGAGTGAAGCAGCTAAAACAAGTGTTCAGGGACTCATAGTTAACTCCAAGGTTCATTCCCAGAAATGGTTTCAGGCTTTTCTTATAGCTCACATTTTAGAAATATTTTCCCAAGCAACAAAGTAAATGGTGGTAGTAGTCGCTGCATTGAGGCAATAAGATAGGGAACAGCTTTAGCATCCTCTCACTAGCTGAAGGGAGGAAGCTGTACCTAGCTTTGGTCCAGCATGGTTTTGTTGTGAGGAAAGAGAGTGATCTCTTGGAGACTCAGAGAAAGCCTCAGCACAGGGTTCAGATATGCTGTCCTCAAGTTGGTTCTGGGAAACCCTGCATTTCTGGGGCCTCTTGCTCAAGGCCCAGGGCACTCTCTTTAAGACACACCTTATCTTTTTTTAATTCTTTTTTTCCTTCTGGATCAGTGTCCACACCTATCTCAAATGTGTCCCAGCAGTTCCCCAGTCCTGAGTAAATATGACTTAGTTCTGATCCCACGGCTTCTTGGCAGCCAGTGCTGAATTCCAGTTCCATAGGCCTTGGCAGGAGATCTGCTTGCCTCAGCCCTCCTTTCCCAGCCAGTCCATTTGGAGAGGAGTTGCCTGGCAGAGGCCCATGTTTTCTGAAGGTGATGAAAGATGAGACATAGCTTGTCACTTCCGTGGCCTCTTTCAGACTCAGAAGACACTGGGGATGTGGTCTAGGGATCAGACTTTGGCAGCTCCACTCCAGTAAGGTCCTTCATCCATGGAGGGAAGTTGCTAAGCTGCCTCTTTCAGTTGTGGCTCTCTTTCCTTCACTCTGGCCTTTGTCCTAGGTAATCTTAGGGCCTCCAGAGCATTTGGAGGGTCCAGAAAAGGAACTGAGTTGGAGATACAGTTACTTTGGGTTCCTGTTTACAGTTGCTTCCAACCATAGTTAAATATTGCTGGGGCTCTTGATGGAGTCATGGTTTGGCTACTAAAAGTACTCACAATGCCCACAGTACTAACTTGCCTGGGGCTGTGTTAGGGTCAGAGTTTGTGTTGAAAAAGGAATGTGTCCTTGGTGCCCAGTGCTGAAAGTAGATGAGGAAAGGAGGAGAAAGAAGCTTGCCAAGTATAGAGATAATAGCTAATTTGTAAAAGTTTCTTCCACTTCTCAGATGTATAATATTGTTTTTACCAAAGCTTAGCCAAAATGGAAGTTCTGTTCTGTGAGGAGTACACAAGATCACACAGCATATTCAAATACAAATACAAGGTACTTTTTTAATGGGCTTCCATCCTTAAGACAAAAGCCCTTAGTAGAGCCATAATCAGCAAATGCTTTTGAAATCACTCACCCCTTAAGAAATCTGACAATGGTTTCTGTGCTTGGTCACATCTTAAAAATCCATACAATCTATATCATGTTACCAATGATGAGTAGTGAAGTTGAAGGAAGCTTTTTTCTCAAACTATAATGAATAATATAAATAAACCATGAAGTATATTCTCTCAAGAGAAAATATTTCAACAATTTTATTATATATGCATGAAGCCACATGCAGGAATAAAGAATTTCTGAAGTGTTTCAGGTAGCAAAATAATGAAAAATTGTTCTTGTGAATATGTGTCAGCTTTTAAAAATTTATTAATTTATTGAAATGTGTTTTTACCCTAAATCTATTTGGTGTCTTGAATAATGTTACAGTTTTTTCATAAAGAGGAACCCAAAGTACACATGCTGAGGTCACCCAAACCCATTTCTACCCCTGCTTTAAGAGTTGAGACCAGGTCAGGGTAGAGAAGATGAGGTCAAACATGTTTTGGGGTACATAGGTACTTGTCATCCCTCTTCTGGACTTGTGATCATTCTCATAGCTGATTAGGAGCCCCGGTGTTATCTCATGTTCAGGAACATTTGATCCAGTGACACAGAGTAGGGCCCATTCCTGGAAAGAGGCAGCAAAACAAGCCAGGGTGTGAGTTTAAAGATAGCACTGGAGGGCCAGGGATTTAACACAGTGGTTCCACTGCCTGCCTCACAAGTGCAAGATCCCGAGTTTGATCTTTGTTTGGTACCAAAAATAAATAGATAAATAAATAAAAAGGAAAGATAGCATTGGTGTTACTGGAGGCACCATGAAATGAGCTGAAGAGGGATCAACAACAGAAAGAGGAATGCAGACAAGCAAATAGGATTGAGAGAGAGCCAGAGAAGAAGACTTCTGGTTGTGCTGAGAGCTTCAAGGTGGTGGTTGGACAACAGACGTGCATGACCGCCATCTTTACTAGAGTATACAGAAGCTCCAAGGCTACAATTCTTGAGGAGACCCCAGTTTTTTCCCTCTGATGGAAAAAATCAGGGCCATTGATTTGGGCAAAATGGACCAGCAAAATTTTTTGGTTAAACTCTAATTGCTCTAGCAAAAACCCTTTTGTATTGCAGGTGCATTCCCAGCAGTTTCTACTGGTGTCCTGTTCTTTTACACACCCTTTCAAGAAGCAGCTATTCTATGCATCTAACCATGCATTTTGGGTAAGCATCTTCTGCGAGGAAAGAAGTGTTAATTTTTAGAAACAATTATCATTATGACCTTGATGATAAAGTAGGATAATTAAATAGCGTTGTGACTAATATGTTTTATATCATAAACATTGCTTTCTGATCTACTTACTGGGTGGAAATGCCATTTTTGAGAAGAAATGAGTATTTTTTAACATGATTAGCAAGCCATCTGTTGACATTTTGGTGCAATCTCTCATGAACGTCCCTAGCTTACAGCTTTAGTTTTATCATAGCAAGAACCCAAAATAGTGCTGCCTTTTGCAGTTACATCAAAATAAGGTGATTTAGAAAGGGCACTCGTCACAAAATGCAGGCATACATTTGGAGCTTACCTAGGCCATCCCTTTGGAGACCCGAGGAAGTCTGAACATAATGACTGATAAATAAAAGAGAAAGAATTTCCTTTCTGTTTACTTCTCTCCTTCCTTTCTTCCTTATATGGAATGGAAAAAAATATATATATATATGCTTTGAATTTAGATGGATCTGGATTCAAATGTTGTGCTCACCGGGATTTTCTTCAACGTAGGTGATAGAGGCCCAGCTGGGATTAGAATTAGCCACAGCAGGAAGAGGGATGTGCCCGAGTCTTAAGTCAAAGTGTAGAAGGGACAGGGTAGAGCTGGTCTAGAAGACATACCATGTATCAGCTGCAACCCTTCTTTCTTTCACTGTGTCTTGTCTTTATTCTGTGTGGTCAGTGCACCTATAGACAATACCAAGTTGGAGACCAGGGAAGCTAAGAGCACTGCAGAGTCCAATTTGGGGTATACCACCACCCTTGGATCCAGTCACTGTGGGCTGAGGACTGGGAAACCTTGACTTTGGATCTCAGCCCAATGCGCCATTCCAGGGCAGAGGAAATAACTATCAAGCAGCCAGGACACTAACAATAAGACCTCACACACATTACCCGACTTACCCATCATCCACACTGGGGATGAGTGAATGAAGCTGGGGTGACACGAGTGTGGGATACATGTGGATAGAGAGTGAAAGGGCAGGGCACAAAGCCCATGCATAGTTCAGGGAAGTATTCCCAGGTCCTCCGCGCCACATGGAAGTGAACATTGACCAGAGTCTCGGGGCTCTGCCTCCCTGGCTCACACCAGAAAACCTGACTTTTCAACTGAAAAGTTTGAAATGTGTAGCTTTGATTCTGAGTTTCAACCCAACTCATTACCTCTGTGTCTGAATTTGGGTGAAGGACTTTGTGGTGAAAAAATCACAATTCAATGGGAACGCCGAAATGGAGGGGATGAACGCTTGGCACAGAAATACACCACATCCACGCCTGCTTGGTGAGTGTCTCTCTGCCTCCGTGTCTGAGGAAGGAACAGATGCTCCCAAGTGCGCGAAAATGTCCTCACCAGAGCTATGCAGAGTACTGAAAACAAAATGAAAATTAATTATTCAATAGGAGAACAATGGTAAGTTAAACCATGATCTATCAAATGGCAAGACATCAGACAAGGATCAGAAAGGATGATTGGAAACATATAGCCTTCTTTTGCCATGGTGTCAACCAAAACAAAGAAGAACAAAATGAAGGAAATCAGGGCACAAAGTCACAGACACCACATATCCACTTGCTACAAAAAGAGTTGTAGAAAAAAAAAATATGTATATATAGAGAGAATAGACATTAGATGTCTCGATTATTTTTCGGTGCCAGATTGCTAGGTGTTTTGTTTTTTTTTCTCCTTTCTAATTCTTTTGCCATAAGATATTGGAGTTTCATTTGGAAAAGAGTATCATTAACACTTTTTATTGTTGTTATTATTATTACAAAGCACACCAAATTCTAACTGCACTTGGAGGTGAATTTCACATCTTCTCCTAAACCCAAGCCTTCCCTGCCTGGTCTCTCCACCTATGGGAGCCTACGGGACTGTTCACTCTCCTGCGAATTCACAAGTAACTGTGGCAAATACCTACAGGATTTATTCTCTTTTCCATACTAATTATTTATTTCTATGTCTTAAACTTTCTCAACTCTCATTTCATTAAGTTCATATCATTTATATCTTGTTATGAAAAATCATCGATAAGTTATTAGTTTTTCAAAATCTCAAGTAATGACAGGAGCTTTTTTCCTGGTCATTTGTACTGTGGGATGGGTTTGGGGCTAGTGGATTGTGAAGAAGGGGGTTATCACTAGGCAGAGATGCTCAAGGGCAAATGGGTTTGTCTCCCTAGGCCTCTCCTGGCCTCTGGTGCAGTTTCCTCTTATGATTCGGGAAGCTCATCCCAAGTCAGAGCCAAGGGGCATACAAAAGGCGGTACAGAAATGACAATGATCAAAATCTTATGGATTATTTTCAGGTGACTGCCCAGAGCACTTGAATATGTCCCAACCTCGGGTGACAGGGGGGCATTCCTGGAAAGGAAGCATCCATCCTGGGAACCTGTGAGTTGAGATAAGGCATGCCCACAGAAACCCATTCTGTCACAGCTCACCCACAATGTCCAGTGTCCCTGTCACATCCCTCAGGGAAGGAGCCACTCTTCCCTCCAAGGCAAAGCTGCTGGCCTCTCACTTTCCAAGTTGCTGGCGCTCTAATCCTGCAGCAGCCCTGAGCATGTTTCACATGTCCTCCCTGCTTCCAGTCAGTCCAGAGGACTCAAAGCACACTCCCTTTAGGTCTTTTGAATGTAGTATTTCTGATGGGGTCAGGAGCAAAACGCTCCATCCACCAAATGTCTCAAATGCTGTCTGCATTCATTGTGAGACAACAATGTCTGCTGATTAAAAAACCCTATCAGAGCTGAAGGGGTGGCTGGTATGCCTTTCTTTGAAGGATGTTTCAATTATTTCCCAGTGGTATCAATAAAAAAAGAGCTAAGGGAGCTCTCACCAACCCCCTACTTTTGTGCTTTGTCCCTGATCACCATAGGACTTACACATGGCAGTAAGGACCCCCCTCTCCAGAAAATTTTAATTATAATGCTTGATTTCAGCACCCCTGTATGAATGTGTCAGGTGAAAAAGATTAGGGAGTTAGTCTGCAAGAAAATGAGAATTCTTAAACTCATTGGGAACCAGGTAAATACACCCTGCCCAATGGGACAACAGCCAGAATGGCCCTTGCGCCACTTTTCTCCATAGGACGGGACAGTTCACATTTCCACAATTTAAACAGAGCCATTAAGAAGCCACTGTGAAGAGAGGCGGTAACACAAGGTGGTCAGAGCAGCATCACGGCCACACCCTTTCATTCCTGGCTCAGTTTCTCCGGGTGACTCAGGCCACATTGCCTGGTGTCTTTTGTTGCCTCGATCTTCTCATCGATAGAACAGGACTAAAAATGCACTCATCCCAGGGCCAGGAACAGAGCTGAGCTCATTCTCTAAGTGGACGATTTGGTCCTGATGGCAATGTGGACACCATGGAGACAAGGTGACAGCCACTGTAGGACCACAAACCTTCTGGGTTGGCCAGAGGCTCCCTGACTTACCACAGCAAGCACACAGGTGTGACAGGGGCAAACACCAGGTGCAATGGGAGCTCTCTTTCTCTGATTCCCTAACAAGCACAGGCAAAACCTGGTGGACTCACTTATCACATTGGCCAAATGCAGGAGCAAGGGTCACAGAGCTGCTCTTGGTCGGTCTGGGCTGGGCCTGGGCAGGCACAGGCAGCCCAGGCAGGAGATGACTCCCCATGCCCAGTGTGATCCATGAGGCAAAGTAAGACCCCATGTCAGAAAGCAAAGTCCAGAAAGTAGAGTATGAGGTGGAAGGGGTGTGTTTTGGTGTTTGGCTTTGAGGACAGACAGGTATTGTTTACTTCGTGTTCTGCCCAGAGTGGGTAATCTCTCCTACACCCCAGCCCGTGTCCCCAGTGCTCTTTGCCTGGACCACCATTTAGGTCTGGCCCAATCCAGAAAGTATGCATGCTGCTGGACCAAACTCAAGAGCTGGTTATTACTGAGAGGATCTCAGATTCGGGTCCATGCAACCCTTCCGTCTGACCAGTCAACAGAGCTGTCCTCGACCTCCACAGACATTTCCAAGAGGAACTGCTCTGAAGAAATATCTCGGAAGAGACTATTGCCAAATCAGAGTTACGGTTGGTAGGGAAGATTACAGTTTATTTTCTTGTCCCTCACCGACTGTGGACTCAGAGGGTTTCCTGAGTCCACCTTGGTTTAGGAAATTTTGCTGCCCTAAAAGATACTACAGCATCATCCGATGCTCCCAGAGTTGCCACCCTAAAATATTCACTTCTTCTAAAAAGTGTATTTTCCAGGGGATGCCAGTGGCTAAAGCCTGACAGCATTGAGTTTCAATTTAATGGCATAAAGAGTGTCACATGGATGTGACACAGTCATCAGCCTCTTCACTTGTAGCAGAGCAGACATCATTGGCATGCAGGTTTCCATGCAAATAATGTCATTTGAATCCTTTTAGCAGAAGATAATGACACAAGAACTCCGGGGCCAAGGCAACCCTCTTGGAATGAGAACTTTCAAGTGACAAAAGGCAGGTTGTACCTTAGTTATTTGTGGTATTCTAATTTCTCTTACTCTTCCTCCCCTTTTTTCTCATTATGAAATGGCACTCAGGGGCTGAGCCAGGCTGAGAATCAGGCCTCCGGATCCCCCTGGACATGGTGAACATGCCAGGGGTTAGGTCATCAACAGGAAGCCTGAGAGTGTCACGACAGCTGGAGGAGAGATTCGAATTTTGCCTGCAAGTGCAGAGGGTCCTCAGAGCCCAGAGGATGCAGAGCAGAAGCTGGCAGCACCTTGGAGGAACTGTCCTGATTGTATCCTTCTGGCATATGTCTTCCCTTTCCTCAGTTTCCCCAGATGTCATCCATGGGCTGCTGGTCCTCTTTCAGTGAGCTGCTGTGCTGAGACAGAATCTTTCTGTGAACCCAGAACTGGGGAGCCTACTTTATCCCTTTGGATTCTTGAGCTGCCAGAGAAGCAGGAGCTGGCTTCTACCTGGCCCCATAGCTGGGCAAACAAAGGTTCATATCCATCAGCTTTCCTGACACTGAGATACAATACCCAGCACCCTCAACCTAATGGAGGAGGAGTTCAACTTGGCTCATGGTCTCAGTAGATTCAATCCATGGTCAGCTGGATCCAAGGAAGAAATATGAGGCCTGATGGGATGGACAGATAATAATGGTGTTGGGAAGGAGAGCTTGTGGATTTTGTCCATCTGCCATGGGACTGGCCCTGTATGCATGTATTCATTCATTCAACCTTCCCCAAAACCCAAAGCAGCAATTTTAAAATCAGTGATGGAAGCAGGGAGTCAATGTGACTCATCCAGGTTCATAAGCTTGAAAACAGAAAGCCAGGCGTGGGGACACTTGTCATCTTTAGTGCTTCCTGACCAGGCTCCTTCTGGGTTGTGATATAGCTTTATTGTGTCCACCTGATTGGCTTGTGAGCCACCAAGGGCACTAACAAAGCACACTTATGGGTGTATTTGGGTTAGTCATGATGGTGAGACTTTGGGGACTATATGTGGCCCCTTCCTCTCTGGCACTGTTCCTGTTCTCTATTTTCCAGCCTAGAACTAAATCACTTTGTTCCTTCACATCTTCCCACCATGATATTTCTTCCTTGGATCTAGCCTACTATAGACTGTACCTACTGAAACCATGAGCCAGATGAAGCCCCTCCTTCTTTAAATTGAGGGTGTCGGGTATTGGATCTCAGTGTCAGGAATGCTGACTGATATATTCAGAGATAGGGCTCCTCTCTGTGGCCCAATCAGCCCTTGGCTTCAGTAATCTGAACACCAACTCTCCAGTTCCAAGGCAAGACTTGAAGCTGAGCTGACTGTACTTGGCCTCCATGTCCTGTATTTTCAAATTTCTGACCCCAGAATAAGACTCACATCTGAATTGAATCTGTGACTACATGATGGTGTGTGTGGACAAAAATGAAACATAAAATCCTGGCTTTGGGAACGCTCTTGGTGAGTCTTCCAGCTTGAGCCCTGCGGTATGCAATGAACCCTGAATAACAGCTCTTTTGTGTCTGGCTTAATGTACACAGGCAGCTTTCCACCTTCCTTCCCCCTCCTGCTCTGGGAGCTGCAGGGCATATGTGGCCGTGACCTTGGCTGTCTGGCAGTCTTCTCAGAGGAAAGACAGAGGCAGATGGAGAGCTCTTGATATTTAATAAGAGCCCAACATACTCCATGCTAGGCTGGGAATGGGACTCAGGGCCCCAGGACAAGGTGCTTCTTTGCACCAAGCTAAACATCGGTGCCACCTCCATCAAAACAAAACAAATAAGGCAAGGCACAGACTTCGCACCATTGCTTGAGTTTCAGTATCCTTAGCTTTAAGAAAAAGGAAGTAGCTTGTGTCTGTTGAAAAGTAACCAAAGGTGCTCTCCCTGCTCCGGCAGCTGAGGGGGAACACAAGATCCTTCTACTGATATTTCTTTAGAGAGATCTTTCATTAAAAGAATCCAGGATCCAACATATTTGGCATCCCTTCTGGGATGCCCAGAAGGAAGGCCCAGAAGGAAGAATGGATATTGTGGTCCTGTTTCAGAGGAGATCCTAGCATGGCCTTTAATCCCAGATCTTAAATGTTCTATCTCTCTCTCTCTCTCTCTCTCTCTCTCTCTCTCTCTCTCTCTCTCTTAAATGGGGATCAAACTTGGACCCTTGCACTTTTGTACTCTTTTTATGAGCTAGCTCCCTTTCACTTTCAGCTCAAAAAGACAAAACATTACATTTCCAAAAGCCCAGCAAAAGTACGAATTGGAAATGCAGACCGTAGTTCAGTGAGGACAAACACAGCATCTTTTCTTGTGCTGGTCCAGGAAGCGTTGTCTTGTGGGGTCTGGATGGGGTCCTGTAGCCCATTGAGTTTCTCAATTTCTTCTCATCCAAAGTAGGATACCGATATGTGTCCTCAACTTTGGTTATGAAAACAAATGCATTTCTGAGAAACTGCACCATATTTCATATGTAGTAAACATTCATTAAATGTCACCTATTTGTATGAGATTAGTTTCTTCATCAATGTCCTCTGCCAAAAGAAAAAAAAATCAGGTTTTTTCTTGAAAATGTCCCCAAATGAATTAAGTCAAGTGCTTTACAATGTTAGTTACCTTGAAGAAAAAAATAAGTCTGCCTGCCTTCCTTCCCTTGTCTCTCTCTCTCTCTCTCTCTCTCTCTCTGTCTCTCTCTTTCTTTTCTTTCTTTCATTCTTTTCTTTCCAAGATTCTATCCTTAGCAGAAGAGACTAAGGGTAACACTTTCCACTTTCATGACATTTCCTTTTTCTTTGTGCAAACTGAAACCTAACAGTACTACTTGTCTGATACCTGAAGATCTCACCATGTTTTAGAGATCAGATTAACTGTCTCTCTCAGTTAGCACCAGAAGGAATCAGGAAAGACATAAATAACACATGACTCAGGGGTCTTTCTTCGGGGTGACCCTGGCATGTGACTCTTGGGGTGTCATATGGCTGGGGACTGGATTTAGGTCCTCCTTTTTCCATCTGACTTGCTGCTCTCTGCTCGCCCTCCTCTCCGTGTCTACACACTGGGAAGAGCTGGACACCAGGCTGCTCTTTCCTGGCACTGAGGTCAGGGTGTCCTTTGCCCTTCCCTTCCCTTTCTGCCTAGCTTAAGTCTTCCCATCTTTCCAGGCCCTGGGCAGGCACTGAGCACCCACCTCTCATGGAGGAACCTCTCGCCTTCCAGCTGCACCCTGAAATCCCTCCTCTGGCTGACGGATCCCTGGTCCCTGTGGCTCAGGAGAGGCTGTTGTGTGTTCATCTTGCCTGGCACTGTGCTTCCTGCATGGATCCTGGGGCTCTGGGCTCCCTCTTTGGCCCTGGCTTCTCAGGACAGCTCAGGCTCCCTCCCTCTGAGAGAACCCCTTCCCCACCTCAAGGAACTGTGACAAGGGCCAAATTGCACAGTGACACAAACATACCTGATAACAAATTAAATCACTAGTTCCATGGCTTTTCTCACTGAAACCCGAGACACCTCAGGACTGTAACTATATCCATTTCCTTTGCTAAGCCCTTCCAGGCCACCAAAATACCCAGGGTTTGTCTTTGCTGACCTTATAGCAATGTGATGTGCCTATGGAAATTATTCCAAGCTCATTAACTCTCATATACTTTTTTTAAATTAACTCCTCCAGTTGAGAAACAAATTTATTATTTTTAGTAAGTAATGCTATGTTTAATATACAAAATCAAATACGCCATAAAAGCCCTGGGGAAATTATGAAGCTGGTGCATGAAACCAGTATGTAGTACCCAGTCTTCTACTACATCTGAAGATCCCAGAGATGAATGTCACTGTACTATATACTTAAAAAGTACCAATAAACTCAATTAAAAAATAAATAAATAAATAAATTCTAAAAAATAAAGTTTAAACAAAATTCTCTTGTCCCTGTCCAAAGTGCTTCTTTCCTTGTGACTGGGGTCTGCGTTAGAAGTGCATTCACTTGGATTTTTTAAATGCAGTTTTCCTGGACTTTCATGGCAGAAGTCCACTCGCAATTTGAAATGTCACACTCGCCTCACTTTTTCTTTCATGACTGATCCGCTTCCAAATTCAAAATCTCATCGCAGCCACACCAGCGTCTGGCGGGGGCCACGTACCCCAAACCCCAGCCTGCTGTCATCTGACCCTCCCTCTGCCAGGCTGCTGGAAATCCCATGTGAGCTTCCTTCCCAACCTGGGAGCATGCAGTGTTTCCCACCCAAATTTGATTAAACGTGCCCTCCCGTGCTGTGGCCCATATGGCATCGAAATGCAGCCTGCTTTTCTCATTTTTCCAGACTCTGAGGTCAGACAGAGCCCAGACATGCAAATAATAGTCAAATTATACAGGAAGTTGTCAAAAGAGTCCGAACACAGACAGAGGCGACCTCTGACCCCATGACAGGTCAAAGGTCTGGTTCAAGTTTCTCCTCCTTAGTCTATCACCAAGCAACATTAAAAACAGCCCTTTGAATGAAACGATTTATAGATTCTACATTTTGGTTTTACTGCAACTTGAATTTTGTTTCTTTTAAATTGCACTAACAAAGTTCTCATCTGAAAAGACATATTTGTAATACTTAAAAATTAAAATATCTCTCTCTCTCTCTCTCTCTCTCTCTCTCTCTCTCTCTCTGTCTCTCTCCACAGAAACGGGCCCAGGTTAGGATATTTTTCCTCACTAAATATAGATATGGACTTTTTTTAAAAAATAGAAAAGATACCAATAAATGTGACTGCCTGCCTCACACACATCCATACTTTGAACACCTCCCAGTGATCCTAAAAATATTCTAAGACCCACAGCAGGCTGTCAGAAAAAGAAGAACAGGAAGAATAAGGAAAACAAGAACAAAAACAAAAATAGTGGGGCATGGAGACACTGTCACCTAAGAAAAGTGGAAAGGGCAAAGAACGGTTCCCCAAATCATGTTGCAAAGCCCAGAGAATCCATAGAAACGCTAAAATTTGAAAGATGGACTGTGGTGATGCCTAACCCTCTCTCTCAGGGAATGTGGCCCAAGCAGAGGGGCTCAGTGGCAGTGGGACTGGCAGTCTGGTCATGTGACTCCACCCCCTTTCTCCTTGGGGCTGGTACTGCAGGGTGACAACGGGGTGCAAAGCAAGCTGTGTGTAAACTGCGGTGGATGGCGGGATTGGTAATATTCTCTAGCACAAGCTCTGCTGGAGAAAATGGGCAGTGGTCTTTGGTAAGGACATTGAGAGCAGGAAAGCCTGAACAGCTGTTCACACTCTGTTTTCCTCTGAAACAGAATGAGAGAGTCCCTTCTTTGGAGTCCCAGGCTAGGTCCAGGAGAAAGAGCAGGTGGGGTGGAGATCCTCTGTCTTAGAGGCCTCACAGTCCATTTCACTTGTTGATCCATCCCAAGCTTCTAGCGCGATGCCTGGCACATAGCAGGAACTCAGCAAATATTTTTGATTGTGTTTAGAAATGAACATCTATATGTTCTATTTGAATGAATTTTAAAATAGGTGTTGGTAAATCCAAAAGAATACGGCCGTCCCCCTGGCATATAGACCAAATACAAGTAACAGGCTAAATTCTGCTGTACCGAATAAGAGTTCCTCAGGGGCCAAGAGAAAGCCAAATAATCAACCACTTGAACAATTCTGATATTTACATCAAAAACTCTAGGTGTAGTCAGTACAAGGCTGAAACGGTGGCTTGCCTGTTTAAATAGCACTTAAAACTCAGGCCCATTTTCCTCTTTCTTGTAGTCCATTTCTACCATGTTGCTGCTGCAGTCCATTGTAAGATCGCCCCTTTAGAATGGATCATTGCATCTGCATGCAAAGCAGAAAGAATTGGGAGTGATCATGAGCAACTCTACTGGCCCCTTTTATCAAAAAGCCAGAATGTTCCTTGGTATTCCCTATTGGTCCAAAATCTATTCCTATGGCAACCTGTACTGCTTTCCTATGCCCTCCATAATAAAGAACCACAAACTGGATGGTTTGGAACTGTAAGATGTTTCTTGTGTCACAGTTTTAGAGGCCCAAGGTCTGAAACAAAGGTGTAAGCAGAGCTGTGTTCCTCCAGGCGGCCCCGGGGAGAATCCTTCCAGCCTGCAGGAGTCCCGGATGTCCCGTGACTTGTGGTAGCACCACTCCAATGTTTGCCAGCATCTTCAGGTGGCTTCTTCCTGCTGGGTCCTCACAGCATCTTCTCATTGTGTCCCGAGAAAAAGACTGGACCTTAATGGATAAAAGACTCACTCTATACCAATGTGACTTCAGCTAAACTGATAATACTTTCAGTTACCCAGATTCCAGATAAGGTCAAGTGCTAATGATTAAGGCCTTAGGGCTTCAATGTATCTTTTCTGGGGGGGGGATACTGTTTAACCTACAGTACCACCACTGACTTCAGGGGAAATTGGTAAAGTGAAAATGTACTTCTGTAAGTCTGTATATTGGAAGATACCAGGAGAGAAGGAGATTGGGAAAGATTTCTGGGCCAGCCAAAGAGTGGTGTCTGTTCTATAGCTTCCTGCTCCCGAGGCTTTGACAGGATGGCTGGTGCGTGAGGGTCATCAGCCCAAAGATGGCTTTATGGGAGCTTCCAACAAATGTCCACTTCAGAAACTCTCAGTGTGGCTACCATGGGATTACCTTGACATCACCTTAGATGCTGTGATCTTCACTGCCCCTGCCTCGAAATAATTTCCCCATTTGAAGAGAAAAAAAAAATGAAGAAGTGACTCCTTATAAAAGAAAATCTAGGATCAGTTCAGAGAGAGTGGGGTCTTAATTCATAGTTAGGGAAACATAGAAAGATGGAGTTCATTTCTCAGGCCTGAGAGAAATGTACAGCTTTGAAGATTTTGTGTTCCTTCTGGTTTGGCTTTTATCATATAGTCTCCTACAAGATGCTGTCAGAAACTACAGTGAATGTTAACTATTTACTATACTAAAAGATACATAGCCATGAATCCCCCCAATACTCCCCCTCTCTTCAGGGCCACGTTCTGAAGCATTTCTGAACATTCTGTCTTCTGAGTGACTTCAGTTTTGCTTGGTGGCTGGCAGTATGTTCCGGTTCCATTCAAAACTAAAACATTGACCTTTCAGGGTCATTTTGACTTTGGGGAAGAGACAGAAGTGGCACAGTGCCAGGCCCATGGAAAAAGGAGGATGAGAACACTGCATTGTGTTTCTCCAAGCCTGCCTTTCTGTCAGATGGCATTCAGCAGCAGCGTTCACTGATTTTTTTTTTTTAATCACAACTTGTAAGACCCGCATGAAAGAGGACTTCCAGAACTACTGCAGAAAGTGGCAAGGGTGCTGAGGTCAGTGAGTTCAAGTCAAGGGGGAGTATTTTGAGGGTGACTAATGGCTATTTGTCTTTTATTGAAATACATTTTTAAATTGAAATATTCTCCTAAATTTGGGTTGTACCATGGCCAGGAAAGCAGAGCTTGCCTAACGCTCAACTAAAGAAGCACTGAGAGCAAACGTCAGACCTGCTTCCCATTTAAGAAGTTCTAGTCTCTGCCGTGTAACCTGGGTGGATCTTGCAGTGAAAGAGATCCTTTGGGTGGGGGGAGGATAAAACTACCTGAGAGGAATGGCCCAGGCAGCACCCTGTAATACACAGCCATCAGTAGTCAGGTGATCTACTTTCTGCACTTGCAGTGCGATCGCATGCCTTCACCTCTGTACCTCTGTACCAGATGGTCTCAAGAATGTGCAGTCCACTCAGCTGGTTTTCCTACAAGAAGCAGCAAATCATTTCTAAGATAGAAGAGAGCAGCAGTTTTGCAGTGGAGCTATGGTTCTTGCATTGTTTCCTTAGAAAACATTTTGAAATTAATTTCCACATATCCCATATCTTGATTTTACAGAAGAGAAAAATTCAGTCAAAAAGAGAAACGTGACCTTTTAGAGCTCATGAATGTCTGGACTTTAATCCCATTCTCCAGTTCCCTCCCTGCTCAACCCCATCAGTACCACGCAGCTGGCTCCATCTCCTCATGAGAAGGCCCAAGCATCACAGAAGCCTTACTGCCAGGACCCCTACTTGGGAGCTGAGTGTCCAGGGCCCTGATCTACCTATCCATGCATCCATTCATTTAGAAATTACTTGGCTCATTTACTCACTCACCTGTCTGACAATTCATTCACTTACCTATCTACTTTATTGCTTCATTTACTTATTCAAATACTCGTTGATATAACAGATATTCACTGAACTTCATTATTCTCCAGTATGCAGAAAAACAAAGCGGGATGTCAGAGGGGAGTTTCCGGGCTGTCCCCTGACCATAAATGTACCAGTGTATTTTGTTCAATTGTGCATGTCCCTGCTGGAGACTCTTCTTGGCCCCTGAGAGCTTCCAGGACATCAGATAGCAGGGCAGCAGTGCCAAGGGCTTTATCACAGCCTAATCCTACTAAAAAGACGCTATCAGGCTTAACCCTGTCACCTTGGACCAGAAGTGAATAATGAACACTTTTCACAGCTAATATTCATCCAGACTGTCTCCATATATCATTTGCTAGCAGACACTGCTCCTCTCTGGGTCCAAAAGCTGTGGGCCATCGGGGAAGTGCATGGATACTCAGGGCAAGGCGAAAGGATGAGTTCACTCTTTGAAGCTCAGTTTGCCCATTTGGCCTCAAAACACATGGCAAGGGCAATATATTAGAAAGAGAAAATTAAAGTAGACGTGGCAATAATCAAGAGCAAGAGGAACATCCACATGAAACCAACACCCGGCGCAGAAAGGAGAGAAGTCACAGGCTGCTAGGGGTTGGGTTTGAAATCAAGCAGTAGGGATTGAGCTTCATATCCTAAGGGCTAATACTTTTCTTTAGCCTAATAGAGCTACAGCACTGTCATGGAGACATGGAATCAATATAAAATATTCTGCTGTGATACTTTATATCCTTTTCTGTGTACTCAGTCTTCAAACTCCAGTGTGTTTCTTACACAGGCTGTGCACCTCAGTTGGAACTGGCCACATTCAGGCACTCCATAGCTATAATGTGGCTTGTGGTCAGTGCTGGACCAGGCAGGTCTCACAGCAGGTGATGACACTGCTGCCAATGAGGGTAAAATGTGGTAGTGAAGGTGAAGACTACATATTCCTGCCTTGCCAGGAACAAGGACCACTGGGCTTTATCATAGAGTGAGTCACTAACTAACATAGTGAGGCTTTGAGGTGAGTAATCTATAAGCTCATTTGTAAGCCTGGGGAGTTGTGGGCATAGAAAGACTCATGGACTCGCTCATGATGGAGAAGGTACATGAGCCTGGGAAGCTGGGAGCCATGTTCTTTGGTGTGCACCTGCTGTGGCTTGAACTTACGGAAGAGGCAACTTACACTTCTTATCACTCTTATCCCAGGTTGTTTTCTGTCTCCACGGTGACATCCTGGCTTCCTTGTGGCAGGGGACCTGCTCCTCAAGTGATACTGTCATTTGGAAAAGAAAAACGCCATCTCCTACCTTCCCTTTCTTGGTTCCCAGACCCCAGGAGCTATCGGATCAGCACATCCGGTCCTCTGCTTCCTCTCTGTCCCCAGGCCCACGGATAGGGAGGGCACCGCTTCCGCAGTATTTACTGCACTTGACAGACAAATGGATCCTTGGAGCTGCCACCAGACAACCAAGACCCAGGCATTAAAATGAATTACGGAAAAAGCACCCTGTCATTTTCCTTGTTGGCTTCATCAACCCTTCAGTAAATAACCAGAAAGCACTTAGCAAGGATGCTGGCTGGTAGTGTAAATAATCAGACCCCTTTGTCACTGCCAGAGCTCTCAGAACCAGGCTGGAGAGAGTGCTTGGAAGTGAGGTGAGGGGTTTGGAGTCCACAGAGCCTAGGTCCTGGCTCCTCCTTCTGCTGCTTCTCCTTCTAATCCCTGACCTGCGGTACCTCAGCTTCCTCCTAGTAGGGCCATGGGCCTTTGCGGTTTACACACAGAGGCAGTGCTTTACTGAAGCGAATTTCTTTCTTCATATATCATCTTGCTTATTCATTCTTCCACTGCAAAACATCCATTGATAACACCACAATGTGCCAGGCACAGGGAATTAAGAAGTGTGGGACCTCAGTTTGTTCCCCCTCAGTTCATGTAGATTTACTGGAGACAGGGACATTGTCCATTGGCTGTCAGGGCTGCTATTACGTGGCTCCCAAGTGTTCTCCCAAAAGTCTGTGCTGAAAATCGCTCACTAGTGGAAGGTGGTACAGCCTCAAGAAGTGGGACTTTAGTGGGAGGTCACTGTGGGCAAGCTGCAGAAAGGGATGGTTGGGGGCTAGAGATTTAGCTCGGTGGTGCTGCGTGCTTCGCAAGAGTAAGGTCCACAGTTCCATCCTCAGTACCAAAAAAAAAAAACAAAAAAAAAAAAAACAAAAAAAAAAAAAACAAAAAAAAAAAAAACAAAAAAAAAAAAAACAAAAAAAAAAAAAACAAAAAAAAAAAAAACAAAAAAAAAAAAAACAAAAAACAAAAAAGAAGAAGAAATCAGAAAGGGATGGTGGGACCTCATTCTCTGCCTCTCCCTTCCCAGTGCCTAAGCACAAGATGAAGTTAGCTTCGCTATGAACTCCCACCATGACTCCCTGTCTCTCCCCAATAGAGTAAGGCAAATCTATCACAGCCAGAAACCAAAAATGCTATGAGTCAAAGTGAGCTCTTCCCTTTAGAAGCTGCTTTTCTCCCATATTTGTTACAGTAACGGAAGGCTGAGGAATGTACGTCTCTAGAACAATACAGATGGATGGTTGCTTACCAAAACATACCAGGAGAGCAAGGGTCTTGCAGGGGGCAGTTAGGATGCATTCCCATGTTCCCATGGTGGGAGGTACTGTCTCCAGGGAGATACCGAATGCCACAGGACACAGAGTAAGGACACCAGATTCAGATTTGGGAGAAAGCACTTTCTTAGCTGACACTAGAGGAGCAAGAGGAATAAAGCAGGTGTAAGGGGTAGAGCCAGGTGTGAAGCATGCGGGGAGGGTCAAGGAAAGGCATGAACAGGATGAGTGGGTCAGAGGTCCCTCAGTTGCTGAGAATGGGGAGAATTGAGGTTCTTCTGTGGCCCCCACAGTCAGCAACCTAGAACAGAGTGAGGACTCAGTGAAGACTCCATCTGGACATATGCGGACTTTGTCTTCAATTTTCTCCACTGATAGGAGTAATACCCATGGCAATACCATTGCCACCCCTGTTTTCACAAAATGAGATGAACAGTCTTTGCTACTGAAGGCTGTGGTCCCCGAACTCAAGATGAAATAGTTCAGGAGCGGAGCTGTACCCCATGACTGTGGGGTTTGACAAATCATAGCATGCCCCCAATAGACCAACCACCAAAAAGGTTTCCCTCAGAAAACTGTCTTTTACTGGATATAGTAAGTTTCCCAGAAGGTTAGTGGAGAAGGGGGAGTCAGCGGGCTCAGGCAGGGTTTGAATGAGAAATTCTTAGCAAGTGGTAAAGTACTTAAATGTTAGCCATTTATTATATAGGGCTTTGATCCTATCGCTGCTATCTGAACATATGAGATGTGATCAAAAGATATGGTAAACGTTTAATTTTTAAAAAATTATTACAGTTTAAAAAGCACATTGCCATTGATCTCCCTCAGTATGCTCTCCCTTGTTTTAAATTTACTTCTCCCATCATCTCGCCACTTTCTGAAGCAGTTAGTTGAGCTTTTATGGCTGCCCAAAGATGCAAAAAAAAAGAATTTTTTTTTTTTACCTTTCATGGGCTTTGGACTTTGAAGAAGAGCCAGAATCTGCGTGGAGTCAGAGAGGGCGAAAATGGGGGCGATGACACACTGCCATGCCCGTGTGGCCTTTCTGCTGGATGGCATATGCCTCAACACTCATCTCTACACAGCTCGGAAGAGTCTCATGGAAGAGGACTCCCAGAACTGTTTCTGAGAGTATCAAGAATAGTGTGGGGCGGGGTTGAAACAAGGGGGAGTAATTTTAAGGGAAATTAATAACACTATGTATTGTACTGTATAATTTACCATATATTTTGATCTCCCTTTGCAGTATAACTTCAACCACTGGAACATTTGATAACTGACCTGTTCTTTTGCAACTGTGGAACATGAAGAGGAAGGCAAAAAAAGTGAGCAGAAAGCTCTGACTGTTATTAACTAGCTGCCTCAGAGTGGTTGCTGTGTCCAGGGGAGGCCCCTTCAGACCTGCTCTACCCCACAGCACCAGTCTGCGCCATGGGACAGGAGCCCAATCCAAGGTCCTAAGGTGGAAGGGAACATTCAGATAAGTTCTCTGGACTCCCCTTCGTGATACGGACACCTGGCCTGGACATAAAGCTTACCTAGAGCCAAACAACAGGTTTCTCCCTGAGTGGTGGTTTCCATGGAACGATCGGAAGCATCAGGACTCACTCCAGCCCAACCCCTGCCCATCCTGGGCCATCGGGATGTCATTTCCTTCAAGCTTTCACAGGGAAAGCATGGAAAAACAGAGAGAGAGCAGGTGGAGTAGCCAGGAGAGTGACAGTGGTGAGGGAAGAGTTCAGTGGGGGAGAGAAGAGAGAATGAGACACCGGTTATGGGGAGTGCAGGGGAAACAGAAATGCACAAAGAAGAAAAGAAAGTAAACAGAAAAGAAATTTTAAAAGAAATGAAATAGACTTTGCATTCTCCTGAATGCAAAGGAGGTCTGTGATTCCATGACTATAGGCAGAGAGGACCCCAAGATCCTGGGGTGCTTAGGGACTCTAAGGGACTCATCTGAGGGAGGCCATCAAAGTACTTGCTATCACCCAAAGTCTATTTCACTTGCTCTTGTAAATTTGTGTACGTGTAAGGGGTACACACGCACTGTGTATACAGGGAAGTGTTTCCCATTGTGGAACACATCAACATATCCATCTTGGCACTCCAGTACCCACACCCGTAAGAGCACACAGGATCTCTGGACTCACTTTTTTTTTTTTTTTTAATACCATGGGTCGAACTCGGGTCCCTGTGCTTGCAAGGCAAGCGGTGGAACCACTGTGCTAAATCGCAGTCCTCCTGCTGTCCGGTAGATCCTTCCACCAGCGCACCCTCTCTGTTTGGCTCTTTGTTTCCTTTGACCTACATTTCCTTATTCCCCACCACCACCTCCACCTGTCCCACCTCAACCCTGTTAACCAATTTTTCCCTCTTTTTACAATTCCGTTTTAGCCACCTTGTGATATTTCTGCCTTGCTGAAAATTAGACTGTCCAGTAAGCTTCACTAGTATGTGAGGAAAAAATGCAATTTATTCCAGGTTATGGAGAAAATACATAAGGTTCAGAAGTTATTTTTAAAATTAGTACAAAATCAGTTCATGTTTGTTTTCTTTAGAGAAGCTACTGTTTTGCTCCAAATGGCTTCTTTATTAGTTTACAATGCCATCTTTATGCTTTCTGTATGTACCTGTATGTGTGTGTGTGCATGTGTGCTTGCACACACTCCTTTACCGTGTAGGACAGGTGTGTATACAGAAGACAGAAGTGCAGAACGCAGTCTGCATTTGCTGATATTTCTGTCCTGTCCAACCAGGATGACAGAAATCCAGAAATCCCCAAATCCCATGGGATAATGAATCTACCACCTGCTAAACAGCATACCCTAGGGCTGGGGCCCTTCCTTGCATCCTGGAAAATGTGAAGTTTACCAAATCTCACATTTGGACCTTAAAACTGGGACACAACAAGGGTGCCATCTTCTCAGAGCTGAGATTCGCCAATTAATTTTTTCACCTAAATTTGGAAGAAGCGGGTCATCAGCATATCCTTATTGATGGTGTTCAAGAACTACCCTTTCCCCCTCCAAGAGGTTAAAAAAAAATCACAGCATTTCTAGCATACATTTGTTAATATAAAAATTACCATATCAATAACATGTCATTATTTGATAGGAACAGCCCCTCTCGAAATGCTTTAAAGGGTTGTCAGGTCCAAATACACACTCTCCTGCTGGAAGCTTTTATTTATTCATTGGGACAACTGCTAATGTTTCAGTCCCCCTTCCACTGGGGAAGCTGTTGCAGTCCCCGCCCCCGAAAAGGTCTCCCCTGTCCCACGCTCCATGCCCGTGACCTTTTGACAGGCCTGTGTGCTCAGGCAGGGTGGGGGGACAAAGGAATACATTTTCAGGGGAAGAGCCAGAGTGAAGTTGGGCAGATGGATCCGCCATCTAAGCTCTTAATTAGGGCCGCGCAGAGGGCTGACCTCTTGGGAGACAAAAGGTGTGTGCTCTGATCCCAGGCCCTCACCTGCTCCCACCCCCTGCACCCACTAGCAGGCTGCCTTTCCCATCCCACACGGAGCTCACAGAGTTTGGGGGGCCCGCCCTCCTCTGAGAGTGAAATCAGCAGTTTAGCATGAAATATTCTCAGCTGGCAGATGGGAGAGGGCGGGTTGTCACATCCCTCGAATCTGATCTGATGGTTAGGTAAGACCAGAGGACAAAGATGGAATTGTTCCAACACCCACAGCCAGCACAGGAGCGACAGTCACCTCTTGCTTGGGAGCGGGGTGGGCCAAGCCGACCTTGCCAAGTGCCTGTTCAGCCCTGAACATTTGCATTCGTCACTACCTTGAAGCTTCCAGCTACCCAGACTGTCATCTCCAGTGCCCAGATCAGGGAACCAAGGCTCTGTGATGGAGGGAGGGAGGCAGGGAGGTAATCATGCCGCAGCAGATCTAGGGAACCAAAGGGCATTGCCCCACAGCCAAAGCCAACTGCCCCTCTGACCCACGCTCCTAGTGTCCTCTCCCCAGGGTCCTCTTCCACCTCTCCAGAGGCTGCTGCTGAGTGCAGGCCCTGAGTCTGTGTCCCCATTCTACAGATGAAGACACGGGAGGCTCTGAGAGGTGACAGGGATTCCCCTAAGAACACAACAGGCCAGAGTCACAATACAAAGTCCAGGTCTTCTGGCCCTGGGTCCAATATTCCCCTGCACCCATGCCACCACTCTCTTCTAACCTCAGCAGGGCATAAAAACCTGGGCTGTAACTTAAATTACCCTGAATGCAAAGGAGATCTGTGATTCCATGACTATAGGCAGAGAGGACCCCAAGATCCTGGGGTGCTTAGGGACTCGCTCTGGGCCCCAGTTGTACAACCTCAAGGCTGGACCAGACTCTTAGTCTCCTAAGGCCTTGGGCAGTGCTCAGTCCGGACACCAGGTACCCTGCAGGTCCAGGCTGAGGCCAGCGGGCTGCTGCGGTTCCCTTGCTCCTTATGAGGAGCTCTAGGCAGGAAGACAAGTCGGTCCCCTTTCTTCCCTCCCTCCATTCCTCCTCCCTTCCTCCCTTCCTCCTTTCCTCCCTTCCTCCCATCATTTGCTTTACAAAATCATTTAAAAACCCCGGAACTTACAGAACAACTCCTGTACTCAGATTGCCTAAATTAACACTTACTCTCTCCTGTCTTCTCTGGGTCCCTGGAAGATGGATGGATGAATGCTCAGGCAGGCTTAGCTATCAGTAAATAGAGTGGATGTCTTCTACCCTTGCACATGCTACTCTGAGTTTTCCTGAGCCATATGAGGGTGAGCTGCAGGCATGAGCTCCTGTAGCCAAAAATAGCTCCACGTGCGTTTCCTAGTATTAAAGACTTTCTTTTCTATCACCATTTCCCCAGTAATAGAAGTCAGTGCTAATACAAGGCTATGTGCTAATCCATGGATCTTATTCGGAATTCACCAATTGTCTCAGTACTGTTTCATAAGAAAATAAATGTCATTGCACTCATCCGGGACCAAAGGTGGCTTCCCACTTTAACCGTAGCTATCCCGTCCTTCAGTGCCCCCATCTGTGGGGCTCCCACTGTCCGACTTGGTCTGCCGCGTCCTGGGGAGGGGACTCTGGCGGCGCTTGGGAGGGAGCCCCAAGAAGGGGTGCACGCGAGGCCTGTGATGACACTTAGTCCCCTCGCTCTTGGCGTTTGCCTTGAGCACTTGGTTGAGGTGACGTGCGCTAGCCTTCTCCACTGTGGAGTTACTCCTTTTCCCCCTTTTTAATTAATAAGTGCCCTTCTTGTGAGATGCATTGAGGGTATGAAAATACCTGTTTTTCTTCTACTCTGATGCTTTCTCCTTGTAGCCTGGATCAGTTCTTACTGTGATCACTGCCCAGTGGTGATGGGGCATTCCCCAGCTCAGATTCTAGGGTGAGAAAAAGCTTTGTCTCCTCCATTCCCTCACTCACTCATTCATTCATTTATATGACCACAGGCTCCCAAGTCGTGCTAAGTCAATGGGCTTTCGGTACTTTTCCTCTCAGCGCTCATGCACACTCACAAAACGCAAATAAAATACTGCAAAAGTGGCCCAGAGAGCAGAGAAGAAAGCCACCTCTGGAGTTCGCCAGCTTGACCTCCGCCGGACACCTGCGGAGGAGGGGAAGGGTGGGGAAGGCAGCAGCTGCTGCCAAGATGCTCTCTGCTGGGCTTGCTGTCTCTCTGGCCCCGGCACAGAGGCTTCAACTTCGAGTCTTGGACAAACAGATCGATACAAGCTTTTTAACATCTTCAATGAGAGCTCATTAATGCTCCCTGGGTCCTCCCGGGCTGGGCTGACCTGGGCGGGCAGGAGAAGCTGACCTGGAGACAGATAATTATGCCAGAGATAACACTTCTGTGCACCAGCTCCTGGCAGAAGGAGGACTGTTTTCTTAATTATTCAGGACAGCAACTAGAGAGCATGCAAACTAATTGAAAATACATGAGGGTTTGTTTGTGACGGTGAGGCTCAGACAAGTGCTGGGTTAAACGCCAGAGGGGGGCACACACTGTACCCCGCACAACCCAGCCCCTCCATCCGACTCCAGGCCTCAGGGACTGGGTGACGGGAAGGATGAGAGAGAGAAGAGCTGGAGCAGAGTCATCAAGCAGCTCATTGCTCCAGAACCGTTTGTCACTTCTGAGCGGATCCTTCAAGCAGTCGGAATTACTGGAATGGTAGTGCTGGGTCCACCTTGGTCCGCCCAAATCACAGAATTGCTTTTGCCAAGGGTCCTCGAGACTTCTGGCTTCGGCTTTGCCTGAGGATAAGACATCAAGCACAACCAGCTGCACTGTAGTTTATTTCTAAGGACCCCGTCTACCTGGCGCAGTGTGAAATCCCAGTGAGAACAACTTATTTTAGAGCATTAAGGCCAGCTATATCCTGTTCTCCCTGAAGAACCTCACTCCTTTTAGTCAGTTAGAAGCCCCTGCATCCTACTTTTCTCGACCTGGCTACTAGGAAGCTCAAGGCACAATTAAAGATCAAGTGAGTTAGGTAAGACCTTAGGCCCTGTGTCTCACCTTTTCACTCATGACTTTTGAGAAAAATGTGACTCCAGGAACCTCTGCTTCACATCAGCTCCTAAGTCTATGAAGTGATCTCTTTGTCAGTGATTTCAGAATCAGATGCATGTACTGAGTGATTCCTCTTTCATCTATTCTAAGAAGCGAACCCCAGGGTGGATCATAATTCTAAACAAATGTATTTTCCAAGGCACTGTGATGAAAACTTTCTCAGTATACACAGCAAATTATTTGATTTCATTTGTCTTGTTGCGCTTTTCCTTTCGGTTTTTTTTCATTAGTACATTTGCAGTACATACTGACTGCATTCATCCAGGGAAGTTGGTACCCTAATATCGGACATGCTGATTCTTTCTCCACCCCTTCCCTCTCCTCCCTGGCTCTGCACTCCCACCTTTGGGTCCTTTTTCTTTTTGCAAAAGCCCCATCTGCCTGTTTCCTATCATCTTTATCTTGCTCTTTTTTGATACTGTATTTCAGGTTTCTCATAGTAGAGAAACCAACACTAAATCATTTTAAAATGGCCAGATAAATTATGAAATACCTATACGGTGGAATAGATCCAGCTGTTGATACATTTGTCTGGAGTTTTAGATATTGTAAAATGCATATTATGTATAATTAATTTAATATACAGATATCCCACTTACATTTATAAAAAAAAACAGATTGAACCATGCACACACCTAAATGTTGATCATGCCAGTGACTGTATGATGCATTTTATGGGAAATTTAAAATTTCTGTCTTATAGTCTCAGTTTTTAAATTGTTCTCTATGGAGCATGATTACAATCACAAAACAAAAATACTTCGAGAAAAAGACAACGATTCACCTCCCATCTCTCAAAACACAATGTTTAAAAAGTCACCTTCCCTGAGAAGTCTTCCCTCTCAGGATCTGTTTGAAATCAGCCCCACCCCTGTCCTCCTTCCCGCCCTGACATGTGACATGCCGTTTGCACTTTTGTTCAACCCCTTGCTCGTCCCAGCTTGTACGGCGCATATCTGCTCACAATCCACACTCGTGCAGGGTTTCTGACTCTCTGCACACAGGAAACTGCAAATCTGCTTCCTTCCTCCCTTCTTTCCTTCCTCCCCTCCCTCTCTCTTCACCATTTTTCCTATTTTTCTTCCTTTCTCCCTCTTTCCCCCTTTCTTTTGCTCCTTTCTCCTTCTTTCCTACCCTCCATCCTTCACTACTCCCTCTGTTTTTGTGCTTTCCTTCCTCCCTCCCTTCTTCCCTTCCCTTTCTCCCTCCTTCTCTCCTTTGTCCCTTTCCTCTTCCTCCCTTCCTTTCTTTCTTCCTTCCTCCAGAGAATGTTTACTGCAAACCCATTCTAAGCCATGCACTGCCTCAGGCCATGCAGACAGCTGAGTGACCCCGAAAGACATGTCCTCCCCTAGTAAAACCCACAAAATCCACGTGTGCAGTGGAGTAGGAGAGACAGACAAGAACCAAACATGACAGGATAGAAGGCTTTCGCAGTTGGCGCCCGCCTGTGACACCCCTCACCCAACGCTGTGCTGCATGCAGACGCCAGCTGTTAGGGGCCCCTGCGGACCAGGCCTGAGCCCTGGCTGGCACAGAGCTTGGGTTTCAGGGCACCCGTGGGAACACCTGAGCCCGTTCCCTTGGCAGCTCCCCTGGGAGCAGGTGCAAGGCTGAGGCACGGTACCCCCTGCCCACAGCAGCTGGGCTCCAGCCCACTTCAGGACCCAGAGAGGACACTTCCCTGCCCCCAGAGGCCTTGGTCAGTGCGTCTCAAATGCAGTGACACCACTGGAGTAGAGCAGCCCTCCAAGGTAGCCCTCCAGCCACTTGGAAAGCTAGGCAGGTCCTCCAGCCCTGTGGAGGAACCCTAACTGGAAATCTCCCTGCCCCGCTACAGATTCACCTCTGTCTCTTCTCACCAACAGCAAGACCGGAAAACAAAACAGCAAGAGCAGCTCACTTCTCTGCCTTGAATAAGCAGAACAAGAGCAGTGAGTCAGCCCCGTTAGAGCATCAGGTTTCATCTTTGAAACTTCAAAAGCCTTGAAAAAGGCATTGGTGATTGGATTATTTATAAGGATTCCACCTCTCTACCAAAGGACCTGAGAAAGCTTACAAAAATGTACTTGGAACAACAATTTAGAGAACTTAGGAAATACTGCAAGAGAAATATCCTCAAAGCAGAGTAAAGTTAATACCTAAAACGGGGCATGGAAGATTGCTCTGGGTTTCCTGAGATGAAGGCAGACGGCGTATAGGAGCTTTTGCGCCCATAACACAGAACAGGCCATTTCCCATGAGAGAAGAGGACCAGGGCCGATGCCAGCTAGAGAGGTTCAAGGGTGCTTCCGAGGAACTGCAGGGAAAACGAGACCCTCCGGCAGGCTGGCCGAGTCCAGAGTTCCCTGGAGAAATAAATTCAGGTGGCCAGGGCAGATAGAGATGCAGCTGGGCTATGGGAGGGTGTCAGGGGCAGGGAAGGGAGGAGGTGGCCCTGCTGGGTCCTGGGCAGCCCTAAAGCTGTCAGCCAGGGAATCACTGCTATCAGGGAGGCCAGTGGTGTCTGTGGATTCCAGCCTTTCACCTCTGGCATGGGCAGGGGTGTGTGTATGTCTCTCTCTCTCTCTCTCTCTCTCTCTCTCTCTCTCTCTGTGTATGTGTGTGTGTGTGTAAGAGGGTAAAGGAGTAGGTAGAATTAGTCTTCAGAAATAGATTTTTTTAATTTTGGGAAATTACTTAAATTGACTTATTGGTTATAAAGGCTGAAAACTTTTTTTTTTTTTTTTGTGTCAGAGTTCAAACTCAGGACCTTGAGCTTGTGAGGCAGGCAGTGGAACCACTGAGCCCAATCTCTGGCCCCTGAAAACTTTTATAGGAGAATGAATTCAAGATTATAAAGAGAAAATCTCAATTATCTAATACAATTAGCTTCCTTCCTTCTCCCCCTCTTTTCCTTCTTTCCTAGCCCATGTAGACACCGAAGTATGATGACAATGCTTCCTCCTTTCCTCCGCGGGTGCAGAGCTGCTTAGAGTCTCTCTCAGGGGCGCTGCGAGGGGGAAGCAGATAGACTCCCCCCAGGAGTGGGCGGGGCTAAGGCGGGGACGGCGAGGCAAGGGGACCTCCCGCCCCGCGCTGCTGCATGACTGGCTTCTTCTGCGGCTGCGATGGCTGACACCAAGTGTAACACCGGATATGGAGTGGCCTTTCCCTGGGATGTCAGCTCCCCTCCGGTTAGCACCGCCCCATCCTGGGTGAGAGATGGTGGGCAGCAGATGAGCCTTCACAGAAGGAGGGGAGGCCTCGGGAAACAAGAGGCGATGGGCGCCAGTGAGGACCATGCAGACAGTTCGTTGGTACGGTGCACTGGCTTTGTACAGGAAGTGCTCCTGACCTCACCAGGCCGGGCATCCTGAGGGAACCTGGGGAGGGGTTGGAGAACCCAAGGACACTTCCTCCAACTCAGCACAGAAGCACAGTGATGTGCATTGTCAAACTCATTTTTTTCATTTGTCCCTCACACTAGAATAAACCCCAAATTATCCAGAAAGCATAGTTCTTCGAGGGCTGGAAATATTCCCGTGGATGGCACACGCAGTTGCATACGCTTGACTGTGTTCAAAATGATCACCGGGTACAGGACACAGGGACCTGGGACACTGAGGGCCAAGTGGATGGTCCTGAGTTTCAGCCGCTGACTGCCGTGTCCTGAAGGGACAGTCCAGGTGGCTTTTCTCTTGCTGACTGTGGAACTTTATTTCACTTCCGCCACAAAGTTAGAGGCGGCTGGGTTTGTCCACATCTTACAGGCAGAGCACAGAGCTGTGCTCAGTAACTGGCCCGTGGTCACATGGACAGGAGGTGGCAAAGCCAGGAACCAACTGTGGGTCTGTGCGCCAGACACCCCAGATGTCAGGGTCCCGCTCTACGTGCAGGCTTGGGCTTTGTCCCTGGGGGGCTGTCGCCTCACCAGAGTCTCCTTCACTGCTCCAGTTCCCACTTCCAGCAGCCCCTCCCCGGAGAGTGGGGAGAGAGAGTGGGAAGAGTTTGCCACTCGCGGGGGGAAACACTCAGGGCACCCCAGAAAGAGCCACCACGTGACCCAGCTTCCTCCTCCCACCATCCAACAAACAAGTCTCACAGCGCTGCTTCTCCAGGGAGCAGAAAAGATCTTTTTCCTTTCTTTCCCCAGGAGGCAGAGGTCGTGCCCTTGGGCCCAAGTCTCAGTTGGCCCGAGGAAGCCCCTCTTTCTCCCTGCAGAGGATAAGCATGTAGTTTCGCCCCAGGAACTCTCAAGAGATGGGGGAATTGGGTCTGGAGGATCCAAACAGGCTTTGAGTTGAGCAAATGGGGCCCGGCCAGTGCATTTTTTATTAAATCCAAGTTAATCACTTCAGCAACCTTCCAGGTTATGCCCAGGGACATCTTTGTGTCACGTGGGGAGCCTAACTAAATAAATAATAAGCGACCCTCCCCACCGCCCGTGCCGCTAACTGCATGTGTGTTCAGGGTGTTGGCTCTGCCGAGCACCTGTCTGATGCAGCCTTCTCGCCGCGTGAGCTCGTGTGGGAACCAACAGGGCCAGCTGTCACAGCACACAGCCTGCGGCATCTTCCTGTGATGGTCAGGCACCCGCCACCTGACTGGGGGAGAATTCTTAATCTAGATGATTTGTGTCTAATTTTGGGGGTGACCAGCCTGTCAGCTCCAGAAGCCCAAGTGTTCTTTGAGGTCGAGAATAAGCAGCAGCTGCCACAGCCCTGATACTTTCTATAATAATCATAATAATAGTTATTATTATTATTGTTGTCGTTGTTGTTATTTTTCAGAAAGAAACAGAGGAAGGAGGAAGGGCCTACAGGGAGAAAGGGGAGAAGAAAAATGAAAAACCCGTGCTACTATTTTTGTCATATTTTCGAATCTTGTTTTAGTGCAAGAATTTAATTATACAGATTTTCATCATTTCTTATACTCTGACATATTAATTAAGGATGCTCTAATCCAGTTTCCGTAGCACCGTTGGCTTACCCTGTAAAAACATTTTACCGTTTTAGTACAAATAAAAAAAGAAAAGGTAAAAGCAGCGACGCTTTGGGTTGTCGATACATGTTTGCCCCCTCCCTCCGCTACCTCCCTTTTTGTCACCCAAAAGTCGGGCCCGTCACCATTTTCAAATAAGCTCATGGCCCCGGCTCCGGCTTCCAGATGGAAATGAGTCCCCAGAGCTGGCCTCTGAAGTGGGTGTCAGTGGGACAGGAGGAGAGGATATGGGCTGGGGCTTCTTCTACTAGAACCAGCAAAGGGACCCCCCAGCAGCCTGCCTGAGCGGCTGGATTCCAGAGCAGTCCCTGTGCCCCGGCTTGGACACCGGCGGAGGAGGGACAGCCACGCGCTGCTAATGGGTGGCGACCACAGCCAAGGCTCCCGAGGATTGTGCTTGTCTCCGAAGGACAGTTGAGTGAATTCCGAACGCACCTCCGCTCCACTGCGACGCAAGCGGCCCCAGGAGGAGGTCCCCTGAGAGAAGGCTCGGGAAGAGCTGGGGGTCCTAGGCGCAGTGTGGTGGATCAGTGGGGAGTGAAGGGCCCTGCAGCGGCTGGGACAGAAGAAACCAAGCTGGTAACAGGAAGAGGAAGCAGGGCCTCTGTGAGATGAGGCAAACCAGCACCCCGCTGAGCTCTCTGGACCCTCAGAGATGTCTTTCTGCCCCCTCAAGAGCAAGGGCCCGTTCTTGGGAGCTCAGGGGGTGACCTGTGTGGCCAGAGGGCTGCAGTTTGGAGCAGCTCTCCAGGTGCTGGAGGAGAGGCCTCGTGTGAAACAGCTGTCCAGACACAGCTCTACTTTTTGGCGTGAGTTGACATATTTGATTCTTTACAGATTCTGTTTTCTGTGTTTCTGTTTAGAAAACTTGGCCATGGTAAGTATGTGGGAAGCCCAGACCAAAGCTGAAATTTGTTAGTACTTCAGCATTTTGAAGCTTATTCTCACTGACTTCAGATAGCTTCCTCCTCGCATTTTTCACAGTGTCCCATCACAACTATCTAGCAAAAACACATGTGTCCTCCCTTCTATATCTTCTCTCTCCCCACTGTGTCCCCTTCACTTTTTCCCTCCCTTTGCTCTCTTTCTCATCTTTCCCCTCATCCTCCTCCCTCTCCCGTGGTTTTCCTTTCTTTATGAAGCATCTTCGCTGACATGATGCTACAGACCACCAAGCCAGAAGCTTCCTTTCAGCAGGGAGGACGTCTAGTCTTGGCTACACGTCTGCGGAGGTCAGCAGTGTGCTCTGAACATGCTGGATTCACACGGGGATGCTGCACAGTTTCCCAGGGTCTGCAAAACATCTCAAAGGCACCTTGGTTCCTAGAGGTCAGCTTGAAGGCTACGGCTGTAGACCTGGCTGCCTGCACATCTTTATGCTTCCCGAAGCAGCTGCTTTCTTGTGTCCCCCTTAAACTCCAGGTGAGCTGCAAGCTCGTGATGTCACCTGGTTGAGGAGCTGGCTCCATTTTCTTCCCTTGGTCTTTCCAACACCAGGTCAGGAGCGTACAGAGGGTTCTGGGAAAGGCTGTATGGGCAGAAGAGGCCACAGTCATTTCTACTCCTCACCTTAACTCTTCTGGGGCCCCACAGCTTTGGGGTCCACACTGGCACCAGCCTGAAGGAAGATTAGTGCCCTAACCAGTGTCCACAGCCCACCCTTAAATCAGGGCCCACAGTCATGCATCTTGTCCTTCCTGCTGGAGCTGGCCCTTGAATTCTGCCTGCCGTCCTTCCTCGGGCCCCAGCTATATCCTCCCATCATCCTTCGAGAACAGTGACCCACCTTGAGCCCTCTTTGTGACACCTCAACCCAGGCCAGCCCAGCCCAGCCCATGGGACCTTCCACCTCAACTTTTCCCTCTGCTTCACACTGGTCTTACCAGCCCACGGTTCCTCCAGCATTGGCATTGTCCTCTATTCAAGGTGCCCAGGGGCGCTAACCCACATGCACAGGCTCATCATAGAGCCTTGCAGGTGTTGGAAGCTGAATTCAAGCTCTAAGCACCTGTTGTAATGTCCATTCCCTCCCTGTGTACTTCTGCAAGCTCGAGTTCCATGCTTCCCTGTCCCATATGTCTCTGAGCCCTTTCACAAAGCTGACTGGACCCTGGAACTGAATCTGCCCCCAAGGCCGCCAACACCCCCTGGCCAGTGCTTTGGCCCCGTGAGACCACTGCAGATGGGGCCACCATCTTGAACACAGTCCAGGTGGACTGTCAGGCACTTTCCAGAAAGACTGAAGTGGGGTGTCCTCCAAAGCAGTCAGTGGAGGCGGGAGCAGCAGACACAGCCACCGAGGGACCCTGAAGCAGCAAAATGGCAGAGCCTGGGGGCAAAGGTGACAAGAGCCAGTACACCTCACACCCAGCCAGCAAGGCAACCAGACTCTGCCTGAGACGCTCCTAGGCCTAGAAGGCTGCCCTCACATGGGTTCTCTGCTTCCACTTTAGCTGGAAACCTCACTTGCTACGTGAAGACATCTCGATGGGCTGAACCAGCCAGCCTGTCTGAATTTCTGAAAACCCCAAACCCAAGCTGGAATCCTACAGGAAGATCCATGGTCAGGGATCAAGGAAGCTGAAGTGAAGTCTTACCCGAAACGGAAAGAGAGGAGCCATGAGTCCAAGAGACAGAGATCAGGCCAGGAGTGGACAGATAGCATCCCCCACATCTGACAGGGACACCCCTGAGAATTTGCTCCCCTGGGAGACTGCAGAGAACTGCATGGCTCAGACAGGTGCCCATGCCGGGACTTCCCAGATGCCCTGAATTTGCTGTCAGTTTAAACACAAACCTCAAGAGGAGAGGACTATGAAAACCAGCAGTGTCCTCCCTTAGCCACTGGCAATGTGGTGACGTGATCCTCTGGCTCCTCGGACTTCCTGTTCTACTCCCTTTGAGAGCCGCGATGAGGCCACACTGCTGAGTGTGTGTCTGGAGCCCTCTGGAGAGCTGGGCCAGGCGCTGATGCCAGAGCAGCCCAGCAAGGGGATTAGGGAGTCTCGGCTGAGCTCTGCCGGGCCGCACTGTGTTACTATTAAGAGGGCGGATTAATATCAAGTTTCAGGGATCTGGTTACTTGCTGATACTGCTTAATTATCCAGATAAGTGATCAGAATCCAAGCATGAGAGACAGCATAAATCTCCAGGCCATCTTTTTTTTTTTTTTTAAGCAGACAGCATAAATTTTCAGGCCTTTTTTTTTTTTTTTTTTTTTTTTTTTAATTTTCTTTGCTTCTCTCCTGTTTTTCCAGGTTTGGAGAGAAGTCATGTATTTATTTATCACCGAGATCCATATTTTAAGGTGTGCATAACAGTTGCAACACAGAGGCTAGCCTTGGCCCTGAAAATTTTGGTCCTTACCCTTGAACCCATGCCAGGAGACAAGGGACAGCGTGTCCCATGCCCGTTTGCGGTCTGTGGCCTCCCTCCCTGTGACCCCTGCCCTCATGCTGCTTGATCTAGGCTCTTCTCTGCCTTCCCAAGGGCCTGTCTCCGAGCCAGCCCCTGCCCTAGGCCTCCCCCAGGCTGTGAACCGGGCCCTGTCACCCACTCACTCTGAGGGCTGCAGTATCTGCTGGGTGGCCCAGCAGGACTCCTGGGCCGGGGCACCCTTTGCTCCCAGTCTGCTGTCTTGGCTGCTGATTTCATCCTTGAAGCCTTTCGCCACCTTGCCTCTTGCTCCTTCCATCTTCTTGTTTCACCTCGTGGGCACAGTGTGTTCCTGCTGACCCTGAACAGGGCTGTCTGACACAGGCCCTCCCACCCCAGGCTGGGATTAAGGATCAAAGGCGGGCAGAGTGGGCCCACCTGCTCCTGCCTTGGCCTGTAAACCCCATCCAGGTCCTCTCCTCTGACCCACCTGCCACTGACTTACCCCATTATATGGGAGGCACCAGCTCCTAACTGGGCAGTGGCTGTCCTTCAAGCACCCAGCTCGACACCTGAAAACATCATGTGGCTGCAGGGCTTTTGATCAGACTGAACTTCTGCTGGACTACTGCTGTGCCTGTTTCTCCTAATTCATCTCCTTATTCTTCACAGGCGAGCACCATTTTCACAAGCCTGGGGGAGATGTCATGATCACTCAGGCTAGGAAAACCCTCCCTGTCGAGATGGTGTTTTTCTCTTCTGCTGTGACAGTGGTAATACAGACCTCTCTGTGATGTACGTGGTCAGCTATTGTGGGTCTTTTGTGTGAGCCCAGGGAGATGGGAACCCATATCTGTGTGTCATTGGATTGCCCTGCCGTGGAACCCTGAGCCTAGCATTCCGTGTACCCTTCAAGGTAGTGAGGGGAAGCAAGACAGGCAGGGCTATCCATACACCTGCAGGAGGGCCGGGCTGGCCAGTCTCCAGACTATGCCACATTTGGCCTTGCTCAGGGAAGGCAGGTGCTATGCTCACTGTCACACTGTTGCAGCTACCATGACAAACTGCATGACAATTAGACAACTAATAATTTTCTGACTTTTTTATGTGCTTTATGTCCATAATTTTACTTATTTTTAACATCCTTGGCTCATCAAAGGAATGATTTCTGAAAGCGGCTCATAAGCACCGATGGTGTGGAGAATGTCAAAGTCATGCTCACCTCTTCAGTTTCCCTCTCTGCTGTGAAGCTGCCTGCCCAGCTCACCTGTGTGTAGGCTCAGCCGCAGAAGGCCCTTTTCTCCCACCACCTGCAGCCACCACAAGGCATAAGTCAGGCTTTGAGACTGTGGCACCTGTCAGCCTAAGCTCTGGGGATGCACAGGGGTACACAGTCATCCCAGGACCTGTAGAGCAATGGTCCCGGTGACTTTCCACAGATGCTTACATCCTCCTCTGCTCAAATCTCTTGTAAAAAAATGGTTTCGTATTTGCATATAACTTATCTTCTCCTTACTTGAAATCCTCTACAACTTATAATAAGAAATACGATGTAAATACGACATACATAGTTGTCATTTAGTTTTGTTTAGAAAATGAGAAGAAAAAAAATCTGCGCATTCAATAAAGGCGCAATTCTTTCCTGAGGTTGGTTGCGTGGGTGGAGACAGAGGCCAACTGTATATCTGTGGGATGTTTGTACCTTGTAGGTGAATGTAGAAAACTGTCCCATCCAGAGAGCATTTGTCCAAGGAAATAGTTGATTAATGTTTTACCCGGAAGAACACATCCTCCAGAGCTGCCCCAGCTCCTCTCCGGTGGGCACACAACAGTCCTAGTGACAGAAGTCCTGCCAGCATCCTCAGGTCATTGGGGCAGATGAAATCGGTTATGGAAATTAGGATCATGGAAAAAGATTTTCACAGACTTTTCAGAGGGATGGGTGGGATGCCTGCAGAGAAGTAAAATCAAAGATTGTGATTTCTAAATCTTTGAAATTATAGTGTGTCCAGTACATAGAAATAGATAGCACGTAATGTAATGAACACCCATACATTCACCTGCCGAACTGGAATTTTATTTCTTTCTGTCTTTACTTTTCTAAAGAAGTTCATTGCAAATACAATTAAGGGTCCTTGTTTATCCCTTCCCCAGACATTTCTTTCCCTTCTTCTCCTCCAGGTCAGTAAATTACCATATTAAAAATATTTATCCCTCCCCTATAAATTATATATTTTATTATGAAAAATCATAATATATTTTATTTTGCTTACAGTTAAACTTTATATTATTTGTGTCATATATTATAACATGCAGTATGCAGGAAATTGCCATTCTCTTCCTGATCTGTCAGCACAATTTTGAGATTTTAATTTTATTGTTACATGTATCTCTGGTTCATTCTAGCTAGTATATGACATTTAAAGGTATGAATGTAATACAATTTCAGTTTATTCTCTTTTTGATAGATATTTGGGTTGTTTCTATTTTCTGGTGTTACAGTGACACATGAAAATTCTTGTACATGGCTGCCTGATAGCTACTTTCTCTTGGGTATATAGCTAGAAGTGGAATCACTGGGTCACAGAATAAAGAATGTCTTCAATCTAAGTAGATATTGCCCTTTATTTTTCAAAATACTTGTAGCAATTTAGTCCCCCATCTATGTTTAAGAGGCCTCACTTATACATACCCCTGTCTATTCTTAGTGTTATCAATTTGTTTTTTAAGTGGGCCATTGTTATGGTATTTTGCCTCTGTGATTTATAGTAATGTCGACATCTTTGATGGCTTTATGTGTCCAGATTTTCTCTTGTCGTATTACTAATAATCCTTGATAGTTTTTTTCTCTGTAGTTGCCTATATTTTATCATGTCTATAGTTATTCTTTACATATTTTGTCCACCGACGTCTTCTTTATTGTATTAGTTTCCTTAACTGCTCCATTTTTATGATGTTTGCGCTGGGAATTTAGCTCAGTGGTGCAGTGCCTGCTTGGCAACCACAAGGTCCTGAGTTCAATTCCCAGTGCCAAAATAATAATAAGAAGAATGATAACAATAAATTTTTAGGTCATTAGTAAATTGTATTCATAACTTTTTAAGAACATATTTGTGTCCATTACTAAAAATGAATACCTAATTTAAGACCATGCAGATAATGTTCATTTCGAGTTTCATTTTGACACTTAAGTCTTTAACCCACTTGTGTGTATTTTGAGTGTTAGAGAACCCACTCTAATCCTATCTGTCTTCAAGCAAAACCACTTTTCTTGCACCATTCATCAAAGAGCCAATCATTTTCAGGCCATGCCAGGGACAAAGAGGTGTCTCACTCTGCCATCGATGTTGGCAAGCGGGACCTCGTTTCCGCAGTGCCCCTTGCTTGAGGGCAGTGCCATGCGTCTGAGCCCCGGATAATAGAAGCTGAGTAATGGTGATTGTCATACGTACACTTTGGAGGCAGGTCTGCAGGACACCCCTGCAGATGGTACCCCCCGCCAATTCTCCTTCAACCTCTTGGGTTGAGAGGACCAATGGAAAAGACACCACAGTCACAGGGTTGCAGGATAAATTACAGTCTGAGGTGTGTATCGTATGTGGAAGCCAAATTCACAAGAATCATGGTCCTCAGAAGGTGATGACCAGGTCGCCAGGCAGAGCTGGGCACAAACGGGGACACCTATGAGGGACAGGCTCTTCCCCACCAAACAAACCCACCAGCACCCTCTTCTCAGATTTCCTTAGAACTGCTCGAAACAAATTTCTGTTGCTTATAGTTTTTGTTAGAGTAGCCTGAGCAGTGAGTATACTGTTGTGTTTTAAAAGTTAGAATGACTCTGGGCTCCTAGTTTGCTGAGATTTATTTTTTGAAAATTATAAATGGACTGAATTATATAAAGTGCTCCGTATTGATTATGAATAATTATACTTCTTTACTCTGTTAATAGGTGAAATGCATTAATGTGTCTTCTAATTTAACTTCTGTATTTCTAGGCTAATCCATATTGAATTTTTTCACATATTGCCTAATTTATTTTACAGTACTTTATTTTATATTATTTATATCCATAAATTAAATTGTGTATAATTTTTGTTTTTGATAATGCCTTTCTCTAGTTTTGGTATCAAAGTTTTCCAGACCACAAAAATAAGATATGGAATAGCTGCTCACTTTTTACCTCTATTTCCTAGCTAGAGTAGAAGTGCATATTAAATCTTCCTATTTGGTTGAACTTACAAATAAAAATATATCCAAATGTTTTCTTAGTCTTTTTGTTTGTTTGTTTGAAAAACAGTAATTATTAACTAGTGATTTTATTTCTTCAATTTTGTTTGTTTTTTTTTTTTAGTTGTCCATGAATTGCATTTTATATAACTAACATTGTTAGAATTTTTTCCCTTTTACATATTTTTCAAACTATGACATAAAGTTTCACTATATTCTATATCACAGATATGATCTTTTCTGTTAGTGATTCCTTTTTAAAAAATTTTTTTTTCTTTCTTTGCTCAAGCTAAATCACCACCTATGACTACTATTCTTTGTAAAGATCTAGGTTTTGATTTTGTACCTTTGTATTGTTTCTTTAGTTTCATCATTCTATTTCCACTTTTATTTTATTATTTGTTTTCTATTTTTAAAGATTTACTTTTAGGTTATTTAGAATTTGCTTCAATTAGATCCATTTAGATTTCATCTTTCTTTTTTTCCTAATAAAGGCAATTAGGGCTGTTAATTTCCCTGTAAAACTTCTTTAACTTCATCTCATGACTTTTGAGTCTATGTTCATTGTAATCTTCTGTAATCTTTTGAAGTTTCTATCATGGATTTTCCCTGGATTTATAAGTTCTTTGGGATGTTTCATATTTGTATATACATGCAAACCATTCAGGCTTTCATTACGAAAACAGAAACACAGTTTACATTTCAAAAGAAAACGCAGCATACATAATGAAGAACACAAGCATTGGTAAATGAAATTGCAAAAGTATAAAAACTGTTCAGTGTAAGTTCTAGAGCTGCAGGGGAAGAGGCAAAAGTTGGCGGCCAGATTTCCTTGAAGAAGATGCTGCACGCCTGCCACAGCGGGACCACTGAGTAGGTATGGGCGCTGGATCCAGGAGTGCTGAGCAAGAGTCACAAGGCAGAAACCTGCTGCTCTCCGGCAAGCGCCACTGGACATAGAAGACAGGAAGTCCCACTTTGCAGGCCTTCCTATTGGCTGAAACTAAATGACTAAAGAACTAAGAAACTAGTAAGTTGCTAGTGCTCCCGTCCATGTATCCGGTACAGTGAGTGAAAGATTAACGTATCTGTGGGAGGAGTTAAAAAGGGCAGTGATCACTGCTATGGAGCTGGCCAGTCCAGCGGAGCATGGCCTGGTGTAGGGGGCTATAGCTACTCTGCCCAGTTGGAACAGACCAGCACCACATATGCAATTTAATTCCCTCATGGCTACAATGAGGTAAGTAGAATAATTGTGCAAAATGATTGTTAACGATATGTTTTACTTAACTCAGAATACTCAGAATACAAGCCTTTAGCATGTAGTTAACATAAAATGAATGACATTTTATTTTTTCTTATCACTAAGTCTTCAAATTCCAGTGTGTATTTTACATTTCCAGCACATGGCAATTTGTCTGCTAAGTTTTCATCAGAAATAGCTGTATTTAGGACACACATGTGTAAATACTGAATAGTTTCCCTGGTGTAAATAATCTGCAACAATGCATAAGATTCTAATAAGATTACTGACATTTAGAAATGGGAACAAAGCAGCTAAAGGTGTAGGGAAGGTGGGATGGGTAGGGGAAGAGTAAAAAGGGAAAAGAAAAAAATGTGAGAGAATGAAAAGATGAAAATAAAGTGTTTGTAGATGGGGAGGGGAGGAGGGGGTGAAGGGAGGGCAGAGGTAAGGGGAAAAAATGAGAATCAAGACTTGTCATGTAGAGGTACAAGATCCCAACAATGAATGTAACTGTACTGTATCCCTAAAATGTACCAGTAAACTCAATTAAAGCTGAAAAAATAAAAATAAAAAAAAAGAAATATTTGTATTTACTTTACATAAAATTTGTAGTTGAAAAAGTAAATTCATTTATCCAAGTTGCTTCAAACACATTCAAATTATCTATGAACTAATGAAAACATGAGTTGTTTAGTGTTAATTGAAATTAATTACAAAAAGTTCATTCCCTCAGACCCAGTAGCAGCACTTCAAGTTTTTAATGGAAACATGTGGGTATTGGCCTCCATATTGTTATGCGTAGGTCTACAGGACACTGATAAGGAAAATGCATTTCAAAGCCTCTTCCTTTGCAGCAACTAGGAAAGTAAATCATCTTTCTCCTGGGCTTCAGGTACAGAAAAACACAATTCTCTGAATGGCAAATCACAAAGATAATTCAAAGATAATTCTTACAGGATTTTTACTTCCTTCCTGCACTTCTGTCCCATGATTATAGACCTGAGGTATAACAATTTTTCTTCCTTCCTTCCTTTCTTCCTTCCTTTCCTTCCCTTCCTCCCTTTCTTTCTTTCTTGCTTTCAAACATTTATCTGTCCGTCCATTCACTCATCCACCCATCCATTTTGTCTTCCTGTAGACTATCAGACTACCTTCCTAATGTATAGCAGACACTGTGCTAGACTCCAGGGGCAAAGACGAGTAGAACACAGTATCTGCCATCTAGTAGATATAACCATCTACATAAACAAGTCTCTGCGATTTGAGGTGGTTAAAATAGCAGAAGCATGAAGGTGTCTATAGTGAGAACACCCATGAAGGAGCAACAAACTCCACTGGTAAGTAAGGAGGAGTGCTCGGGAGTAGGAACAGTAGATTGTGGCTTCAGGCTGGAACATGACGCTGTGCTTTAGGAATTAGGAGTACGGTGGGTAGAGTTATAGGGATGTAGAAGGAAGTGGAGGGCAATGTGAGCTGGAGTCTGAGTATGGATGGCCTAGGCCAGGTGTTGGAATTCCTTCTTGTCTTTTGCGTGATGTGGGCCTGAAGAAGGTCAGGAGACAGAGACATGGTGAGATAAGTTAGGCACTGGGGCAAGATCATTCTGTAGGCTAGTAACTGGAAGCAGAGAAAACACAGAGCTGAATCCTCCCCTTCCTGACTCCCCTCACTTGCAGTGAGATGTGCTTTGTTGATTCTGGATATTTTAGATCAAGCTGTCTTAAAATAACTCATCTCTTTGTTTACCTTCAAGGACTACTTTACTTAAATACATTATTAATAACCACAGTACTCAACGAATTACTCAAAAAGTGTAAGCCTTTGACCAAATCTAGAAAAACACATGGAACTTTTTGTAATACCAGAGATACTGATTCTCTGCTAGTTCTATTTTTTTTTTTGCATAATGATCACATTTATGAAGACAATTCTTGATATCATCTTAATACTTTCAGAAAACATTTTGAGTGCCTATAGTGTGTCCATAGACACAAATAAGGCAAGCGTAATTCCTGAGATGCATAGGATTTACAGATACTAAAATAGATGAACATAGAGCGTGTTCTGAATTCCATCACCACTGCTACATGAAAGTCATCATCTTTGGTAGAACTGAGTTTGTGAAACTGGGTTTTTGAAAGTATTCATTAAAAGGAAGAAAGTGTTTTTATTAACTGAATCACATTAATATCTGATAAACAGATTAATTTATGTTTTCATTTATAAATTTATTATTAGAGATTTTGCTTAAAAAAACAACACTGAGTCTGTAAATTGTTTGGCAGTGACAGGAAGACTCCTGTCCCATGGATACAGAGCTCTGTGCTCAGCAGCCCACAGACTCCAGAGCAAGACTCTTGCCAAGACCTTTGCTTCTCTGACCACATATTTGTGTGACTCTGGTCTAGAGAATTCCTCTCTCTAAGCATCAGCATCCTTCACTACAGGAAGTATGATAAAGCATCAGATGGGGCAGTATGGAGATTCGCCTGACTCTGCTGGCTTCCTGAGCCAGTATGTGAACCTCAGGGGCTCGATGGTCTCTGCCTGAGTGTGTTTTCTGGCCTTGGGACTGTGTGCACGTGAGTATTGCTATATCCAAAGTAATCCTCAAACACCAGGGGTGGCATCAGGGTAAATGCTCAGCTCTCTCTCTCTGCCCAGCCACTCCAAGGCAGTTTACAACTCACCCTGTCGGAGTCACCATGATAGTTTTGAACATCGTTACCCATAGTGATAATCTGCTCACAACCCAGTCTTTGTTGCCATTCTTCTCCTCGTTGCCTCATGCCCCCACACCTTCAGAGTGTTTGGAGTCACATACCAAACAAAAACCTCTGCCCCATCCTTGTCTCAAAGGAGGCTTTGAGAGGAATGGGTTTTTATTGGTTCACCCTGACTTTCACAGTGTGCCCCCTCTTTGTGTGGCTTATGAACCACCACATGTGAGACCTCCCAAGTGTTCAACTGGGAAAGGTTTTAAAGCTTAAATGTAGAGAGATTGGGTGGGGTTGTGTGTGCTTATTATTTTAGCCAGACGAAGGGTGTATTTATCTACACCACTCTGTCTTTCCCCAAGCCCACGGACAGAATTCACGGTACTAAGGTACTAGCATGGCATTTCATTTTGAATTTATTCCATACAGAGTGAAGAAATACAGAGAGATATTCCCCATGAAAAGTGTGTGTCTGCTGGGACTAGGCCACAAGATCCTCAACTCCAGCCACACCCATAAAATCAGAGTAACTTGCTTTAATTGTATTTTAAAAAATAAAAAGCAGGAAGGGAAGAAGAGAAATATAGATGTAAATCATAATGTGAATGAATATTTAGACTAAATATTAAGTTCCTTCCTATAGTTTTTCTAACAAATTACGTTCTGGCTTTAATTTTCATAAAAGTGTCAAATAATCAGATATCCAGCCTTTATGTCTTCAGTAAGAACTACAGGAGCCCCAAGAGGCTGAGGTCCAGGTAAGAGGTTTGTTCCTTCTCCTCAGGACACCACTTTGTGAGGGATTCTGAATTCAGATCACAGGCACATTCTCATGCATTCTCTCCAACCATGTGTTCTACCATGAGGCCACAGCCATAGTCCATGATCTATCAACGGTACTACCATGGGCTAGGGAGTGTGCAAACTCTAAACTCTTCCTAGAGAAAGAGACCAAGTCCTAATCACATTTGTATGTTAGCAATGCACTTTGAATATGGCAAGGCTTATAGTTTGATGAGTTCAGGAGTTAAAATTTTACAAGGAATTAAATCAGAATGTTCTAATGTAGAAATTAAGAGTTGCTTTCTGATTTACAATTCAGCAAGGATAACTGAGCTGCTTCTGTCTAGGACTTGCTATTGAAGAGGGAGTCAATGCTTCAGAGAACACACATTCTCTGCCATTGCAGCTGGACTCATCACCTCCAGAGGAGGCAGCTTCACCCACCTCATTGGCTTGGAGCCTTCGTTGGCTTCCACAGTGAAACGGATATTGCTTAGCCTCATCCCCAAGGCCTTTGGAAGACAATCTCACCATATTTCTCCACATCCACCTCTCTCTATGCTACAGTCAGATTCTTCTTACTGTATGCTGAGTGAACTCTTTCGGTTCTCGTGGTTGCAAGTGACAGAGACAAGTTTACCTTACGGAAGGTACCATGATAAGGGGTTTGTCATCATCATGACAACTCCAGCTCTGCTTCTGGTGCCTGGGAAACTCAGAGACTTGAGAATCTAATTGCTCCAGTGTGTTCATGAGATTACTTTGGTCCAGTTGACTAAGACTATGGATGAGAATCATGGAATTCTAACATGGCTCCTCCTGTCCTGCCCTATGACTCCAGGGCAGAGCAGAGAAAAGACAACAGGAGCAAACGACCCCAAAATGTGCTCTCTCAGTCTGTCTCCACCTCGCCACCTTCCCTGGGCATGCCACTCTTGTTTCCTGGCAAGGTCAATCCTATCCTTCAAGGGTGACCTTGAATGGAGACTTTCCAGATTCTGCAACCCTAAAAACCTTCCTCCTCCAAGTCTTTAGTTTTACCTATCATCTAATTTTTATTAAATTATAATCTACATGCCATATATTTCACCCTTTTGAAATGTACAATCCAATAGTTTTGGTACATTCACACAGTTGTGCAACCATCACTACTGTCCAATTCTAGAATCTGTTTGTCACCCCAAATAGGAAGCTTGAAGCCCATTCATGGTCAACCTATGCCCTGAACTCCTGCAACCACTAATGTACTTCTTTTCTCTATGGGTTGCCTATTCTGGGTATTTCATAAAAAGGAATCATACTGTATTATTCTGTCACATTGTTTTTATGCCCTTAGCATGATGTTTCCAAGATTCATCTCTGTTATGACACGTATCAGTGTTACATTCCTTTTTATTGGTGAGTAATATTCCGTTGTATGAATATACCCTACTGTGTTCATGCATCACTTCTCATATTTTAATTCTTTCTACTTGTTGGCCATGGCTGATAATATTGTTATGCAGATTTATGAACAAGTTATTATGTGAACATACATCCTTCAGTTCTCTTGTGAATGGGACTGGGAATGGGACTCTTAGGTGTTATGGTAGTTCTATATCAGTTCTCTCTGAGAAATTTCCAAGCTATTTCTTTCAAAGTTGCTGTACCATTTTATACTCTCACTAATAATATGTCAGGCTTGTAATTTCTCCACATCCTCACTAACACTGTATGTGAACACACATCTATCTATCTATCTATCTATCTATCTATCTATCTATCTATATCTATCTATCTCTAGTATCTGCCTGTGGCTGTGACTAGTATTTCCCTAATGGCTGATGATGGGAAGTGTTTGTATGCCCTGGTGGTTTTTATAACATGATTATGTGGGCATATGCTTTAGCTGTCCACTTCCTAGACTAACTCTAGCATCTGTAGCTTGCCACTGAACTTTTAAACTTTGTCTTGTCTTCATATGTGGGCACAGTCTCTGGTCCTTAAGCTTCCTTTCAAAGAATCTTTTGCAATAGACTTTAAACACTAAAACTATTCTTTTATAATAACTTTTATTAAAGGTTATAAAATTAGGGTTGCCTTTATCACTCAACTTCATTGCCAGTAAGAACCCAAATTCATTGCTATACTTCTCTAAGTTGAGCCACACCAAAACAGGCTTCTGGTGGTAATAATAATAATACCTAAATTTTATGCAGCAATTAACAGGAACATCAAAAATGCTAAAAATTGTCTTCACCACAGCTTGTTCAGTAGATATTATCTTAGGTTTACCAAACTGGGGACTGAGATGTAAGGATAGCACTGCATACCACTAATACCATTGGCTCTGCCGTAGCTCTCTGCTCCATTTGCAGCCAGGTCAGTGGAATGTGGGAAAGGTGACTCATGTCACACGCAGGAGCAAGTGTGGAAGGGAAGGTACATGGCTCCTCTTTCATGGCAGCAACCAGGGAAGTGCGTGTCCAGCCAGGTGGGTGACAGAACAGGAGCCACTGGAGCTGCTGTTTTGTTACGGTGGGTGCTGCATCAAGGAGCCATGTAGTAGCACAAGATGCAAATCCCTCTTGAATTAAGCCACTGGGCTTTTGGGGTCATCCACTGTTCATTTGTTACTGAAGTTTGTCTTCACTGATACATGCACATTGATTGATTTACCTACAGCCTCTCAATTGCAGCACAGAAGAATATAGATTGAAACCATGGACTATGATCTTCCAAAACACTCATTCCTTTCACTCTAAAGACTGCAAGACAGACTTTTGTGTGGCAGGATTTACCATGTGATTTCATATTCATTTCCTACAGTAGACACGTGGAGTCGACCTTAATTTGATTTGTTGAGGAATTTTGTTCCTGTCACTCACCCGCATCTTTCATCTGTCTGTCATTAATTGTGGCATTGCTGTGTTCCAGTAGATTTTAAGAGTTGACAAATAAACCATACATCTCAAAAGATGTCACCTAACTCTTTGGAGGTTTCATCTGGGAGCAGAGAGGCCGGGGTAAAACTGTACTCCACCTCCTTCTCTGGCAACTCCACGCCTCTGCTCTCCAGCATGAGGCTCTTTGCTCACCAGAGTGCAAGGGCTGCGTCTTTACCGATTGTAGTTGCACAGTGCCACCATTTTCTTCTGCCCCCTCAGACTGACGCTGCAATTCACAATTATTTTCAGATCCCAAAGAGTGAAATATCTAGGGCAGTGGCATGCCCCAGAAAGAAGTTATGGCCATGCACATGTTTAATATAGGGAGTAGAATAAAATAAGTCACAGGAAATTATGGAAATTCTTAGAAAGACTCAAGCTCTCACTTTCCTTGCCTCTCCTATATTTCACATTTAAATTCTGCCTCTGGGACAAAATGTATGCCCGTGAACATTTCTTTTGAATTTTTTTTGTATTTAGTGAATAAATCTGTGAATACATTGTTTATTTTTTAAAAGCTTAGTTTGTAAAAAAAAAAAAAAAAAACTATC
>NW_022900933.1:35944773-36052687 GCF_012274545.1 Fukomys damarensis | reverse complement strand
AAAAAAAAAAAAAAAAACTATCCTACTATTCTTAAGATATTATACCCTAAAGAATTTCTACAGATTGGACAAAATCTAATGCTCAGGGCCCTCATAAGAAACATAGGATGGCCAGTATGAGGCTGAATTGAATTAGAATTGGGTAAAGCTGGAGTCTCAAAGGCAGCATAGTTATCATGCCTCAACATCCCAAACCCATCCTCTGGTTTTAAGAAACACCTCTACTCTTGAATATATATACAACCCTTACATACAAGCATTCCAGTCTGCATTTCCTTTATTTGAATATCAGGACTCCAAAAAGTGACAAGCTGGATGAGGATCCACATTCTGGAATAAGAATTTTTTTAAAAGTTTTTCCTCCTTGCCCTCTGAGCCTGGATAGGGTAAATTCATCTTCAAATTTATCTTCGTTGCTTAAATGTCTAATTTGAGTGTTCAGCCTCTGAACTCAATTTCAGATGTCTCTGGGGAGCTGGAACAAATAGCTCGCCTGCACTGAATTAAGTCTGGGCTGGGGAGGGGAGAGATTGCGTCTTTCACACGCTATCCAGGAGACAAGGGTGACAGCAAAAAGAAAGAAACCTGACACATTTTTGGGAGCATTAGCATCACTTAGCTATTAATATTACTTCGCATTCATTATTCACAGGACAGGACAACCTGAATGGGACCTCACTTTGAAAAAAAAATGTATCAATTGGTATGAGGGTAGCATAGCAGTTACATGAGGTGGGGTGGAGTCACTGCCCGCCCAGGAAACTACAGGCTTGGTCTCTTCCTTCATGTCTTCCTCATGGCAGACAGGCTTCAGGAGCTAGAGTTCCAGGCAGGCGGACCTGAGCAGGACGCCCGCTTTGTCAGAATTTGGTTGACACAGTAACAACAGTAACAATAACACCAGAGCCTATTGTTCTGGGGAAAGTAGCAATGAGATTTTTCTGAATCAGAGATCTCTTAACTCTCTTGGAATCAAAGCATTTGCCCATCATTCCCAGCAAGGTTAACTTACACTCAGGCAACGCAATTTGCTACTAAGGTACTCCAACTTGGGAATACGAAAGAAATATAGCTCTCATCCCAGGAACACATAGCCAGAGGGAGTATTGCTGGGCTTGCGAACTGGGGTGTTTCACTGAGAGAGGGACTTTGCTCCAGGAAGAGAAACACCTTCTACTGTTGCAATGAGAGGGGTCCAGGGGAAAGTGGGAGGGACTTAGGAAGGGTGGGTGGAGACTTCTCCCGGTCACTGCACACATTTGGTAGCACACAGGTTCCCAGCATCCACCAAATGTCAGAGATGGCACAATTAGTGACATTTGTTGTGTTGGGCTAAAAAAAAAAAAATGCTCCTCTCCCCTAAGACATCCAATACTAATCCCCAGGACTGGTGAAAATGTTCACATCCATGGAGAAGAGTCTTTGCAAATGGGTAGATGTGTTCAGTAAACGGTCTTGATGCGGAGGATTATCTGGATGACCCCAGTGGTCCTAAGCACCAGCCTGACTATCCTTGCAGGAGAATGCACATCTGCATAGACGAAGATGTAGCAAGGATAGAGCAGACAAACTGGAAGGTGCTGACCCCAAAGACCAGGGCAGGTGACCTCGGACAAGGCACACTGTCAGCCCCCGGAAGTTGGAGGATGACAGAAATGGATCTGCCTTGAAGGTCCCCAGGGGGATCCAAGACCCTGGGGACAGCTCAATTTCAGTCTAGGGATACGAATTTTGTGTCCCTGGACTCCAGAACTGTGAGAGAATAGTGTGTAGTAATTTGTTGCAGGGGCCCAGGAAACTGAGGCATTCATGTATTAATATGTGGTCATAGTACAAATGTCATTTTAAACGATATTTTAAAATGAGAGTTATTAGGAAAATCATAGCATATCTGGGTTCACACCTCACTTTTCTTTGTATGAGATCTGTCACCCAGAATGCAGCCCTTTATTGCTCTGATTTCTGTCTTGGAATCTGTAAGGGGGAGGCAGTCATTTCTGCCCTGTCTCTCTCACAATGATCATTTAAAAAGAGGTCTGAGGTTGACAGGGGAGTTTTCTTTGAAATTGTGACACACTTGAATCCCACTGTCGAGTATAAGCTGGTAGCAGAGGGGAGTACGCGTTCTGCCACCAAAATACCCACTTCTCTTAATTTCTGCAGAAAGCTTAGTCCCCTTCAAAACCCATAAACATGGTGATTGATACTTGCTTGTGTTTTGTATCTCTTTTGAGAAAACAAGTAACTGGTCACTTGTGCTACTCCCCATTGTAGCTCTAGCAGCTACATGGAAGGCAGTGCTCAAGATGCATTCGGGAATAACTAAATGAATGAATGAGTGATTCATCTTTAATTTCCATCAAAACCACAGATATCCAGACTTTTCCTCTTTCCTCTGATTTCTCTTTCTGTCTTAAAAACTACTGATTGGTATCCAGTGACAAGATTCATGATGAACCCTTGAGTTAAAGCAACGGGTACCAGCCCTCAAAACTGCCTCATTGGCTGGGAAAAATATAAAGAGATATAGACAACAACAACAAAAGATGATGAGACTTCCAGAAAGGGGTGGGAATATTAGAGAGCAAGGAACATGGGCAGAATGAGGTTTTAAAAATGGAAAGGAAGTTTGGCAAAGAAGGAGCCCTGCTGTGTCAGGAGGAGGAGTATGTGAAGAGTGTCACAATTTGGCAAAGTGGGAGGATTCCATGCAAATGCGGTGGGCTTGGAAGCCACCAAGGCTGGAGCAGGCACCTGGATGAAAGCAGGAGGGAAGCAGTTAGGAGCAGGAATCTTGGATGAGGACCCTGATTTTATATCACAGGTCTTCCATTTTCAAGCTACGATGTCAGTGCATCCAAAGAAAGATTCCAGTGTGTGCCTTCCATCCAAACAAGAACACCAGAACTCCCGACTTCCTCTAACAGCACTTTCAGGTAGGGTAGTAAATTATAGGGTCTCTGCTCTCCAGCTGTGTGTCTGAGTGACTTCTGTCTATGATTATCAGGTTCCTCATTTGTTAAGTGAGCAGAACGTCAATAACACTCTACAGTGTGGCTGCGAGGAACAAATAGATAATTTAGGTAGGACATAATTTATAGCAACACGGAAGGCATGGAAGATACTACACACAATCTGGTATATAGAAAATTTCCGGACAATGTGGAATCACTTAAAATTGTCAAACAAAGGCCGCACATGACCAGATCTCGATGGCCACGGGCCTTCATGGTTCTCAGCTACAGTGGGTGGTGCCTCATCAGAGATGAGATTGGCTAATGAGTTTTGCCCTCCTTCCATCCAGGCATCTCTTCCCTTCCCTCATGAATTCAGAAAACATTGGTACTGCACAGCTTCTTATTAAGCTGATGGCCTTGAAAAAAATCATTTGCTCAGTATTGCCTAAAAGTTTAAATGTCTCAATTATAATAATTAAAAGTACACATATAAAAGTATTTGGAACACGTTTATTACAGTTAACCTTTTAGAAAAAGATTCACATCTTCCTTTTTGTCTTTCTTTCTTCCTCCCTTCCCTCCCCCTTTCTCCTTTTCCCTCCCCCTCCCCCCAGTGATAGAAGCCAGGGCCTTGCCTGTGCTGGGTGAGTGCCCTACACTGGCTGCATCCTGGCCCACACTCGATTCTTTCAAGATGCATGAGCTTGCATGAGCTTGCATGAGTTCCAGCCCTGGTGAGCCCTGACAGATTCACCCATAACCATGGAGGTGATGTCTCCACAGGAGGTGATTTGGAGCTTATATGAGGAAGCACACAAAAGAGAGCATGGTATGCAGTAGGCACAGAATAAATGCACATTTCTTTTCACAAGTAAACTTCTCAACACATAATAGATTTGAACATTTCTTTCTTCACTCTACCGCAAATTATTCGTTTGTCTTAAAAAAATTTATTATCATGATGATGATGATGATGATGATGATGATGATGATGATGATGGCGTTGGTGATGGTGGTGATGGTGATGATGGTGATGATGGTGGTGATGGTTATTGCTACAAAGATTAGTGTCAGTATGGAAGGGCTCCTAGAAGCCAACCAGCCTGCATCCTGATTTTAAATGTGCGGATATGTGTGACAGAGGGTGGCATCCTTAATTTCAAGTTGCAAATAAAGTTCATTGACAGGCTAAACCCCAGGATCCTGATCTGTACCACACAATTTCACCCAATGGGGTTTCCATAGGTGACCTTCCAGAAAAACCATGAATTTAGAATAAACTGGATCACAGGCAGCATTGGAAACAAGACTGTAAGCAGGTATTTCTCATACTGCATGGGGACAAAACCTGCTGCCCAAAGCTTGGGGCAGGGCAATCACAAGGGCTGAGGAGTGACAAAGGACCTTGCCTCCCACTCGGGGGTGCCCCACTCTATTTGGACAGGGCTTCACCACCCCACCCCAACCCAGCCTCTTCAGCTCCCAGAGCCTTGCCGGGTTCTCCCATGGCAAATCACCTTCCTCCCAGATTTCTAGCTTACTTGGTCAATGCAAACAGAACAATCACCTAAGAGACAGGAAACTTTGATGTCCTCCATCATTGTTGGCACACAAAAGCTCTCAGATTAACCTACTTACATATGCCTTCCCTCCAATAGGACTCTGGCTGTGTTTACAGACTCTGCAGAAAACCTGAATTTAGATAGTGCTTCCCTAGGGAGAAATTATTAGCACTAATCCTTGTCTTGGAACAAAAGCAGCCGGGTGATGGGATAATGGAGCTCTGATACCTCCCTGTAGCACATTGGTCTTCTCGCTCAGGCATAGGTCCCAGCACAGCTCCCTCCTAGAAATCCCTTGCTCACCTAGCTAGGGTCTTGGTATTGACATGCTAATTATAGGACATTATAGGACAGTTAGCCAATTACTCTGCTTTATAGATCCTCAATTAAGGAGTGATTCAGGGGCATTTTGACCATGTCATTGGCCCAACTCAGAGCTCATGGGGGCTCAGAGCTGACACCAGCAGTGCCTCCAAATGCCTTAAAGGCTCAGCATTGAGTAGCCTTGATTGACTTTCTCACTCCTGCCTTAGCTGAAGCCCCCATGGTTAGGGCTATTGGTCACATTCAACCTGGAATTCAGGCCTCAGCCAGGAAGAGATGAGGAACACAACTGCAACTGAGTCTTTATTCCCTGTGCCTGTGCCTTTACATGGACGTGTTCAACCCAGCAACACACATACCTGCACCCCAGCCTGGGCGCTAACGCCTTTCTACACACGGGTCAGGCAAGGCTCAGTGGGGTGAATGAGGAACCACCCACCAGGGCATCCCTAAAACTCTGTGTCTGGATCATCCCAGTTCAGGAATTGAAGTGGAGAAAATCATCAGACACGTGTGTGGGGTGTCCACACAGCACTGGCTGTGTAAGTCCAGGAACTCTGAGCACAGCTGTGGCCAGAGAATAGCTCAGTGCAGACTTCTATATAGACTCTGCCCTGCCCTACAATGCACTGCTATATTTTGACATAGAAAAATGTCCATTGCAAATTAAATATCAAATATAGTAGACTGTGTACAGATTGACTTTACTAATACAAAAATTCATAAACATCTTTTAATGTGACTCATCCTCTACCTAATAGGCTGTGTGCTGGGGGTGGGTCCCATTTTCAGAGTAAGCAGCCCTTTAATCTTTTTCTATTCTTTTTAAATGTAACTTTATAGACATTATAATTTACACGACTTGAAACTCACCTTTTAAGCATGCACTGCATTGGTCTTTCATGTATGCATCTAGCATCACTAATTCTAGAACATTCTCTTACTCCAAACAGAAATCTTGTACTCAAGAGTCCTCTCCATCTGTCCTTTATTCCCCCACAATCCAGCCTCTACACATACTCCTCATTTAACAACCTACCTGTTTAGTGATTGTTCAGACTTAAAGTGAGCCGCCACCCGGACTCACATCCTGTCTTCTTTTTATACAGTTCTGTACATCTGGTCAATAGAGCCTCAATGTCTTTTGTGTGTGCATGTGTGTGTGCAGTACTGCTTGCTTTTACAGCTCTGTAACTTTTGCTGATTGCACTGCACAGTCCAGAACCATAGGTTTATGTTGTTATACATTATAGCACTGCACATAAGAGTTACACAAATAAAAGTGAAGTCATCAAGCTGGAGTCTCCTTTGACCATTTCTTTACTCTCAATGTTGTAATGCACAAAGTGCATACAATTCCTCACCTAGTGACCACTTCATTTACAGAACTCAGTCATTAAATGAAGACTGTCTGTAATCTAACTTTTCTATGCACTACTTATTTCCAAATATTGCATACAAGTGAATCCTACAGCATAGGGACTTTTTTGCCAGCCTTCTTTAATTTGGCATAATATTTCCAAGAGTCAACTGTGCTGTAGCACATGTATCGGTACTTCTTTCCTTTTTATGGTTGAATAATATTCTATTTTAAGGACATACCATATTTTCCTTATCTATTCATCTATTGATGAACAGCTGGATTGTTCCCACTTTAGACAGGTAGGAATGACACTCTTAAGATAAATTGAGGCCACTCTCTTAAGAGAAGTCGGTCAGGTGTGTAAATACCAAACAGTTTCTCTGGTGTGAGGAGCTGAAAGTATAAATGAGGCTCAAAATGTATAATAGATAATGTGAAATAGGAAAAAAAAGGTCCAAAAGGGAAGGGGAAGTGGAAGGGGTGGGGGGAAGGAAAGAAGGGGAAGGAAAAAATATGAAAAAAAAGAAAACACAGAAACAAAATCTTTGTACACAGGGAGAGGTAGAGGGGTTGAAGAGAGGGCAGGTGAATGGGGAAAAATAAGAACCATCTTGATTATATATCTTATAGCATGTGAAGGTACAGATTCCCAGTGATGAATGCCACCATATTGTATACCTAAAATGTATCAATAAATTTAATGAATAACATATATATATATATATGAATGCTAAAGTTCTTTAAAAATTTTAAGAATAAGAAGCGTATTGTCATGAATCCCCCCCTCAAAATAGCGCCACTCAATCCAGACACATTTTTCCCACCACTCTTGCCACTTTCTGAAGCAGGTCTGGAAGTCCCTCTTGCACTCACGTCTTTGGTGCACTGTCACGAGTCCCGCAAATATCTACTTTTCATGGTCACTTTGACTTTGGGGAAGAGCTGGAAGTCACACAGTGCCTCTAGTGAATAAGGTGAATGGAGACCCCTGCACATTTTAGTGAGCCCAAGGTTCTTCTGGATAGCTTTCACCAGCAGCACACACTACTTCTTGTCACACCGCATAAATACAATCGCAAAGGAGAGGCAGCTTCAGGGTTATCTCCCATCTTTCCTTTTTCTATGAACACCCTAGCCCTGGTAAATACACTTTTATTATTTAGGGCCACATATTTGACCTCTTTTAAATTCTATGGGTAAGTGGGAGCATGCAATATTTTAATATGTTTCTTTCTGCATTTGGCTCTTTTCACTCAGCACAGTGTTCTCCAGGTAGCCATGCTATAGTAAATGGCAGGGCCTACTTTTTGTGGCTGAATAATAATCCATTGTGCGTGTATACCACAGTGTCTTTATCTACCTGTCCAATGATGTGAAGCAAGCAGTCTCCACATCTTGACTGTTGTGAATAGTAAGGCTCAGGTATCTTTGTGACTTGTTGACTTCATTTCATATGGGTATACACCCTCTTCTGGATGCATATGCTAAGTGTACTATTAAAACTCTTGAGGGCTTCCCAGTCAGATGCAAATTTCTTTCTGTGGCCAGAAATACCTAGCAATACAGACCAGCTGACCCAGCCTTCTTTGTTGGCTCCCCTCTGCCCTTGGAGCCCAGCTCCAGGGGTCTTCAGCTTCTGGAATGTACCAGACATTTTATTAGCCTAAAATTCTCATTTTTGATCTCCCAGCCATCCACTAATTCTCCATGCTTTCCTGGTGTGATAATCAGTTTTTCTGTTGCTAGAAAAGAAATCTATTTCCTGAAACTGGAATTGGAAGAGGTTTATTTGGACCATGGTTTCAGAGGATTCATCCCATGGTTGGCTGGCCACAAGGCACAAACATTATGGCATAGGCTGTGGCAGAGCAAGGCTGCTCGTTCATGGTTACCAAGAAACAGAGAGGCAGAGAAAGAATACAAAGAGGGACCACACAATACAGGGACCAGATGTAGTCCCCAAGATCATAACCATGTGACCTACCAAGATACACCTAGAAGTGTGCTCTGCGAATGCAGGGTCTCTTGAACCAATCAAATTGACAATGAAAATTAATCATCACACTTGATTTTCTTGCTCATCCATAAAGTCTCAATAATTCTTTTCTCAGAGAAGTCTTCCCTAGCTCCCAACCCACACAAACACCTATGCATCTTATCAATAATAATCATAATCAACATTTGCTTGTGCAAACACACTTTAAACAATTCCACAGAAACATGGACTTCACTAGCTTGACTGGTGAAGAAACTCAAATACAGTGAAAAAACTCACCTGTGTCCACACGTAGTGTAGGAGTGGCTCTGATCACAGGTCCTTATTCCTAACTGCCACACCATGTTCATGCTTATTGTGTTCTTCAGATAGCCTCCCTCTCTCCCTTTCTCTATAATATGCATCATAAAGTGAAATAGCTGGAGCCTGCTATTTGTTTATTTTGTTTGTAATTCCTTCATTCATCCACCAACAGATCTAACTTTCCACCCATCCATCCATCCATCCATCCATCCATCCAACTTTGTATCTCTGTATTTTCTGGCTTCCCCCACAGACTGAACTCTGTCCTGGAAAGGCTCCTGCTTTATCCACTGCTGTACACTCAGTTAGCACTGTGCTTGTTCCAGCGTAGGTATTCAGAAAATGCATGCCATCTGCCTAGTCAATGAGTGCATGCCCAGCACTGAGTCAGATATGGGATACAGAGAGAAGATTTGGAGAAGGCTGCTGTACTTGCAGAGTTCACCAAGTCCAGGAAAAAGCAGTCCATCTTTGCAGCATGGCAACTGACTGCTGTGTCTGCTGGGGGATCCAGAGGATTTTCCCAGGAGAGCTCCTCTTCACAGCTGAGTTCTATCCTCTGCCTGCACTGCTGGCTGGTACTGACCAAAGCTCCCAACTCTATCATCCATTGGTCTGGGAAAGGAGCTGTAACTTGTCCTGTGCCTTGGAAAGGCTGTTGTATGCACACTGGAGCTGATTCGCACTGTGAAGCCTCAGGAAACAGAGACCACAGGTTTCTGCTTGGTCGAGACTTTGGGGAATTGGAAAAGTGTATGTGTCAGAGACCCCAGCATCATCCAGAGCCCCAGACCCTGGGAGTGCTCAAGGAAGGAGGGGCAGCTTTTGTCAGGGCCACTGGCTTGGAAATTCCTATACTAGGGGACCAGTGCAGAGGGGACACCTGGTTTCCCTTCAAGCTCCCCTTAACTCCAGATTTGCAGGCTCTGCATTTGCACAGCACTGTGCTCCACACAACACTACCTGTGTTTGCAGTTGTTAAGTGGAAGACAAATCTTTCACATGCAGCAGTAATGTACTCAGGGGTCCTGTTATGGCTGTGTCTAGATGTCCCTCTAAAGCCTCATGCAGTCATAGGTGGGGGTGAGTATATATTGTGTGATTGATTCATGGTGCCATGCTAGGATTAAAGGTGGGTGATTACTACATCAGCCCACATTGGTTTGGCATCACCCTAAATCAGATAGCAGGGATCCAGTATAAGGGGCAGAAAGAGGTTTATCTTGTCTTTGCTTGCTTTGCTGCCTTATGCCCACCATGAACTGTTTCTCCTTTGCAGTGCCTATCTGCCATGCCACCCTGCCTTGGAGGCAGCCAACTGTGGACTGAAACCTTTACAAACCATGAGCCAAATAAACCTCTCCTACTTTAACTTTGGGTGTTGAGTATTTTGTCCCTGAAATAAGAGAAAAGTAGCTAAGATAGGTCCCACAGCTTTGGGATAAATAGGATACATATTTATAGTCATCATGCTTGTAGACCCACCACAGAAAGTCCATGATCTGTCCAATGTGTGTTCTCAAAAAAGCATATACTTTGAAATTGCATTTTTCACATCACCCAATCACAAATTCTCAAATATATCTGTATGTCTATATCAATATTTCTAAGTATGTCTATCTAAATTAGAAAATATTGAAAAGCAGTGATCCAGAAATAAAATCACCTACAATCCTTTTTCATGTATTTTATTCCATTATCATTTTCTATAGCCATATATGAAATTGTAATTTAATCCTGCTTTCTCTGTCATGATTACTGTGAATATGTTCGATGTCATCTGTAACCCTCTAAAACATGTTTTTGTTTTGTTTTGTTTTGTTTTTTGGTACCAGGGATTGAACTTGGGACCTTATGTTGTGAGACAGGTGGACACACCACTGAGCTAAATTTCTGGCCCCCTAAAACATGTTTGTAGCAGCTGATTAATATTCCATTTTATGGCCACTTCAAAAAGTAGTTAACTACTCCTGTACTGGTGGCTATTTAATTTATTGCCCCAAATTTCAACATCATGAATAATGTAATGGAGTTGCTTATATATAGATCATGATTATGATTATTTTCTTAAGGAAAATTTGATTATTCTTTAAGAAAAATCTCCTGAATTCACCTTGACATGTCACAGAGAAAGCTTGTCTATAGAATGTTTGCTATAAGCTATCAAATTATCCTTCTGAAAAGTCAATCAATGCCTGTCTGCCAGCACTGTCTGAGGGCTCATTAGGGTCTCACTGGGAAGCTTCTGCCTGGAGCTCCCCGTTTCTAGGTGTAGCAAGGAGGAGGAAGGCAAAGCCCACACAGGGGACATGGCTGTTGGACAGTGATGCTGAGAAGAAAGTTCCCAGATTTGGAGGCAGAGAGTCTGGGGACAAGCTGTATGCTGCTGCCACCCAGCACCTCTGCAGTGAGATACTGTCACCTGGGCTTGTAGCCTAGCCCCATCTACCTCAGATGTGTCCCTGGGATGAGTACTTAGCCTTCCGAAGCTCAGTTTCTGCATCTATAAATGTGAGCCATAGTGGAGATTAGTTCAACAATATGGACAAGTCTCCAGGACAATGCTTAGTGTGTGTTTACAGCAACAAACTAAAGTCAGCACAGATTCCTGCAAGCACCTACTATGCAAAATCATTATTTTATTTCCATTTTCTGAGTGGGGATCTTTAGAGACACTAAAGTTAATTGTCTGAAGTTACAAATAAGTAGAACTTGGCATTGAACTTGGGGCTCTTTACTCCCCAGCAAATCTTCTCTTTGTTTTGAACCGATAAATTTTTTTTTTTCTGATGACAGCATCTCATGGAGTTTCCAGTGCTCTTTCTGTTGTGTTTGTCAGTGAATTCCCCCCTTCAGGGAAAGCTGTTTTAAGACGTAGGAAATTACCCAGCCATTTGCCACCACCGACATGAGGATACAGATCTCTTCCACCAACTGAACCTTCCTCATCCCCTTTGTGCCCAGACTCTCACGTCCAATTATCTGATTTTGCATTTAGAAGTCTGGCTTCTTCCAGAATATCATGTATGTGGTTCAGTGTGCAATCTTTTGAGCCTAGTTTCTTGGTGTCCATGCACATCCACATTATTGCATGCATCCATGCATCTGTAGTCTGATTTTTTTTATTGCTGACTTAAGAGCCCTTCAAGGTAGATATTATGTCCCTTGTGCAACTGAAGAAACCAAGGCTCATGGCCATGGAGCTTTCTCAAGGACATGAAGCCAAAGGCCAAGCATTCACCTTTTGAGTCTTACAGCTTCACATGCTAAGTACATGGAGCAGCACAGGACGGGGCTTGCACCCTGTTCTACTATTCCTATAAAGATGATCGGACTGCTGTGTGCACCTCCTTGTCAAGTTCCTAGGGGCAGAGACATGCCCAGCTCAACATCACTGCACCCTAGAATAAGCAGGGTGCCCAGCTCCAGAAGCATTTCTTAAATCTGGCCACAGGAAAGGACCAGAAGAGACTAGAAAGAGTAAAAACAGAGCAGTTGCCAGTGACCCCTGCATTTAGGTTCCAGTACCCACTTGCTCAGTATACTACACAGGCCTGAGGAAAAAAATACACTAAGAAACAGGACTAGGAGAGAGAAAGCAGGGTGCCAGGATGACCTATTGTGGTGCAACTAACAAAGGCTGTGGACAGTGCCAGGTACTGACTTATTTTTTTTAATACTGGGGATCAAACTTGGGACCTTGCACTTACAAGGCAGGCAGCGGCACCACTGAGCTAAATCCCTGGCTCCAAAAAACTGACTTTTATTGACAATCATTTGGAATAAAGGCAAGATATGTACAAGGGCAGAACTAAGTGCAGTTTCTATGGAAATTAATGTAAACAAGGCTCATAAAGGACAAGACAAAGCATTCTTGAATTAGGAACAAAAGAGATAAAATACATGGTTGTAATTTGAATATTGTCCTTCTTTCTAGTCAGAAAGTTTTAGGCTAACAGGAGGGGCTTTTTATGTCCTCACAAGTAGTCCTGAGCTGTGTGTGTTGGTGCTTACGTGTAATTCCAGAACTCTGGGGGGCTGAGGCAGGAGAGCTGCAAGATGGAGCACAATGTGGGCAACTCAGTGACTAAAGGAGACCCCGACTCAAAATTTTAAAAAAAAAATGACAGGGCTAGGGATGTAGCCAGAGTGAGGTCCTGGAGCCATTCTCCATGCCAGGCTGGGGAAAAGTGGTCCTGGCCTGTGGGAGAGCATGTTCTAGTGGAAGGTGAGTTGTCAACAAGGAAGGTCCACGGGTCCAAGAGGCACTCCCTGCAGAATAGGAAACTGAGTGTGGCCAGAGCCACAGGAGACTGAGAAGCTTGGAGGAACCCCAGTGCCTTCCAGGAGAAAGAGGCGGTGCTGTGGGGCCCTGAAGCTTTTAGGACAAGGAGATGGCAGGTGCAGATGAAGCTGTTCTGGGAGGACCCATTCTGGGAGGGGCCGGGGGCTGACAAGAGGAGCTTCCCACACAGGGTGGGGGCATGAGGCTGGGCTCTCTTCTCCCCCACAGGCCTTGGGGTGCCCCACAGAAGGTCACCTGCAGACCGTGGGGAGTGGGGAAGAATTCTGAGGCAGGTGGGGTGCAGCTGCGAAGCCAAAGAGGCAGGAAGGCGGAACAAACAGGAGGAGGCTCGGAGCCAAGCAGGGGTGCAGCCTCCCCCAAAGGCAAAGCCTGGCTAGGCTGTGCGGGGCCTCCTTCACGTCCACAGGCCTAACAGGTGGGCATCAAAGGGACCAGGCGGAGGTGCGGTGGCTCAGGTGCCTGCAGCCTGGGGGTGCAGCTTTATTCAGCTGACGGAGCAGTCAGTCTGCTTATGCTGGGAACGCACTATGCTAAGCAGAAGGCAGCCTATATTTAGATTTTTCTTTTAATCTTGAAAGAGGAGAAAACAGTGGCAAAGGACTTTCTTGTCAAATCCTAATTCAGGTTGAACTTCTAAAGATGCACAGGAGGCATCGGTGACAGCAAAGCCTTTGCTAGCATTGTAATGTAAAACTGAGGGGCCGGGGTGCATTGTCCTGTTGTGCTTGTTTGCAGTCTCTGTGGAAGACACTGGGGCCTGTGTGGTGCTCTGGTGTCTACGATGCTGTGTGCTGCACACAGTGGCATGTGATCCTGTCGGGGTCTCCTTCCAGAAAGGTTCAGCCCTGGCCTTGCCTTCAGACCAGGGCCTGAGCCTCCCAGAGCCCTGATGCCCGCATGAGGCAGCCACAACTCAGGGGTCCCAAGGCTGCTCTGGCTGCCATAAGAGCTCTGGCCTCTGTGGAATGAGCCCCAGGCTTGGACATCAGCCTGACTTGGACAGAGTCCCCGTGCTCTTAGGTCACAGCCAGGTGACCCCAAGCAGCCACCCATCCTCTGGGAGCCTCCACCTCCTAAGGGGAAAGCCAACATTATTTTGAGTAATTGAGACAGGACAGGTGCCCTGTGGAACCAGGTGGTACCAGAGAGTCTCTATTCTCGTGGATGGCTAAGAGGACCCACACAGGGCAGGTGGTCCCTGATGAAGAAAGCTTCTCTGAGAATAGGGGTGGGTGCTGGGGATTCTCCTTCCAGGATAGAGTGGCTCTCTCTGCCTGTGTGCCCTGCATGAGACCTAGGAGTGTGTAAAATCCCTAGTGGAAATAGATATGTCTGATTTCTCCATTGCATCAACGCTTTGCTCTGCTTATTTTCAGAATAAGCAGAGAGAGGAGAGAGGAAATCAGAAGACTGCATTAGTCAGAGTTCCACTACTGTAACAAAATATCTGAGTTGGTCAGCTTAAAAGGGGGAAGTGTGTCTTAGCTCACAGTCTGGAGCTTCCAGTCCATGATCAAGTAACCCTAGAGCTTTGGGGCCTGTGCTGAAGCAGCACATCTGGGAGGAGCACACGGCCTAGGAAACCCATTTACCTCATGGAGGTCAGGAGGCAGACAGACAGAGACTGGCACCCCACAATTCCCTTTGGAGGCATGTTCCAAAGACCTAACTTCCTCCCACTAGTCTCTGCCCCTTGGAAATTCCCATCACCTTCTCCTACAGCCACAGTAGGGACCAAGGCTTTGGGGGATAGTCCAGATCCAAACCATAACCTTGATCAAGTCCACTACAACCTGTTGGCTGCTACCAAGCTCAGCAGAAAGACAGAGCTCAGATACAAAGGTGTATGGGCCTGCTCTGTGCACCCTGGAAAGGAACTTGCTGGGCCGACCAGGCATAGCCTCTTCTGGACAGACTCACCTACCCAGCTGGGGACATCCTGTCTTCCAGAACAGGGAAAGTGCTTGTTCCATGGAGGTTCCTTGTTTCCATATCTACCAGCCAGGAAAAAGGTGGAGGAAATCCAGGAGAGGAAGGTTCATACATGGTTATGATCTTAAGCACCATTCATTGGAAGGAAACTCAGGATGAAGCATTGCCTTGGCTGACCCACGGTTACCACGTTCCTAGCCTGGAGGAAGTGGTATGTGATGCATCCGGAAATGGGCAAAGAAAAACACAGCCAACTGGTCAGTCTGGTCCATGTTTACCAACCACTCCTTGCCTGACTCCAGCCCAGCTCCTCTGCCGAGCTCCTGGGCTGCTGGGGGTGCTCTATGGCCATGCTCCCAGCCATCATGAACTCTTTGATGAGATGAATGGCTCAGGGAGCCAGGTGGAAGACAGAACAGACACATAAACTCCACTGAAGTGGATGGCACTGCAGATGCCCACATGCCCATTTCTGTCATGATCAGGATCCTGTTGAGAAGGTTAGTTTGAAGATTAAATCCCTCATAGATTGACTCTCCCCAAAATTAAAGACTGAAATAATAAGATTTTTGATCTTTCTGAGTCAAAAGCCAAAATATTCAAAATTCTGAAGTTAAAATACCAGGACTGTTGGTTTATTTTAGTGGGGAGTGCTTGAATCCTGGGAGGACCTGGAGTTCTTTAAGCAGTGACCACCTAGATCCCCTCCCTTTGCAATGACATCGCTTCTTTGGAGCCCGAAGGATTGTTCTGCTTCCATGCCATTCTCTTAGGAGCCTCTTTTTACTCAGAGTGTTGAAAGAATTAATAGGACAAATAGGACTGACAAGATTTCCCAAACCACTAAATGTTGAAAATAGTCCAATTCCCAATTTTAAGATATTTGTTTTTATTTATTTCAGGAAAATCATGTTTCCCAAACCCTGTGTTTCTTACTATTGCCAAAGATCCTTGCAGGAACTTGAGGAAGAGGGTCAGTGGAGAAGCCCTCCTATTCCTGGTTCCCTCCAGTTGCTGGCCCATCTGCCTTGGGTGTTTGATCCCAAAGGGTGAAAACTTAAAGTCAAATGGTGAAATTTTTCACCTGGGAGAAATCCTTATTGGACAATGTATTTTACACCTTGTCATCTTTCCATACTGTGGGAGAAGATCTCATCTGCCCATCAGAAACAGACAGCTACCTTCCTTCTCATGGGGAGATGCTCCCCAACATCATCTTGCACCTACCTGCTGCACTAAACAAAGGTGGGCAATGTCTCATGCACCTGTACCCACCCCCACGTAGCAGACGAGTCAGCTCTGCACCCCCAAGACACCCTGCACTCTCCTGATGTGACTTTGCTGTGGTCTCTGTTCCCCACAAGGGATGTAGATGGAAAATGAGGCTCAGAAGATCACTGCTCTGTGGCTTTCTTACCCCATGGGCCTCTAGATCCACTGAACCCTAAATTTCTGTGCTGTGCTATCATCTCTCAGAGCTGGATCAGCCAGACTGAAGGGGCTAGCTGCCATCCCTTTCTCTCCATGAGTGGCTGAGCTTTTCCACATTTCGGAGAAGCCCAGCTAATAGTGTGGCTCCTCCAGGGCCACCTCCACACTGGCCCTGTGGAATTATCCCAGGGAGAAGCCTGTGCCCAACCACCCTGCAGACAGATTGCAGTGCACATCCTTCCCCATCACATGCCAGCACAGCTCTTGAGTCTGTTGGGCTGTTCAGGAAGAGCCCTGCCTACAACCAGGCCACTGCACCCAGGGGCAGCCTTGACCCCGGACACTGAGGACTCTGTCTCACATACCCAGCAGTCCAAGGTCACAGTGCATCTGAGGCTGCCTGCAACTGCCCACTGCCCTCACCCAGCATCTGCTAAGGTCACCTACAGGTTCTCACATGTCTGATTTCCTTTGCTTAAAGCCATCCACATGCCCCCACCCCAGGCCTTTCTTCAAATCAAAGATGTGCAATTTGCTCCTAAAAGAAGTTACTCTACCATGTACAGAGTCCCCATAAGCCGTGGATACCCTCCAAAGTCAAATTACAGAACATCCCAAGACCTACAGCTTCCTGCTTGGCCCAGCAGTTAAAAACCAACTGCACAGCTATTAAGACCCACCTGGCCCATCTGAGCTTCTTCAGACTGCTAAGGTCAAAACACTCCACCTGTGAAGTGCAAGACCCACCTACCTGTCCCCACCAAAGCTGCCACCATGCCAGATGCACATTATTTTTTCAAATATTTCAACAACCAAAGCAACTGCACCTAATTATGAAGTCTTCCATGTCATCCTCTTATCTGCCCAGGATCTGAGGAAGTGGAGAAATAGAAAGAAGAGATGGAAAGAGGCTGAAATCTACCTTCATTATGGAAACAGCAAAGTGGGGACAAGATGGAGTTGACAAGAATCAGCTGGAGTATGAGGCAGACCAGTCCCCAATCCCTGAGCAGGGCTGGAACCCAGTGTGCTCCCAGGATGGGAGGAGAGGTCGGGCCAATGAAGGGATGGACAGAAATAGGAAGTCAGCCCTGGACACCTGCTAGGAAAGAGCAGTGGTCCACCAAAAAGTCTTATTGTTTCTGCAGAGCCTATCAGGCAGTTGTTCTTCCCTTTAAAAAGTAGCTTTAAAAAAAAAAGCCAGCAAAACCCTAACTCCTGGGAGGGAACATCAGGAATACAGAAGGAGTCTTGCATGTGACCTCAGGCACAGATGGTCCTAACAATACCCTCCAGCAATAGACATTCACGGGACTGTGCCAAAGATGTCCCTGTGCTGTCATCTGCAAGGGGAAATCACTTGTGTTCTGATCAGGAATACCAAGGCAACGCAGCACATGAACTCCAGTGCTACATGGCATACCTGGCTCTTTCCAGAACATTCTTGCTTCCTAGACTGGCTTCTGAGCAACTGCAGCTGCAACCAAAGCCCCACACTACTTTTTAAATATTCTGCATTTTTGCAGTCTCTTTTTGAGCCACTATTTGACGCTGGACCCTGCAGGAAGTGCTGAGGACTTAGCCACCATTATTCCACAGGCTTCAACTAGAGGAGCAGCAGACACTCTAGTTATCTTTCTAGGGCTCAGTCGCTCTGGAGGGTCTGGGAGTCAGCATTCCTAAGAGTTCAGCATGCATGTGGAATTGAAACAGAAGGAATTCAATCCTACAGTTGGAGGAAGACACACTGGAAGTTTGGACAGTGTCCTGCTTTTGGAACCCCCCCCACACCAAGGTGGAACCAAAAACCAGGGCCTTTATGGTAAAGGCCACAGAGATCTGCATGTGTCCAGGGTTTATGCAGATGCCTGCTTATATTTCTGAGCTGGAAATGTCCCCTTATGGGTTGAAATGCCTGCCCTATAATTTACATATTGAAGTTCTGACACCCAAGACCTCGGATTATAACTTAATTTGGAAATAGGGTCTTTAAAGGATGATTAAAGTGAAATGAAGTCACAAGAGTGGGCCCTATCCCAAAAAAGACTGATATCCTTGGAGAAGGGAGATGAAGCACAGACTCCTTACAGACCAAGGAGCATGTGTGGGTCCTGGGGTGAGGCCATGGAAGAATTGGCCTGGCGAACACGTTGGTCTTGCACCTCTGGCCTCCAGGACCGTGAGAATAATTTCTGTTGTTTAAAGCACCAGTTGGTGGCATTTTGTCATGGAAGCCTGTGCCAGTAGCACATGCCCTCTGGCTGTGATGCCTAGTGCCAGGGGCTAGGAGGGAGTCATGGAGAACAAGGAGTTAAAGACATGAATGCATGAACTCTGGTGAGATGAGGCATCTCCCTCGTCGTACAGAAATGGGTTGGCTGGGAAAGAAATGCGGGTTATAGAATACACAAGATTTGAGGACCTTTCAGTAGGAGGGGTGGGAGAGAAGAGTCTCCTGGAGAATTTCCAGGTATCCCATTTCAGGAATAGGATAAAGGGCGGTTCCTTCCGTCAGGACAAATTAGACCATATATAGAGCATCCTCCTAGAAAGTCCCAGAACCTGCTGTGGAATCTGGCTTGGGATGCTGCCTGGACCCCAGCAGAATATCAGGTTCTGCAGGAAAAAAAACGAAATGAGCCCCTCCCTCCCTTCCTCACTCACGATGCGGTGGAGGTACATTTCTACTCTGGAGTTGCTTGGATTTGGTTTTGTGTAAGACTCACTTCCTCCAAACAGTGGGATTTATCTCAAAATATCCCCACTGCTGGGTCGGCTCTGCCATGCCGGTGTATGAGGGGAGAAGAGAAGTCCGAATGTTTGTGGCAACAGCAGTTATTTTTCTTAGCTAATAGCCAAGTGTCTCTAATCCAAACCAACTGAACTAATTGAATGAAAAAGAATGTTAACAGTCCTGGCTTCCAGACTGTATTTAAAAGCAATTGTTCTCAATCAATAAATCCTGCTGGATCGTTTGATTTCATTAAAGATGTATTTGTTACCAAGCAGCTGGTACCCAAACAGCTGCTTTAGACAGAGCTTTCTGCCTCTCTGTTGGATCGTGGACACAACTGTGTTTGCACATTCCCAGCCACAAGCAACTGCATGACAAACACCCGTGCAACAGGGTGGGCTGTGACAACCTTCCCTTCTAGCCGCCCGTGACACCACGGGAGAGCAAGAAACCCTGGGACCTCACTTTCCCTGCTGTCCAGAAAACCTTTTGTCACCCTGTGTGGACATCATAGAGCAGGACTTTTGAAAACCATTCTTACCTACACGATAAGTCCCTCAGGATGAAGCTTTGAGCCATCAATTCATTTCTTCTGTTAACGTTTCCTGAGGGTCTAGTCTCTGAGGAGGTGCCACAATGAATCGTAACACAACAGCTGGCCTACACTGATCAGGGGCCTGTAGGTTCCAGGTTCTGTTCTGGATGGACCACACAGATTATCTCATTTCACCCTCACATTGGATTATGAGAAATGGAGGCTCATCATTCTCCTTCTCCAGAAAAGTGAGACACAGGGAGATTGTGTTGTCCTGCCTTCTGATGTCCAGTGAAAAATTAAATTCAAGGGCAGAGGAGTACAGGGCTTATTACAAGCGAACAGAGAAGGGATACACAGCCCAGGCTGCAGGAGTTAAGGGGATTCCCAAAGGGCCAACCGACTTCACCATGCTTAGGAGCGTGGATGGAACTTCTCAACAGCAAGTGGGGAGAACAGGACAGGAAACAGGATGAGCAAAGGTGTGGCCCAGATCCCACAGCAGCAGTGGGGGGGGGAAGCAAAATTCAAGAGAAGGAGGAAGAGTCCAAGGCCATCACGTTTGAAGGACTTGGTGCAGGGTTTGCCTGTCCCTTTGGGGATTTGAGATGTTTTGTTGGAGGCACTGTAGAGGAAATCAGTCTGCTCTTTGCTCTGTGAAAGGAAGGATGGACCTGCTGGGGAACTCCAGCCTTGTGGAGAAGGTTTGATCTTCCTGCTCCCTGGAGCTCATCTCCCAACAGCCTCCTCCAGGAAACCTTCTGTGTCACCCACATTAATAATCCCCTCCCTCTACATGGGTCCTTGTGAGCCCCCGGCCATTAGAGAGGCACAGATGGCCATGCAGAGGCACAGAGACACCCCAAAGCCCCCTTAGAAACAATCATCGATTCCCAAGGTGGTGGCACCATTTACCAGCCCAAAGTCCCACACTCCTTGATAGAGACACAGGATCTCTGACAAGCTTGCCAGAGCCTGCCAGGTAGAAAGAATTGGGACTTTCTATTACACAAACCTGAGGTCAAATGCAAGCTCTGTGACAGCTCTCAGTGACCTCCCTTTTCTGTCTACCCCTCAGTTTACCTGTTTCTTTCTGACCACTCCCTTTCTTGAGCAGGTAGTAACAGTCCTCTTGACTACCCTGATTATCTGCTGCGATGGCCTGAAGTTGTTCCTGCCAATTCATTAAAGCTGGTTGTACTCTTTCCAAGTTCAGGACCCATGGTTTCCAGTTGGGAGCTTGAAAGGGCCATGGCTGGAGAATTTACACCATGGAAACTGACAAAAGATGTGAACCAGGGCTGTGTGTACCACAGAGAACTGGTTGTTAAATGTTTACCAGCACTTCCTGTTGACCGTGTGACAATCATAAATGATTGAATAAACAAGTGGGAGAGAAGAGACAAATCTTCCATGCCAAAGAACTCCAAATAGTTTAGTTAGATGCCCTACCTGAAGGGCACCACTCCGTAAGTGTGGACTGCACATAGCAAACTCTGGGGCATACGCAAAGGGGAGAAAAGAGAAATCCCACAGTGCAGAAACCTGACAGACACCAGCTCAGCAGGTGACAAAGGCAAGGTTGACCGTGTAGACCTTGTGGGGTGTGATGACACGGAGTTACATCGTTCCTCTCCAAGACCCACAAGCCCAGCATAGTAAAAAGAAAAACACAGTTACCCCAAACAAAGGGCCAGTCTGTGACATCCCTGTTAGTTACTCTTCAGAGCTGCTCAGATCATCAAAGACAAGGAGAGTCTAAGACAGTCTTCACCTCAAGGAGCTTATGGAGACATGGTGAGGAAAGCTAGTGTAGGGCCTTACGTGCGGTCCTGGGGCAGAAAAACGTCAGTAGACAAAAAGAATAACAAGGAAATCCAAACAAAATGCGGACTTTGGTCCATATTCTTGTGTCAGTACCATCGGCTCAGTCATTGCGACAAATGCTGAAATAAGATGTGAACAATAGGGGAAATGGGGTGTGAGGTGCTCAGGAACGCTCTGTGCTTTCTTTGCAACATGGCACTAAAAGTAAAATATTTCAGAACCCGAAGTTCATTTTAAAGGAGCTCTCGGTTCATTCTTTCCTTTTCTTAAAAACTATTTTCTTCCTCCTTGTGATTTGGATTTATTTTTGTGGAAGACACGTATTTCCGTGGACTGTAATTCAGTGACAACTGCTGTGGCCACAGTGGCAGGCAGGGCTGTGCACCCTTGAAACAATGGGTGGAGTCCACTGCCTTTATAATGGCAATGCCAGGGCTGCGGCGCTGCTGTTGACCAGGGAGGAGATTCAGGGAACTTCCTCTCTTCGCATCCGGCAGTGACTGCACACTTAGGCTGCACAGCAGAGCCTCTGACTTATCTCTGAGCTACATTTCCAGAAGGGCAGAGCTGAAGGGGCCTGTGTGCAGAGCGGGATGCCCATAAGTGGGTACAGAGCAAACAGAGTGGGCAGCTCAGAGTGCAGTCCTCATTTGTGTTCACCGCTTCTCTCTGCAGTCTCTCCTAGCTTTCTCCTTAATTACCAACTGTGTTCTGGATAGAAGCAGTACCAGACATCTAAATTCTTGATAAAGACATCCCCAGGCACCCCGGCTCACTATCATGTCCAAAAAGTCCAAAAATACATTTCTTGATGACATTGTAGAGCTTCTCCTGGAAGCACTGACCTGAGAGTAATGAGGGAGAATCAGAAGAGCCCTGGGAGCCGTCAGACGTGCACCTCGAAGGACGGTCTTTCAGCAGCACATAAATGTATCTCCCCTCTTCTGTGTGTCAGCTGGAATTCAGCACCCTGAATAAATTGGGTCGGACAGCACAAGCCCCAGCTCCACCACTCCAGTCAAACCAAAGCCCTGGAGAGCACTGAAACATTCACTTCAAAGAGAGATTTTGTTTGCACAGTTTTCTGCTTTCTGGTTTTGACCAGGACTAGAATGAGGAAACCGAATGTTTTCCCCTTGTGAGGTGTCAAGCACTTTCACACTGGCAGCCGTGGAAGGGTTTCTGACTTGTCAAACACCCTCTGAAGCCAAAGGGGAGACTGGGGAAATATGGAGGTAAAAGCTGTACATGTGTCTTCTCGCTCTGTCATCCTCTCTACTTGTAGATACATATCTTCTTGCTCTCAGCCTTTTCCCAACTCCAGATCTCTCTCTGTCTCTTGCATTCACTTTGTCTTTGTCTTGTGCCTTTGCAAGCAGCTCAGTAGAGAGGAAAGAGCTTGCTGCATTATCTGTGGGGCAACTTTCTGCAACATCTGAATCCTGATTTCCGTTTACTCTCAGTTACACGTCCTGTTTTCTCTGAGTGTCACTGACTGACTTACAGAGTGATCACGGCACTCACCTGGCTGAGTCTTTCTGGGAGTCAAGGCAGCCTAACACCCACCACGTAGGAAGAGCTGGGTGGTACCTCCCCTGGTCTCTTTGGGTCCTGGTCCCTTGCAGTCCAACCTCATCGTGTTTTAAATGTTGAGCCATCCCCTCAGGCAGGGCCACGTCTGGGTGAATTCTGTTCCTTTGTATTTATAAAATATGCATCTCTCTAAAATTTGGGAACAGCAAAACATAAACAAACACAAACCCATTCTGTCTTTGGCTGCATTTGATTCCCAACTTGATGAACAGAGAAAGCCTATATAGCACAAGCATGTTTTCTTTTACCAGCTCCTGCAGGAAGGTGTTTTTTTGTTTTAATGTCGTGTTTCTGTTAAGGCACTGGAGAGGTGAAACAACCCGTGAAAGGCCACCCTGGGGCCATTAGCAGAATCAAGACCTGACCCAGTGAATCGGCCCCTGCTCATGCAATTGTAACGCTCAACCTCCCTATGGTAGCATCCAAATTGGCTACCGGACCCCCCTCATTTATTCTGTTTCCAACCACCTTCCCTGCACCCAGTGTGCTGACCATAGAAACATGGCCAAGGCATCACCCTGCTCTCTAGGTGCCCATGCCAAGAGAAACTCACTGGGAGAGGAATGGGGAGTGTAGGGTGACACCCTGGCGATCCACCTCAGGGTGCTTGTGGCTTCCTGCTTTACTAGTCTTTGCTTCGCTTCCCTGGCTCTTGGAGGTGTCTCAGCAGTTCCAGTCCTGGGGTTGCCAGGTCTTTGCCCAACTCCCCCTCAGTGCAAATGCTCAGGATGTTTTCTGCTCTCCTGTTAGGACTTAGCCTGATGCAGTCAGTGCACCAACTACACTAAAAACCACCACGGTCATCAATATCACTCCCTTTCTGTGTATGTAAAGCATGTGCCGAGCATAGCACGATTAGCAGAGATGGAGGACACTGCAGGGCTCAGTTCTGGAAGGGAAAAGTAAAGGAAATTTGAGGATATGGTCAGGCCCCTTTCTGTGAATTAATTGGAAAAGGAAAGCCAATATTATTATTGGCTAAGGAAGGTTTATTAGTCCACCCGAAAAAGGTGAGCCCCCTACCAGGTCATATATGTACTGAGAGTGGTTGGCATTCACTAAGCTTTTATTATGCTCCTGCAAAGTGGCGCTTTATAGTCCTTAGTTCATTCAGTCCTCCTAGATATGACTTATGTCCCTTTTACAGATGAAAACATTGAGGAACTACGAGGTTAAGTGAATTACCTCAGGTGTCAGTTTAAAAAAGTAATTTAAATGATCCTCTTCCCTAAATAAAAAAAAAAAAAAAACAATTGTGCCATCCCACGGTGCAAAAAGAACATGTACTTCTTTTAAAATTAGGAGTTCAAATACTAACAACTTTAGATATGAATGGAAAAGAAAAAAAAATTATGTAAAGAGGTCTGTTTCTAAAATACAATGCCAGTAAACGTCAGAGATCAGAAAACTCATTTGTAAAGGGTTATGTAGAAAGATTTTCATCACTGTGAATCCTACACTCACTGTCACAATTACTTATGGCAGCCTTTATGCTGTGAAAGCAGCCCCAGGAATAGGTTCAGGAATAGGTATGTATGTGTTTCAATAAAACTTTATTCAAATAAACAGGAAGTAGGCCACATTAGTTTATAGTCCTTAGTTATAGTCCATGTTATTATAGTCCTTAGTTGGTTGACCCTCAGTTCTAGACCATTGTAATACTTATTAACATGTGTGTAATATTTAGAATAATGCCACATCTCAGACTCTTGCCTCTTTCCTTTTAATAAAAGTTGCTCTTGGTTTGCCAGCTGCATAGCCTATGAACAGTGCTTGGAGCTCCATTCTGGTGACCACAGCCCAGCACAGACCAGAAGCACCTTCTGCCCTCACTCCCCAGAACAGTTTCCCTTCAGGAAAGCCTAGGTCCCACCACTGCACCCCACTGTCATTTTGGAGAAGTGTTAGCCATCAGTCCCTAACAGGCCCTGACAGCCACAGCGTGAGACTTGTCATTGTGTGTAGGGCCACAGGGAAATGATGAGAAGGTGATTAAGGGAGACACACAGCAATGCTGGGCACAGACAGCAGCCTGGAAAGACCCCCACAGCATCCTCAACTCCACAAAATACAGAGGTCAAGTCTCGGCTTCACAGCCTCTAAGGGTTTTGATTTCACAGAAGTTCTGAATTTCACCTTGGAGGGAAGAAAGAGGGAGGGGACAGATGTTCAAGGGACACAGACTATGTTTCCCTGCATCTTAGTCACTCCAGCAATGACTTCCCCAGTCACGCACAAACCTCGAACCCCCAGTTCCACTCCTAGGGCTAGCTGCAAAGGAAACCACTGGATAAGCTCTGTGCACAAATGGGGGTTCACTGCACGCAGGTATTCTGGGTAATCTTTTGGTTTTGAGACATCGAGAATTCTGGACGAATGGCAACCGTTTAAAATGGCACATTGCATCTCTGTTATGAAAGAGTGTGCCATTGACTATTGACTATTGATTACTCTGCCTTGGAAGACTACTTAGCAAACAGAACACTCACAAACCCAGGTTACAATACAGCAAAGCCTATGTAATTCCAACTTAGGAAAAAGAAAAAGGTTATGTCCCAGAGAGGAGCTCAAGCCATACCCAAATATGGTAGTGATTATTTCTGGTGGCAATCAAAACATATTTTGCTTCATAAACTTCATTTCTGTTTGTTTTTTTAATTTTTGCCCACGAAAAACTTTTTTTAATATCTCAGAGAGAAAAAAGATAATGTTGTCTAAAGCATGGCAAACGTTAAAAGGAATAAACACTGGGAAATAATGCCTGCAACATAAAGTCAAGATATTAATACCGTTAATCTAGAAAAAGATCTTGTAAATTAAGAAAAAATAATAATTCAAGTACGTAGCCAGGCAAATAAGGCAAGCAAAACACACACACATACAAGAACCCACAACTAAAAAAAACTGGTTGAATAACTAATAAAAGTGAAAAAAAATCTATTCCCATTAATAATCCAATAGATGTAAATGCAACAAAAATAAAACAGTACTTTTCAGCTCTTATGCTGTCAGTTTTTGAATGACATAAATCCACTGTTCTGAGGATGAATGACTCAGTTATTCTCACCAGGTGCTTGGCCCCTAAATTTGCTCCTCTTTTTATAGAAAGTCACCTATAATCTCATGACACATGACATTACTGAAATCCAACTTTTGCCCTAATGATTCCACCGAAGAATATACCTCTAGGGAAACAGACTACTTAGAGATGCTTACAAGACTGTGTTTCTGGCTCTATTTAAAACATTTGTTTGTAAATATGGGAACAATATTTGCTTAACAAAGAGGAAAGCAGGGGACAAGTTGTGATATTTAAATAGAGACATAGGATAGAGGAGTATATAGACATCAAGTAAAAATGATGTTTTTGATCACCATTAATGACATAGATGCATAATCTTGTGATCAAGGAGAGCATGGAGCCAAACTCTAAAGTGCTCCTAGGGGGTAAAGTATCCCAGAATGTGCACTCAAGGAGTGGGGGAGGCGCTGCAGAAGGTGACAGCATTTGCTGCTACTAAGAGCAGCTCTGTACCTGCATATTCTAGACGCACAGTAATCCACTGGAAGCAAGCCAATTTTTAAAGACAAAGATTTAGTCGGGTGCACTATCACATACTTGTATCCCCAGCTATATTGGAGGCTGGGGAAAGAGGACTGCAATTCAAGACCAGCTTCAATAACTTAGTGAGATCCTGTCTCAAAAGAAAAATAGCTGGGGATGCAGCTCAGTAGTAGGGCTTTGCCTACCCCTGTGTTTCCCAGCAATGAAGAGGGAGAAGAGGAGGGGGAGATGGAGAAGGAAAAGAAGGAAAAGAAGAAGGAGGGAAAGAAGGGGAAGAAGGAGATGAGACAGAGGAGAAAAAGTAGGAGGAGGAGGAAAAGGAGGAGGAGAAGGAGAAGAAGGACAGCAGGAAGAAAATAAAGAGGAAGAAGATGTGGGAGAAGGATTCAGGGAAGCTAGCAGGCTTACTTCTAGCAACCCATTCTTGAGGGAACTAATCCAGTCCCACAAGTCCCAACACACCCCTAAGAGAGCATTCATCTATTTTGAGGGTGGAGTGTCAGGACCTAGCCACACTCCAATGATCACCTTTTAAGGGCCCTGCCACCTCCACACCTCCCCACTGGGGACCAGGAGCTCATCACATGAACCTTGAGGGGGCAAAGCACATCCACATCATTGCATCTCCTTTTCCATGACACCTGCCCTGAGGCTCTTATCTTCTCTCTTTTCACTGAACTGTAAGCACGGCTTGACTCTACTACCTGTGGGAGGGTAAATTTTCTGGATGGACGTGGAAAAGGTCTGGAGGGAGCACTGCAAAGGTCCAGGCCTTGTTCTCATCATCCTCTCAAACATTCTCAGCAATGGTTTGTTACTCAGCTTTCTATTACTCACATAAATACATGAGATAATCGGCTTATGGTGAGAGAAGATTAATTTTAGCTCACAGTATTGGAAAGTCCAGTCCATAGTTGGTTGCTGGCCCTTTTGAGCCAATGGTGGCACAGTGCAACACGGCTGGCAGGTATGGTAGAGCAAAACCGCTCTACCATATATGAATAGGGAGATGAGGAGAGGGTCAGGGGAGAAAAAAGGAAGGGGAAGAGACAGAGATGGAGAGAGGACACTAGGTTCTCATCTTAAAGGTTCACCCCCTCCAATTACTCTACTCTGGGGCCTGAATCTTTAACACATGCATCTTGGGGAGCGTTTCAGGTCCAAATTATAGCAATGGACGATTCTGGTGGATAGATTTTCCAGCTCCTGTACCTCTGGACTTGTTCTTTCCTATTGAGAACATGAAACAGGTTCTGTGGGAACCTCTTTCATTTATAGAGGGAATTCTGAGATCGGCAGCCCAGCTGAGCCCCAAAATGACCTGAGGAGTCTGAAGACCTACTCTTCCCTCAGTCCCATGAAACCAAAACCCAGGCACCCAACACCCTCAGGAGCCCAGGTCGTCTTCACGTGCAAACGAGTCGAGAACTGCTGCGTTCTTAGGCGTCATTATTTTGATCTCCCACAGAACACTTCTGATACAAGGTGCAGGACCTAGCACAGACCCGACGCTGTCTCTCCATTTGTGTACTGACTCTCCATTGTCATATTTCATTTTTGTGAACACATTTTAAGCCGGAAAACTCTGATGTCATTTAGATTTGAGAGAATAACCTCAGACAGGTCAGGATTTCCTGAACTCATGAACTAACTAGCATAAAAGAAAAGACAAGGATAACAAGACATCCTGAGTCTGGGTTAGCTCGGTGGGGAAATCAGAGATGAGCAAGTCCCTTCGCATCGTGTTTGGGGATTTCTGGAGCCGGTGCTCTCCATTCGGGCAATTGTGTCTCCCGGGGGGCACTGCTGGCTGTCACCGCCAGTGGAGCAGCTGGCATCTAGTGAAGAAAGAAGCTGCTGCTCCTCCAACAGGGCGCAGGTCAGAGCCCATGGCACAGCGCCCCCTTTGGCTGCAGCTGAGAGGACAAATGGTGAAGTTGTCCCCAGGCTTCGCTCCAGGAGCCGGCACTTGCAAAGACCTGAGGGATGCAGCTTGAGCTCGCCTCCCTTGCTCCCCCTGCTCAGGGGACTTGAGCCTGTGCTGGATGGACCAGTTTGATGATACGGAAGCACGCTGGTGCTGGGTTCATTCCTTCTCACCCTTGTGAGCAGTAAAGGTCCTCGGAGAGGGCAGCCCAGGCAAAACCAGTCCTCTCTGGCTTTCCGTTTTGTCTGCCACAGTTATCTAGGGTGCAGCTTTGGAGGGGGAAAGCCTCCTCTAGGCAGGGACTAACAGGAAGGGGCAGGAGCACAGCCCCAGCTGTGAGACCTTCGTGCCCCAGAGGAGAAAGCCACCAGCCACAGAGGCAGGCACTGATCACTTCCAGCCACCCCAGGTCAGTTGGGCTGTTCGCCTCCACAGTGTCCCCAGCTGCTCTGCCTCGTGTAAAAGGAGAGATCAGATACAGCGGGCAGCAAAACACAGCTCCGCAGGTCGCTGTGGGCCACAAGGAGAACACACAGAGAAATAAAGAGGCAAATATCCACTGCATGGGTGCATGCTCACGCACATCTGTGTTCGTGTGGATGTACCTTTACCCCTGCCTGTGTGTGCATTTTAGACATGGATGATGAATATTGTACACCATGTGCTCAAGAGCCTGATGGAATGAGGACAGGAGCAGCGTGAGAGGGGGGCAGAGGGTAGATGGGTCAGAGCATAAGGACTTGTAGGCCACAGCTCATGAAAATACCTACTTTTTCTTTTTCTTATACTTGTGGAAAACTAGGAAAAGATTGTGAGAAGATGCGTGGCAGAAATGGTGGCCAGGGCTTCCAAGAATAATTCACCATTGCTTCTGTGTCACGTGCCTCTTCTGTCACGTGCCTGTCATGTGTCTGCCTGCGTTCTCCTTGGGTTCAAATTCCAGCCCCATCACTGCCATAGCTGTGTGACCTGCGTATGTCCCGAAATCTCATTCACAAAACAGCAGTGATGTTTTACCTGCTGCTCAGGAAGTGCTCCCAGTGGTTCAGGGCATTGACTCCTGGTCCAGCTTCCTAAGTCCACATCTTGGTTTTGCAAATTTCAGCCTTGGCTGCAGAACACCTGCAATGTGCTCTGTGCTCTGTGCTATGAAGCCGCACATAGGTAGCCCCACCACCACACACACACAGAGCTTCGTCCTTGTAGAGCTATTGGTGTTGTCTCTGTTTCACAGATGATTCGGGTCAATCAGGAACATGTGGCTCACAAGCCAGTTTGAGAGGCACATGACAGAGAGGCACATGATAGAAGAGGCACATGACAGAGAGGCACATGACACAGAAGCAATGGTGGATTATTCTTGGAAGCCCTGGCCACCATTTCTGCCATGCATCTTCTCAAAATCTTTTCCTAGCTTTCCACAACTATAAGAAAGAGAAGAAGTAGGTATTTTCAATGAGCTGTGGCCTACAACGCCTTATGCTGTCACCCATCTTCCCTCAGCCCCCTCAGATCCCTGAATGCCCCTTCTCACTCTGCTCCCATCATAAAGGATTTCAGCTCCTCTCGAGTGTCAGGCTGTCTTGCTCCTGGTCTTGGCACAAGTGCATCCCTACTGGAGTGCATGCATGCAGGTGGCATATACTTGCTTCTTTTTTTTTTTCCCACTCTTCTCGCTTATTGATGACATCTTTTTCTTTGTGGATGGAATCGAATGGCAGATATAATGGGTGCATCTGCACGCAGGCCTGGGAGGCAGCATATGTCCCCCCAAATCAAAAGAAAAGCAAAAGAGAACCAAACGCCAACATAAATACAGCAGCTCCATTGGCAAACTTCTCTCTTGGACAAAATGTGGCTGCAGTTATCCATTGAGAGAACTGTACATCAATAGACCGGCAGCAAACATCCCAGTGGTCTTCATCTGGACATGTATGCTGCTACTGCTGAGTGTTGGCCTTGCAGAGGCCTAGGCAGCTCCCCACACCTCATTACCTTTTCCATCGGCAATGGGCTTATGCTGAGCTCTTCTTTATAGACAGAGAAACCAAGGCTCAGAAAATTTAATGGCACATGTCAAAGCCATAAGGCAATGACTCCATACTGATTTCCAGAATCAGTCATTGATGGATTTTACAAGGGTTTATTGGACATCTCCTGTATGCCATGTCCTGTGGAAGACTGTGGTGTTTCCACTGTGACCAACAGACTTGTTCCTGGTGGATCTACAATCTAACTGGAGGAGCAGATGAATAGGCAGAGGATCCTAACCAACATGGACAGGGTAGAAATTCAGTGACTTGGGCTGCACAGCCTTTGAAAGCTCAAAATGCTGAAAGTGCTATGTAATGCAAAAACCAAGAACTTGTTGACCTAAGATAATAGCCACTGAGCTCAGAAAACTGCAGCTGGGCACTTTGGGCTGGCTGTGCTGGACAGTTCTTCTGGGCCAAACTGGGCTGACCTACTCAGGAGTCTTGGCTGGGTGTGCCGGCTGGAGCTGGCTGCTGCATGCTGCCCCTTATTTGGAGTAATTCAGCCTCACTGTTTCTTCTGTTTCTCTCCAGCTGGTTGGTCCAAGCCTGTTCTCATGCAAACCACAGAGTTCCGAGGGGCAAAGCCTCCCATGCAAGCTCTTTTCAGTTATATTTAGGCCTGTATTTGCATCGTATCTGCTGTTGTTTCCTCCACCAAAGCTGCCACATAGCCCAGCCTAAGTTAGCAAGGGAGGCGACAAATCCTTGAGCTCAAGGAGGCCTCCTTCCATAGTGGGCGTATGTTGCTACAATGGATGAGGGGTGATGAGTAGCCAGAGACAGGAAGAGGAGGAAGCTCCTACCCAGAGGGAGAGGAGGGGTCAGCCTTGTGATAGCTCAGGAGAAGCAAGCAACAACCCCCAGGATGCATTGCAAATATTATCAACACTGCCTTAGCCCTGCTCTCCACCGTTTTCCTTCCAGATCCTCATGTATGGCTCCCAGAGGGGAAGGGATGACTGACCCAGGTGTGGTCTGCATAGCCCTCCCGAGACCCAATGGATGCCAGTCCACTGCAGTCCAGTGAGCCCCAGCCCCAGCTTCTGAGCCAGCATCTCTGGTATTCAGGCCAAACTATACAGTAACTTTATCCTGAAGCCAAAGGATACTTAGGATGACAGCTTTGGGTTAGGTTTTCTGTACATTGCAAATAAAAATTAAATTAAGGATAAAGGTGGATGGGGATGGTATGGGGGTGGAAAGACTGGTGCAAAAGCAGTCTGAAGCTTTCTCTTTAGTTTGGCAAGTATGAGTTTAAAACATTTAAGTTTAAATAGCCATGTCCTTCCACCCTCTGCCACCCCAAGCCTGGTTCTGATTATTACTCCAAGTCAGTGCATGGCAGGAAGTTTCTGGTTAGGGGAACAATGACCCTTTTATTCAGAGAAGCTGAGGCTGGAGGCTGAAGGAGTGCCTGGGGTCGAAGCACAGGGCCTTTCTCCAAGGCCAGGGCCATAGCTCGTCCCTCTGGGTGAGCTTTCTGAGTGAAGAGTGATGGGCGACTGGAGCCAGGTCTGCCGCTTTGAGCTGCAGCTTGCTGGGTAAACGTGGTGCTTTCCTCAGACCCTGCTGAGTGAGGTGAGCTGAGACCAGATGGATGGAGTGGGAGGAAGCAGCTAAGATAGCCCAGGACAAGAGGTGCCCTGGGGAGCTGTGGATGTCACATAGACCTGGAGTTTGTCTCCTCTGGAGCTCACTGTGCAATCCCAGGCTTCTTGCTATACCTCTCTGAGACTCACAGACTGGAGAGATGTGTAGGAGGATCAATGCATGATCAGCAAATGTTCACTCCCATCTTACCAAAGAGAGGCAAGGGAGAGGCTGCTATGGAGGGCAGCAGTGCTGAGGGGGACCCTGAACACTCACAGCCCCCACAGGTCCCTGAATCCACCAAGTCCACTCTGGCGCAGGGGTTTTACATTTATGTCCATTGTCACCCACTAGAGACACAGAATTGGGGCTGTCATGTGCCTGAGTTGGAGGCTTGGAGAGATGTATGGGAACTATGTTGGGTCTTCAGATGCCAGCTGTATTCTGGGACAGAGCGGAGAGGGGCACCGATGTCAAGGTAGGCAGATCTGACAGAATGTGTAAGGCAGGGCAAGCTTCTAGAGCCCTCTATCCTCTCTTTTCTAATCAAATGCCTTGGCTTGTTTTTGGTTTAAGGACCCCCTCATGGAAATGGTGACTCAAGGCCCAGAACCAGAAAACCCTGACTAGATCCTCCAGATGGCGTGATCGTGGACATCCCTCCAGCCCCAAACTCATTTCCATCTACACCTACCAGTGAGAGAGGGTTACTTCAGGTGTCGCCATGACTGGATCTTTCTTGGGTGTCTGTGCAGTGTTCCAGAGGACAGTGGCAGTTCATTCCAAGGACTAAGGAAGACCCACCCTTCCCAACGTGGCCAACACCACCCCGTCAGCTGGACCTGGATGAGCAAAATGCATAGGAAATTTGCCTTTTTTCTCTCTCCACTGGAGCTGAGATACCTTCTGCTCCTATCCCTTGGCATCAGAACTCCAAGGTGTGCAGCCTTTGGACTCTGGAGCTTTCCTGCCTCACACGCTCAGCCTCAGTTTGTTGCTGAAACTACCAGTTCCCATGTTGCTGAGCCAGTGAATGTGGACTGTGCTGTTACCAGGTTCCCTAGGTCTATCGTGGGACTTTTCCGCATATAAGATTGTCATGAGCCAGTAAATACACTTCTCTTTCTGTACAAAGTGCAACCAAAAATACAGTGAATATTTAATTTTTAAAAATGTATTACAGTGAGAGACACACTGCCATTATCCCCCCTCAAAATGCTTCTCTCACTTCAAACACACTTATCCCATCCTTCTTGTTACTTTCTGAAGCAGTTCTGGAAGTCCTCTTTCGTGAGTGTCTATTTGTGTTGGCCGTATAGTGGGGAGCATAGTTGCCTTCCATGAGTGTCTTCTTATGGCTGTCTCAATGTCCTGAATCGATTCAAAATGTTAATGGAAAATAAACTAAAACATCACAATGTGCCTAATTTATCAGATCTGGCACTGTGCAACTTCTGGCTCTACTTAAAGTCAACCTGGTCATGAGAGGGAAGGGTTTTGAATAATAAAGCATTCACTGTGTCTGTGATTGCACCTCCTATGCTGTTGCTGCTGTGTCTGGAGATCCAGAAGTTCCCAAACATTCTACATGAGGAGCAGGCTAACAGTGACAGAGGTGTTGACCATTGGCTCCCTCAAGTGGCTGAGCCATGGGGAGACCATGCTGGATCCCCTCCTTCCTACAGAAGTTCTTGTGGCAGCTAGAACGCTGACACAGTCTTCACATCTAATAGATCTGAGGGGATATCCAGGGGTGACTTCTTGATTATTCGAGTGGGCAGGCTTGCGCCTTCATGGGGCAAAGCTATGACTGATTTCTCAGGTGATTGCTCATGAGGCCCCTGGCTCGAGCCGCCCACCCCCAACCCCACCCCAGGATGCTGAGCTCAAAGCAACCCAGGGAAGGGAAACAGTGAGTCCTCAGGTCTGAGCTCATGTACCATCCAGCTGCCTGGGCTTTAGGGACATGCTCCAGGGGGAGGTCTAAACTGGCCCTGAATATCTCCAAACACAGTTTTTAAAAATTTATTTATTTATTTATTTAGCTCGAGCCGCCCACCCCCAACCCCACCCCAGGATGCTGAGCTCAAAGCAACCCAGGGAAGGGAAACAGTGAGTCCTCAGGTCTGAGCTCATGTACCATCCAGCTGCCTGGGCTTTAGGGACATGCTCCAGGGGGAGGTCTAAACTGGCCCTGAATATCTCCAAACACAGTTTTTAAAAATTTATTTATTTATTTATTTATTTATTTATTTATTTATTTATTTATTGTGGTACCGGAGATTGAACTCAGGACCTCGTGCGTGAGAGGCAGTCAGCAGCACCACTGAGCTAAATCCTCTGCCCTGAACCCAGTTGCACAAGGTAGAAGGAGCCCCTGGGTAGGATCTGAGCAGAGTATCCTCTTGCTCTGTTGTGGATGGAGAAGGGCAGGAAAGCAGGAGACCCCATACTCTTGAGCTGTGATTACCACGTGGCTGTCCTTGGGTGCTTTACTGCATTCTCTCAGAACACCCAGGCTTCCATGTGTAAATAGGGAGGATACTGTTTGACTTTAGCAAGAATTTACTAAAACAACAACTGTAAACGACCTGGATGCATTGAACACATCCACAGCAATATTAACAAAGCAACACTCCCTTAGGTTTGAAACATGGTGCGTTCACTCCTCGGTCTTGAAAAGGAAAAGAGAAACAGGGAGGTGGCATGAGAGGAAAGGAGAGGAGAGGAGAAAGAAAGGAGGCAGAAGAAGCTTTAGCTGTAATGGGCATTAGCAAAGCAGGGCAGCAGGAAGGCAAGTGGTGCCAGGATTCGAGGGTGCTCAGGGAGCTTGGGGCTCTTGCAGTGCTCCTTGGGTTCTTCGGGTCACTCGGGTGGAAGGAGGGCAGAGGTCACTCTGGAGGCAGCCACCCCATCCAGCCAGGCCACCCGCAGGCCTCTCCTGGGCTCCAGAACAAGGAAAATCTCAGCGCTCAACTTGCCAAGGTCACAGTCATTGAAATTCACTGTCTGTATCCTAATTTTCCAGCTGAGGACCCTTACAGTTGTCAAGACATAAAGGCCCAAAATGGGCATTTTTCAAGATGACCAGGAGTGTATAATTAGTCCATTAAAATTGTCAAGATGTTACTTTTGGTTAGTGAAAAGATGTATCAAAATCATTCTGTTGTTCAAGGGGAGACAGTGTGTGTGAGTGTGTGAGTATGTGCATGTGTGTGTGAGTGAGTGTGTGTGCATGTGTGTGTGTGTGTGTGTGTGCCCTAAAAAGGATCGTACAGAGTGAATGACACTACAATGTTACCACAAAGAAATATTTTATTTTTTCAGTTCCAGGGGTTGAAACAAGGGCCTTTTCACTGAGCTCTATCTCCAGCCCTTCTTGATTTTTTTTTTAATTTAAAACAGGATCGTGCTAAGTGACTAAGTCTCACAAACTGAGCCCCTCATTGTGATCCTCCTGCCTCAGCCTCCAAAGTGCCCAGATTACAGGCCTGTGCCACCAAGCCCAGACACAAGGAAACATCTTGATCATGGGCCTCTCTGCAGAACAGTCCTCTTGGGCACACCCTGCAAGGGAGGGAGCCAGCCAAGCTGCCCACTAGGCCCTGAGGTGTCCCTGGGGCTCCTTCAACCCTTCAAGCCCCCCACCCACCTCAGAGAAGAAATTCATTCTTCCCACCTAAATGGGACAGAGGTTTCTCCTGTCCTGTATTCAAGCAGGTGAGTGCCAGGCGCTCCACTTCGTAACTGGAGATGGAGGCACTGGTGTTAGATTCAGCCTGGGCTTGCTCCTGCAGGGGTAGACACTAGACGGGCCATCACACAAACTTGCTCAGGAAATTACCAGATCCTGAAAATGCAAACATGTCATCCTGGTGAGGGCACCACACCTTGTCCACGGGACAGAGTCCATGGCCATGCCACAATCAGCCCTTTCTGGGAGCTATGCTGAGGGCACAGAAGCTAAGTCTGGCATCCAGGGACACCTTAGTGTGAAGCTCAGGCCTGACAGGACTTCACCACTGTCGCCTCACCCTGGGGACCAGGATGGAGACAGAGCAGAGGATGTGGGCAACCAACTCTCTGAGTCTTGCTTTTCTCATCCATAAAATGGAGCTGAGTATTCAAATGTGTGAGGCTGTCCAGGCTTCGTGCTCGAGAATAACGTACGTGAGAAGCAACTGGGTGACTGGCATGTGGAGGGAAACAGGTGAGAAGTTGCTGATTTTGCATGAGAATATTTTCAAGAACTGTCTGACATTTCTTCCATTCTGCGGAAGCGTGCACGCACGCGCGTGTGCACACACACACACACACACACATTTACACTGTATATGCTTCCTGCTTTCTGCAGCCTGAGTCTAGCACAACCAACCACATTGCAGGCCCCCCAGTTCTTTGGAGCAGACCTGTCACAGCCCACAGAACCAAGGCGTCCAACAAAGCTCTCTCATCTGAGTTTCAGAAGCTGTGGTCTACATATAAATCAGGAGAAAGATTTGGAAAGATGCATAATCAAGCAAGACCAGTTCTTGCCTCCATCTTAAGATTTTTCAGAGTAAAAAGAAGCCAAAGAAAAGACTTTGTGGGTTAAAAGCTGAAATTTCTCTCTTCAGTATTCCTGAGTTAAAATCCCTAACTCCCAAGACCTTATGATGTGACTATATTTGGACAAGAGGATCTTTAAAAGGCAACTAAGTGCAAGCTAGGCCACGTGGGGGAGCCCAGATAGGAGGGGAGCAGGACAGACACGCACCGCATTGTGACACAGAAGATGATCACCTGCACCTGCGAGCTGCAGGGAGATCACTGGGAAGAAACCATCTGTTCACCCCGCTGGCCTTGGCTTCTAGCCTCCTCCACTGTTAGGAAGCCAAGCAGCCAATCTGTGGTGCTTTTCTCTGGTGGTCAGAACAACAAGTATAGGGAGGAGGAGGAGAGGGAAGGAAACGAAAACTACACTCAAGGGAGGGCCCCTGCACACAGTGGGTGCTGGCCACTGTCTTCCTTGTGTGGTACGGTTTGGAGAAGGACAATACAGCTCCCCAGTGGGTACGAGGTAATGTGAAGACAGAGAGGCTTTGAGTGCCAGAGGCTTTGAGGCAGGAAGAGGCAGGGCTGTGTTTCAGAGATCACAGGATGGGCACAGAGTGTCCCTGGGCAGGGCACAGAGATGGAGGCACAGGAACTCGGACACTCAGCAACACCAGAGTCCCTGCCCCTGCGCCTGAGGGTGGCACTCGTGCAGCTGAACCCCAAACCCAGGGAGGGGGGGTAGTCCCCTGACCAGTGGGACTGACACCGGGGTAGCCAAGCTTGGGGTTCTGTGTGCACTTCTGCCCTGGGGTGAGCTCTGTGCTGCACACCCTGTTGCCTCTCACAGCCCCTTCCTCAATGTCCTCACTGACTTTTATATTAAAGAAAGGAGCACATCTTCCTTCCCATGTCAAGACTGAGAGTGTGGGTGGAGGAAGCAAAGCACAGCAGGGGTGAGCTCAGGCACCCACCACAGCTTAGATCTCCCTTGCTTATGAGCTGGCTGACCTAATCAGGTAACGAGGTTTCTCTGTGCTGCTTCTCCCTCCACCAATGGGGCATCCAGCTGTCTCCATCACACACACACATCCTGCAGGAACTGTGAGATAACCTAGTGGGCTCAATGAATGGCAGCGGTTTACATATTTTTAGTTCAACAGACTAGAAAACCTGGCCCCCAGTGGGATTTTAAGTGACATTCGAGTTCAATGTGGAATGAACGACCTGCCTAGAAACACATAGTGGGTGGTAGAAAAATGAGCCGTAAGCATCTGCTGGTACCATGCGTGGGCCCGTGGGCAGTCAAGGAGCACAGGGCATCTAAATAAAACACACTGCTCTCTGGAGAACAATCAGCAGTGGTGTTTGTCCCTGGAATGAGAAGAACAAAAGCAATATATGAAATCACGTTTCCCAGCTGGGCTGCTTTGGAACTGCCTTTCTGGCCACACGGCACTGAGTTCTCTAAGACAGATGTGGTACAGCCTGGTAACCCAAAGACCACAGGACAGAAAGAGGACCAGCTGTTCCAGAGGACCCTGGACCCTGGGCCACCAGAAGTCCCATGTCACACCCAGACAGGGTATGAGGCAGTCCTGCCTCTGGCTTCCAGGATTGCTAAACATGAAATATCACCCAATGGCAACAGATAATTCTTGTTGAACGAGACAACCCAGGTGTTTTTATGGTTTACACAGTAAATCGAAATCTATCATAAAAGCATCACTTTATGTCACTATTTCTGCAGCAGGGAATCGCAAAGCCGATAAATTGAAGGAAAACAAATGGGTACATGGAACTGTGCTATGCACAGGGCCCACACCTTTGTGTGCATTGTTGCACTTAGGTCTCAGAACAAGCCTGTGTAGTGAGTACTGTGACTCTCATTTTCCAGAAGAGAAAATAGAAATCCAAAGAGTCAAAATATTTTCCCCAAGATTTTCCCATCCTTTTCAGAACCTGGATAACCGCTGAGACCAACAAAGCAGATACCATGTTTTTTCTAGTCTTGACCTCTGCAGAATGCAACATGTGACCCCCAAAGAGGCCCTGAGCCACTGGGTCTTTGGTTCTCTCCCTTGGAAAACAGAGAACTATGAAGGGCATTGCCAGTCCAACAGTGTTTGGAACCTATGCTGATTATTGACCGTAAGCGGGACCCAGAGAAACGCGGGAAAGCTAGCAGGAGGACCACTGCCAGCATAGTCAAGACACTGAGCTTTTGTAACAGAAATAGTTTCATATCCCACTTTTCCAGAGTTGTAGAAACCTGTGCATATGGTTGTCTTTATTTTCACACAAATGAATAAAAGATAGCCTTGTGAACTGATGCAGTCTGTGGGCTTTTGAGATCAAACAGTTTTCTACTGCAGGTGAAAGGTGTGAATGACAGATAATGCTGTCAATATGCTATATTTTTGTTCGGCCGAACAAACAGCCATAGCAATCATTTCCAACATGTGTGTGTGTGTGTGTGTGTGTGTGTGTGTGTGTGTGTGTGTGCAGGGAGTGTATTTAAAGATTAAGATATAAAGAAAAAAATCAATAAATGAAAAATTTTCCATAAAACCTTCAGTGAGAAATACCCACCCCTCCCTCTTCCTCATGTGTATTAAAGTGAGCAGAATTTGCTCACTTGCTTGGTGCAACTTGGAGTGGTTACTGAGAGGTATCCTCGGTGACTTAGTAACCACAGTGTTTGGAGGCACCTGGACATAAATGTGCTTGTCCAAATGCCTGCTGAGAATCAGTAGCACATAACAAGGGGTCCTCGGGTGCTGGAGATGCCACTGGTTCTTTTCTTGTTTTAGAGCAGTAGCAGTTATGAGCAGTGAGTTATGCGTAATATGTCAATAACACATGACATACGAAATCTATTTATGTAATAAGGTGGTTTCAGGGTGATGAGTATGAACTCTGGAAACAGAGACATTTGAATTTGGTCTTGGCTTTGGGTACATAACTCTTTTTGCAAGTCTAAATATTCTTATCAATATAATGAGAACAAATATGATCGGCAGGATATCTGCACTTTAAATTATAACTATCATTAACAAGTTACTGTGACAATGATGGAGGTCTTTTATCAAGTGCCTGTACTAAGAAATCTACTGAACCCATTCATTACTTCAATCCTCAGCAATGTCCTATTAGTAATTCTCCTATGTTGCAAAGATTAAAATTGAGATTTAAAAATGGTAGCGACTGGATGTCCTTGGATTCAGGTACGTCCATTGTCAGGTGCATCGTTAGGTGCCATATCACAAAGAAAGAAAAATGTACAAGTTTAACTGGATGATGTCACCAATTGTAAGGTGTATCTCATTTTAGATGATAAAATAGTTCTTAAAACATTGCTTTGGAATCAAGAAGCTACTCAAAGTACCCTGACATCACCCATCTAGTAGGACCAGGGTACGAGCACAGGCTTTTGAAACAAAAAGCCGGAGAGTAGCATGCGTACCAATGAATGGATGCCCTGCAAATGCACAGCAAGGGGTACAGTGTGCCCCTGTGCCATCTTCACCTCACAAAATCTAGAAAATCTCAAAGTGTGCATCGCGTGTTTGTGTGCAGAGATAATCTGCCTTCCGGGCCAATTTCCATTTGTAGATTTCTCTCAAATAATGGTGAAATAGGAAATGACTTATTTATATACATAGTTTTGACAAAAAGAAACTCTAGGAATTCTCTTGGGAGTGAAAGTTAGAGATAAAAGCAAGATAAGTTGTCATTGTTGTTCCTGAAAAATAAAATTATTTTTTAGCACCAAGCCTGTGAAATGGACGAGTCTCAGCACCCCAGAACACGCTGAGCCTGTCCAACGCCGCCCACGAGGAGAGACTCCAGGGCCCAGCTGGTTGCTGTTGGAATCCACTCTTTTTAAAAAATGCATACAGGTGTAGCTTCGGGCAAAATAAAATATCAATTTGTAATGGCCAAGCTCCCTCGAGGAATGTGAAAGACCGGGAGTGATGTGCTGAGTTAGGATGAAACTAAGGCCAACTCTGGAAAGCACTAAGGTTGACGTGAAACATGACAGGTTTAAGGAGAGGGAGAAAGTTTAACAAACGAAACTGACCAGACACTGCCTATTCCAACAACCCAGTGGCAAATGTGCAACTTCTGCGTCCTGAGAACCTGCTGCGCATCTTTGTGCTGGTGATGGTAACAGTGTACATCTGGACCTTGGCCACTCTCGGGGCCCCTCTGATCCCAGCAGAATCCCATGGGCGCGCAAGTGAGCTCCCGGTCTACCAACGTGGGCTGTGTGAGCACAGCAGAGAGCACTACCCATTGCCTTCATATCAGAGTGGGCTTTGGGGTTAACCAAGTCATCCTGGGCACTCTAGAAACTTCTAGAACTGGGGAATATTTGCTCTTCATTTTATAGGTGAAATCAAAGCTCCTTCCCAAAGCTGGCCTTTCAGAAGCTATGGAAATGCTGATAAAGCAGTTCAGTTCGTCTTCAGTCAAATTTTAGAAAATCAAAAATAATGAGATTGCCTTTTTGTTGGTGGGGATGAGACTGGGGGTGGAACCCAGTGCCTTGGCACTAAGCTATGCCTCACCCTCCTCCACTTCTATTTCTTTGTTTTGAGTCAGGGCCTTTCTAAATTGCTAAATTACCTAGATTGGGCTTGAATTTGTGATTCCCCTGCCTCATCCTCCCAGAGTACTAGGATTACAGGCATGCGCCCCCACACCCAGCATAAATTGGCCATTTTGATCTTTGCAGAATTACTAAGAACTGTCAGTACCTGTACTAAGGGACCTTGCTGCAAGCAGAGCCAAGGAAGAAGGTCCTTCAGTCCCACAAGTCACCTGAGTGTTGTCATTTGATCATTAGCATCACTCACTCATTCTCATTTTAAGAGAGGGAAACTGAGGCCTGGAGCATAAGTGACCTCTCAGGAGGCCTGGAGAGGAGGAAGAGCACCTCACTGTGCATGCAGGGTGTTTCCAAACCCAACATGCTCACAGCAGAGAGAGCTTCTCCCTGGCCTGGTTTTGGGTAACCCTCATATCCAGCGTATTTGATGGGGATTAGGATAGGGATTAGGGAGACCTGACCAGTTGCACACACTGCACCCCACCTGAGCCCCGAGGAGACTCTGAACAGCAGAGAAAACATCCTCTCAGCATACCTCAGCCCGCAGGAGCCATGGACAGAGAGCCCTGTGGGAGAGGGGAGGAGGAGGGACGCTTGAGGAAGTCACTATGCATCAGGACCCTTCCAGAAGCTCCTGGCTGCCTTGCAAGGAGGAAGTCTTGGCTCCAGGAGGAATCTCAACCCAAGGTCTTCAGCAAGAGAGCAGAAGCACTTCCTCGGGTTGCAGACCTGGCTCTGTGAGTCTCTGTCTCTGTGTCAGGCTATCAGAAGGAAGCAGCCTCTTCCTGGCTGCACACAGTGTCTGGAAAGTTGGGCCATGGGCCTGGCTGTCCCACACCAGGGAACTGATGAAGGACGGCTGATGTGATCAGGGCCCTGGTACCCTTTAACGACACTGTGTCTCACCCACTCTGGACTCTCTAGAGTCTGTGACAGGCAGGGGGCTTCAGGAAAGTGGAAAATTCTAGAAACTTCTAGGCATGTTAGCAAAGGTGACTGGGAAAGCAGCAAAGGCCAGCAACAGGGACTGTGGCCTTACCTCCCCATCATGACATCTGAAGTCAGTCTCTCTCTCTCTAAATTGTCATCAACAAATAAAATTTGGGACATGATCAAAATAGATGCTGAATATCTAAATATTAAAAAGCTTATTACAATAAAAGTAACATTGCCATTAATCCCCCTGAAGTACTCCGTCTCACTTCAAAAACATGCTACTCCCATTGTTCTACCCACTTTCTGAAGTCCTCTTTCTTGGGTGTCTTTATTAAGCGTGATTTCAAAAAATAGTGAATGCTGCTGTTGAGTGACATTCGCTGGAAGGCAGGTTGTAAAACCACGACCATGTGACCTCATCCACCTTATGCAGCAGATCTAGTACCCGTGACTTCAGGGTGTTCTGAAAAGTTAAATGCTCAGGAAAGGTAAAAGCTTTTGAGTTGATTGCAGACTTTGAAGCAACCAGGACAGCACAACTAGACACGTGTGAAAGAGGACTTCTAGAAATGCTTCAGAAAGTAGCAAGAATGGTGGGTAAGTGTGCTCAAAGTGAGAAGGGGGATTTTGGAGGAGGATGAATGACACTGTGCCTTACACTGTAATAACCATTATTTTAACTTTTAGACATGCATTGCTGTTCTTGACCACTCCTGCTAAATAATTAAAGGTAAGAACCTGGCTTCACCACACTGTTGTATGCAGAACCCCAGGACACTAGAAGTCCTAGCACCCCCATGCCCCACTCCTAGGGACCAGGAGGCTGGGCATATATCAGCACTTCATCTGCTGAAATGCATCCCAGGAAAGCCAAGGAGGCATCGCCCCAAGAAACGGTGAGGCAGCCAGACCTGCTGAGTTAGCTATATACCTGTCATGTCTTCTTCTCCTGGGTCTTTCTGGCTTTTTTAAATCATTCTTAAAACCCCTTGATAAACCAAGAGATCTGATATCAGAAGTACAGTCATCTCTCACAGTCTACTGAGGGTTGATTTCAGGACCACATAAATACCCAAATCCATAGATGTTCAAGTCCTTGATATCAAAAGCTGTATAGTATTTGCAATAACTTACGCATATCCTGTTATATACTTTAAATCACCAAGAGATTATGTATAAAGCCTAACACAATGGAAATGCTGTAATCATGCTGAAATCATCATTAGCCTGCATTGCTTGAGGAAGATGAACTTGTTTTCCTGCATATTTCCTAACCACAGTTGGTTGAATCTGAGAATGGCCAACCTGTTGGTTAGGGAATGCCCACCACTCCAACAAGCTGTCAGGCACTCTTTCCAGAAGCCCCTTCAGTCCAGCTGGACAGAGGCTCAAGCCAGCCCCTCCAGTCTCATCTCTTACCTCCACTGTGACCATATGTTTTAACTCTGATTCCGCCCCGCCAGCGCAAGGACATGGTTATGCCACTGAGCCGTAAGTCCAGAACAGGAATATTCAGCTTAAGGCACTTTGATTACATTATGAAAGTAGTCACTATCCCAATGACTAATACCTAGGGAGTTCACAAAAATTCTTTTGCTTTGTGGTGTGGCCCACATTGCTTCTGCTTCTCAATTAGAGACAGACATATTTGCCTTGCTACAATCAAGGATAAGTAAAATAAAATCGTCCTGGAAACATGATTGGTTCTCCCTATATTTTTCCAATTCTAAAAGTTGTGCTCAGCAAAACGTAGAACATAAATAAGAAATAGCAAGAAAATAACTAGGTCTCACAATGCAATCATACTTAATTTGACTCCTCTGCCCATCTTTGCCCTGATACAGAGACATTTGTTTATTATTCATGAATCAACTTATTGGATTAAGCTGCAAGGTTCCATTGTTAAATAATTTTTTTTTTCTGATTTCAAAGGTAGTGCGGGCTTGATGCAGAAATTGATGAGAGTGGAGAAAAATATAATGAGGAAAATCCCCAAGCCATTGCTACTTCTACCCCATAGTTAACTACTCCATATTCATGTGCTGATACTCATGCTCTCCTCTTCAAGTTTTCAAATGTAAATCTAAAATTTAAATTTTTGGTTATAAATACATTTGCAACCCCTCCCCTCATAGGAAGCTGTTTCTTCTCGTGTCCTCTGCTTCCTAGATTTGACAGAACTAAATGGGTTAATTCATGGAAGACTATGTTCAGTGAGTGTTATTACTAATTCTTCTAATGTCTACAATGGTGTGTCCACTGCCACTAGGATTATTCTTTATAAATACATCTTTCCATGTATGGATCCCATTAAGAGAATTTCCCTATATTACTAAAAAAAGGGTAGTGAAAAATTCTCCAAATTCATAATGTCACTTTTTCCCACTCTTCCTTGAACAGGCAGTGGCTTCTGAGTCTTTCTCAACCTTCATAAAGATGGGCGGGATCTGCTTGTACATTTCCCTTTCCGGGGAGAAAGGTTCTGGAGATGGATTCAGAGAGTGGCAGTGGCTTCGGGCTATCACACTGTGTGGGGAATTTACAGATGGCGATAAATATTGCTGATTAACTCCTGGAGATTTTAGGAACACATATTTTCATTTCACGGGGATAACTGAGGGATTTGATCCACTGCAGAGGCCCTCCCCTACCCATGGCCTCCCCCACTCAACCTGGAAATTTAATTCTCTTTGAATCCATAACCAGGCCTGTGGGGCTTGTGGAGTGACTGATTTTGCCCAGTCATGGCCAATCTCTTTGCTTAGCTTCTCCAGCCACATTCATCAGCCTCACCGCCCAGGTTGTGTAGTGGGTCCTTGTCTGTTTGATGCTACACTTCTTTTCACCTTAGCAATCCGTGGGTTCCAAAGGTAAGGTGATGCAGAAAGTAACATTATCTAAGACATAGTATGCCAAAAAAGCCACATCTCCAAAGGTTTCCCCATAAGCCTCAAATGTGCTAGGTGCAATGTTTTCCCTGGAAGTTCTCATAGAGCCACTGAACAATGGTCCAATACTATAGAACTGCATTTCACATTCAATATGTCCTGTTCTTTCGAGAAACACCACTTCTCAGCCTTCTTTCCTGTAATTAAATTTCTGAGCTCTGGCCAGGAAGTAGATCTCTGTCTCCCTCTCTCCCTCTCTCCCTCCCTCTCCCCCTCCCCCTCCTACACACAATCATCATAGAATTAAAGCATGCTGAACTGATCCTTTGTGACTTATCTGTGGGACAGCCATAGGCACTTACCCTGCTGTTAACAAAGTGATAGGCCAATGAAGACTGACGGTGGTTCCATGGAGAGAACATATGATACAGAAAGCTGAGGTGGAGGCTTCAGGAAATGAGGCAAGGGAGACACCATGATCTGTCACCAGCTTGTAGTGCAAAGATCTGGTTTCAAAATGAGTCTCTGTCTGACTCTAAAACACAACCAAAGACCGTTTCTTATAAAAAGAAACAAAATGACCATATGACCCAGCAATTCCACTTCTGGTATCGGCCCCAAAGAATCAAAAGTGGAGATTTCAACTACTCTCTGTCCACCTATGTTCACAGGAGCTTCATTTCCAACACAAGAAGTGGGTAAATAGCCTGTTATCCACGGACCAATGACTAGGTGAGCCACGTATACTGGAAGACAACTCAGCCTCATCAGGGTAGGGAAACTTGAACATGCTACCACATGTGTGAACCTGGAGGACACTTTGCTACGTGAACGTATGCAGTCATGACTACGTAACCTGTATATGATTCCACTTACAGAGAAACTAAGAGTTCTCAAATTCAGAGAGGCAGGGAGACAATGGTGACTGCTAAGGACTAAGGGGAGCAGGAAGTGGGGAGTTAGTGCTGCATGGCTAGAGAAGTGCAGTTCTACAGGGTGAGAGAATCATTCAGGGTGCTTGTGCTGGTTTCATGTTAGGAATGCATTTGCACCCCTGATCTGCATGTTTAGGGATGGGTAAAATGGTAGGTTTTACGTTATGTGCCTCTTAACACAGTTTTAAAAGTGAAAGAGACACACACATGCATTCACTCACAGCCACCCTGGGTCCTGACCCCTGTGCCACACAGCACTACTGAGGGAGGGGTCGAGCACACCTGGATCCACGTCGCTTGCCCCTTGCGCTTGTGAAGAGAGACAGTGGCAGAGTCAGGGTAAGAAACCACATGGATCCCATCCTGCCGGTTTCCCTACAATGTCATTCAGAGCCAGCCAGGCAGGGTGACAGTCCTAAATCACAAGCATAGATGACTCCATCTTTAATGCCCCAAAAGTCAAGGTGGGAAAAACACCACAGTGTCATCCAGTCTGACGAACACTTCCCTGACCAAGACTTGGCTGGAGGCTAGATGAGGGGATCTAATTGCGATGCGGGCCTGAGGACTGTCCTCATTCACTAAAGCGGGGCACTCAGTCTTGAACAGTGGGGGGCCTGCGGGCTGCTCCTCACCACACTGTGTCCCTGGCCATCACAGACTGGTCCAGTTGCAGTCCGTGCCTGGCCTTGCTGCACTCCTGGAATTGGGGGAGATGCAGAAGTTCTACAGCAGCTCACAAGGAACAAAGCCACATTCACAGAAAAGGTCTCAGCAGCTGCGCACAGAGTGCGATCTGGGGACGACGGTGGAGTGAGCCTTTCTGCCCTCTGGAACAGCTGTAGATCCCCGCTGTGGCCTCCATGACAAATCCCCCTGACCCATTGTGCTTCAGCTCAATGCATCTTTTTCTCTGGCCTTTTCCAGCACAGAGCAGGAGAGGACATCTGAGATGGGAAAGGAAGAAGCCCCCCAAAAGCAAAGATGAAACCTTTGTCCTCAGAAGGACAAGTGGTTGGTGAGGAATCAACATTTGGATAATGGAAGGTAATCTCCGAGAAACGCTACACAATGTGGAAGGTGGTTCAGACTCAGCATCTGTGGGCAGAGTGGGCAACAAATTCCAACAGACACACTTATAGGAGCAGAGATACATGGGGTGAGCAAATGATACAATGAATGCTTAATTTTTAAAAAGATATATTGCAATAGAAGACTCACTGCCATTAATCCCTTCCAAGTACCCTCCACGCCCTGAAAGGGCTTATCATACCATTCTCAGAACTTATGAAGCAGTTCTGAAAGTCCTCTTCATGTGGTTCTTTGGTTTTCCCTGTCATGACTGCCTTGATGTCCTGAATAGATTCAAAACTTTTGCCTTTCATGATAATTTTGTCTTTGGGAAAGAGGCAGAAGTAGCACGGTGCCAGATCCAGTGAATAAGGACAAACTGCAAGGCTTCGATGATGCTGCATTTCCATTGCACGGCAGTGGCAGCATTCAATGTATTTTTTATCATACTTCACAAGACACTGACAGACAAGGACTTCTGGAACCGTTTCTGAAAGCGGTGAAAAAGATGGCAAAGATACATTGATAGTGGGGGAGGGGTGGCTTTAAGGGCCATTAGTGGCAATGTGCCTTTTACTATAATTTTTTTAAATTTAAAAATCCACCACATATTTTGATCGCAAGCTGTATGTACCAGACTGGCCATCACAACACTGTGTGCAGTAGGAGAAAACAGAAACACCCTAAGTATTTAGGATTAAAGGACTGGTTAAATAAAGATCTTTGCACATAGAAACAGAGCTCTACCTGCAGTCACAGAACGTGCTCCAAGTTGGATGCTACTTCCAAAAGACAAATAATAAAACCATACGCACATAACACTGCCTCTGTGCAACTATGGCTGTGTCTAGACACCACAGTGGTGTATATGTGTACCCAGGCCCTCTCTCTCACAAGCTACATGAGAAATTAGTCCTCGTGGCTTCTCTTGGGGAAAAACTCTGGGGCCTTGGGGTTGGGAGACAACTAGTATTGTCACTGTGCCTGTTTTTGAATTGAAATTTATTTCCCAATATGACCCAAAATATCAGGGGAAAAATGATTGCAAACATACAAACAAATAAATACAGAATCAAACCAAGGCTTTAGCTCAGTGGTTCAGCCACCTATCTCACAAGCTTAAGAGCAAGGTCCTGAGTTCAATCCCTGGTACAAAAAAAAAAAAAAAAAAAAAAAAAAAAAAAAAAAAAAAAAAAAAAGATTTCCTGTTGCTGAGGATTTGGCTCAGAGGTTTTTCCGCCTGTCTCACAAGTGCAAGGATCTGAGTTTGATCCTTGGTACCAAAAACAAACAAACAAAAAACAAAAACAGAATGAAGCTGGCCCCTGAACTAGAGACACAACTGGACTTGGAATGTTTTCGAATGCCCACCCTGTGATAGGTTTTCTCATCTCTTCACTTCAATTTGCCTCTCTGGAAATGGGGATTCTGAGAAATGATTGGTGGGAGTAAAGAGATCGGAACCTAGAGCACAAGGCAGAGACACAGCCCCTATTGCTGGTGGTGATGGAGACGATGAAGGTGGGGTGCTGGCTTCCTTGGGGGGAAACCAGTTGAAAGCACATGGAAGACTGATTTCTGAGTCAGACTCAACTCCCAGCAATGTGAAGTTAGGTATTAGACGGTCATGGTTTGTTTTCACGGAAAGCAATGGTAATGGTACCTGGTCACCGACCCTGAAATTTAGGATCTGGAAAAGTGTGTGGGCTTAGCCAAGGTCCTGTGTTCTCTACTCATCTCATACTTTCGTAAGAAGTCAAGTTTAGATGTCATGGTAAGATAGCAAGAGTGGAACCATCCATTGGTGGACCCGATCTAGGCAAGGCAGGTTTTTTGCACTGAACACCAGTGAAGTAGGAGATGGAAGCCAGCTGTCTTCAAAGTGGATCATGCACCAAGATCACTGAGGGCTTGTTGGTTGGAACACAGATGACTGAGCCCCACCTTGGGGCTTCTGATTCAGCACATCTGGAAGGAGACCAAGAATTTGCATCTCTAACAATTCCCAGCTGGTGCTGGGGCTTCTGGTTCTAGGATTGTATTTCAGATCTCCCAGGCCAAAAAACTGACCATAAATGGGTCGTGCCATCTTTCCTCTGGGACAGTAAGCTGTGCACCATTCTCACCTGCCTGGGTCTCTCCCCAGGATGTTCTGAGTGTATCCCACAGGGAGACAATGTGAGGTGACAATGAGGGACACTGACACTGGTATAACTAGCTTGAGTCCACCCTGTCTCTGCCATTCGTGATCTGTGTGATCTTGGAGATGGACTTATCATCTCTCAACTCAGTGTCTTCTCTGTAAAATGGAAATCCGAGTGATACAGAAGAATGGGAAAATTAGATGAGTTAGAACATGCGTGCAGAGTACTGTGTGGCCCACAGTGGACAGTCAATAAAATGTTAATTGTGTTTTAATTGTTATTTAAAAGACCACAGACTTTACCTGGGCCTCCATGTTTGGTTCTCAGCACTGGAGATTGCTTTATTAAGATCATTTCATCTTGGTCTTGTCCAAGAAAACCCATCCCTGACCCTGGATCAGACCCAGCCTCTAAGTAGCCTTGACTTTGGGTTTCTTCTGCCTCCTCCCTTTTCTTCACCCAGCAAATCCTTCCCTTCCTCAGGGTTCAAAACTAACTGCGAAGTCTGGTCTTTTCTAAGTCCTTCCCAGTGTCCTCTCTATTCTCGTGTTCCTAAAATTCTAATTCAGCACATTTCATCCTAATTACTGGTTACTTGTCTGGCTCCTGCTTAGGCACAAAACCTGTAATTTATTTTTCCTCTGACATGATAGACATGATGCGTAGAGTAGATGTTCAATAAATGATGTTTCTGTCAGTAAATATCTCCTTCTTCCCTTGGAGTCTGATTTCAAACATGTAGAGAAAACTCCAATTTGGCTTCTTTCTCTGGGGACATGATTCTAAACTATCCCCTCTCTTTTTTATTTTTTACCACAATCTCTATTTGTTCTCCTTCCCCTAGTCTTCATGAGAAATGAAAAGTGAGTGTAAAATGTGGCATGGGATGAAAGCCAAGCCAAAACTTGAGCCCCATGGATGAACTTCAAACAAGGACTTAAAACATGCAAAATAAGAACCAGCTTTACCAGGACAGGGTAGAAGCAGCTAGACACTTGGTGACTCTCTCAGATGTTCTGGAAATAGACTTTGATTTCATATATTTTGAATTATATTGATTGAAATTCAAAGCTAAACCCAACATACCACGTTTCCTTTGGTCAGAAGTGAAGTGTGAAAAGAGTGTTTTGAATTCTCGGCTGGATGCACAGCTCTGGGTTTGAAGTGTGACAGACTGTGAAGGTTTTGGGTTACTGGAAATTTCAACATTCCTTCAGCCCAATCTTCCAAAGAAATGAGAGAATTGAAAACAATGAATTTTAGGGTGCTGGATTATTAGCGGGGCAGTGATAGGAATCCCCTCCTTTCTTCAGATTGCCTTGGGGTTGCGGCCATTTTCATCATGGCTGCCAAAGTGACAAAGTTGGTTGGGAAACAGGGAGCGAAGTCCTGGAAATTCTTGTGCTGTGGGAGTTTCGGGGAGCAGAGACTGAAGCATGGACTTCTTTCCCACCACTGGGAGAAGTGAAATGGAGAAAACCACACATGCTTACGATACACCAAATTTAGAATTGGGTGTGATAAATAGCTGGGCACTATTTCAGGCAAGAAAATCTGCCTTTGAAGAGCTAACCTTTGACATGTTATAAACTCTCTGTTTTTTTTTTTTTTTTTTTTTTTTTTTTTTTTTTTTTAAGACAGGGTCTCACTATGTAGTGAGACTGTCCTGGAACTCACTATGTAGCCCAGACTGGTCTCGAACTCACAGTGATCCTCTTGCCTCAGCCTCCCCAGTGCTGGGATTACAGGCGTGCACCACCACACCAGGCTCAACTCTCTGATTTTTTATGTTAGTATATGGTCATTGAGCATTCTATTCAATGTCTACTTTTTATTTAGAAAAACATGTTCAGCCTTATTTCATACTAAGATAAAGAACCCTTTCTTTCTTCCTATGAGAAAGCAAAAACCTAGGACAGAATATAACAAATAAAAGGTGAGCATGCATAACTTAACTCAAGAAAAAATAAATTTCTGAGCTTTAGAAATAAAAAGGAAAGTCAAAGCCAGGTGTAAGCCGCAGCTGAAGTTTTGATGGTCTAAAAGTGTTGGACCCACATAAAGGATCAGAAATGCTAGGCTGTCACACTGGGGGAAGATGTAGGGCCATAGCCGTCTAGGAGAATCCAAAATATCCTTCAATTGTGTTTGAAATAATTAAAGAGAATAACATGATTAATACCAGAAGGAAGAAATGAGGCCCTATAACAAAATGTTTCAAAAGGATAAAATATTAAAGAAGTTATTAGACTGTGACAAAATTAAATTAGAGATTAATTCAGGTATGGTAACACACCTGTAATCCTAGCACTCAGGAGGCAGAGACAGAAGGATTGCTGCTAGTTCAAGGGCAGAGTGAACTACCTAGCAATACCGTGCCTCAAAAAACAAAATAAAAACAGAGATTAATAATTGTAAGATATTCAGAAAATCCCCAAGTACTTAGAATTTAAGTAACACATTTATAAGTCAAAGAAGAAATCATAACACATAGTAGAAAATATTTAAAACTATTAATAAAATCATGATATATCAAAATTTGATGGATACAAACAGAGCAGTGCTTAGATAGAAATTTATGGCTTTACCTGCTTAAATTATGGAAGAAAGTTTAAAATGTATTATTTTTAAGTTAAAAAGTAAGAGTAAATTAAATCTCACTCAGTAAAAACTGACACAAAATAAGAGTCAAATTTATTGAACTAAAAAACAGACATGAAATTAACAAAGATGTATTTGTTTTTTTAATTTATTAAATATCAAAATCAGTATGGTGTTAGTAAAGTTGATTTTTTAAAAGAAAGGGAAAATTACCAATATCAAAAGTGAGTGAATGAAAATACATTTTTAGAGATCTTATCTACTTTTAAAGGCTATTAAGAGAATATGATATATAATTTTAAGTAAAATGAACAAAGACCATTTAAATTCACATAAGGCAAAATAAAATATGAACACACAGACACATATATGTAACATTTGCAAACTTCATATATACTGAAATATAAAATTAATGCTTTGAATGCTTAAAGAGTACCGTATTAAAAGATGTATATGATTTATATATTTTTTTCCCAAAAATATCCAGGCCAAGATGATTTCACTACTGAAATCTATAAAATATTTAAAGACGAAATAATGTCCAACTTATACATACATTTATGTTTCAGAAAATAGAACATCAGAGACTGCTTCTCTACCAGCAGTTTTATGAGACCAGTAAAACTTGACAACAATATTACAAGTGGATGATAAACCAATATTCCTTATTAGGATAAACTTTAAAATGATAAAAGATCAGCATATTTAATCCAATCCTATGTGAAACACTGTAAACATCACCCGTACATGAAGTTCATCTGATTGAAAAATTTGTCTAACATTTTCAGAGTGTAGACAAAGACAAAATTGGGCATCTATTAATGATTATAAAAAAGTTCTTCGTGAAGTAGAAATTGAAGAGAATTTTGTCAATCTAATAAAAGGCTTGTATGAAAACCTTTGGCTAATGTCACACTACATGGAGAGAATGCCTTCCTTAATGTTAAGAATAAGATAAAGATGGTCCTACTCTCGGGAAACAAAACAAGAAAAACGAATTAAGGATGTAAGCAGTGGGTAAAAAAAGGAACCTTGTTTCTCTTCTCAAACGAAATGACTATCTGCTTAGAAAATAGTCCTTAGCCTATTGAATAAACACTTAAAACTAATAAAGCCTCTGGATACATGAGTGGTATAAAAGAAGATACTCTGTATATACTAGAAAATAAAAATTTACATTTTAACTTAAAATAATAAAATAGTTCATCTGATAAAAGATGAACACGACATTCACACTAACTAAAAAACATGAATAAACACCTTTCAAAAGAACACACAGAAATGGCCAAAAAAGCAACTGCAAAGTTTTCTGTGCTATGACTCACCAGGGAAATAGTGAAAACCACAAAAAGGTACCACTGCACACTAACAAGAAAGGCCAAAATAACTGTCCATTAAGGCCAAGGTGGGGGGAATGACACAGGCCATGTGCATTTTATATGACTGGTGAAAATGTACAATGGCTTAATTACTTTGAAAAAACAATAGCAGTTTATATCCTTAATTGCAGACCTAACTTTGAACCTCACATTTTTCTTGGTCCATGCTGGGATCGAACCCGGTGCCTTGGGCACGCTAAGCCGATGTCATACCACTGAGCTACCCCAATGCTAAGCTTCGCCAATTCTCATCCTTAAAATTCGCTCAGTAGAAATAAAGGCATCGGCTTTCCACAGACTTGTGCACAAATGTCCGCAACAATTTCACTCATTACAGCTGAAGACGAAAACAACCCAAATGCCTGTTAATAGGTAAATGGATAAGAAACTCATCGTATAATAAAGAATCCCTCAGCAACAAAACTGAGGAAAGTTGCCAGTATACTCAACAGCACACGAGACGCTCACAAATTTTATACGGAGTGACAGAAACTGCACACGGAACAGATCACCCGGTATGATCTCATTTATATGAAATTCTAGCACAGACACAACTAATCCGTGGTGAAAAACAGCATGAGTTTGGAGGCAAGGAAGGGAGATTAAGTAGAAAGAAATACTAGTAACTTTCTGGGGAGCTGGAACATTTGCTCTAAACAGTGGTGTGGTTTACCGGGTTAGGTTCATTTGCCAAATTTGTCGAATGATACACTTAAGATTTGTTTATTTCAAAAGCCTGCATTTTGTATGTAAAGAATAATAAATAAATATCAACATTTGGTTGGTAGGTTTGATTTTCCCAGTGGTGCAGGTTAGCAATTCTGAAATTGCTTTCTGTGAATTCTAGTCAAAAGCAAATGAGTAAATATATTGAGTGTAATGAGACACAGATTTCTCACTGCTGTGGCAAGAGTTATAAATAAGAAAAGAAGGGGCGGGAGGAAACTAGAATCTGACCCGTAGTGTTCAGTTGTAATTAAAGGATTAACTCATAATTATTAAAACACAGATAAATAAAGAAGAAATAGAGGTATGTGTTTCCATGTCGCATGTAAATGTGGTTAGAATTTGTATATTACACATACTTTAAAAAATCCTGTGTGTATAAATCAACAAGGAAATTAGTCATAATTTTCTTAAAGCAGAATACACTGGAAAATAGGCCTACGAGTGTTGCCAAGAGCATCACAGCATGGCAAAGAGGTGGAAACTACGAAAAAGGATAATTTTCACATACTAGGGTTGGAATGGCTGACATATATACAACAGAATTTCAAAGAGAGAACAAAAAGAGCATAGATGAAAATGACCCCAAACTAACAAAGATGGGATTCCTCAGGTGGAGGGAAAACACTGAAGCCTGGACAATAGGAGCAATGTCTAAACATCCTTCATTCAAGAAAAGAGTATATGAGGAATGTCAAACAGGCTGACCCAAAAAGGAGATGAAGGAGAAGAGAGAGATTTTTCAAAGACTTGAGGAAAAATGACCTTGTAACCTACTGTTCTATACTCAACCAAACGATTATTCAATATTGATACATTAATAAAAATAACTTTGATAGACTAAAAGTGTATTCTATTCATAGACTATTTTTAAAAGAACTGAGAAGAGATTAATGAAGGTGATCATGCTTTAAATAAAGACATCTAATACTCAAGGAACACAGTAAGCAAAGTTAAAATCAACTGGAGACTGGATAAAAAAGATGTGTTTTTTTCTAAAATGGAGTATTACTCAGCCATAAAGAATGATAAACTAGAGATATTTATAGCTAAGTGTATGCACATCAAGGCCATACTCTTAAGTGGAATTAATAAGGCACACATGTGAAATATTGAATAGTTTCTTTGGTGTGAAAAACTAAAAGTGTAAATAGGATCAAAATGTATAATTGATATTATGTAATACAGGAAGAAAAGGTCTAAAAGACTATTGGAATTGGGAGGGGTAGGGGAAAGTTAAAAAGGGAAAAGAAAAAATATGTGAAAAGGAAAATCATGGAAACAATGTCTTTGTAAACAGGGAAGAGTGGAAGAGCTGAAGGGAGGGCTGGGGAATGGGGAAAAATGAGAACCAAGACAAATCATTAAAGGTACAAGATCCCAATGATGAAGGTAACTGTGTTGTATATCTAAAATGTACCAATAAACTTAATAAAGATTTGAAAAAGAAAAAATCTGAGTCACAGATTAGGATCAAGTATTTGTAAAGCATATCACCAAAATTATTAGCTATACAGGTTAGGTAGAAAGATAGATAAGATACATAGAAAAAGGTGGATATAAATCTAAATATATAATTCCATTGAGAATATAGAAGTAAAAAGCTAGCATAATGGAAAATTGGAAAATAAGTTAACACTTAATTCATATAGAAGAAAAGTCAATGGCCAATAAGGAGGAAAAGATATTTCCATTTACTAGTAAGAAGTAATCTAATACCATTAAAGCAATGTATTGTTATTTCACTCATTCAAAGATCTACAATTTACATTTTTTCTAACAATATCATTTGTTATTGAAAATATGGAGAAAATGAAATATATACCTTGCTGGTAGAGATATAACTACTACAACCATTTTATAGGACAATGTGGCAAAATCTGGTAACTTGGAGAAGGAAGTTACTCAATGTTCTGTAATTCTATTTGTGGGCGTATTTATGCCCGGAATAACCAGGGACAGAAATGTCCAGTAAGAGGACTGTGGATGTTTGTTGTTGCAGTTATAGTTATTCGTATAATATTTGGAGTTATTTATAATAAAAAGTAAGTCACTACTTACATGCTCATTAAAATAAGAATAGATAAATTATATGTTAAATAGCAGTGAAGATGAATAAATTATCAAAGATGAATGAAGAATTGTATGCCAACACAGACAAATCTCAAAAATTAATTGAAACAAAAACAGGCAAATAGCAAATAGAGATAAAGAATATCCAGACAAGATATATACATATTAAAGAACACACAGCACAACAGTATGCATAATTTGGGGTCATTTTAATGTACTAAAAGCATAAAACATAGAAAATACTAAAATCTATTTTTGTATAGAATTATAAAATATTTTCTCAAGGAAGGGGAAGGCAGGAATAGGATTATGTGGGGATTGTCATGGTACGTCAAGAGGGTCCATTAGCCAAATCTGTAATACTTTATTTCTTTCAAGAAAAAAGTCTGAAGAAAATAAAACAGCCTTCATATGTGTCCAAAATTTTTGCTAAATATCTAGGTCTATGATAGTAATATCCCTATTTTTTACATTTGATACATTTTGTGAAAACAGGTATTTTTAAATTCTTTGTATAAAGTAGCATTATGCCCGTAAGTCTCAATTCTACAAATATTTTCAAATTGTTGTAGGCAAATACCTGAGTAATAAGGTTATAAAATGTGGCTGAAGAGGATACAGGCCAGTTCCAAAGTCCTAGAAACATTTAAAGATGGAGGAAAAGAAACAGGGTCATAGAAACAGGTAGGAAGTTTGTTCTCTCTTCAGAGCAGGTAAATGTTAAAAAATGAAAACAGCAAAACATTTACATTCATAAATTCTAAATATGTTCATAAATTGTTCATAATATGTTATTGTTAATTCATTGTTCATAAATATGTTCATATATTCATAAATTCTAAACTATGTTGTATTATAATATTTTGGGGTGCCTCAATTTGTTTGATGCGTATTAAAAACTACCGTTAAATGAGTAAAGGAAAAAAATTGCAAAGTTTGCCAGAAGATTACAGCAATTTTTTATATACCCATCCTTCATTTCTGTTAATCTGGGTTCTTTACTTTTGCTAATATTTGTTGAAAATTTTAATTAGACATGTAGTACAAAGAGAATGGACACCAACATGTGGCCTAACAATGTACAGCCACAAAGAGATGGATGCCCAGAATCATGCAGGAAAGAAATTGAAAATATTTTGCAGAACTTGTTAAAAAAGAGCTTGCTTTGTGCTGAGCAAATTTTTTTAAAGCAATTGCTGGGATTTCAGTTTCCTCAACTCTAAAATGAATGAATGAATGAACGAGGCCCAGGAGAGTCAAGTGATGTTCCTATGTGACTTTAAGCTAATGCAAGAACTGAGTGCTGTATGTAGCCTGGTGTACTAATCATTCAGCAATAGTTAATACCTATTTCTTTATCTAAGCCTCAGTTCTCTGTATCTGCGAGGCCAAGACATTCATGACCACAGCTCCCAAAACACAATGACCTGGACCTGTCCAGGCCCTGGCAGTCTCTATTCCCGGTCTGACCACTGTGACCTCTTGTGCTCCCAGACCCACCCAGCATGCTTCAAATGCTTGCAGTGTGCCTTGTGCTCTCCAACTCCAGTTCTCTCTTCTGCAGAGTGAAGGCAGCAATTTCTACCTGAGCACACAGGCTTAGGGAAACCTCAAAAGAAGAGACGTGTGAATGTCCCCATTAATCCCAAGGGCCAGGCCCCATTCCTCATTAGGACTGTGGTGCAGGGAGCTCTCCAGAGAAGAGGGTAAATGAGCGCTCAGGGTCTCAGAATTCTGTAAACCTTGCAGCAAGCCTGTGGTTCAGTTCCTTAGACCCCGAGCTCTGGGGCCTACAGCATTTTTTAATAGAATTACTGCCTTATTTAGGAGGCATCTAATTCTGATTATTTAAAGTGCTGTTGACAGCTGACACATTGAGAAAATTATCAAAATATAATCTAACTAGCATTTTGGTAAGGAAGAAAAAAACCCTCCCCTTGCTGTTCATAAGAGTAACACACAAAAGAACATTTTTTCGATTTAAAATAAAACACTAGAAACTGTGTTTTACCTCAATACCTTTACTCTGTGACTATGTGTAATTCTTCCTAATTATCAACTTATATTAGGAGAGAAATCACATGTACATGAATTTCTAAAAAGTATCACCCTGATAAGGTCTTCCCCAAATATGAGACGATTCTGATTTGAATTGTTGGGGGGAAGATGGGAGCACACCAATCCCACATTACCTGCTGCCCCTGGACATTTCTCCTAGGATGTCACCTCGGGCTTCCCCTGTCACAGCCTGCTTGTCACCAGCTATCCCTGAGTCAACCTTCCCTCCTGACTTTTTGACTGCTCCCCAATCTCAGAGGCCTCACACCTGCAAGAGCAGCATCTCTCACTACTTTCCCTGTAACAGATCAGGAGAAACAGTAGAAGATAGACCAGAATCCAGAAAGAGCCCATCTTTCCTCTTCCGGTCCCCCATCATTCCTCTTCCGGTCACTGGCTATGCAACCTCAGGAGAGTTTTCTGATGTAGCCTCCAACCCATAAACCCTGTCAGGCACTGCAGCTGATGTTGCTTTACTGGAGCGTGGGTTTGATTCAGGTCTGCAAGGTGGGAAGGAAGCTCTTCAGGGAGAATCCTAGGTGCTGAGGGCTGAGGCACACCACCAACAGGTGTAAGCAAGGAGCCTGGGCTGGGAATGTGTTCGGGCGGTGGTACAGCTGGAGTGGTTTCCTGTTCACAGGCTGGATTTCTAACCCCCAGAACCACAGAATGCAAACTTAATCAGTATAGAGCCACTGCGTCTTAACCCAATATGACTGTGTTCTTGTCAAAAAGGAGATGAAGGTATAGGGATTGAGGAGAGGGAATGAAATAAGGAGTCAAGATGTGTCGTGCGCTTGTCCCCACTCCCCACAAGGAATGTGAACTTACATACTACACACATGTACTAAAAAAAAACACTGAGAAAGAGGACACGTGGTCTCTGAGTCTACTTTGTGTGCTAAAAACTAAGGCTGAGTTCTTTGTTTCTTTGTAAAGAAAGGGGTTTCTCTGACTCATGATCCTGGTGGCTGGAGAGTGGGGACAGCACAGCACGTCCTGGGCTTCTGGTGAGAGCCCCCTTGACTGTCATGGCACTGCAGAGAAGTGCAGAGGGAAACAGCAGCACATGCAGGTGTGGGTGTGAGTCACAAGGGAGACCAGGAAGGGCCAGGCTGGGCTCATTCCTTCATAGCAACCCATAGCTGTGGGAACTAATCCAGTCCTACCACGACTACATTCACCTCTAGTCAGAGTGGCACCCGGGACCTCATTCCCTCTAGCTCTTAAAGATTCACCACCTCTAAATACTGGGGGCCAAACTTCCAGGGCATGAAACTTGGGGGACACACCTAGCCATCTCTAAGTCACAGGAGGCTCAGAGAGCCGCTCCCCAGAAAAGTCCAGAGAAAGGGGAGACAGAGGACAGAGCAGCACTTCTGCATCCAGGGGACACCGGGGTGACCGGCAACTGCAGAAGCCTGAACAGAATCTTTCTGTAATCGCCCAAGAAGCCAGCCCTCCAATAATTTTGTCTTGGGCCCTGGCCACCAGAACTGGGACTCAGCGAATTTCTGCCATTGAAGCCACCAGCACTCACTCACTCAGTGCTCTGCAAAGGCCGCCCGGGGGGCTTGAACACTGCTGGACAGCATGTGGCAGCTGGGCAGCCCCAGCTGAGGTCAGGGTACTGGACATCAGGCTCTTCTGATGTGTACAGTATACCAATCTTACACTGTCAAGAAAGTTAAGGATTTGAAGCAATCCCTCAACCCCAAGTACATATGTGAGAGCCAGAGATTTTAATTCCCGGACAAAATGATCCTTGAATCATGTATTTGCCATGCACACCCTTGGAAATGTTTCTCATAGTTTTGTGTGTTTAGAGCAGAGAATTCTCACTGTCCATGTTGGGAACACACATGATGCCTCCTTCATCTTACAGGCAGACCATGGAAAGAAAGAGAGTTTAACTTGTTCCAGTATTGGGGTTGGTATAGGACAGAGATAGTATGGGAAGCTGGGGCTGTCACCCCAACTCCTCCCCTGTGGCGGCAGCGGTGATGGTGGCCCAGCCCTGTCATCTCTAACTTCACTGTCTCTGTCCCTACAGCTGTCATCTTCTCACAGTGGAAGCTTGTCAGCCATTGAGCAATTGGCATCTTCCCAGGGCACACCCTGGCAGGGGTGCTCCTCTACTCAAAGCCAAGGCTCATCCATGCCCTGCAGAATGACTTCCCCTCTCCTTGGCAGGGTCCACAGCCCGAACTCTTGTTCTGCCAGCCCTTCTACCCTTTCCAGAACTCCCGAATCACCCCAACCTTCTCCTCCTGCCCCAGGCCACACTCTTCTCAAGCCTCTGCTCCCTCATCCCCTTCCCTTTGTTCTCCTACTCTTCCTTCTTCTACTTATTGTCTTCTTCTTTATATCTAGAATTCTCTGTCCCCTGCCCTCTGTCCCCCTCCATCATCTTCACACAGATGGCCGGGATCCAACCCACTTCATCTCGAACCCTTCCCACTGGAGAAATAGCTCTCATTTTCAGATGGGGAAAGCCAGTTCAGAGGAAGTTTTGTCCCAGGTCACACAGCAAGAAAATGACTGTGCTGACATTCAAGTCTGATGTGTCTGGTTTCAAGACTTGCCCACTACGATGATGCAGCCTCTTTAAAAGAATCAGATTGCTTAGAGGTCACAGCTTTACCTAAACCTCTGAAGGTTTGCATTTCCCTGGACACAGCATGAAGTAGCTCTGGGACTGCTGGAATTGTCCCTCTTGCCCATCATCCTGGCCACTGGCCTCATCCCAGGGCTTGTATCATATGACAATTGTTTCCAAGCCCAGACAGTCCCGGGTAGTTATAGCAACATGGCCCCAGGAAGGAGCCTCTTATTCCTCTTCCTCGTTTTCCCTCTTCTTCCTGGTTTTTTTCCTCTTCTTTTTCTTCTCCTTCGCTTTATTCTCCTACTCTTCCTTTTTCTACTTCTTGTCTTCCTCTTTTTCCTCTGCCCCCATTTCCTCCTCCTTTTTCCCTCTCCCCTCTCCTCTTCCTCTTGTCTCCTGCCTCTTTCTCCCTGTCACTCTCTGCCTCTCCCACTGGGGAGAGTATGGTCCCATGCATGAAGTGAGCTGACTTGGGGAGCAAAACAAAATGGAACAACGGGGCATGTGCATTTTATCAGAACCAAACAAATTGTGGCTATAAACATTCTGTCGCCAGTGAAATTGCAGGCTTCTTTGAAGATCAGTGTCTGTTTTTTAATGTATCTGTATTGAAAAAAAATAAGAAAAGAAAAGAAACTGGACCAAATTTCCATTCAACAATGCAGGGAGAGAGAAAGGGGCCTGGGCCCTGGGAAATGGGATGAAGGAGAGGGAGAAAGGAGACCTTATGTCCTGGATTAGCACAGTGATTAAAAGCAAATTCCTTTTCTCCAGAGCAGCCTGTCCCCCAGCCCATCCACAGCCTCACCAGCCACTAACCACAGTTATTTCCTGGGCTCTTTCTCGGCCTTTTGTATTTGATATGCTCAGCCTCAACTGCTGTGGTTCAGACAGTTTGTGTTAGGGGTCCTGGGAGAGAGAAAAAAGGCAGCCTCCTAACTGCCTGCAATCAGCTGGTGACATCTGGAAAGCACCCCTGCTTTAACCCTCTCCACGTAGCCCATGCAGCACACACCCACACCCGCCTAATCCATCAGCGTTCCAGGGCCAGGCAGTAGCTACCATGGATCGGGGCGGGGGGGACTTCTGCCCTGTGTTCTGGCTTCCCCAGCTCCAAACCCTCCCCTCCTTGCGGTCACTGGGTCACCATACTCTCTCCATCCCGGAGCAACTCATCCCAACCTGTGGTGTCAATTGCTCTCTCCATAGTGGCAGCACCCAAAACCTTACTTCCAGCATCAATCAATCTTTCTTCTTCCAGAACCACAGTTTGGACTGTACAGCAAGCACTCCAGTTCCTTCCTCTCTTTCTTGGGGGAAGACAGCTCTTCGATGTGTACTTCTGAGTTACCCCTTCCAGATGGGGATACAAATAGATCTGGCCTTCCTGGGGGGCCCACACATTTCTCCTCTGGGCAAGATGGCTCTCTTGATTTTGCATCTGTGAAAGATTCTGTCCTGTTGTGCAAATTTCCATGTGAACTTTGTGTAAATACCTGGATCTTAAAAGTTCAAAAGCTGCGTTCATCCTTTTTCAGCCCAGAGTTGCTCCTATAACTTGTTTATCATCATCCAGGCTGGGATCCAGTCTACTTTTGTCTTAACTCCCTGCATCTTTCCACTTCAGTACCAATTGTAGTGGTCACTCAAGAGCTGGCACCATGCTTTCTAGTTTCACTGCTGCTACCACAATTATAACCCCATTTCTTGCCAAGCAGTTATTCATGTGATAAGTCCTTCTCCTTAATACACTTCCAGAAATTTCATGTAACTTTGAATCAGAGAAATAGATATGATCAAAATTGGAAAATGAAAGACCCATCCCCTCAAAAAAATGGATGATCCATTAACCTTTGCAGAATTTTATTCTTATAAATGTCAAACTTTTCTGCACATAGACTAACTTCATTGCAAGGGTTACTAAAAGAATGGATAGAAATGCCAAGAGCCTTATAAGATGGGAAAGCTTGACTGTGGCAACTCGTTTGGCCCAGGGGAACTGGTGGAACACCCTTCTAGCTGTGTCTAGGAGGGTCATGGAGGTGTGTCACTGGACATATGTCTGGTCCCCCATGCCTTCCTCTCTGGTGCTACTCCCCTGCTTTGCTTCCTGGTTACTATGAAGGAAGAAGCTTGTTCTGTCACACCCCTCCACCATGATACCTTGGAACTAGACTACCATGCACTGAACCTTCTGGAACTGTGAACTCAATCAAGCCTCTCCCCCTTTTAAATTAAGGATGTTGGGAATTGTGTTCCAGTGATGGAAAAGCTGATGAATACACCTTATAACTTGGCACTGGGAACTCCTGTTCTTCATGGAGTTCTTCCATTCTGCCTGACTTTGATTTCTGGAATGTTCTGAGGTCTAGTTCAAATCTACCTCCTTTATATTTTCCCCAGCAGAGATTCCCTCATTCTAATTGTCTGAAGTTATTGTCTTTCCCCAAAACCTGGTCTGGTACTGGGTTCTCTGGGTTTCCTGGCTCAGAGCTCTGTAATCCATTCAGAGGTACAGGCCAGAAATGGGAGACGCCTTGATGCCATGCTCCTTCTTCTCATCAGTCATCAGGCCCCGTTCCAATATATCTCAAGTCCACTATTTCTCTCTCAGCTGCTTGCCCTCATACCCAGGGTCTTCTCCATTTTTCTGTCTCTACCCATGCTGAGCAGGCTTCCATTTTTCCTCCAAAGGCTGTCACCTCTCTAGGTCCAGCTGCCTTGACCTTTCCCTTGCTGATTAATCTCAACTCTCATCTCTTGGAAAGTAAAAGATCATTTTTCCTGAAGAAGTTTCTTTGATTCTTCCATGTGAATTGAAGCCCCAACTATACCATGGACAAAGTATTTCTGTTCCCTGCCCTCAACCCAAATGGAGTGCTGAATTCCTAACCTTCAAAGTGATGGCATTAGGAGGCAGAGAAATAAGCTTCTGTTGTGCACAAACCACTCCTTCTACAGTGCTCTTGTCATAGCAAACTCTTCTGAGACTGCAGATTTCTGTGGGGAAGGCCAGGCCTTACGTTCCAAGATCAAACAGGAAAAAAGCACTGCGGAGAGAAAAGGAAAAAGAGAAGTTAGCCCAATTTGCTCCTCCAGTCTCCATTACAGGCCACTTCCTCAGAGATCCCTTCCCTGAGGAGCCCTCATCCCTGCCAGGCACACACAGGACCACTCTCTGTTGGGTCTTACTGGTACCTTGTACTTCTCAGTAAGGTTGGATTTCATGCTTTTGTTCCCTGTTGAATCTTGGCTCCTGTGAAGGCACGGATTGCGCTCATTCCGCACCTGAATTGTGTAGCTCTCAAACACAATCATTAGAGGGAGAAGAGATGGAAAAGAATGACCTTCTGGCCAGTCTCCAGAAGAGGGAAATTCTGTACTAGGGAAACTAGCAGAGAAAGTGTGAGAGTGTGATTGGATCTAAAGGAAGAGAGGACATTCCTGAACTCTGTGTGAATGTTCTCACAGAAGTCATAGAAATTGTAAAGGGGGTGAGAGCTTGAAAATGTTGAAACACAAAGTATACAGTTCCTCAGCAAGTCTCATTGATATTCTACGGGTTTGCTCTTGCACTCCCATTTGTTAAAGATAACATGTTAAAGTCTCTCCGGATACTTTAAATCACATTGTTTCTTCGTGCCATCTGAAAATCTGGTTTTCATAGTTTTACATCTCCAGTCAAATGTTCCAACATGGGTGATGCAGTTGGGTAGAACAAAGGAGTCAGTCATCTCCCTAGGTTGGGGTATTGTTCCTTTCACCCATAGCCTTTGGAGATGAAAATGCAATCATCCAAAAGTCTACCTATTTCTATTGGTATAGCCACAATTTTCAAGATAAAGAGAAGATTCAAATTGCTACAAAAGAAAGACATAAAATACATTTCCTTTCAAAAATAAGGTCTACATTGACATCAATCTTTGACAGCCATGAATAGAGAGAGGCTAGAGGAACTGGAATCAAGGTATTCCAAGTTTTGTGCAGAAATGATTTTATACCCAGAATCTTGTACCTGACCAAATGATCAATTACATGTGACAATACATAGAGTATTTTTCTTGTCTTTGTTTTTGTTTTTGTTTGTGTCTAAGGACTCTAAATCTTACTTCCTATATCTCCTAAATGAGAAAGTTTCCAGAAGACATATTCTAGCAAACAAAGTAGTTGTAAATGAAAAATAAAATAAAGAGGATAATGCAGGGGGGAGAAAAAGATCAATCCTAACTCCTCTTGAAAGGAAACAAATCAGGAGGGTAAAACTATGCAGCAAATCTAAACGCCTGAGGCAGACAGGCAGCCTGCAGACCGCTGTTGTGTAAGAAAATGCTCTGGGACAATGTAAGGCTATTTACTGATTTTCACTTATAAATTCAACCAAGGAGTCAATGTGAAAGAAAAAAATAAGGCAACAGAACAGAACACTACTGTCATCTGCTTGGACAAGATAAAATGACAGAACAATTGACCACGAAGAAGAAGCAAGGAGAAAATGTTAGAGGAGGGTGTCAGGGAGAGAAAGCATTGCTAAATCTGTGGGATAAGAAATACATGATGAAGACATGATTAAAATAGCAGTGGTATGTCTGAAATTAATAAGCAATTGTAGCAAAGTTGTAGAATGAACAGTTAATATACAAAAGTCACTAGCTTCCCTAATAACAGGAATTTGAAATTGAAAACACAATATTATTTCTATTACCACACCAATGTTAAATATTTAGGTATAGATCTAACAAAGAATTTACAAGACCTTTGAGGAAAACTTCAAAACCTTACAAGGTCCTTCCAATGAACCTTCATTTTTCATAGAGTAACATTCCCTTTTGTGGATAGAGGATATTGTCAGGAATTCAGTTTTTCCCAACTGGATCTATAGATTCAACACAATCCCAGAAAATTATCTTGTAGTTGTTGACAACTGATTCTTAGGTTTCTGTGGAGAGCCAAAAGACCCAGTATAACAGGGAGAGTACTGAGGAAGTCCAAAGCGATTGGATTGACATTACCCACCTTCAAGACGCACCATAAGGTACAGCAAGTGAGACAGTGCAGCATTAGTGAGAGAACTGACAAACAGATCAATGGGACAGAATAGAGAAAGTAGAAATACACCTACAACTGTGGTCAACTGATCCTATGACAAGGGAAAAAGCGATACAATGGAGAGAAAAATCATCTTTTGGACAAATGGTGCTGGAACAGTGGACATCAACAAGTAAAGAGGGGGGGGGATCTTATATTCTTTACAAAAACTAACTCAAATTATATCACATACCCAAATGCAAAATAGTAAAACTCACAGAGGAGAATGCAGGAGAAAACCGGGATGAGCCTGAGCTTGGTGGTGACTACTGAGACACAACACCAAAAGGTATGACCTTTGAAAGAAACCATTGATAAGTTAAACTTCATTCAGTGAAAAACACTGATCTGCACAAGATATTGTCAACATAATGAGGAGAAAAGCCACAGACTGGAAGAAAATATCTACAAATATATATCTGATAAAAGATACTGTCCAAAATATAAAGAACTCTAAAGACTCAACAATAAGTCAGTGATCAATCCCACTGAAAAGTGGTCAAATGATGACCTCAACGGATATTTCATCAGAGAGATGCACAGGCTGGAAATAAGCTATGACAAACTCTTCCAGGGATCATTTATTATCAGCAAAATTAAAATGTGATTTCAGAGCAGCACATCTCTCTTAGGATGGCCCCAGACGGACAGCAACAAATTCTGGTGAGGATGTGGAGCAAAGGGAGCTGTCTTTCCTTGCTAGTAGGAATGCAAAATGATACAGCCACTCTCCAAGACAGTCTGGCAGTTTCTTACAAAACTAAACACACTCGTACCATTCAATCCAGCAATTGCAGTGTTTGGTATTTACTCAAATGAGCTGAAAACTAACTTCCACGCAAATTGTTTCATGCAAACATTTGGAGAAGACTGAATCATAATTGCCAAAACTTAGAAACAACCGAGATGTCCTTCTTCTAGGTGAATAAATTAATATAAACTGTGATTTATGTAAAAAAGGTGATAGCCAAACAATAGAGTATTATTCAGAACTAAAAGGAAACGAGCTATCAAACATGAAAAGATGTGAAGGAAACTTAAGTATATTACACTCAGAGGAAGAAGCCAACCTGAAAAGAACACTCAGTGCACAATTCCAGCTGTAGGGCCTTCTGAACAAAAGCAAAACTACAGAGATTTTTCTTTAAATTCAGTGGTTGTCAGTGGTTAGAAGTGAGAGAGAGTAACCAGGCAGAAAAGAGGATTTTTAGGGGAATGAATGTATTCTCAGTGATACAGTGAGGAAGCATAAACCTTGTGTTAGTCGCCTCTTCCTGACTGGCTGACTGGGATAAGACACCTGATAGATGCACCTGAAAGGCGAGGTAAATTCTGGCTCATGTTTTAGAAGTTTCAGTCCTTCTGGTCTGTGGTTTGGAGTAAGGGCCTGGGCAGAGGGAAGCTGCCCAAGGAAGAGAATTATTGGGGGGGGGTGGGAGTTGGTATAAACTTCCGGGTCATCCCTACGGTGACCCGCCTCTTCTGACCAGGCTCCGCATTTTAGCAAAGCCGGTTCTAGTGTCCCAAAGCCAACCACCTTCCAAAGCTCTGTGATCGTGTGAGGATGGGGATGGGGGGAGACTTCCCCGTAAAAGCCACAACACGTCCATATGCATTTGTCAAAGCCCATAGGATTTGCAGCACCAAGAACGAGCCCTGCTGCAAACTGCAGACTCTGGTTTGAAAGCGATGCATTATTGACATAACCAAGGGGCGATTCCAGCAGGGGCTGTTGATCGAGAGAGAAGGATATGTGAGGCTGAAGGGGTATGGAGCTCTGTACTTTCTGTTCATATTTGCTGTGAGCCTAACGATGTTCCAAACAGCAAAGTAAATTTTTAAAAATCACACTGGTGAGCACTAGATAAACTAATATATTAAAAATTAACAAAATCAACTAAATTAACAAAATAAACTAAATTTTTAAAAATTGGTAAGAAGTCATGTAAGTGACCCAAATTTTATCATGAGAGCAAACCAATAAGTAGTAATCTGCGTGGAGCATCAATTTCAGGACCCCACAGATATCAAGCTCTGATCGGAGGATCTCAGGTCCCCCATGGGGAGGGGCGGGTATTTGGGTACAATCTATTCACATCCTCGGTTACTTATAACTCCTATACTGTGTAAATGCTAGTAAATAGTTGTTGTGTTGTAATGTTTTAAGAGAATGTTGACAAGCAAAACATCGGCACACATGTAGTAGAGATGTAATTGTTTTCCGGATATTTTCTACCCGAGGTGGGAAGAAGCAGAGCTCCTGACCGCAGTACGCAATGGTTGCTCCTGTTCATGGAATGACTATGGGAAGGGATGATTCTAAGGCACTTCAAGCATCACAGCATTGTAGCCAGACAAAAGCCCAGTGGGGGCAGCTACCAAAAACAATGGTGCACTTAAGTGAGGACTCCAGGACCCACAAGCTGAATTGCAGCCCAAGCTCAATTGCCTCCTCTTCTGAATCTGCACAGAGCCTATGCACAGCCTCTGTTGGGACCTCATTTCCGTATGGGCAGTGGGCCTAATAACTCACTCCTAGGGCTTAGGTGAGGACAGAATGAGTCAAATTCAGATAAGCAGTTAGAATAGCTTTGGGAATATAATGGGTAATATAAAATAATGGTGATCTTTTCCCAAAATGATGGATAGGAACTGAGTGATGAAAAAAGCCATTGATGAAGCTAGGAATCTCACCAGAGGCCTGACTCAGTCTTAATCTTAATCTTCCTGCTCCTGGGTCTGAATTTAGGGGGTAACCATTCATTTTATGCTTGCTTTGCTTGTTGAATTCAGTAAAAGGCACACGGCTTTTAGAAAGTTGCTCTCGGAACCCAGCTGTACCTCCTTCCTTCGGCTCTGTGGCTTTGGTCCAGTTTCTAACTTCCCTGATTTTGTTTCCTCACGAATGCTGGGAGGGGGTCAGCAGGCTTGGCAAAGTTGGTGAGAGGAAGTCACTCAGAACTTCTCTGAAGGGCGGCTGTCATGGAAACCTGGACTTTCCCCATTCCTGATCCTGCTCTGCCCCGCGAACACGTCTGCCCTCAGAACCTTGCAGTACTGGGAAAGGAGGTGTAAGATTAGGAAATGTTCGCATTCTTCTTTCCTTGGTAGTTCTAGTTTTTAAATTCATGTATGTTTATAATATGTAATAGTCACATTTGTACTGGGGAATTGGTATATATATCAATATATATATATATATATATATATATGATATACATGTATATATCATATCTTGATCATTTTGATCCCTGTGTATCCCTGCTCTCCCCTCCCCTTCCCCATCTCCAAAAAGTTTGCCTTTTTTGGTTCCTACCATTTATCCTTTATAGTTTGCTCTTTTATTTATTTATATTTTCAGCTGTAAGAGAAACCATGCAATATTTAACTCCCTGTGTTTGATTCTTGTTTCTTCAGCACCTACTAAGCCTGGCATTGTGCTTGGCCACTTCACCGGCACCACTGAAATGAAAAAGATCACTGTTTCTTTTTACAAGCAAAGAAATAGAGGGTTGGAGACGTGATGGGCAGAAACAAGACAGCTCAAGGCCTTCTGACAGAGCAGAAAAGAAATGTATGCAAACGGGCAAAAGGTTGATAATCCGTGTAGAGCAGACCGCCCCTTCTTGTGAGTTACTAAGCCTGTTCCTCCTCAGAAAGCAAACCCATACTTCAAGAGTGTGCTCTGTGATTCCAGCCTTTACCACTAAGATTGGACAATTTCTTAGGCTAGAAAGAGGGTTTTGCAATCAGAAAAGCTGCCCTCACTGTGCAGCCACTCTGGACAAAGAGGAAAGGCTGAACCCGAAGCTGAGGCTTGCAGTGTAGACCATGTCCCAAGCCCAGAGTGAGCAGTCTCCTCCTTTAGCTCCCAGGCTGTGCTCACCTGCAGCCCATCTTGGGACTCGCAGCGATGCCCCGGTAGACACTGTTGGGAGACCAGGTTAGCACACTTTGAGCACCAGTGTCACAGCCCCTTATAGGGCAGGAGGAGCAGAGTGATCCCCCTGCTGCACCTGGGCAGGGTTTTTGGTCACAAGCACTTTGGGAGATCAGGGGGGCAACGTGGGATCAGGTTGGTTTTGCCCTCAGACAAGAAACTATGGGAAAGAATAAGCAAGAAAGTGGCTCCCACACTGTGGCCCCCAAGCTTGTTGCCAGCTCTCTCTCCAGGTCTGGGGAGGGCGGCCATCCACAGAAAGTCACATCTGGGGCCCCTGTCTATTTGCCTTACTGGCAGACAGAAGGGAGAAACAGCAGAATCTGTTTTTCGTGGGCAGAAAGCAATTCTAATGTTCCTGTATTTGCAATTTCAATATTGATACAGTCTCTTGCCTCAGCGGAACTCAGAGTCACAGGAAACCATATAATCTTCCCCTGCCCTTGTTTGTATGGGCCACAGATAAATTAGAAAGTTACTCTTTTCTCTCCTAACATCAAGCACAACTTATTTCTGTAATCAGCATGAGTGAGATGCACCTTTCGGGAAATAAGAATTTTCTCTACTGCCGCAAATCCATTTTAGGTAAACATCATTGACCACCCACATGTACAAATGCTTTGTTGGGGAAATTGCTTTCCCTTTCCCTGTCTTTGGGAGTTTGTAGCAGAGTTGGGAGGGGGGGCATTCCACTAAGAAAGTCTATTGTTCTCCAGACTTATTCAACTGAGAACAACAGAGTAAAGGTTTGTTTTGTTACAGATACATTGCAATTTCCATAAATACGATTATATTTTCATGGAAAATATTCTGCAATTACAGTTTGGTCACATGCAAAACTACAGTACTGGGCATAGAAAATAGAGGTCACCACAGTTTCCTTAGAAAGCTACAGGATTACTAAATTTTTCTACATTTTCGTATTGAAAGATACTCATTCATCTGTCCAGTAATTGTTCATAAAGTTCTTGTTGTGTGGTAGTCGCTGTGAAAGGAACTATAAAGGTATAAAAGAAACAGTACTCTGGCCTACATAGGGCTTTCTGTCTACAGAAGAGATGGGATTTGGACTCAGATGTAATACCTGATTGGTATAATGAATATAAATGAGGCTGAGGATTTGGGGGCACCTGAGTATCAAATGAATAGGATTTAATTTTTACAATCACCTGACGAGGGGTGAAACATTATCCACATTTTCTAGGGGAAAAAATAAATGTCAAAGGAGGACAAGCAACTTCCCAAGTCTTCCAGGTAGAAGAAGGCCACAGATTCTGCACCTCCATCTCTCTGGCTGTGGAGCCTCAGTTCTTAGTTCTTTTAAGGAAATAAGACAGAAAGGCTTACTGTGGTGTTTGTAGTTGTCTCCTTCTAATGCAAGTTTTCATGTTGGCAACCAGGATTGGATTTGCTGAGTCAAATTTCCTTTCCTTCTTTTACAAATTGACTCCTCTTTTAATAATTCAGTGTTCTACATACAGGCACAAAGGTTTCTGCGTGCAAATAAGTTCAGGGAACACTGAGTTAAACAAGCACATAGGTCTCTTTGTTCACTGGCTTCTCAGGCAACTGGTGATTATTTTAATTTATGCATAAAAATTGTATATATGTTAGGGGTACTGTGTGATGTTTCAATGCCTGTATATGTTAGGTAATGCTCATATCAAGACAAACATAGCTGTCTACTCAAATATTTACCATATGTGATAAAAATATTCAAAATTCTTTCTTCTAGCTTTTTTTTGGGGGGAGTATACAGTATGTTAGGGTTTATATCTAAAATGTGCCCAAAAGTCCCATGTGTCAAAGGCGATTGGATCACGGGCCCCTAAACCCGTGGTTGGATTCATCCATTCTTCTGTTCATGAGTTCAGTACAGAAGGAGGGGGTCCCAGATTAGAGACTGGTCCTGGGAAGCTTAAGTGGGCATCCTTGGCCCTGGCTCCTCCCGTCTGTGCTTCCTGGCTGCCGTGGGATGAGCAGCTCTCCTCTGCCCTGACTCTCCGCCGTGCCAGTCCTGCGTTGGAGCCAGCCAGCTCTGCCCTGAGTCCTCTGTAACATGGGCCAAAATGAGCTTCTCCTTTTTAAGCAGCACATGTAAAGTGTCTGGGCCCAACAATGGGAAGGTGATGATGTAGAGAAAATCGTCATTATCACTGTCACTCCACTGCGCCCAAGTCCGTCTCCCTTCTGATTATAACTTAGTCCCCATCCATCAACCTTTCCCATTCCTTCCTCTCCCACCCTGCAGCCTTTGGTAACCGCTCTTCTACCCTCGATGAGTCTCGATCTCACGTATGATTGAGCCTATGAAGTATTTGTCTTCTTCCTTGCCTGGCTTCTTTCACTTAACAATGATGTCTAGTTCCAATCGTGTTGGCCCAGGGACTGGACCTCATCCTGTTCTTCTGGCTGAATCATTCCCTTGTGTATCTGTGCCCCAGGTTCTTTATCTTTCATACATTGATAGGCCTGTCCGTGCTTTTCACTTCTTAGCCGTTATGAATAGTGCTGCAACAAACTTGGGAGTAGAGATATCTCTTGGAAACGTCAATTTCAATTTGTTTTGGTAAAAGCCAGTACTGAAATTGTAGTCATATTTCAAATTATTTTGAGGAAAGACATTTTTTGAGGAAAAAAATACTGCTGTTCGTGATGGTTACTTTACATTGTTCGCTTTTAGCAACATTCTCTTCAGCAGTTGTTATCTTTTGGCTTTGTTTAGTTTTATTTTGCTTTAGATCACAGCTGTTTAAATTGGATTGAGGTGATATCTTGTTGTGGTTTTACTTCATATTACCTTACAACTAGTGATAGCATTTTTATGTACCTGTTTATCTCTTGTGTCTTCCTTTGAGAAATGTCTGTTTAGATCTATTGCTCATTTTTATTGGATTGTTTAACTTTTTCTATTGAATTGAGTTTTTATATATTAAAAATGTGAGCCCTCTCTCATTTATGTATAATTTGTCAATATGTCCTCAAATGCTAAGGTTTTCTCTATATTCTGTTGGCTGTTTCCTTTGGCAAACAGAACAATTTAAATTTTATATAATTTTATTTTTTCTATTTTAATTTGACATAATCTTATTTTTCCTATTTTATTTTGACATACTCTTATTTTTTTCTTTTATTTCCTGTGCTTTGGTGTTTTATTCAAAGAATATTTTTAAATCCAATATCTTGAAGTGTACCTTATACATTATCTTTGAATAGTTTCAGGTCTTCCATTTAAATTTTCAAAGCGTCTTGGGTAGATTTTTGTGAGTACAGGGCTGTAGTTTCATTCTATGGGTGGATCTCCAGTTTTCCCAGAGTGATTTTTAAAGAGACAGGTTTTTCTTCAAAGCGTACTGATACCTCCTTTGTTGAATTTCCTGTAGCTGTAGATGCGTGGGGGGTTATTTCTAAGTTCTCTATTCTATTCCATTGGTCTTTATATCTGTTTTGATGCTTGTAACTGGCTGTTTTGATTACTATAATTTTGTAGTGTATTTTGAAGTCAGGTACTGTAATTCCTCCTGCTTTGTTGTTTTGCCCAGGACTGTTTTGGCTATTTGGTTTTGGTTTGATGTTTATAATACAATATAAATTTTACAATTTTATTTTCCTAATTCTGTGAAGAATGTCATTGGTATTTCATAAAGATCACATTAAATCTGTGGATTTCTTTTGGGTAGTGTGGACGCTAATAATATTGATTCCTCCAATCTATGAAAATGGGATATTTTCTGGATGTTTTGTTTGTTTGGGGGGGGGTGAATGTGCCCTTCTTAATTTTCAATTTCTTTCATCACTGCTTTAAAATTTTCACTGTAGACATTTTTCATTTCCTTGGTTAAATTTTTCCCTAAGAATTTTGTTATTTATTTATTTTAAAGTTATTGTATATGGGGTTTCCATCTTGGTTTCTTTCTCAGATAATTTATTATTGCTGTGTAGCAATGCTAGTGACTTTTGAATCTGGATTTTGTATCCTGAAACTTTGTTAGATTTATTTTTTCTAGTGTTTTGGTGGTCTTTGGAACTTTCTGTGTCATATAATCTACAAACAACGACAACTTCACCTCCTCCTTTCCAGTTTGGATGCATTTTATTTAGCATTCTATTGCCTTACTATTGTGGCTGTGTCTTCCCACAGTACTATGTTGAATACCAGTGGAGAACATGGACATACTTATTTTATTTCAGATTCTACAAAGTTGTCAGCCTCTTCCCCTGACTTTCTCTCTGTCATATTGATATTTTCATGTAAAAGAAATTGACATTTAAGTTTGTGTTTCTGATTTATTTCACTTAACATTATATTCTCAAGTTGCATCCATTTACCTATGAATGCCTTAAATTTATCTTTCTTTATGGCAGAGTAGTACTCCATTGTATATAAATACCATATTTTCCTTATCCATTCAATTACTGATGAACATATATGCTGTTTCCCAAATCCAGCTATTTTAAATACAGGTAGGCATATATCCCTGTAATATGATAATTTTAACTCTTTGGGGAAAACACCTAAAAAGGGGTAGCTTGCTCAAATGGAATTTATATATTTAGCTTTTTGAGTGGCTGTCTTAATTTATATACCCACCAACAATATAGAAGTGTTCTTTTTTCTCCTTATCTTCACTAGCATTTATTATTAGAATTTTTTCATCACTATTCTTTTGAGGGTAAGATGGAATCTCAGTATAGTTTTAATGTGTATTTCTCTAATGGTCACCAATATTGTACTTTTTAAAAAAAATTTATTTGCTGTGTGTACTTTTTCTTCTGAAAAGTGACTATGGCAGTTACCTATTCTTTGACTGGGCCTTTTACTGTCAGGAGTCTAATTTTGTGAATGCTTGGTATAATCTACATGTTAGTCCTCTGTCTGAGGAGTATCGCAAAAAGTTTTTTTCCCATTCTCTCAATTGTCTCTTTACGCTGTTGGTTGTCTCCCTTGCTGCACTTTTTAATTTGAAGGGATCCCATTTGTTGATTTTGGTATTATTTCTTGTGTCACTGGGGTCTGTTAAAACAAAAAATTCTCGCTATGTTCTCTTCAAGAGTTGTACCTATTTTATCTTCCAGCAGATTAAGTGTTTCTGTTTTAGCATTCAGATCTTTGATTCATTTTGATTTTAGTTTTGTGACCTTTCTTATGTTGATGTACATTTCTCCTGTATCTAATTTGTTGAGAACTTATTCATGTTAAGAACTTATCCATGCTTTTTCCGCATGTATGAAGACAATCTTTTGGTTTTGATGCTTAATCCTCTTGATATGGTGTATCATGTTTATCAATTTTGCATATACTAAACCATCCTTGTACTCCTGGGATGAATCTCACTTGACTATAGGAGTAATCTTGGAGTTAATTTGCTAAGCATTTTGTGAAGGATTTCTGTCTGTATGTTTATCAAGGCTAGTGGCCTATTCATAGCCTTCTTTTGTGGTTGTTATTGTATCCATGTCTGGTTTTGGTATCAGGGTAGTGCCGGCCTTATAGAACAAGTCTTCTGAATTTGCCTAGATAGTTGCACTATTAGTCCTCCCTGCATTCTTTGATGCTCCTTTTCTTATTATTATGCTCTAACCCCATTCTATGATCTTTCCTCTGGTCTCCTTCACTTTTGTGAAGATGGTTTGTTGTGTGAATAGCTGTTCAGATGAATGTTTCTGTGGAGAGCTGGTCCCTGGAAAATCTTACTGCCATCTTTCTCTGCAGCCCCTTTTATTCTTAATGACTTTAACATATGTCTATTCAAATTCATTACCAATTGGGAGCCACGGAAGTCTTCAATGTGAGGGATGCTTGGTAACCATAGAAAAGCAAAATAGGCAGATATTTGAAATACTGTTACAAAGATCACAACAATATTTTAAAATAGTTATAAAATAATAAAAAGTGGAACTGAAAGGTATAAAATTGTACATATGTGTTTGTGCACGCATTGATGATCCTCTGTAAAATGACTCTGCACTTAAAGAAAATAGCTAAAATATTAACATGAAAAGTGGCCTTTAAAATTCATTTTATTTTTTTCAAATGTCCTACAATATATATTTATTGAAGTAATAAATTAAAATACAAATCTTTTTATCAAAGCCATCTATAACCCCCGAAAATAGCCAATAAATCATTGCATTTTTAGACTTAACATTAATCAGAGAGAGTCATAGCCAGTTTTTTCCTTGATTTTTTTCACATAACTTCAGGTTATAGGAAACTGATATTTTATGTTATACAAACATCAGATTTTGCAGTGAGGGAAATGTAAAGAATTGATGTTGCACTGGAATGTGGCTGAGAAATATAGTTTTAAATATATCAACCTCTATTATCGATATATCTATCATCTCCCCTTTCTTAATTTTAAAGAACAAATAATTTATTTTTCTTGAGCATGAACAGCATTCCTGCACTTGAATTATTTAGTTATTGCACTGAATCCTTCTGACAGCATGATGAGGAAATTGCCGTATCAATCCTCGTGTCCAATGAGAGGTGGGGGCTGCACAACCAGCTGTGTCCACCTCTGCTCAAGGCCACCATCACCAGATCTTTTGCATCTGCCTCCACATGCAGTTCCTGGCCTTGTCCCTGTCCATGATCCAACACTTGGTCTTCATTTATTACTACATCAACTTTTACATCTTCTTCTTGGTACCCAGTACTTTTTCACCTGTTCATATCAGTCTGAAAAAGACATAAGGAATTTTAACCTTTTTAGTTTACCAAAATGTGTTCAAATGCAGAAGAAAGGAGTGTATTGGTATTAGATATTCCAAGACTTTTTCAGAAAACAACCACATTTGGAGGAACAGAAAATAATGCATATTTTCTCCAGAAATGGAATTCAGTGAGCTACACCACTGGGCCCCTTTAGTCTTCTGTAGCAGGGTTGAATCCACACTCTGTTCCTATCTTCTCTTTCAGCCTCTCCTCCAGCTCTGCCCCACTCCTAATGCATGATCCTCCCTACAGCTAAACCAACGCATGCTGTCCAACATGGTGTGCCTGTTCCACACACCTGAGTCTGCACTGTTCCTTCAACTGGTGTGGCACTCACCCTCCAGGACAGCAGAAGCAAGAGCCCCAGACCACATCCACCTGAAAAGTTCACTCTCCCCTCCTGAGAGGTCACACAGCACAGTACCCTTTCCCTGTCCACTGGGAAAACCACCCTCAGCAGCCTTCTCTCCTCCAGCCCCAGGCCCTTTGAGAGCAGGAGCTGAGATCTGGTATTGGGGGTGAAACACAGGCCAGGATCAGGAGGGATCTGTAGGATTGCAATTTTGTTGACATCAATGAAGCAGGGTTGCTAATTCAACTCAGTTAAATGAAGCAAAACAAAATTTGAACACAAAGATAAAAAGGAGTTTCATTAAGCCTAGGGAAAAAAAACACAGTAGATTTTAATAATGGCTTAAAAAATGGCCCTCAATGTGTCCTCTCTCCTCTCTCCTCTGTTCCCTCCATCCCCCTCATCCTCTCTCTCCCTCTCTCCTTTAGTTTCCCTAATCCCCTAACAAGAATATGTGGTGGTCACTACGTTGGTCACACTCTTCACATATCTGTACTCTCTTTAGACTTCAACAAAATTGCACTCTATTTCCCAGGCTCTGTCCCAAATTTTCCCAAAACCCTATGAGAGCGATAATGGTTTGGGGAGCCAAGGTGATCAGTTGCTAGAAAAAGGTGGCAAGAAGAAGTCACAAAGACACCCTGTGTGTGTATACACACACACACACACACACACACACACACACACACCGCCCCAAACACAGTGGATCTGCCAAAACATCAGTTGAATTAGTAATTGTAAAGGTGCACATGCATAATTAGCATACAGATTTTATTAGTGAGGAATCCATATGCATAGCAGTGGTTTTGCCCTGGAAAACATCCTCTGTCTCTTCTACCTCTAGAGCAGAAAATGAATTTTCATTGTGGTCCAAATGCTTGCTGGGGTCAAGACACTCTGTTATCTTGAGCACATGTTTAATGGTATTTGCTTTAATGAAGAGCCCCGGCTCACCTCCTCATCCACAGCACTTGATCTTGCATTTAGGGTGGGTGAGGTCGAGCGGTGTCTTCCTGCCCTTCGCTTTGGTTCGCCCTGGTGGTGGTGGGGCCAGACAAGGATGACAGAGGATGAGGTCCTGCTTTCCATTAATAGTGCATTTGGGTTTCCACGGCTGCCCTCTATCAGCCTGTGGTCCCGTAATGGGCTTCAGTCAAACACAGAAAGGAAGTGGTTCATTTTAAAAAGAGCATCTGCACTGTCCCAGCCTTTGGAGTCTTTGTAATTTGCCCACCAAAGTGCTAGCAGGGAAGAAGCACAGGGCAGAGGCGAGCGCATGGCCTTGTGGTTTTAACTCCGGCTGCTGATCCAAACCATCTCAGTTCATGGCCACATCCTTCTCTTACTGACTCAGGCCAGCTTCTTCATTTCTCTGTGCCTTCATTGATCATGAAGTAAGCATAAGAGAAGAGCAAGGCTGGAGGTTATGCAGGGCTCGACATGCATGACTGGGAGAAGAGTAACTGTGTATGACACGGAGATTCTCAAGTCTCCGTGGATGAGTTTTCAAACCAACTTCCCAGCTGTCCCCACACAGTCTTCCTTGAATTTCCCACACTGCAGAGGCCCTGGACACCCTCCCTTCCACCAGCTCTGACATGCAGGCCATTTACTTCTCCCCTACATTCACTTCACTCTGGCCTTCCTCATTCTCCTCCTTTCTTGGAACCATTTCTCTTGACACCACCAAGGCTGTCTCCCATCTGCGCACACACACACACACACACACACACACACACACACACACAAGCATGCTTGTGAAGAACTCTCCTTCCCTTCCCCAGATGCCTGCTGTGGTTGCAGATCTCACTGACGAAATGGGAGGCATAGTGTGATTTTGCCACCCAGAGAGGAAGCAACCCAAACTCAGCAGTAAATTTCTCTTCTCCTGCTGCTTAGATATCTTGTCCTCCCACCAGGGTCACTGCCAGCTCTTACAACGTGTTCTCTCCAGGTCTTCAGCGCAGAGTATTCCCTGATGTCTGTTTCTCAGCTGAATGCCCAGACCGAGAAGGACTGATGTATGCCTTCTTTCTAAAGTATCCACAGCCTGGTTCTGCCATTGTGAGCCTAGCAGCCACCCAGAGCAGGCTAAACATTTAGAGGAAAGGACAGCTGTTGGCCTGCCATCTTCCCAGAACCTTTAACAACTGAAGAAAGTGCTAGGAGAATAATGGGTGGCCCATGGGTGTGGGGGCCATGGGGAGTATTAGCTGATTTTGCCTGAAGAGCAGATATGGGAAGAAACTGTCAGAGTGAGGTCTTCTTGAAGACCTTGCATCAGTTAGAATATCCCATCCAGAGGTTCTGGCTCTGGGCTGCCTGAGGTGACATCCCTCAGTGGTGAATTCTTAGCAGGACAAAGCTGGAGAGATTCCTGAGAACCTGATGGCTGAGTAGAGTCATAAAAGGTCACTAGAAGGGCTATCGCTCTCTCTGTGACACTGCCAGGATGGATCTCTCAATAGCCCAGCAACTATCTCAGGGCAAAAGATTCACCCTTAGACACAATGCTGATTGTATTAGCTAGCTTCCTATCACTATAATAAAATACCTGAGTCAGTTTACTTTATAAAGAAAAGAAGTTTGTTTTGGCTCACAAGAAGTACAAGATCTAGGAGCCTCATTTGGGGATAATTTTCTTTCTGGAAGAGTCCTGAGGGGGTACAAGACATCATACAGCAAAAAGCAGGGAGGCACATGCATAAGGGTATCTCAGTGGTCTCTCTCCCTCTTATAAATCTAGTGGGATTCATAAGGATTAGACCTCATCTAATCCTAATCACTATCAACCCAATCATTAATGAGGTCTCTAGCCCTAGCTCCATCTCTAGACATTATAGTGAGATGCAGTTTTTGTCGTCTTATCACCTCATAATGGGGATGAAGGTCAGCCTTGACAGATCCTCAGACTACATTCCAATCATAAGAACCCATGTCCAAGTGCAGACAAGTCCTCATGGGAACTGCAGTCTCCTCTGTGCCCAGCCCTTAATGTGGCTTCACCCCTGGGAGGGGGGTTACACATTCCATGGAGAGGAAGGGAGAGGAGGAGAGGAAGGTTTCAGAGTGCAAACCTCATGCTTTCTCTACATCTCTGGAAACTGAGCCCATCCAGCCCAAGGTGGTTATGGGAGTAAGATTGATACAGAAATGTCATTAAACTAGATGAGAGATTTCTACAATTCAAAGACAGGGATGGACCTGATGCAATATGGAGGCAAGGGATATGCAAAAGAATCCTTTGCACCTGACCTTGTTCAGCTCATTGACAAAGGCCCATCTATGAATCAGGCAGGCACCACTACCTCCATGGTGTAGAGCCGGAAGCCAAGGTTCATCCAGGCCAGGTGACTCTGACCTAGACCCACCTGCTGTGCTGACCCTTTCCCTGCTGGATCCCTACAGCAGTCAATGAAGACCCAATATCCTCGGAACAGTTGAAGGTAGTTTGTGTGCATGGGCACACAGAGACACACACATGTGTGGAGTGTGTAACAGTCTGTTTATGGTAGAACTTCTTTCCCCGTGCTTCCCTTATGGTCATGCAGTAATGTGTGGGTGCTCCCCATTTTTAATGAGTCCTTATTTTCATGGAGTGTATTATTTATGGAAGCAGAAATAAAGCCATTGCAAACCCATTAGAAGGTGAAGATAGCAGGAAGGCATTGTTCCCTGCCCAACAAGGATGGGACTCATTATTCAGGAGCAGGAATCCCTCGCCACAGCTCCAGTCCCCATAAATAACACCCTGCGTGGAAATGGTGCATGATATAAATTGTGACCTAGTCTGCACAAATTGATGGTCAGCTAATGGAGAGCTCCTGGCATTTGGCAAGGGAGACGGGAGCAGCCTGGGAGTTCAGGGACGGGGCTCCTTTGGGGATGTCAGCCCCACTCCACACTGTACACTTCTCAGCAAAAGTGAACATTTTTTACTTAAGTAATAAGCTCCAAAGAAGAGCTGTAGCTGGGACATAATAGCCCTTGTGAAATCTCGAGGTGTTTAGGGACAAATCTCTGGGCACTTGGTATGAGGAGATGACTATCCTTGGATGCCAAGTTTCGTGCTGCTTTCTGTGCTAATCATTTTTCCAGGAAATCATTCCGACAGCCCAAGGTGGAAGCTCAGCTTCAAAGGACAAATTGCTCCAATAGCTTTGGAATTCATGAACTCTGGGGGAAATGTTAGTTGTGGGACCAAAGAGGCAGTCACTTGGTTCTGGTAAGAAAATATAATTTACTTTTTTTGAAGGAGAGATGGGTGGTCTTTCTGGTGTGGGGCTTAAAGCTATGAAACCATTCCGATTCTGGGAAAACCAGTGGAAAGGTGATGAATCAATGCCCCATTCCCTTTGCTCAGATGGCAACAAATGGACCAGTCCAAAGCAGGAATACAGTAATTCCAGGAAGAGGGTGGACATTCTGTGATGCAGTATCGAAGAAAAAAGAAGGCTCCAGAACACAAGAACAAAAACATGTAAGTGAAAACCAGATGTGGGCCACAGCCACCCTAGTCTAGGCTTTAGGGCCCTCCCAAGAGCTGTCATCTTCTGCCTTATCCCCAGTGGTGCATTAAGTATGAAGAAGACTGCAGGTTTTGCAGCTCACAGAGTACTGAGTCTACTTCTGAGACTGATAATCATGGTGAAGGTGTGGTGTTCACCCATTCACCCTTCCTTTGCCATGTCTCTAGGGGTCTTGCCACAAGCCAAGTTCACTGGTAGCCCTGGAAATACGAGCACACTGGGCTCCTGAAGCTCAGCCTCCTCCTGTTTGATCTTCTGTTGCCCTCTGGATGCTCTGGGCAACTTCCACACACCACGCCGTTCTCAGCCAGAGCCCTCATATGCACATTCTTACACATCCCTCCAGATAAGACTACCAGGGAAATATTGGGGGACCCATTGTCCAGGTGGAGGCAAGGTGCACCAGGTCCCAGTGCTAACCAGCAAGAGAGGAGGTCTGGGGACTTCCTGAGCAGCGCCCTCTCTGGTCCTCCAAGTCCTGAGCGGAGAAGCAAACAGCACAGATTCTCACGCTGTGCCATGCAGATCCTGGTCACCTGGGGACTGAAAGGGTCTGGGAGCACAACAGCAGGGCAGACTCTGGGCTCTTCCCTGGCTGGCCCAGGGTATGCCCAGCTGGGCTTCAGTTTCTTGCTAGAAGAGCCACAGGGCTGTTTGCTGATTTATACACAAGGACAAAGTCAAAGACAGAACCCCACCCACTGTGGCCTTGCAGAGGGTCACAGCTGTCATGACCTAGGCTGTCTTGCTCTAATCAGCCCTGCAAAGTACATGGACCAATCCCTGTGTGTGGCCCTGGCCTGGAGAGGCAGAAAGTTCTCCCACATCGTGCTCACTTTGAAACCTCCAATGTGTACCCCCTGGGGGAAAGAGTAGAGGACACAAGCAGAAGAGACTTCAGCATGACACCGAGTGTCACAGGATGGTGCTGATCGTGCATGGAGGCAAAACTCTGCTGCAGAGGGCCCTGGGCACTGGGACAGTAAGCCCTGGGGGCCCTCTCAAGCCACCACTTTGCAGCTGCAGGAAATGGGACATCAGACTCAATCCTGTGCCCTGTTATGATTTCCTACCTACCAGACCTGCAGGACATGCCATCCACATGATGTCACTCCAGTGTCCCCAAAGCTTCTCTCACCTTGCTTTTACAGAGTGCTCAAGGGACTGTGTTTCCACTGCAAAGTTGGAGTGGAGTCGCTTGCACCTGGCCTAGGAAATTGGTTTCTCCAACATGCAAGCACGTGCTTTTGGGGGCTTTGTGTCACTCTGCTCCTGTCCTTTAACTCTTTGCACCTCCTTCTCCAGGGCTCGATGGTGAAAATAGCCCTACTCTTCCCCAGTCCAGCTCCTGCAATGGTCACAGGGATTAAGCATCTCGGGTCTGGCCTGTGTTCAAATCCTGGATCCCTCACTTTCTGACTGTGACTACAAGAAATCATGAAGTCTCAAGTTCCTCACCTTCATATCAGAGACTGTCTTGAGCTCCAGGGAGTCCCTACCTGAAGATCTGGCTGTAAACACTGTGGGAGTAGGAAGTGACTATTAGCAATGCACACCACACACTTGTCCCAGTGCAGCACAGCAGAAGAGCTCATTACACGAGCTGCCATGTTGTCTAGGGGTCCCAGGGTGGTTGAAAGATTCTGCAGCCCTGCCACTCCTGGTCCTTGCATTATATGACTGCTGCATGATACAGGAGAGGAAACAGGGCAACATCCCCATGGTCATCTGCACGTAATGTCCCTCGTGAGTCACTGTTGACCACAGCTGTCACAATTGTTATTCTGGCCCTAAGAACTGAACTCAGGACATTCATACAAAAGCTACATCCTCAGCCCTCTCTTACTTATTCATTCATTTTTTTTAATTTTTATTTTGAGGCAAGCTGGCAATTTTCCTGCCTCAGTCCCCCAAACACTCTTGTTCATCCCTAGGGGACACAAATGCCTAGACTTTCAGGACTGGATAAAGCATTTCAAAGAGTGAATCTATCAGTCCCAGGGAGGAGAGGTGACAGAGCCTCCTTTCAACCAGCTCACATTCCCTTTCTTAGATGCAGGATTCCAGGATGCCAGGCTGGCCATGTCCTGGGAACCTGGCTGGGGCTGTAGGTCCAGGTGTTCTTGGTCCCCAGGGGTGTCTGGCCTCCCTGCTTCCTCCCCCCTTCCCTTCTCTCCCCTATGACTCACTTCTGCTGCAGGCGAGAGGGCAGTGTTGAGGGGTTGTTTAGAGCCTGGTATACACAGAAACCCTGTAATCAGGCTAAGTCGTCATCGGATCCACGTGGGAAAGCTCGCCCTCCCCTCTGCTCCCAAGCACTGAGAAGTGACACCAGCCAGCATGGGAGGGCACACCACTAATAGGAATAACTGCCATATGTCACAGGATGCCTGCTGGTCACCAGGCACCTCCCACAAACCACTGTGTCATGAGTCTTCAGGGCTGCCCCAAGGGAGGCCTCGCAGGCTCTGTTTTATGGAAGGAGGAGCAGAGCCAGAGAGCTACGGGGATGGCCACATCCTCCCCAGCTAAGTGGTGGCAAAGCTGTGAGGCTGGGTCTGTCTGTCCACTCAGCCATGCTGAAAAACAGTTGGACATGGTCATGAAGCATGTAGAAAGCAAGAGAACTAGTCAGAATACAAAAGAGTGTGGGTCTCCAGTTCCATACAGATTTCTATCAGAGCCTTAGAAAGTCTCCATATGTTGCTCAGTATTTGCTTAATCTCTTCATCTGGTAAAATTCAACAGCTTTGGGTCAGGGATGTAGCTCAGTGGTGCTGCTGCCTGCCTCACCAGCACAAGGTCCCGAGTTCAATCCCCAGTACCAAAAGAAAGTTCAACAGCTTTTACTGAGCACCTGCTATGTACCAGGAAATGTGCTAAGTGTCTTCTTAACACAGGGTGATGTCAAATCCTCCCATCTGGATCTGTGGGTCTGAGTACCATCCATAACCCTCTCTCTGCATCCCAGGTAGGGTTCCTATCATCTCACAGCCCCCCTTCTCTGTCTGTAGTCTGGAAATTATGATGATCTAAGATCAGTATCAAGGACCAGCCCAGTGTGTGAGGTAGTCTGTGACCGTTGGCACTGGCAAGTTCCTGTGGTTAGCAGGGTAGCTTTCCTCCCTTGGTACGCGGGATCCTCCTCTCACACAGCCTTACCTTCATTCCCCTCCAGCCTGAGGATCCAGCCACCTTTCTTCTCCTCAGGCTTTAATTTGCTAAGGCCCCTTCAGCTTCCTTTATTCCCAGTGAAATCTGAAAAATGAGACTTAGAATTCTTTACTCCTATTTTGGTCTTTCTGAGGATAACCCAAAGATTCTTTCATTTTAAGGATTTTCCTAACCATTTATCCTAGAGAGCAGGAAAGATTTAAAAATGTTTTTAGGCAGAAGCCTGTCTGTCATCTTTCTCTGAGGTGAACCAAAATATTCTCTTCCATTGTGGGCAATTACTTTATTTTGTTTTTTGTTTATTTATTTTTTTTTGTCATCAAACTCTACATGAAGCAGTCATCTTTCTGATAAGCTTTTAATTTAATTTTAAACACTAAGGCTAGAGATTTAGCTCAGTCGTTCCACTGCCTGTCTCACAAGGGCAAGTTCCTAAACCCAATCCCTGATACCAAAAACAAGGAAACAAACAAAAAACAAAAGCATATAGATTACTATTGTGTCAGGTTTTAGGCAAACTTTATGTAGCTATGGCGAGGACATAAAACAAAATTTTGGATTCTGTATCCTTGAAACCTTAATTTTATCCACTCTATCTGAATGAAGAAGTTTACCTCCAGGTTAGTAAAAGTTCATGATGTAACAAAGGGAATGGAGAAGCATATAAGTGAGTCCAAAATTCTCAAAGTATTCTGGGATATAAAATAGTATAAATTCCACCATTTCTCATCAACAAATTATGCTACAATAGTTGTTTATCAGTATGGGAAAAAATTTAGATTCCCTACCTCACACCATATACATAAGAATGAATTCCAATGATTTTAGAAGAAAAAGAGAGCGATTATCACCATGACTTGAGTAAAAGATTCCATTAAGCAGAGACAAATAATATAAACCATTAAAAGAAAGGTAAACTATATTAATTTTACAAAACATAAAGTGAAAAGATTCTATATTGGGAGATTTGTGGCCAACATGCATGTATGATATATATCTTCTTTGGAAGATTAAAGAGAAGTCATAAGATCACCTAATAATAATGCAAGAAGGGTCTGTGAAGTCTGCTATTTGCACTCTTACTTTATAATTAAGGAACCTGCCCACAGAAGAGAGAAGAGTATTGTGTTCATTCATGAGGGATATGTCTTGGAGACCACAGTCCTATAGGGGCTGTGCTTGTCTATAGATGCTCTGAATCCTGCTGTATCTAAGGCACAGACCCTGAAGTGAAGGAACTTATTGAGAGGGGGGGGCACTGCTAAGATAGCAGACAATCACATTGAGAACCAAAGAAAAGGAAGGCCCACTAAATACTAATTGTGGAAGGGTAGGGGTTTCAAACCACTTCCAATTGTGTCCGTGGAGTTCTTGTCCTTGAAGAATGGTCAGGCAGACAGGGTGAGGTAGAACACTCTAGAGAGTAGAAACAGGACAAAATGCCAGAAAAGATGACGATGTGTGGAAAGAGGCCACAAAGTTGGGGTGTAAGATCCAGGGAGAGGGACAGTAAGCAAGTGGTAGGAAATGGAGCTTTAATATTTGAGGGGGCCCAATTCTTATAGTTGTTATAAGTTCCCAACTTTCTATGTATTTCCAGGGTCTGAAGTGTGGTTTCCTTAAAAAAATGACTTTAAGATGTGACCCTACTCAGAAATGGGGCTTCATAGAGGGAATCAAGCGACAATCAGGCCATTAGGATGGACACTAATCCAATGCAAGCAGCACACTGATAGATGCACACAGAGAGAAAACAATGTAAAGAACCAGGGTTGAACTGTTGTATCTATGAGCCAGCAGCTGTTTGAGGTGACTGGAAGCCAGGAGAGAGCCTGAGCAGATCCTCCCCAAGAGCCTCCCAAAGGAACATGACCCGCCAACAACCTGACCTCAAATCCTGCCTCCACTGCTGTGAGACAACAAATTTCTGCCACCCAGTTTGTGCCAACCCTGGCAGCAACCAAATGCAGGTCTGTACTCAACTGTTAACAAGAAAGACTTCGCAGGTTTGGAATCATCAATATGGGGCTTGACAGATAATACAGACTTCCTCTTCAAAGAGGACAGCTGGAGGAGGAGAGAGCTTAGTGGTTAAGGGTCAAGCTTCTGACATGAGTCTGGTTGCATTTGAATTCCCGCTCTTTCTCTCTCTAGTTACCTTATGGTGACCTATTCCACAAGGGACCTAACACTTGAAGGGATTAAGAGTAAATCACCCACACCCAGAATCTAGCATAATGCCTGGCATGTGTCAGTGATCAATAAATGCCAGCCCTTTTACTGAGCACCTCCCTTTTAATCTATTTCATTTATAACTGTGTTCTTATTGATATAATCCCCCTCCCAGACCCCAGTATGACAGAGGCTGTCAGGAAAGAGTTTGTTTACATACATCAAATCACCAACATTTTTCCAAGAAAAGTGTTCTCTTTCACTGGGATATTTCCTTGCAAAACTTAGTTCCAGCCCAGAGAAAAATGATGTTTGTGGCTGGTGAACTTGTTTTTGACCCTAAACCCCTTCCTCCTCATGATTCTGCCCAGCATTTCTAGACTGTATCCCAAAGTAATCAAAAGCTCAAGCGAGCATGTAAAGAGAGACATTGTGGTTTAGTAGGGAAAACTATCAAAGTTTAGGCTGGGCCTGCACTGGAAGCAATCCCAAAGTAATCAAAAGCTCAAGCGAGCATGTAGAGAGACATTGTGGTTTAGTAGGGAAAACTATCAAAGTTTAGGCTGGGCCTGCACTGGAAGCACTTCCTTGCACCTAAATAACAGTTTGGACTTTGCATCATGACCTAGGTCTATGAGCCCAAGTCATGTGCAAAAAACAAAACAAAACAAACAAACAAACTGTGGCTGATTCCTCAGCAAGGACCTCTGTGGATTTAAAGGGACAAAGTCAACAGCATGCCTGAGACACTGCTGGCATACAGCTGGCCTTTAGGGAAGGCTGTGCTCTGCCTCCTCTCATCCCTGGTAAGCTGTCTCCATGAATCAGGCTGCAAGTCTGCAGCAGCCGCAAGTTTTATTTAACTCCCATGAGCTTAAAACCTGCGCTGCTCATTAATACCATTATAGATCATTTTTATTGAAATCCAATTTCAAGCTTGGGCCATTGTGATCTCTCCCACTTTCTAGAAATACCTAGACATGGGGTGTGGAGAAGTTTCAGACTGGCAAGAGTGCCTGCTGCTCACAGGAATAGAGAGTGACTCACACCGGCTTTGGGAACCAGGCACTGGAGCGGCTGGGTTCACCGGACCAAGCATATGGCTCTAGGTGGCAACAGTGCCAGCTACAATGAGGGGCTGGAAATGGACAGATTTTTTTTTTATTACTGTTAGGAAGGACATATCAAGTATTTTTTGCACAAATCAAAACCACAGTTTGAGATGCAGAAAGTTTGAAAGTTTGAAAGTTTGAGATGCAGAAAATCTTCAAGTCATTAGGTTTTGGAAATCTTATAGTGTCATCTCAAGAAATTCATAGATGGATGAGGTAAGCCTATCACCCCTTGGAGTGTTTCCTGTGCTAAACTGGAGCAGTGCTCACATTACTACTTTGCCTTACCCAGGGGAAGGGGACCCCTATGGCAACAATGCCCTCATTAAAAGAAGAATAAGCTGATCCTCCAATCTGCTGTGCTGTTGTGAAAATGTAGTACAACTGACATAAACTTTACATGGAGCTTGACAATTAGGTGCTGGTCAGTAAACAGTAACTTCTGTTGATATTGTTCTTATAATTATTATTTGGTGTAGAATACTGCGTTTATTTGTATGAGGATGTTTTAAATAAACAATGCTACATTAAGATGCTTTGGTGCAAATCCTATAGGCTTTCAGTGAAGGTGTTGGAGAGTGTCCCCGCAATGAGGAGAATGGAGTCAGGGGGTGTCAGTTGAGAAGAAGGGTTCCACTGGCACTTGGACTCCAGGCCATGTGTGTTATGTTCCAGCAGAAAGTTTGTCTGAATTTTGCTCATGTCCTAAAACATTTCTGTAGACTTTGATGAAGGGATTAGACTAGTCCAGTGGAAGAAACCTCAAGGCAGTCCAATGTTCAGGTGGTGGCATGGCTACTGTTGCGGGCTTTTAGCCAGTTGTACCTTGAGAATCAAGAGCAAACAGCCTAGCAAAATGATTTTAAAAGTTTTGAGTTTCACCAGAAAGGAACCTCAGGTAAAGTTAGGGTCTACAAAGATAGGACAGAGAAGAGGGTTGGTTGCTAAAAGGATTAGCATTAAAAAGCCAAGCACTTTGGAATAGGACAATAAAAATGATTGTATGAGGGCACATCCAAGGGCTCACCCTTTGTAAGAGCAAAACTGCAAAGGTGAAAGATTTTGCTTAGAGAGCACAGCTTCCAGGGCACCATGTTCCAGAACAGTGGCAGCCTAGAAAATGGGAATTGACTTAATATGATTCAGTTCACCACGTTCAGCCACCCAGACACTCAGAGGCCTCTGCAGCTATCAGCAAGCTTCAAAAAGGCTCAGCTACTTTTACAGGCATGAAGAATGAAAGAGCTGTGGGGTCAGGAAGGCTTACCCCTGGGTTTCAGAAAAAGGCCGGGCCGGTTTCCCCTGAGAGGGCGGGGTGTGAAGTTGCGCAGTGGAAGCTCCAAGCAGTTGGAGGAGCCAGGTACGTGGACATCCGAGGAGAGCTGCAAGGGGTGAGCAGAACCAGCCCAAGGGAGAAGCCATGAGCCCGTGAGTGCCACGGCCACTGGCAGTGCCATAAGGACAAGGCTGCTGAGTCCTTTGCAGTCCACATCTTGCCACAGATCGCCCCTACGTGCTGGACATGAAACTATGGGATTTAAGGTTCGCCCTTGTGGATTTCAGTCTTGCTTTGGTCCCATCCCTTTCCATCCTCCTCTTTCTACCTTCTGGAATGGGAATGCTAGTCCTGGACCATTGTATATTGGAAGCATTTACATTTTTTTAATTGAGTTTATTGGTAGATTTCAGGTATACAGTACAGTTACATTCATTATTGGGATCTTGTACCTTTACATGACGCGTCTTGGTTCTCATTTTTTCCCCTTGTCCCTGCCCTCCCTTCACCCTCTCCTAGCCTCCCCATTTACAAACACTTTATTTCCATCTTTTCATTTTCTCACTTTTTCCTTATTACCTTTCCCCTACCCTTCCCACTTTACCTACACCTTTAGCCCTTTTCTTCCTATTTCACATGGTCAATTATCTCATTAGGATCTTATGTACTATTACAGTTTATTCACACCAGAGAAACTATTCGGTATTTACACATGTGTGACTTATTTATTTCACTTAGGAGTTTATCCTCAATATGTATCCCTTTTCCTATGAATGAATCTAATTTCTCATTCTTTGCTGTGATGCCACCTGGCCATATGGTTTAGAAGCCTTTGGAACTGGCTTTTAGGCAGCTTGACACTCAGGTGTTTCCCAAAGAGGCCTTGTGTTCCTCAGTATGGAAGCTCCCCCTCTCCTGGGATGGTCTCCTGGCTCTCATCTTCAGGTCAACCACAGGAAAATTTCAACTGACTCTTATTGTCTAGGAGATTCTTTGCATTAGTCCCTAGGCATTCAGCTGCTTTGAGCCATGGGGCTGTGCATGACTAGGATGGACAGTGTGGATCACAACAACTGAAGGAAGAAGCAGGTCTAGAAACTAAGAGATCAGGTTTTTAAAAAAATGGCAATGTTTTGACCCACCCAAGAAGATGGATGCTAAAGGAAAGGCATTTCTAAGTCCACAGCTGGAACTGGTAGGCAATGAGAAAAGGGCTTTGACTTCCAAACTAGAGAAGTGGTAATGAGTGAGACAGGCAGTACTGGAAACCATGCAGTGAAAGGGGAGGCTGAGGGTTCAAGGCATCTGGAAGATATCCCAGTGGGAATGTCCTACTCTAGAGACTTAGAGATCAAGTTGGACACTTAGTGTTAAAGCATGCCTAGAAAGGAGTGATGCAGGCCACCAGAAAGAAGCTAGAAGCTTCCGGACTTGAGTGTATTTTGACATTGCTTGAAACAAAAGGGTGCTAGTATCCTGCAGCAGAGCTCACCACATGGAAATCAATTTTCCACGTGCTCTTCCCATTCATTTGTAGTCAACCTTATTGTAAACCCACCACCACCACTACCAAGGCTTATGGCACAGACATTCAAGATTTTAAATATTACTCAGCCCATCTGAGAAACCCCAAAGTGAAGAGATTTCCCTAGGAACTCTAAGCAGGGCCTCCTGGATCAGCCCATGGCTGACAAGCTCAAATCACTTTTAGTTCACTTTCCCGTCTGTTAGAGTTTAGTTCTAAAATATCTCCCAAGAGTCTCGCATATTTCAGAAGATGATTGTATAAGGGCACTGTACTAATCAGGGGATTGATCTTTGGATGAGTTTATGGCTGAGTGTGCTCTTAGGAGCGGGGTCCTGGTTGGAGAAGATGGGTCTCTTGGGACTTACCTGGGAGGCTGTGTTCTTATTCTAGCCCCTTCCTCTCCTCTGGTTCTTCCTGTTCTTTTTGCTTCCTGTCATGGATTGAACAGTTTTCTATCACCAGGCCATTTCTGCCTTGGAGCCAGGCAACCATGGACTGAATCCTCTGTAACCAAGAGCCAAATGAACCTCTGCACCTTTAGGTTGTGGGTTTCAGAAGTTTGGTCCAAATGACAGAAAGGCTGGCCAATACACCCTCTTACACTGAATCCACTATACGGTGAGCTGTAAGAGCAACACTGAAGTTAATTTCTCAGGTTCCTAACTACAAATGTCATGGGGATGCCTGGCCTGGACCCAGCTCAGGAGAGAAGCTGAAGACTGTAAGGGTGGCTGATCCCTCTCTAGTAAAAAGGCTGAGCAAGAATGACTTTGAACAGAGGCAGAGGTAGCTCAAGGTTTCCTTGTATGTGAAGGTGGTGGGGGAGTACCACAGCTAACTGAAAGAAAAGAGCACGTGCATTAGAACCAGGCTGGAGTTCAAGTCCCAGTTTCAGCACTTCCTTAAGCAAGTCACTTAAATTCCTTTAGCCTTGGCTGAACAAGACTATCTTTGCCTCCTGCCTTTTGATATTTTAACAAAGTATAATTCTACATAAAGAGACTTGACCACCATGGCTACTGTTGAGAAATGCTCCGCAAATTACCATGGTCAGATGGCCAGTGTCATTGGTCTAGGTTTTTCGTGGTGGGATTGCATGTTTCATGGGTCTTGTCCTTCTTGGTGTCCTCAAAGGCACAGGGCTTTGCACCAGATGCCCGACAGCTAGTAAATGTTCAAGAAAAGAAAGAACAATCAAGGCACTAAATCAAAGGACAGTTTCTAATAAGAGAAACAACAGAACAAAGACTATAGGAAACATTTGAAAGATCCAGAATCATAACATAAAATAATAGTGTGTCTGGACCTATAAATAATAACATGTGCTATGAGGGAGAAATCATTCCCTTTTGATAGGTTTATAAAACCAGATGAAGAAAGCAGAGGAACACGCGGACTTCCAGCTCTTGAAATCGGTCCTCGGCAGAGCAGTACAATGAGAACGGTTGTCTGACAGTAATTCCATTTGGGAAGCAGTTCAGATCCAATGAAACCAGTGATGCCTAATTGTCCGGGGATTTGGTCCATGAGGCACAGGATAGGAAAAGTCTGGTCTCACTCTGCAGCACCATTACTGAATGGAAAGCAGGTTAGAGGAGTTTGCCAGGGCAACCCTAAATCATAACGGCTTGGAAGCATGATCAAAGTGGGACACATAATGCAGGGAACTTGTCGAAGCTGGAATTATGAGTTGGAAATGAAATGCAGCTTGGAAAAATGCAAATGCATCTATGTGGAGGAAAAAATTGTCAGAAACTATGAGAGAATGCAAGATGGGATCCCAGCAAGAACCGCAGAGGGATTGCGAAGAGGATCAGAAACTGAACAAAGGTTGAGGGGAATGGGTTACATTAAAAGGAAAAGGACAAAATAATGGTGCCACTAAGGCTACCCATAGCATCATGAGCCCAAGTGGGACAGCTTCTAGGAGGTGGGTACATCTCAAAGAAAGACTGGGATGGTCACCGTGGATGTGAAAAGTTCATAAAAGTTAGGGGTGAGCCATGTTCTCCTCGAGGGCCCTGGACTACTGCTACCTGTACTCCTCACAACTTAGTGTGTTCACCTGTAAAGTGGCCAGGAAAATAACAAACATTTCCATACTACAGAGCTTGGAAGGATAAGGATGGGAAAAATGAGACAACCATAAAGAGTAACATGAAGACATGTTACTCTTATGTGCTCAAAAAACCAAACTGACAAGAAAGTGCTACAGATTCATTGACTTCAAATGGAGAATTTTTTTAAGTGCTGACTTCTGTAGGCTTTGCACGGATGAGATGAGTTGAGACAGGTGACGTACATGACACATTCATGTAAAGTGTATGTATAGAAAGGTGTCAGGCAACAGAAAAACAATGAACAAGCATTTCTGACTTGCCATGATGTCCTGATCATACAAGACACACAATGCATCACTATTCCTTTCAAAACCAGTTTCTCACTCTAGAAGCTGAAAGACAGCCCCGGATGTTGTTCTTGAGACACTGAATTGTCCCTGACCACCAGGGCGGTAAGTGTAATAGGACAGCTGATATATACAGCTAATATTATTACTTCTCACTTTGTAGGAATAACTATATAAGTTGCTTACCTTAATGAATTCTCCCAAAGCCATGTTAAATGGAAATGGTGATTTTATTGATGAAGAAACTGATACAGAGAGTGACAGGAGGTTCCTCAGCCACACGGTAAGAGGTGACATAAAAGTCAAGTGTAGGCTACACTTGGGAGCACACCGCAGTCTGGGCTTCTGACTACTGAAAATGAATGAGAGCGCAAGTGGATGGATGCAGGAATTCAAGGACATTGTATCCTAGTGAAGCTGCAGCTGGCCCTCCAGACCCTCAGTCTTACCTGGGACCACGCCACCTCTTAAACACTGCAAAACCGGGACAAACTTGACAAGTGGCTGGGAGCCTAAAACTGGGCACAGGGGGTCCAGTACAATGGCTGGCGTCTCATTTCTCCTGGGGCCAGTTACAATGTTGGACCCCCCCCAACCATCTCCCTTTCCCTTGAAAGCCAGCCACCTGGACACATTCAGAAACACCACCAAACCCCATTCGTTGGTGGTCAGTGGATTTTACTCTGTTAGGAGATTCCAAGTCAGGCTTGCATGGCTGGGAGCTGTTCCTCCAGATGTTGATGTTGGTGAAATCCACACATCAGTGAAGGTTTTATGAATGTGAGGGCAAGCATTGCTTGGCACAATGCAGAGCACAGCTGCACCGCGCCTGCCCATCTGAGAAACCCCCCTGATGCTGTGCCTACGCAGAGCACCCACCAGCAGTACCACCACGGGCCTCGCAGTGCACCCGTTCTCCCCACTCCTTGTCTCTATCTGGCAGCCACATGTCACCATAGGGTGAGGGAGGAGTGGCCAAGTGCTAGCACCGCTCTGACTTCTCCCTTTCCTGAAAGTCCCTACAGCTGAGAGCCTTCCTCAGAGCAGCAGTCGTGATGTCCGTCCTTGTTCTCTGTTTCACATTAAAAGCTTTTGCCTACTGCTGTTTCTGGACACCAAATGTTAACACCTCTGAAACAGCACCTCGTTAAACTTTTAATACCAGCTTTGGGAACAGATCTTTCACTCTGGGAGGTGAACAGAGATGTACAATTGGAGATACAGAGAGGGATGTCTCTCATGGCCACATCACCTTGGAAATGACAAAGGATTTGATGTGGCTTGCGTCCCCTGTTCCTCGTTTCTGCTAACTTGGGGCCCTGTTTGGCCATTATGCCATGTGGTCTAATGTCCCCTGTGGCTTTGAGAATTGGGGAATCAATCGCGATTCCTCACACTGTCTTATGGAGAGTCACTAAAAGCACAGCGGGACAATCACTTTCTCCCTCTCCTTTCTGTTCCCATGTCAGAAGTGGGGGTCTCAGCAAGGCATCTCGCAAGTGGGGTGGATGGCCAATGAAGGTCATGCCTCTCTGATCCTCACTCCTGCCCATTTGCTGGCATTGGCTCCCATGACATCCTGCTGCTCACCTAGAATAAGTGAAGGATTCTGGGTAATCTCGATAGATCAAGCCTCGGGCAGACCTCAATGCAAGCTCCCCCATGAGCCTCTGGGGCTCCCTTCTGCATCTTCCCAAAGTGTCACCATTATTCCAAGCCCTGCACCAGAACCCTGTATCTTGTCCAGCCCTGTGTGGGACAGGGTGCACCCTCAACTCTGATGAGCCATAGCTGGGAGCAGGGCTGGTCCCTGGAACCCGGGCTGCCAGAGGTAGAGATCTTCCACTCAGCCTTGGCAGCTGTTGCCTGTGTCCCTCCTCCTCCACATCCCAGCACCTGTCAGGAGGTAGCTGTCCCCTACTGCCCACCTATCAGCCTGGCTCCCTTACACATTTCCCATCCTCCTGACAGGCAAATCCTACTCCAGACCCCAGCTCTAGCACAGCCAGTGCCTGTTGCTGACCTGCACCACCTGTCCTCTCATTTCCAGACACACAGCTGCCCTCCTGGCAGCAGAACCTACCTGGTTTCCAGCTGGCTTGGCTGCAAGCACTGTCCACCTGGGGTGTGTTGGCCTCAGCCCCTCCATTCCCTGCCCCTCCTGTAGCCTTCGCCTTCCTGCTCTGACAGCTACTGCAAACCCCAAAGAGCTCCAGGGCTCACAGTCCAAAAGAAATATGCATCACACACCTGTGTGGGGAATGGGTGCCACTGCCTAGAGACCTCCTCCACCCCTACCTCCCAGCTACAAGCTCAGAGAACTAGCGGACTTTGAGAAGCAGCAGTGACCCCCCAAGCTGGCCAGGCAACAAAATGCTGCACCTGCCTCTTCCACCTTCATTCATAATCACCACATTAGTAGCATTTCATAAATGTGCTCAGGGTTTGGACAGCACAAGACAAGCACGCCCAATTCTAATCCGTGACAGACAGACATTGGGTTTTAGAAAGCTGTGCCAGATGTGGAATGATGGTGTTTTCATGTGGCCTCTGGTGCCCTTGCAGGGGTCTGCACCACAGTGTCCACTCCCCAACTCCAGCTTCACCTCCTCTGCTTGTCCCACAGTTACACGTAAATAGTGAGATTAAAAATGAGGTGAATATTCATGACATGCCCTTAGGAGTTGGAGCCAAGGAAAAGGGCAGTTCTAGTGTCCCCCAGGCTGGAGGGCTGGCAGCAGCTGTGTCCTAGAGGGTCATCAGGGCTGGTTCCCTGTCCATTAATAATGTCATTCAGTGGTTCCACATGCCTCCCTCTGAAGTCCCTTGAGATCTGGCTTACCCAGTTAGTTCACTTGCCTTGACCTCAGAAAACCACTGGCCACTTCCTCCAACCTGCCAACAATTAGAAGTATAGTCAAACTGCACCCTGTACTCCCACCCACATGCAATTTAAAGGAATGATGCCTCAAAATATAAGTTAAAAAAATCAGTCAATCAAACTAACAAACAGGGATGTAAGTAACTCAGTTACAGAGCACATGGCTAGCATGCACAAGGCCCTGATTCTATCCCTAGCAGAGAAGAAGAGGGTGAGGAAGAAGGAGAAGGGGGAGGAGAAAATAATTCACATAGGTGTTTTAACATTCTCTAGCCAGGTGACAGTGGCCTACTGTTCCTGGTCATGGACCCTCAGTTGCCCCCACTTCCTCTCCTGTGAAGTACAAAGGTGAAGACTGTTTGTGTCCAAACTCTCACAATACATCTAAACCTGAGGAAAATATTGAGTTCTCATTTTTTGGATGAGGAAGCCGAAACTCAGGAGCCAGACCACTGGACTTATAGGTACTAACTCTCCCCGCAGGAATATTCCCCAGCCACCCTGGCCTACAATGGCTTCCAGGCTGCACATGTGTTCTGGGAAAGTATCCATGATGATCACAGAGGTCACACCCTTGGGTGCTGCTTCTGTGGCTTGGCTTCCTTGTAGCTTCTCGTACTGTGTTTGTACTGTGTGGTCTCCATTGCTAGAGTATTTTAGATGTACAGTGCTGCAATGTCCTGCTGCATCAGGCATGCATAAATACTCTTCCAACAGAAAGGCAAGGAGACCAGGAACCTTGTTCACAGTCCCAGCCCAACAGGTGGCAGAGCTGAGAATTGAACCTGTGAAGTCTGTATCCTATGTCTACATCTCTCATCTTTACCCAGGCAGCTTCACCCATAGCCCGGGAGTCTAAACCTCTTTTATTTCCTTTTCATCAACATATCTCTTCTGCTCTCTACCTCTTCTTAAGAGGTATGAATAAAAATGTGTTGAATGGATGGTGAAATGGTCATACAGTGGACCCTTGGCTTATGAACTCAATTTGTTCCCTAGGGCTGGTTGTAACTCAAGTTGGGCCATTGATGGCTGAATCTTCTCTACAAAGCCTTCAGAGTCTCTCTCCTGTACACAGGCAGACCTCAGTGTCTTTAGAGAGATGCTGGCCCAGGATGTCTCAGTGAACCCCGCGCAAGAAAGGATGTGCTCTTGTTCCTTCCAAACTCTTTAAGGGTTAAATCTGTTTCTGAGACCATCTGGAGGCACAAGTGACCAGCATTCACTTCATAACTCAAGACTTTGGTCGTAAATTAAAACTAAAATTTCGGTTATAACCCAAGTTGTTCATATCTCAGATTGGATGTAACTTGAGGGTCCACTATATTTTATAATCTCTTGCCACCTTACATTGCTGTACTAGGACAGAACCGTGTGTGAAAATGGACCACAGATTCACTCAGGATACAAATCTTTTACATTTTATCTGTCTTCCCAGAGCATAACCTTCTCACGCCACAGACTTAAGGCAAGGGGCTTAGTGTACTTTGATGAGTGACTGAAAGCCTGCACAGTATGTGCTAATCTGTGTGTATTCCCCTGCTAGGGCTGGCATAATAACAAAATACTACAGACTGACTCCCTTAAACAACATTTTTTCACAATTTTCCAAGGCAGAAACCCAAATGAATGTGTCTCTGAGGCTTTCTCCTTAGCTTGTAGGAGGCCATTATCTCACTGTTTCCTCACACAGTCACCTTCTGGTCATCCCCAATACCTAATTTTCTCTGTTTATGAGGACACCATTCATACTGAAATAGAGCCCATCCGTGTGACCTCATTTCACCTCTTTATGGGCCCTATATCTGGGTACCATGGCATTCTGAGCTAGCAGTAGTCAGGGCTTCGACATGAAAGTTTGGAGGAGAGAAGATGGGGGGGATACAATTTATCCCGTAACAGTGGATAGTACTAAAATTATCTTCAATTCTTCTTATTGGCTATGAGCATAAATGTTACAGCCTCTTCACGTGGGTATAAATGCTACCTACAGCATGGATGGATAGTACAAATTATCTTCAATTCTTCTTATTGGCTATGAGCATAAATGTTACAGCCTCTTCACGTGGGTATAAATGCTACCTACAGCACGGACCATTCATAGAGCCTTGGGCAGGCTGCTTAATTCGTCAGTGCCTCTCTCTCTCTCTCTCTCTCTCTCTCTCTCTCTCTCTCTCTCTCTCTCTCCTAGGATGGGCATAATAACAAAATCTACTTCCCAGTGTAGTTATAAGGAAGAAAATAAGAGATGTGACTTGTTTTGAGCAGAGCCTGGCACAACTACAGTCATTCATATGTAGTAGCTTGCTTGCTTATTCTTATCTTTGTCTTCTGCTTACTTATAAATGCACCTGCATTCTTGAAATAATGGGTAAACAAAGGTGCAGTGCTGCACAGATGCAAAATATTATTGTTTTGGATACATCATGACAAGGTTGTAACTGAGGGGATTACATGAGGTCACAGCCTATCTCAGGATCTTCCCTGGGTTCCTACAGCACACTTCATACTTGCTGGTTTTCTGAAAACCAGCAGTGTCTAGGACAGCCACTGCTATTCAGACGTCAGTGACCAACAGGGACAGCCCCAGCCATCTGGTGGCTGCTGATTGGAATTTGACTGCCTCTGCCACCTAGGGAAATGTTAGGTAAAAGGCGACAAATGGCTTGATGTTTGTGAATTCCAAAGACCGCCTCTGCCCAATGTGTATTGCAAAGGATCCAAGGCAAGTGCGTGTCAGAATCCACGACTGTTTGAGTCCTAAAGGTGAATGAGTAGCCATGGATTCCCCAGCGGTTGTGCAGGACCCTGCAGGCCCTGGGGTCCCTGTAACACTGCATCTGCTGGGAAGGGGTCTGTCTCCTGTGGAGGAAGTTGGCAAAGGCTCATGGAAACCTGAACTACGGTTAAAGCACTGAGGTTGAGGCACAATTGGTAAAGACAAACTGGGAAAAAACGGGAGGTAAAATCAGCAGGCAAAATCACGGGTGGACTGAGAGTTTAAAGTAAGAAAAGCGAGTTTGACTTGCAGATGGGGGCCCAATTTAATGGCTATGCTCTGGGCCGAACTGGGGAAGAACTGAAGTGAGCCAGGAGAGGAGGGGCTGAGCAAGGAGTCACAGGCTCTGTTCTGGCCATGCCAGGTGTGTGGGCTTGGAGTGGGGGCTACTGTACCCCAAGCCTTAGCAACCTGCCTCAGTGTCCTCCGCTACAGTTCTGGCCGCACCTGGCTCCCATGAGTGCTCCACAGCTTCCCACTGCCTTCTCTTTGCACCGCCTTCACATTTGGGAGGCTGCAAAATCTCCCTGAGTTTGGTCCTGTGCCCTTCTTTGGTGGCCAGCAGAGCAGGTATCACGCTGCAATGGTAGGACTCGGTTGTCTGTTTCTCCATTACGTATCACGTCTCTGAACACCAGCACTCTCTTCTCCTGTCTGCCTGTGCCAGGGGTGGTAAATCTGTGGCAGGAATGCTGGAACAGGCTGTTTGCATCACTGAAAACTCTAAAAGCTTCACTGTGGGTGCCCTGGGGGAAGCAAGGAGACGACTAGAGAAGATCAGCCAGAGGAACAAGCAGGAACGGCAGAGGGGTGAGGGATGTGGGAACAAGTCGCCACCAAGTGGAATTTCCCCCAGTGAAGCCCTGTGTCAGGAGCTGCCCTTGTCATGAGAAACAGGCCCAAGCCGACGGAATCTCCGATACATATGGATTATGACTTCTCCAGTCAAAATAATTAAGAGACCGTGATAAATTAGAGCTTGATAAAAGGCTCCAGTTCAAGATTTATGGCTCTTCCAGAATTCTTTCAAGTTCTCCCAAGTGTACGGGGACTGGCCCGCCTCTGGAGCTCCAACATCTGACTCCGGTTAGCACGCTCCTGCCTGGCAGAAAGCGCGCCCGTTCTGCTGAGAGTGCACCCTGGCCCCATCAGGCTTTGCACGTTCCAGCCCTGGGAGATGGGCTGGCCTAGGAGGGGCTGTTGGGAAATACTTGTCCCGTTTGTCCCCTAGGCCTTAGGAGCTTGACCACCAGGACCCAAGCCATAAAGGCCAGGCCCAGGGCTGATATATATATGTGAGGGCTTTCTGATATGTTGCAGGAGCCATCTGTTGGGAAAATGTGCATGAGTGTGTGTGTGTGTGTGTGTGTGTGTGTGTGTGTGTGTATGTGTATGTGTTTGAGGTTACTAATCTAACAATGTGGGATTCACAACATTATTTATGCTTCAGAAACACCCCAAAGATTTGTATATTTACCAAGAACCAGGGCTTGGGATGAGCTCTGTGCTCTACACATAGAAGCTGTAGTCCGGGTGACAGAGAGTCATGGAATATTGTATCATTAGTTATTGAGCACCTGTCATGTGCCACACACTGTCCTACTTTCTGGGCATCCCCAGGATTTTCACAGCCATTGATTGGATGTGGGTGAAGTTCTCACGAGGTGCGGGGAGCAGATGTTAAAGAGCACAGTGTGCTTACAGCATCAGCTGATTCCTGAGGCAGAGTAGCAAGCAGAAGAGTCTGCTCCTTGAGACAGCTGGTGGGCATCTGGGCTGAAGTCAGATGATGAGAAGGGCACAGGCAAAGGAGGACACCAGGAAGGGACAATGCAGGGAGAGCAAAGAGCTGGGGGACGATGAAGGGAGCAGGAGGAAGTGTCACAGTGAGTGTGTACAGGGATTTGGTCACTTCTTGCTCCTGCAGGTCCAGCCACCCTGGCAGCAGTGTGTGCTGAGCACTGAGCTCTGATCCTAAGAAGGGCAGAACCTCATGGAGCAACCACACCCTGGTCCACACCCCTGCTCCTGGCTCTGTTTTGCTTTTCTGTGAACACTGTGTATCTTCAATCCTCATTGGAACTTTTGTGATCTTTCCCATGTGTCCCCATCACATCAATAACACTCGAAAGGGTACAACCCTAACTCTCTGAAGCTGGACACCAAGGCCCTTTCAGTCCTCTGGCCAAACCTAGAGCTCATGACAGCCTGTGCATCCTCCATCTCTGCTCTGCTTGCTTTCGGGGTAGAATCAGTTCAAAGAACATTGCTGGACTCTGTGCTGTGCCTGTTCTGTGGGTTCAGGACCTCTGATCCTTATCCCTACTCTGGTGCTCAGCTTGACAGGGATGGGTTTGTCCTTGGGAGCACAAAGGTAATGACCTCATTTCATCTGCTGGAGTTGAAAGGTGCTGACCCCTTTCATCTACCTGCTCCAGTCTAAACTTGTCAGTTGTTCACGGACTTCACTTAGCGAAGCTTGTTGACGAGGTCTGTGAATTTGTCCTGGTTCGTGGAAAAGATGGGGTCCCCTGCTGCATGAACCCTTTGGTTACAAAGTGGTCTCACATATTCAGCTCCTCACCTGGCCCTGCTGCCTCCTTGGAAATAGATGTCCTCACTTCCACTGCATAGGGAGAACCACTATCTTTCCAGGCAGCTAGTACCATATTGGGGTGGGGGTGATCTGAAAGTCATGAGATGTTCCTGAGCCAGCTGTGATCTGGGGAAGCATTACAGGGTTTCATCCAAAGACTTTCTAAAACCATTCTCACCAAGAGTGTTTTACAAATACTTATTGATCATCCAAGATCTCAATGCAACAGAGTCAAGACTTCAAGCAAAGACTTGGGCCCTTGGTCTGTCGCACTTTCTGCTACAGGATGTCACTATGACCTCCGTGGGCATTGTATACATGTGGGTAGGAGGGTAGCAGGAGGTGCTCAGTGGATGTCACAAGTCTCCTCTTTAGTCTATGCTCTCAGGGACCATTTTGCTGATGTTGGTACTGAAGAAAAAAGAAGCCTTGAGCTATTTCAGTGCCACAGGTTAAATCCTGGCCAAAAGTATAAGAAGTATTTAATGAATATCCTAGGAAATATTCTTTTGCTCCAGGTATCACAACTAAGGAAATGCATAGATCAAAAGATCTCAGACACTTTTCAAGAAGGAAATGAAGAAATTAACCCAAGATATTTCTTTCTAAGCCCCTTCTATCACCTTGCTCATTCTTACTCATATTTTAGGACTCAGCTCAGCCACAACATCATATCTGAAACTTTCCCAACATGGGCCAGATGACCCCTCCTCGGTGACCTCAAGTCCTCCAGCACTTTTCACCCAGCACTTTAGAAGTCTGTTGATGTGTTGGTCTCTTCCACTAGACTGGAAGCTGCTGTAGGACAGAATGAATGGGAATCTCTCAGCTCAATGCCTGACATCAAGCAGAGATTCTGTAAAGAATTAAATAATAAACAGTGGATTTTTAATAAAGCAGCACTCATACTAAGTCTGGTGGCTAACTGGGAGGGGTAAAGAGTAGGGGTCATCTGAACTTCGGAAGAGTTCAAATAAAGCAACAGCCCTGCAGGTCCCCTTCTTGGAAATGTCACCATTTTTTTTTAACCAATGTTCTTGGGAATGTTCAAAAGGAGCAAAGCAGGTGGCACCTCCCACCGACCTGTTAGTGTCTTGTTGTTCCAAACACATCTAACAGAAAAATCTTTGGGAAGTGCTTTACTAGATAAGTCTGCGTAGAACCCAACAAAAAGCAGCAGCCTACATTTGCCCTCCTGACCCCACTGCCAAGGTTACTGGTGGGTGCTTCAGTGCTGAATGAGGTTTGCAGTATGGGAAGAGCAGCAGGCTTCAGGGATGGGAAATTCTCCATCATGGGAGCTGTTCAAGTGGAACTAAACCCATGAAGCAGAGAGGATCAGACCTCCAGGGAACCCAGGGTCACTCAGAGCAACAGTGTTTCAACTGTGTGCCTTTGAGCAAATTGCTCACCTTCTCTGAGTTTTGGTTCTTATAGAAATCAATTGATTGAGACGATGCAGAGAAAGCTGTTGGCGACAGGTTCTAGAAAACACAGGCTCCAGGTAGGGACAGGAAATAACTTCCATTGTCCTGGGAAGAAAAATATTTTTCTTCTTTATTTCTCAGGATGCAAGGCCACGTACTGATATCTCCATCTTAAAGACAAGGAAGCCAAGATGGTATAGGCTCATTTCACCCATCCCAAGTCAATTAAGCCTGAGTACAAATTCGGAAAGGAAAAAATCCAAACTACCCAAGAAAATAAGTTATGCGCGAGTCTAAATCCTGCCCTACTCTACTTCACCCACTGACTGCCTTCCCTGCAGCTCACACATTCCTTGGCTGAGGGCTTCTCCAGGATCAGGAAAGTGTCCACAATCATGTGCAGGTGAAATGTTCAGCAGTGGCAGGGAACAGCAAGTCACTGGGTGCTGAGTTCACTTCATCACTCCGCCACTTTGGGCTGTCTGGAAAGCCTGAGGTTACATCTAGTGCAGGGAGGAAGGACCCAGATTCAAGAAGGCATGTGTTTCTGAACTGTGTGGATCTGGGCTGCAGGGTCCCCTTCCCTTTGTCGTAATCTTGTTTCGCCTTCAAGCCCAACATTTGTGTGTTTCTTGGGGAATGGACAATACATGTGCCAGCATTAGATTAAAAACTCCTTGCCTGGCAGCAAGGGAGTCACATTTCAGTGCAAGTCCACAAGCCCCAGGCACAAGAGGTAGAGGATTCTCTTTGCAGAGCAGGCAATCTAAGAGGCCTGCTCCCAGTAGAAGCTCAAAGGCTGCCACAGGCTCCTCCTACTTGAAACCAGAAGCAAGCTGTCCTCAGTGCTTCTGTACTTCCGACCTAGCCCAGCAGGACCTTCTTGCCTTCTGAGGAAGGCTGCTCACCACCTGCTACACAGTCTCCTGGATCACAATGTGAAGTCCAAGTCATGGGAAGAGCTTGCCTGCTTCCATGGTCACCTTACTCAGCTTGGCCACTCCAGGCTTCTCCCATAGGAGACTCTTTCAGCCAAAGGTGAGCTTGTCCTGTCTGTTGACACGTCCTCCCCTGACACAGTCTGGGCCACCCTCCTGTCCTAGACACCATCCTCACACTTCCAGTATTTGCTTTCCTCATATTCCAGGCCATTGCCCCAAAGCCCAGAGAAACCTCAGCACTCTTCAACCTGCTCTCCTTGGCCTCGATCAGCCCAACCTGCAGCTGCTGCACTGGGGTGGAAACAGACTCCTCTCGCCTTCCTAAGGGGACAGAATACCAGGCACACGTTCCTGTTCACAATGACAGCTCCACAAGCGTCTGGATAGTATCCCCAGGATCTGGGCTCAACCTCGGATATGCTGGCTCCAGAGTGCTCCTTTTTTCTTGCCCTCCACTGCAGCATCCTCATCCTCCAGGCAGCCGGGCTGTGGAGCAGCCTCCGGCACTTCTGCTCTCCTCCTCAGGCAAAGTCCTTCTGCAGAACAGAGGGGATTTTCTAGGCATCCCAGGGGCAGGGAGAGGAGCAATATCAACACTCGCCCCCTACATGGAGTCCTTTCTGGCTTCCTCAGGTTCTGTCAGAGTCGGTGTTGCTCCAGGTCCTTGACAGGAATTCTTAGGGCAGTTTTCCTTCTCATAGCCACCTGAGGTACAACTGCTTTTCATGTGTCTGGAAAACTAACTCCCATGTGAACAGATATGCCAACGATTCCACGCTGGAGATCACTATCTGAGTTGGACTCAGGCAGTTTAGACACTGAATTTCGGCTTTTTCCTCTGAGACAAAATTTCCAGAAGCTTCTAAAGTCCCAGTGTGTACTGACTCTCTCACTACATGGCATTCTGAAAGCTTTCAGCTCCCTTCTATCCTCCCAGGAGACCCCCCATTCAATTCAGTGGCTTCCCAGTGCCCACTCCTCTGCCCTAATGTGATGGGGACTGTGCCCCCAGCCTTGCCTGGCTGGGGCTCAGAATCCTTGGTCAGGCACATGGGCTCATTCCTGCCAGACACAATGAAGAAGCTGGAGGTGTGTGCTGAGAAGACAAGGTCTCCCTCAGGAAAGAAACTATGCAGTTACTATGCTCCTCAGGTCTTCAGGAGATCATGGGCCCTGAGCTTTGTGTATGGGAGTCAGAGATAAGAGGAATACAAGCCATTAGCTTACAGAAGCTTCTAGAACCATCTCATTTCAGGAAGGGCCATCATGGTGGCCCCTTCTTTCTTCTGACTTGGCCACTCCTCCCAGTGAGAGCAAAAATCATTCCTTTGAGACTAATCCCAGCAACACAGGGGCATGAGAAAAAAGAGCCATTTAAACTTGTCTAGGACCCCTGTAGGGAGCAGCTCCCAGCCTCTTGAAATTTGGATTCAAGCTGCTATCATTTCCCTATGCTCACGTTGGAATACAGAAAGGTGGACATGATTGAAATTTGCATTTAAATGGAAATGGTTAAAGGTAAAGGCCCAATGTTTAGAGAAATGAGAGTATCCATTTTTCTAAGAGGGAGGCCGAGTGTTATCGTATACCATTAAGGTGTCACGGAGCCGAAATATGTTTAGAAATATTAGACGCTGCTCCTGCATGCAGAGCGAGGACTGGCATTTGGAAATGACTCGGCACTATAGATGGATCTAAGCAAACCCTGCATCAAGCCCAATTGCTTATAGTATTGCCTGCCACCATCCCCTAATTCCAGCCCTGCTCACCAGGCAGTAGATGTTCTATTAGACAGCTTTCTGCTACTTTTCAATTGCAATAGATGCCAGAACTAGTTCATCAGCTTCACAACGCATGCCATCTTCCATGGGATACAGATACACAGACCTTGAGGTGTGTGGCTGATGCCATACCAAAAATCTCCCATGGATTTAATCGACCTTCTGTGCACAGTTACTGGTGAATATAATCAACCAGAAAGAGCTGGTGACTGAGGGTACACCAAGCACTGCCTGCCTTGATCAGTCTGTATAGCACACTCACTGTGCTGTGGGGATAAGAACCCTGCTCCCCCAGTACCATGGCATACAGCTGAGCTTCACTCCTTCCTCATACTTCGTGTCTGCAATGGCCCCTGAGCTCTGTTCTTTACCTCCTCACCCCAAGATACAAGTGGAACAATACTTGCTGCTAAAGCAGCAGAGAGACGATTCCCAGCTCTTCACCTGCAGATAAACACTTAGCCTGGAAGCGACTCATACAAGTCATTAGTCCAGATTAACACAGCTCCCAAAACAGACTCCTCTTTGCTCAGAAGGGCACACTCAGAAATATTGGGAGAGTGGCATTGACAACGGCATTTCTTCTCTGTGGGTGCTTCAGGAAAGGAGGGACTGGGCAGCGGCAAATGGGGGAGATTGAGGGAAGTCAGTGCCCCACGCTGCACAGAAGTAAAAGCCCGGGTTACTGAGGAGAAAGTCACCCCTGGGGGTGGACGTGGTCCTTTAAGGCTGTTCTCCGAGAAAGCCACAGAGTTTATAAACACCGTGAATTTGTCCTTGCAGTGCTGCAGCCTGGGAAGTCGGTGTGGATTAGAGTGTTGGGTAATTCAGGGTTGGGGACAGCCTGCTTCCTGATTCCCAGATGGCCTCTTTGCTGCATCCTTATGTGATGGGAGGGGCAAACAAACGCTCTCTGGGCTCTCTTTCGTAAGGTCACTGAAGTCACTCATGAAGGTTCTGCCCTTGTGATCCAGTCACCTCTCAAAGGTCCCTCCTCCTTTGTGTGATCACTTTGTGGGGGAAATTTCAGCAAACTCCTGTATCAAAGCTGTCATTTCAACATGTGGATTTGGGAGGGGACCCAAGCATGCAGTTCTTTTGCAAGGAGGAAGGGCTGAGGGGGAGAAACCAAACGGAACCAGCAAAGAACCGAAGTACAAACAGTCCAAGTCACTGTGGAAGGGTGGAATAAAGATAAAGGATAGAGGGTGGAAGTGAAGTCCAGAGCTGGGACACTCTGGGGAGCAGAGGGAGGGACATACCTGATGCTGGAGCAAATGCCACAGAAATCCCTCGGGTTTCCACATGACAGAGTTTGATCCATGATCTCTGCTGAGTCACAGATGGCCCCCAAAGGAGCTAAGGTGACGCAGGCCTAGTCTGGAAGATCACACAGTCAGACTGGTGGCTGTCATTTTAAGAGAGCATTTGTCACTTCACAGAAACATAATGTAAGATAAATAAAACATGACAGAGGTCACACAGAGAGGTCCTATACCCTGGTTACTTGATCTGTCTTCTGAAATTGCCCTACTCTTTGTAAAGTGAATATTTATTAATTCATTTGTGCCACAAGTGTTTTTCATCTGTCTCTTCTCAAACCATACAACAGTGCCTGAGAAGTATTGGGTGCCTAATATGTAAGTCCTGGAGGGTTTAATGAGTGACTCTGTACCCCAAGCAATGCTGTACCAAAAGGAAAGAAAGCTTGGGGATGTGATGGGCACTCACTCTTCTCATCTGGAAGACGATGTCCACCATGCTGCCTGTGTAACATGCGGCATCTGTGCTTCTCTTCCTTTCTCATGCTCCATGTCCACATTGCAGGGGAGACACGAAGCTGATTTCAGACATCTTTGCATTCTTCTAGGAGCTTATGTCTGGACCCACGTCACAGTGGACCACATGACAGTGGGGTGGATGGTGACCTGGGGCAAAAGAGTGGTCATATCTGCACTAGGCTCTTGGAAGTACATGGCCCACAGTACTTTATTTCACTCTCATAATAGCCACACAAGGTGAGGATGGGCCCCAGGTGCATTGCACAGATGAAGAAACTGAGGCCACCTGTACTTACTCTTCCTGCCCAAAGTGACAAAGCCAGCACATGGCCATGGTGGGGTGTCAACCCAGAGGCCCAGCTCCAGTGCCCTTGAGTGCAATGAAAATATCAAAGTGCCAAGAAGGAACCCATTATTTCTGCAGAGTGAGAAAGGATACCTTGAAAGTTTGTGAGTGGAAATGTCATTGAACCTGGAACTTGAAGGATTGGTACTTTAGATCAGAGACCTGGTTCCTAGAAGACCTGGGAACTGATAGCTATTTATACTGACTCTGAGTCATGTGGGACAAAGATCATGTCTGTTCATCTGTGTCCATCTTTGGTGTAGTCTATGATTAGATCACAATCATTTTTATTACATTTAAAATATGATAAATTGTAAGATAAAGCAAGGCATCAAGCAGATAAAACCATGACAGAGGCTTTTTATTCCTTAGAATTTTATTTTCTATGGATTGGAAGAAAGTCTTAATGTTTAAATAGACATAGACTTTCATCATCTGGGCCAGGGATTTGTCACAGTGGTTCTGCCGCCTGCCTCACAAGTGCAAGGGCCCAAATTCAATCCCTAGCACCAAAAAAAAAAAAAAAAAAAAAAAAAAAAAA
>NW_022900933.1:35933909-35944744 GCF_012274545.1 Fukomys damarensis | reverse complement strand
AAAAAAAAAAAAAAAAAAAAAAACTATGGGCCGATGATTTAGCTCACGGTTTCTGCCTCCTGCTCACAAGCCCAAGGTCCCAAGTTCAATTCCCGGTACAAAAAAAAAAAAAGCTGATTTTCATCGTCTATTACTCATGTGCTCAGACAGAAAAGTCCGGCCTTTACTTGTTCATAGATCACAACTGTAGTGAGTCACTTTTCCAGCTGGAGTCTGTTCTTTCCATGCAGTGCCGTGTTTCCTGTCATCCCAAATGGAGACGCTGCACAGCATTTCCTCCACGGGCCCATAAAAGAGCCAGGTTACTGGTGCAGAGCGGTGAGATTAGCTTTGCAATCACTGCGGAGTTTTGAGATGAGACAAGGAGCCGGGCCCCCACTTTGGATGATTGAGTGGGCCCTACGGGTTGCAAAGCTACTGTGCCACCCTCTCCTGGGTCATGTCACCCCTTAGCTCTACAAGCAGCAATGCTGGTGCTCCCTGTGATGCCACTGTCCCTGGGCACTGATTGTCCCTGGCCTGCCATCGACTGGAAGATGCATCCCAACTTCAGAGAGGCTAAACCTAGCTGCCTCTTCTTTATCTTGCTTTTGCAAAATATTTTATTATAGTATCTCTGAAGAACGCAAAATATAAAATTAGATGTAAACTAAAATGAGATGAATTCACAACTTTCAATCGATCAACAGGAAAAAATCAATAAACTTTGAATTGGTGATAATGTTTTGCTTTTTTTGGGGGGGGGTACCAGGGATTGAACTCATGTCCTTGCGCTTGCTAAGCAGGCCACCGAACCGCTGAGCTAAATACCCGGCCTTGGTGATAATGTTTTGCTAAAACCAGGGTGCTGCTCCCAGCATAAAGGACACCATCTGGCATTGTTCCAACCGTGCCCCACATCCTTGGCCTTGGCTGGCTGCAAAGCAGTGATGGGAGATTAAGTCGCTCTGTGTTCTTAAAGTGAGCTTCTTAAAGTGCTTAAGGATGGAAACCGGAGCTGATGAATCTCTGCAGTGTGCACAGGTGGCGGAGAGTTTGAGCAACCGTCGATACCAGTGGAAAAAGAATGCTACAGTTCAGAGAGTCCTGAAGGGTTTGGAATGAGAGCACTTGGGTCTTTCTCTGTAGGGTCTCATCTCGATTTTTAAATCAAGAAAATGAAACCCTTAAGCCCAAAGAGTTTCACTGCCTGGAATAACCAGGAATTTCCCCACGAGATGAGAGGGTGCCAAGCTCGCAGACACTCTGGCTCCCTCCGCGACTGGCTGCATGCTGGGCTCCTGGGATGCTGCCCTTGCTGTCACCCTCGGGGCAGGACCAGGTGAGATTCTCCCTCTGGGTCCCTCCTGGCCAGCTGGTTCTGCATTCTGTCAGCTGTGGTGCTGGGTGTCACTTCAGTTTCCAGCCCAAATGGAGCCTGGGAAGACATAAGGACTCTGGGGAGAATCCCAGGAGCTGTTGAAAAGTCCTCAGGATTGTTCCAGGCTGTCTATGCTTTGTGTTTAGGGATGCAGCAGCATGGCCTTATTCTCCAAACCCTGGTGCCAGGAATGACTGGGGGAGTCATTCAAAGACAGACAGAATTGTGCAGAGCAAAGGATATAAAAGGGGCTGCAAGTTTGAGAAGATTCAGTGTGGTATATAATGCGTGGTGGGGCTAGAAAATATTTATCAGCCCTGCTTTTGGAGCACACATTCACTTATTACTTACTCCTCCACCCCGACTTGTGAAATGCAGACAATTATTGTTCTATTTCATGGGCATGGAAACGGAGGCTCAGAGGGGTCAAGATACTCGCCCCTGTCCCTAGGAAATGGAGGAGGCCTGCTCTGAGCTCAGGCTGTCCAGCTGCAAATACCCAGATGTGCACTTCTTTACACATTGCCATAAGCCTCCTGCTGCGGCCCTGGTGCACTGGTGTTCACTGCATCCACGGGTCCTCAGCTCTCTGCCCCCTCTGGTAAGTTAGCTGTTGCTGGGCCACAGTTTGTTCGGTTTTTTTGTTTGTTTGTTTTTTTTGTTTGTTTGTTTGTTTGTTTGTTTTGCCAAGGTGCTAGTAGGAATAATACCTAGCTGGTCCCACTAATGTGAAGCCCTACAGTATATGCAGCCACCGTGTGTGCCTTAGAGATGTGCTCAGCAGATGCTCACTCAGTAAGAGTAAGACATTTACCATTTCAATTACCATTAGCACATCCCTCTCTTGAATAGTTGTTTCTAGCTGCACATGGAACAGAGCCACCTTACTCCCCATGCCACTTGTCTCAGAAGACCTCCATGTGGCCCCCTGGAACCTTAGGAGTCAGCTCACTCTCATCATTCTGACCCTGTGTCCTTCTCTGAGGCTCTTCTTTTAGCTGTGGATCTGATTGCTTTGGGGTGATACACAGCCCTCGCCCTAACCAGTGTCGGCAAGTACCTGCCAACAAACAAATCAGGGCACTGCCAGCTTTTGCATAATCTGTGAGTTCAAAGTCGTTTCTCCATGTTTTATGATTGAAAAAACTGAAATTAAGAATAATATTTAGGACATGTGAAAAATATATTGAATGCACATCTCAATGCCCACACCCAAAGCTGTGTTGGAACACAGGTGCACCCATCACCCAAGCCCGCCCCGAGTCTGACTTTGGGCTAGAGTGGCAGATTTGACCAGTTGTAACAGGGACCCGATGGCCACAAAACCTGCAGTATGACAGCTGTGCCCCTCCTGGAGGAAGTGGGGGGACTGCTGTCTTGGTCATCTGTGGCACTGTTAGTGTTACAACCTGCATTGACTCCCTTCGTTTCAGAACATGGTCCTCCGTCCCCTGCCCCAGCCTAACTCTGTGATAGCGCAGCCCTGTGAACAGAGAAAGTTCTCACTCACTGCCACTTAAAATCCATGTTCCACACTTATCTGACTTTTGCCTTAGAAACTAGCTTATATCCCCTCACTCTAATTGTATTGATTGATCTATTGCTTGATGCCTTACTGAGTATATATTTTATCACAAAGCTTTGGATCCCATCCATTGGATTCTATGAAACTTTTTCCATAAAAATTATCTGTGTGGGTAACGTTCTTAAAATTTGAATACTGGCTTGTCTCTTTTCACCACTTTGGTGGAAATAAACCCAATCCTGAACTCAGTAGCCCAGAAGGATATTGATAAGGAGACCAACAGTTCTTAACCCTTTTCCCTGGCTTTCTCTTTCAGCTTAACTTCTGATTTTCTAAGTACAAGGGCTGGGATTGCAAATACTCAAATAGGGCTCTGCAAAGAAAAAGCTGCAAGGAAGAATTCACCAGAGTAATACATCCACTGCCCTTCCCACCTTTGTAAGTTTCACATCTCTTTCAAAATATTGTTCATGTCATTTCTCCCCCACATGAAAAGTAGCCCATATCACATGTAAAATATGCCCATTAAAGATTTTTTTTAAACGTCCACAACTGAAATGGTATTTTTTTAAACTTAGAAAGACTTCAATGGGTTGCACTGCAGGGGACCAAAAATAAGATTTTAATTGAAATACAGATAAGATAGGAGCCTTTAATTTACCTTCTCTCTAAGCAACAGGACTTTCCTGGAAGCATCTGATAGATGACTTTTTTCCCCTTCTTTCTTTTTCAGCTTAGGCTAGAACAAAATTATCTTATCTTCAGATGAAATATTTTAGGGATTTGGGGATTTTGTGTGCCTCAGGACAAAGGACAGTGTTTGTGAAAAGATCACTGTCCTTTTTCTGAGGCAAATTCCACCCTTATTGAAATTCTGATGTTAGAGAAACTCTACCACCTCATTATCATCCTGATGCCACACATTTTATAAGCTCTCGGAGGTGGCACGAGCAGATTGGGAGCAAGAGGAAGGAAGAACACAAGGAGATTTCTGTTGCGCTCATGTCAGACGAGGCATTTTTCTCCACCAACAAAAGAGTTTGTATAAAATGTGCTGCTATAAAAGTGAATGATGTTATGCTTACTGGGGGCTCCAAAGGACAGTGCGTTCTGGACCATGAAATCATTGTCATCACTTTCAGAGTAAATAACACGGATTCTTCTTGACAGCCACCTTCCGTGAGTGCCCCACAGCTCTCCCTCCTCTGGCCAGTCCAGGGCTACCACCCTCAGGCCTGACAGTGTGGTGGAGAAACAGAGAAGGGTGCATAAACCACACGACACAGACTTCCAAGGCCACAGATAATTGAATTACCTGGCTGTCTGCGGTGATGAATACAAGTCGTAGAAACAGGATGAATAGTCTGTTTTTACTGCCTTTCTGGCTGCAGTTCCAGCTTTTTGTTTCCACACGGGCACCAAATGACTGCATCTGCACTGGATGGCCATTTCCGGCACTTAATGACCTCTCAGGCCCCACTCAAGAAGTAGGTTGATGATCGCCCTTACGTTTCCTGTCTAGGAAACCAGCGCTCATGACTTCCATATGGGAACTAACTGTACAAGTGTTCCACTGGATGAGTGCATGAATTATGCAAACTTTATGAGTTCTAAGTGAGGTTGAGAGCAAATGATATTTGTTAATAATCTGTATGTTTGTTTTTCCTCTCTTTTCATCCTCATTGGTCAGGCAAAGCCCACCTACTTTTACTTGGCAATTCCAACACTCGCTTCTCTAGCTACTTGGTCTGCCTCAGGCAAGGGATCTCCAGTATTAAGACCACAATTCATTAGGTGCTGGGTGAACTGGACAAAATCGTAGTGAATTGGAAAAGACATCAAAGTAAGAATCAGAGAGCAATTGGATTTGAGTCCCAGCACGAGGGAAGACCTAAAATTTCCAAAACAGCAGATGAAAGCTTGCCGGAGGGGCTTTGGTGTGTTGGATGAATTGAAAGATTCTAAGACACCTGGCACAGACCCTGGTGTGTGTGACCACCCAACACGCATTCATTCTTTCCCTATTTCCAGTGGCTTCCTCATTTGCTTGCCAGTTTGTCCACCCTCCTGGGAGAAGTGGGATGCTAAGTCTTGAGTCTGTGAGCTCAGGGACAATGTACTTGCTCATCCCTGATGCGTTTTGTTGAGAGTACAGGCAGACGTGCTTGTGAGAAATACTCCCCCATCCCATCGACAAGCCAGAGAAGACAACAAGCTCTACAGCTGAGTCTCTCGTTATTCATGCCACCATCAATACCACCCGGCACTGACAGCGAACCTAGTGTACAGTGGGGCTATTGGAATTGCTGAAATCTCGAAAAGGTTCACCATCACTGCCATAGAGAAAGCCGGATGCGGTGCCCCATGCCTATAATCCCAGCTCTCTGGGAGGCTGGGGCAGGAAGGTCACAAGTTCAAGCCCAGGATAAGCACCTTAGCAACTTAGTGAGGCCCTATTTCGAAATGTGAAACAAAGGGTGAGAGGTACAGCTCTGGATGCAATCTCCAGAACTGCAAAAAACAAACAAAAACATCACAGGAACTATGGAGAAATTAGGTATAACATTTTAAAATGTCGACATTGGTGTGTAAAAATACACAGTAAGACCTAATAGAAGACTTTTGCAGAAGGTAAGTAGTTCAGAAATTTAGACTACATGGCCCTGTGCCTCCAAAGTGGTGCAGAACTTGCCGTGGAGAGGACACGGGAGAGCTGTAGCTGCAGGTACTCACAGTGTGGAAAGGGGACAGTGACTGGAAACCAGAAGAGTCAGTGCACAGCCCTAGTGGCCCTGGATATAGTTTTACGTTTTTACTTAGAAGCTCTAATGGAGAGAATTGTATGTAAGCAAATGCAAAATTTGTATAATACTCAAATTGTCCCTTAGTATGCCAGTCACATGGAAATAACCGTGCAATGGTCAAAAAAGTGCACAGCAGAAAGGGCCATGTTTTCACTTACTTAAGGGGTTCTCCTTAGGAAAAGCAATCGACCTGCTTCTGGTTTCCTCGCAGGGTGGTGTCATGTTGAGAGCTGCTAGAGGGGCAGCATGTGCTCATTCTGACCTGAAACTCAATACAGGGACACTGAGTGCCATCTGACCATGAGCTTCCATGAGAGACAGCAGGGCACCAAGCTGCAGGAGACAGGCAAGGAGGTGAGCGGCTCTGAGACTGCTGTACAGTAGGGTCTTCACAAGGGGAGCTATGTCCAGGACAGCTGAGAGACTTGAACCTGAAGACTATACCAATGCCTGTACAGATCGCCTTTTTTCCCTTTATGCACTTCCCTATAAAAAGAGCTTATCAGTAACTTAGAGTAGAGTAACTATAGCCATACACACACAAAAAAAAGTTATTTCAGTGTGGTCACTATTTCTTGAATGAGTCCTGAAAAATATTAGTATTTTTCAGACCACATTTGTCCATGGATAGCTGAAACCAAGGAAAGTGACAGTGTGGGTGAAGGGACTTCTCTCAACTGGTCTCCAACAGTCTTTCCAAACACAAACTTTTAAATCTTTGATATTATACACTGTGTAAGCAGAAGCCAAGAATCAGAAGAAAATTCAAATATTAGGTAAACAGAATGTTTGTGGAGCCCCAAAATGCTAAATTTCTGCCTCACAAGCAAAAGGTCCTGAGTTCGATTCCTAGTACGCCCCCCCAAAAAATGCTAAATTTCTGGTGTGTGTGCATGCACACATGCGTGTAAATTTCTGGTGTATATGCATATGTGGACATGGTCTATCTGAGCAGGCAAACATTTTACAAAATCAATCCACCCTGCTGAGCAGATAAGTGCTTGACAAGGCAAGCATAAAAAGAGAAACCCAACCATCAGGGATTGAACATGACTGAAGTTTGTTTCCTGCTTAAGTTCATCCTAATGTAAGTGTTGGGGAGGGAAAGGGTGTCTTTCAGATTCACCATGCTTTCCTCCACCAGGCCAGAGAGGGAAGAGTGGGAAGGCCTGCAGGAGAAGACACACAGCACCACATGGCTGAAGCCAGAGGTGCGGCCCAATTGTGCAAGGAAGGCAGAGAACAGACCTGATCATCTTCTCATCTTCTACAGCCCGTCTCTGCACCCTTCCCATTATCTAGATCTGTCCAGCATTCTTAGTGTGGTGAAGCAAAGTTAACTCATTCCAGGGAGGGCAGAAATAAGGCCACCCTTATGGAGTACCTGTTACATGCTCGACTGCTATTCACTAACATTTGCACATTCAGTATCATCCTTATGCGGCCACTTGGATATGGTTCTCCTTGCCTACAGATGGGAAACCTGGAACTAGAGAGAAGCAGCAAGGTGGGCAAGATCTCATAGTACATACAGGCCAGGGAGAGGGCCAGCCAGACAGAGATGCCTTCTCTGCTTTCTTGCACCATGGCCCTGGGGAACCCTCAACTGGTGACTCAGGGTGTCAAGGTCTTACCTTATCAAGGTCTCCCCAACCTGGATCTGGCTTCACAGTTAGAGAGGAATGTCACCAGGGAGGTAGCTGGCCCTCAGTGAAGCTCGCACATGCATGGGGACACCTTAGGCACCAGCTCATTGTCACACTACAATGCTCAGACTGGTGCCCTCCACTGTGTTAGAGCCTTGTCAGCCACCTCAGCTTGAAGAAGACACTGATACCAAGCTTTGAGCTTCATTTACTCCTACTGTAAGGTGAGAATCCATGCACAATCTCCTCTGGAATGAGATCAGAGTATGTGTGTAGAAAGTGTGCAAGTGAAGGTGTTTTTAAGACCATAAGCGCTATATGATTATCAGCATTGTAGAAAACACCCATTTGTTTGACAGGATAAGGTCAGTCTGTTTTTCTGTTTAAGCCTTCAGCTGACTAGACAAGACCACCCTCACTATGGAAGGTATTTACTCCAAGTCCATCGAGTTACATGTTAATCTGGTCCTTCCCCAAAAACACCCTTATAGAAACATCCAGAGTAATATTGAACCAACCATTGGGATACCTGGACCTGGCCAAATCGACAGACATACAAACTATGGAGACTGTTCTTTACAGGATCCAAAGTGACAAAGAGAAAATTCCCCTGAGTCCAGAAGCTCTTTGTGCATGGAAACAAATTGAAATCGCAGGTTCTTTGCCCAGCTGTTGAGATTTAGATCCATTGTTCCCAAGAAGTGACAGAGATCCAGGTGACAAAGAGCCTTGAAGAAATCATGCAACAAAGCCACATGAAGCCAGGCAAAGCCCAGGTTTCTTCAGCAATCTCAGTGGCATGGTTTTTATGTGAAATGCATTCACTATGAATTCCAGAGTGTGTGACCATTTATCAACATGTTTCTTTTACAATACGAATGTTATTCTTTCTTGACAAGTAAATTCATTACTTAGGAACTATACCAACTGTTAACTTCCTGCCAAGTATGATCCTTGTATCTTCACACAGAAGTGCAGCAAACATTGACCTAGCTCAAATTATGGGACAAGTATTAGATGGCTGACCCCACATACACCTCTTCTGTGACCCCTGCAACTGTTATCATTAACCCGGCAGTTGTTATCCCCCCAATTAACTATCGTCATCTCTGTTTTGCTGATGGCAAAATTGAGTCTCAAAATGATGGGATGAGTTTTCTAGGGACACACACAGCTTATCAATGGTAGGGCCAAGTTTCAAATCCATGCCTGTCTGTGCTGAAGTCTATGCTTACGACCAGTAGGCTAACTTATTTCACAGTCTTTTTAGAGCTTAGTTTTTCTTTGGTCCCTATGTCATTTTCTTCCTGTGTTTATTTAGAAAACAGTCTTCTCTAGATTTTAAAATTTTTATTTATTCAAGATTCACATTTAAAAAGAAAATGTCTGCTTTGGGGATGTAAGAAGACAATGTGCTCTGACTCAGGTTGTGGATACTGAGTGAGAACAGAGATACAAATTCAGCAACCTATGGACTGGGGGGTAGACAGGTCCTAGAGATATGCAGTGCATAGAAAGAGGAAAATAAAATTGCAAAATAGGAAATTAAAAAACAAGCAACCAAAAACTGGAACCAATAAATGCAGTCAGAATTGCAGGATATTAGAATTGCTGCATTGGTCGGACCCATGGAAATATGTCTTGTTGGTGCTGACGTGAGTCATGTGGGGCTGCCACGGCCTGTCCATGGGTGTCCTCATCATCCAGCAGGCCACAGGCTCACCCAGGACAGTGCAGGACAAAGTCTTACCTCTCGGTGAGGCTTGGAGGGTGAAAGCAATCATTCTGCTCTGAAGCATTTCATCCATGCATGTTGTGATCCACAGGCCTCCCTGGTATGGGCCAATGGGCCCTTGGCAAAAGCACTGATTGCAGCCCCTAAAATGTGCAAGGATAACCTCCATTCCTGAGCACTGCCCTTGGTCTTTCTGATCACCTCTATCTTACCCCCATCAAGTGCCCACTCACCTAAAACATACTGTGTAATGATGTTTATTACCCAAGAATAAAAATATTGTTATTGATGGTTACAATCAGGGTGTCATCAAATATGAATGCTCATATGCAGTTGGGGCCTTTTGACTGATTGTTTATGTAAATTAAAGGACTCACTCATCATGGTATCCGTTTGGGGAAGAAACAACCAGCCGGGCGCATTGTTTCTCTCTGTAATATCTTTTTAATATTCAGTTCACTAGAAACCAATCTGCAACAAAATAAAAAAAATATTAATGAATGTAAGGCTAGATTTAAGTCTGTAGCAAACAGAAAGTTGGGAAGGCCTGTGGCAATTCCTGGAAGGCAGAGAGAGGACTTGGTGGCTATTCCTCTTCCCTGGGAAACTCAGCATGGTCCTCAAATTTGGGTACAGTTGAAAATGGGGACACAGCCCCTCTATCCTGCTTTCTTCCATCCAGTACCCAAGGGATGAGGCCATGATCGCACTGGTGTGACTGCCCCAACCTGAACCGTCCGTTTCTATGATCAACATCACCAGAGATGATGTCCATCGGCGAGTTGTCTGTGGATAGAAAATTGGATGTATCCTAATTTGCAACTCCAGAAATGTGTCTCAACACCCATCTCAATGCTGGGACCCTTTATACCATTAAAAGAAGGGAGAAAACAGTCTGGCTCTAGCATTTGTAATTAGCACTGAAGCTCTAAGTTTGTCATAAAAAATAAGAAGAAGTCCATTACACTACCCCCAGTGGGCTGCACACCTTTGCTGTTAAGGACCAGAGAGTGAATAATTTTGAAACTATTGTCTAAGTGGTTCCTGTCGCAATTCCTTCTTTCTGTTAGTATGATGTAAAAGTAGCCAGACAACACATCAACAAGGATGCATGTTTGTGCTTGTAATAAAATTTCATCTGCAAATGGATTTGGGCTGAAGACCATAAAATGTTGACCACTTGTCTAAAATATCATTATCTGTAGTATGAATTGCAGATCCTCAGCCGCACAAGATAGTCTTTACAAATAAATAGTTCTACAGACAAATACATTTGGAAATACTTCGTATTTTGTCCCTCATGGCTATTTCTCATGCACATTAACCCTCCAAATAAGTCAGCAAATTCTACTGTAAAGAAACTTTCAGAAGTTGTATTTATCTGACTTATTTGACCTTCCTTTGCATCCAACCTCTTGTACCTGCCTGTTTCAGTCAGCTTTCCACCATTCTCATGAAGTATCTGAAAAATAACAACAACAACAAAAACAACTTGAAGGAGGAAAGGTTTACTTTGGCCCACAGTGGTCAGCTGGATCCATTATTGTAAGGCTGGGTTGTGGCAAAAACATCATGGCGGAAGGGAGTGGAGAGGGAGGTGGAAGGGGCCATGCAGGCTAGCTTCCTCTTCCTGCCTTTCTTTGTGCCTGCAGCCTACATGCCAATTACGTCTGGAAACACCCTGACAGACACACGTAGAAATGTGCTTTACTAGTCTTGTTGCTGGATTTTTTTTTTTTTTTTTTTTTTTTTTTTTTTTTTTTTT
>NW_022900933.1:35891770-35933796 GCF_012274545.1 Fukomys damarensis | reverse complement strand
TTTTTTTGGTTTTGTTGAAACAAGGTCTCACTAGGTAGTTGTATGTAGTTGTTCAGGTTGGCATTGAACTCACTATGTAGCTTAGGCTGGCCTCGAACTCATGGTGATCCTCCTGCCTCAGCTTCCCAAGTGCTGGGACTACAGGCTTGTGCCAGCATGCCTGCTAGTTATTTCTCAATCCAATCAAGATTAACCATGACAACACCAAAGGACTCTTGCCTCAGGGGACGTGGTCTTGGGTGTGCTTATCAGCAGGTCCTGCAAGGCTGAGAAGGAGGATTTGCACAATTTTGCTAACCCTCTCAGGGCTGTCTTAGAAGGGACAGAACTGGAGTCGGAGGGTGACAGATTAGGAAGGTAGACAGAAAGGCCTGAGAGTCATAGGATGAGATACTTTGTGTTAATGGGCTGAAATCTCACCAAGAAGTAGCCCTTGTGCCATGATGAGAGAGGCATAGTAAATTTTTTAAAAAGGGGCCAAGCCTCAGTCTTGGGCTTTGGTTTTTCACTGGTTAGCTTTGGTGCCGCTGGGAAATTGTTTACCTTCCTGGTGTCATCTGCAAAATTGCTTTCCCTTGTTGGAAAAGGAAGAGGATTGTTGAGAAAATACTTCGTTGTTCTTGTTCCAGCTCTTCCAACTCTAGGATTCTTTTCTCTACCTTTAAGGGGACAGAGAAGGTGGAGGCAAATTCACAGGAGGAGGATACGTGCCAAAAGGAGGACCTGGCTTCTGAACTGCAACTGCATGAAAGTGAAGGTGGCTAGAGAGTGCTCCTGAACTCAGACGCAAGGGGCAGGTCCCGCTCTGAACCCAAGGGCCACATTTATCTCTTGTGAGAGAGACCTTGTGCGATCTGTCCACTCTTCCTTTCCTGGACTCAGGTCCCCAGGTCATCTTTGGAGAGCATGAGGCTCAGATGGAGCTTCGGAAGCTCTTACAACAAGCAGAGAACAGGCCCACCAGCCCATCGCCGTGGCCACTCCATGGATGTGTAAGGGCAGAACACGACTGCATGGTGAAAGTGATGAGCCTAACACAGCTGGTGAAGCAGGGTATCAGGGATTTGCTTCTTACTGCTGTCCATGTAACAGAGGCTCCTCCTCTGCAAAATGGGAATGCTTTGGACCCCTGTGACTCAGAAACATTTGGAGAAAATTATCTGTAGTGTCTCAAACACTATTAAATGTGCCTGACATATCATTATGCTTTAAATTGACAGCCTATGATGCTACTAATAGGACATGCCTCACGTTGGAACAGAGAGCTAATCTCCATTTCTGCAAAGAAACAAGCTAGAAATGGCAGGGCAGTCTGTCCAGCCAAGGCAGAGGGAGAAATTGGCCTCGAACCAAAAGTTTTCATGGATTTTTTTTTTAAAGTCTTTGCCTCCTTGAAAATTTATCCAATTGAATTTTCCTTTCAAAAGAGAACTGAATGATTCCTGCACTTCAGTTAGTCCTGAGCTTCATAAATACCATCCCTCTGCACAGTATATTACGCACATCATTTATTCAGTAGATATCATAATATATTCAGGGCTGCTCTTAGGGAGAGAAATTTCAATATTAGATAAAAATAGTGAGATGGCAACGGTAACTGTGTTTGTCTGGTACACAGAGTAAATAGGATTGTTAGCAATTGCTAAAGGCTCCGGGAAAAGATAGGGAAACAAAGATAGCTCCTGTCAGGCTAGGAGCCAGGCCATTGCAGAGGTTCCAGGCGGCTTGATTACCTTCTACTACTGTGTACTTCTAAGCAGGCGCAGAGATGAGCTCCTCCATGCTCCCCTCTCCTCCTAAGAATGTCTGAATGTTATCCTAATTAGAAATCTGCTCAGATTTGGAAACAGGCTGTGTCGTCTTCTCTCCCCATTCCTCTACCCACCTCTGTCTTTCCCTCTCCCTCTCCCTCTCCCCCTCCCCTCCCTCTCTCTCTCTCTCTCTCTCTGTCACACACACACACACACACACACACACACACACACACGACAGTATTCAGTGTCACAGGAATCCCAGAATCAGAGGCCACATCTGGGTCGCTACCACCAAGCTGGTGTGGCCTGCGCTCTTGTCTGCCTCTGAATAGGGGTCCTTCCCCGTGCTGGGACAGAGACTGGACTGTCTTGGGCTTGTGGCTCAAGTCTTCCTCACCTCAGAGCTGACCTGCAGGCCCACTGACAAGGTCCAGGCCTTGGCTCTACACTGCCACGACACTCACTCAATCTTCACAGCACACTGGAGGGCACCCAGAACTTAAGTGATGGGCCCAAGGTCACTTCTGGGAGGTGGCCAAGCCAGAACCCGCTCTAACTCACAGCACACAGAGCAAGGCACAGCCAAGTGACCTCACCTCCTTCCGGGCCTGCTAGGGTTCACTGATACGCATGCGTGCCTTGTGATGCCCGCAGAACAGCCGAGGTGTGCAGACTTTCCTGCTGCCTCACCAGGAGTCCTGCAGCTCCCCTTGCGAAGACTGGCCCAGCGGAGCAGGTGTTTAAGGAAGAGGAAGTCGGACAGAAGATGGCCTGCTCTGCAGATCCCATGGGAGGGAAGCCTCTGGGCTTGCCGTAGGGCCCCTCCTGAGGGCGCTCTGCAGTGGGCTCTGCAGGGCGCCAGGCATGACGTGAGGATGAAGAGGCGTGCAGGGCAGCACACCAGGTGGTGGCCGGCTTCAGATCCAGGGCATGAGCCACAGGGGGACGGGAAAAGGCAAGAAGGCCAGGAATCAGGCAACCCTGGTTTTCCATTTGGCTTTGTTTGTACTGAACCCGAGTCCCAGGGACGGACCCTGTGCTTGCAATTGCTCCGAGATTCTGGCCAGGGGGACCAGGCTCTCAGACAACGACTTAAGTGATTCACAAGGCTGCAGGCCCACCTGTAATTGTCACACGGCAGGGGCTGCCTTTCTTCATTCTCCGCTGGGTGTGGGCCGCGTGGGTTAATCTAAATTCCTGTAATCAACTCACCTCCCCTTCCCTGTCCTCATCTTCTCTCGTCAGGCTGCGGATCCGCCGCCTCGGCAGACTGCGTGCGTTTCACTGAGCACAGCCCCTTCCTTCCACGCCTACTCCTTGCTCCTACACAGGGGCGCCGCGCAGGAGAGGCGGGTGGCAGGGCCGCGTGGGAACAGGCAGCCGCTCCAGGACGCGAACTCGCTTCACTCGCTCGCCAGCCATTGTTTTTGCCTCATTAAGAACTTGCTTGTTTCTGCGCCCACTGGTAATAGTTTCTGTGTTGTTGTTTTCTCAAGCATTCCAACAGTTTCAAACCCGGAAAGCATGACTCAGTCCTAGTGGGGGCTCAGTTTGAGTCTGCTGAATGGAGAGAAGGAAATTACAGATGTAGGAAGATCCTTTCATCCCCCTTTATCTGCTCTGCTCACCCACCTTCAGAACCCGGCTCCACGCTAAAGAGTAGCAGGTGCCCACCGCAGAATTCTCTTGCTTTGGCTTCCTGGGGAGTGATCTCCTCCAGTGCAGGGCTTGATGCCTTTCTAACCACTCTCCTACTACTTAGCCCATATTACTCCTGCCATGCCAGCTTCCCAGTTTCCACAGACGGATGAGAAAGCTGAAGTTCAAATTCATCACCTAGGGCTGGGAAACATAAAAAGGGTAAAAACGTGAATAAACAGAATTTGAGAAAAGCACGTCTGATTTCGAACTTGGTGTTCACCAATAAGCCCAGCTGTGCCCGCTGCCTGGGGAGAGACGAAGGTTCATCTGGAGGAGGAGGCAAGTTCAGCCTCCCCTTCTGTAAAATGGGGTCACAGTAGGTAAGTGGGAAGCTGACTGGGTGAACTGAACTCTGTGGTTTAGAAATTGTGCAATGTGAAGTTAGGACACACAGATGTGGCTTAAGTTTAAATCTGCATCTTCTAAAGGAGGGAAACTGTGAACTGCTGTTGGATAAAGGAAATTATGGCTGGAGAAATCTGTCTTTCCTTCCTTCCTTCCTTTCCTTCTTTCTTTCTCTCTCCCTCCCTTCCTCCTTCCCTCTTTTTTTTCTCATTGAGTTTATTGGTACATTTTAGGCATACAGTACAATTACATTCATCATTGGGATCTTGTACCTTTACATGACAGGTCTTGGTTCTCATTTTTTCTCCTTGTCCCTGCCCTCCCTTCACCCCCTCCTCCCCCTCTTTGCTTTTTTCTTTTCTTTTCTTTTCTTCTTTCTTTCTTTCTTTCTTTCTATCCCAGTGGTGGTGGTAGTGGTTGTACTAGGGATTGAACCCAGGGCCTTCCCACTGAATTCCAACCTCAGCCCTTTCTTTGAGTTAGGATCTCACTAAACTATTAAGTTTCCCTGGCTTGCCTTGAAATTGTCAGCCTCCCAGAGTGCTGGGATCATAATGGTCTTTTCATTCCCAATTCAGTGTGTGTAGTTCAGGCCTCAGGTTGCTTAAAGGTCACCCTTGTTGGGTCTCCTTCCTTCTCCCTGATCCCATCTTCACCCTTCTTCTTTCCTTTGTATGAAGTACTTGATATAGGGAAGAAAAAAGTTGAATATCAAGAGACCTGGGTTTGGGTTTTCCTTTTCTCCTATTTTATTTTTGAGTATGGAAAAGTCTCTGAAACTATGAGATTTGGTTTTTTCCTACAAGAAAGGAAGGATTCGTCGAACTTATCTTAGGATTTTAAATCTCAGTGTCTTCCTGACTCCCTGTGCCTGCTACTGTCTTGAAGCTCAAAGAACAGAGCAGAAGTCCACCCACAGCACCTGGTTGTGCACGAAGCATACAACCCCAGCCTGGATTCCGTTAAGCTTCTCCAGGTACACTTAGGGCTGGGTACTTTCCCGGGCAGAGGATGCTAAGTGTCAAAGCACATCAGAGTGCTAGAAACCCAGCGGGCACTCTGCACTGGTCTCATCCTAATGTCCCTGGAAGGGGCCGTGGTCCTTCTGTCTAGTTGTGAGATGCTGTTTCCTTACTACTCCTCACTGAGGAAGAGCACAGCTTGGGAGCAGATTTGCAAATAAGGGACAGAAAAAGGTGAGAGAGGAAAGGTAGGAAGACAAAGGCTGAAAAGAAAGAAAAGGAGCCAGGGTAGAAGGCAGGTAGAAGGTGGGGGAGGCCGGAAACTTGACAGAGAGACAAAGAGAAGCAGGAAACAAATCTGAGATAGGGCAAACTGGAGATAAGAAAGCTCACAGTGACGGCAGAGCCAATGTGCTTGGCTGTCCCCAGCTTATGAGTTCTGTTAAATTAGCCTGGAACCCACCCCACATTTGCCAGACAAGCCACCACCCTACCCCAGAGGGTGACAGCTACTTTCAGCTGCCCTCGAGATCATTTTCCTGAAGCTGCTTGAGAAGTCAGTCCAAAATTGGGCCTGCCAGATTCCAGCATCGAGGGAGAGCCATTCTCCACTGGAAGCAGACAGACTCTGGCTTGGGGGCCAGGACACAAATGCCCCTAATGGGGGCCACCAAGACTAGCAAACGCTAGAACCTCACACCCAAGAGGCAGGTGAGGCTGCCACTCTCATGATTCCGCAATTCCTCACTCAGATGCTAATGCACAGGTTGCCAGGGGGCAAGAGTCCGGGGACCACACAGACTTGAGTCAGAATGGGCTTCTGCCCTCTGGATCCCGACCAGGCAGGAAAAGACTTAACATACATTTAAATATCTCTTAAATGTTTTTTTACAGAGTGAAAAGAGAAAGCACTAGAAACTTACATGGACTGGCAAATACGGCATGAGGTTCAGATCAACAGACTAGAGGAGCCTTTTAGACTTCAGTTTTCTCATCCAGAAAATGGGCTGAAGATAAGCCAACACACCCATTTACTGCGCCGCAGGGAGGAGGTCCTGCCCTGTTCTCTCTGTGCTGGCAAAATCACCAGGTGCCCTGCACAGGCACTGGTTCCTACTGGGTTCCAGTTTTGAGTCGATGTTCCTACTTCCTCTGCACATCCTCCCTTCTCTCATCCTTAATAATTTAGTAAGAGGGGCAGACAGTGCACCGGAAAGGGAAAACATTTCATTTTTGAAAACACGGTCCTTGCAAATTATCCAGCTTGATGTTGGCTAGCAGACAAGGGCAGGGAACCTGCTGGAGACAGGACAGGGCTCTGCAGAACCACGCAGCTCGGGTGTGTCGTCCGTGTCCCCTGTGTGCCAAGTGTGAAACGCGTGCTTTCAAACAAATGGCAGCTACGCCGAGATACCCTGCACTTCCGGCCAAGTGAACGCAGGGGGGTGTCTAGAGTCGGAGGCGCGCACTGAGTTTGCACTGCGCCTGTCTACCAGCTGGTACCACGTCAGGGACCCCAGCCCGGAGCTCCTCGCCTCAGCCCCTCTCTCCAGCTCTCTGTCCAGCGGCACCACGCAGAGCAACGCCATCCAGAAAGCACAACCCTGGACAGTGCATTCTTTCCTGAGCAACTTCATTAAAGGGACTAATCATTTCTGCGGCCCCACGGAAAAACCAATAGCAGCCCCGGCCAAAATCATCTTAAAGGAAACGGGTCGTAAAAATACCCTTCTATCCCTATGCTTGACGCCGTCCTTAAAGAAGAGAAGGGATGACAAAGTGAAAGGGGAAAAGCTGCGATTCTTTTATGTGAAGATTACATTTAAAAATAACCGACTAACGGTCTGCACTTTTCGGGGGCCTGACGTCTCGAAACGCATTTAGATTGATGCAGGCTGGGGCTGAAGTTCCGTGCCGAGTAAACCGTCAAGTGCTCTTAATACGAATTGCAGTTTCTCGACATCTGTTAGGGAAAAGGGAATGGCGAAACAACAATTTAGAGTGAGATTGGTTTTGTTAAATGCATTTAAATTCCAAGATTAGTGGTGTTCTTTCTTTTTCAATTAGCATTCACTTGGAGAAAGGTTACAGATGAAAGAGCTGAGGCAGACATGGGCGCTTTCTTTCCCGCTCTGAGAGGGCACCCTGAAGCCTAGTGAAGCTGAAACAGGGCGAGAGCACAGACTTAAAGGAACTCAGCCCGGTGCCAAATCTGGACGGCAGATCTTGAAGAGAAAGCATTATAAAAATAAATAAATAAAGTAAAATGAAATGGAGTTCGGATTTAATGATCCTGTCCTCTCGGCAGAAAGATCATAAACAACTTTGAGAAAATACAGAGATTTGTATTTTCAAAGCCAGTTACTAAGCAAAATCTGTGCTATTTTTCCAATACATGCCACGACTCCGTTTGAGAGCATAAAGAGCTGTAAGGAGCTCCATTTTTTTTTCTTTTGATAGAAACATAAACAGAGACAAAAAATGTAGGGAATGTTTCACCTGTTTTACTGCCATTAAATAAACCTCATCTGCTACCAAGCTGTTTTGGGTGACATTTGTTAAATAAATACATTTTGGGGAAAACTGGAATCTAAAGAACACAGACACGAAACCAATGTTCTCAAATAAATTTGGTTTGCTTCCCAGCCCAGCACGACCCCCTTCCCTGAGGGCACAGTGCAGTGGTAAATTCAGATTTATACTTTCACCTCCCTATTTTATTTTCATCTTATGCAATACCAACAAAAAGTGGGTGGCATTGTTGCCAAAGTTTCTTTTGCTCTTCTCTGCCACATCTCCCTCTTTCTCTCTTTCTCTGTTTACCCCTTTTCTACCTCCCTCTACAAAATATCTTGATCCTTTCCCCTTATAAGAAACTTAGGAACAGATCCCCTTTTTAGACTGCTCTGTGATTCCACTTTTAACTCTATCCCTGTGCCTATTTTGTGCATGCCTGAAACCTTTAAAGCACTGTTCAATCGTGAGTAAGTCAAAATGCTCGTATTGAGAAATGACAGAAGGTAATCAGTACTACCATCACTTATAATAAAAAAGCTAATAAAGTAACTAAAAATAATGTGCATTATAAGTGTTTTCTGTGGGCCCTGAAAAGCAACAGGGTGGATCACTGTCCTGAAGGTTTCCCATGTGTAAGGTGTCAGCAACGTTGTGGAAATTGTCCCTGGAGAGGATGAGGCAGCTCTGAATACAAGGCGCTGCGCCCTCACTGCGGGACGAGGTGGAGGTCTTTCCAACCCAAGAAAGCAGACGGAGAACCCACACATGCCCGAAGAGTACAGTTCTAGATCTTTCCGCATCCAGGCTCACCCACCTGGCCACCCCCACAGGCAGGACTCTGCTGCCTTCTCAGTGGGCTTCCTTTGAGAAATTTCCTTCGCTGTTCCCTTTCAATTATCTGTCAATTTTCAAAATGCAAATAGAAACACGCCGACATCACTTCGGTACTCACCAACTGATTTTTTCCAAGCACCCAGACCATAAGCGCATGTAGCTCAATATGCTCTCTTCCCTTTTTTAAGTGGAATTAATATTACTGAGCAGATTTTGGTCAGCTTCCAGGAACCTAGAGTGTGGAGAGGCAGGATTTTATTTTAGAAGCACAAGTTGGTTTGAAAAATGTGAACTTAGCCCAACTCCTTCTTTGTTTCATCCTTTTTGCTAGACATATTTTATTTTTCTAAAAAAACAAAGAGAGCCTTCATCTATACACATTTACACACAATTTAAGCCAATGTCTGATTACTATTTAGAATGCTTTAAAAATGCTTTTATATGTTTATAGCACATATAAAAATGTATACAAAGGAAGAAGAAAATGGCTGGTAACTTCGATATCAAAGGTTCATCAATAATAAACATTTGGCCCTAGGTCAATTCACCTTCTATGCATATATATTTTATACAGTTCTGTCCAAAATACTCATAGAAGTTTATATTCTGCATTTTGCCTTTCACATTGTCAATAAGCATCTTCCTTGTATCGTTAACATTTCCTTATTAACATAATCCAATACACATCTGCAACATTTAACCTAGTCACTCACCTATTTGGAATATTTAGTACTTTCCTTTTCCTTTTCTTCATGAGTGCAGGTAATGCTTAAATAAACCAATTCATATAAAACAGTTATGTACCTTGGATTTCTTGCTCGGAGTAGATTCCTGGAAATAGAATTACCAGGTCATAGGTGCTAACATATTTAATGTTCCTGATGTACACTGGCAAATTGCCCTTTATAAAAATTACACAATTTACCCTCCTGCAAGTAACACATGAGAGTTCCCCCGCTCTGAGATTTTTTTTTTAATCTCTGCAAACTCAAATGATAGGAAAAATTGTAACTTTTGCCTAAAATAATTTCTTAAAACATGCCCTAAGCAATAGATTCTTTTTAAAAAGATTTTCATCCATAAAGAAAGATAAAAGCTTACATTCAGGATGTTTTCTGACCTATAAATGCTTTAAAATCATTATGATTCAATGTGTGTGCTAGGGTGTTTTGTTAGAAAACCCATCACAATTTGAATGTGTTAGAGAAGTTGTCCCAGTCCAGGAAAATACTTCACTAAAACACGGATGGTGCTACTATATTGCACACTGTTTAAAGCAGCTCACAGGAGATTGTCAGGCAGGCTGAGGGAGATTCTGAAGACCTCACATCGCTGGGCTTGGTGCTGTGCCAAAGTGGTGGCAAACTCACCCTGAGTGCCTGGGCAAACATGGAGAGTACGGAAAAGAGGCATAAAGAGGCATTTGAGAACCTGGTTTTAAATGTCTCTCTGAAATTTAGCCATCAGAGAACACTCAGCCACCAAAACTGGCAGAGAGGAATCTGTCGAAAGATCCTCAAAGCACAAGAACAGAAGGAAAAAAAACATAAGAAAAACTGATCATTCAGGAGAGCTTGCCAAAGACTACCCACGGGTCACGAAAAATCACCTCTGTGCTCTCCTAGTACAAGGTGCAAGAAGAGAAGATGCAGGACCAGGGATTTAGCTCAGTCATGCCACTGCCTGCCTTGCAAGCACAAGGTCCCTAGTTCGATCTCCGGTACCTAAAAAAAGAGAAGATGCAGCACATCCACGATGCTTGAGTGTCAGCGTGTACCCCTGGGGCTGTTCCAAGATAACCCCGTCGATTCTCTTCCTCGAAGTTCTCTGATAGACTTTGGAGTTTTCCTCAGAGACCCGGCAGATAACAAATCCGTAAAGATCTCAAAATAGTTCTAATGACTGGAGGGGGTTGTGTTTGGGCAGTGGGAATGATCAGTCACTCTTAGAACATACTCAACCACGGACCAACGCTAACAGTGTCTCTGTTTGACCCTGATCACGGAAACTTTGCCCAAAGTTTCTCGCAGCTCGAAAGTAATCACTGCTGCTCCACTGATGATTCAGAATCAAAACAGGCAAAAGCAGTAAGAAAGAAAAGGACAGAAATTCAAGAACCACCAACTCAAAGGAGCTTTCTCCACCTCCCCAAATCCTCAATTCCCTGAATTATCAGATTTTGTGGGACTGAGCACTCCCTTCTTCGGGAATGGCATTTTTCACTGCAGAATATTCCTTCCAGTGATCAGTTCCCGCCTAATGAAGTGTTCCCTAAATTAAATCTACCCTTTGCGAAAGGTTACTCCCCAAACAAAATGAACAAGAAAATGCCTCTAGTCCATATAAATGTCATCCTGCCCTCCAGTAAATCTGTTTTAATCACTGTTTTTAAGGAAGCGACCTCACTGAGTAGGAGAGAAACTCAATTACCCTGCGTAGGAAAGCAGCTGTCAGAAGAGGGGTCACAAACAGTGTCTTCCCCTCCAGAGACACAAGACATAACTTTGTTCTACAAACGATTTGTCCTTTGCTTTTTAAAATCCAGAGATCCCTGTCCCTCTGGTAACAAGAAGAGAGAAAAGCTGGTATCAGCGAAGCTCCAGACATGCCAAGGTTCTTCCCCAGCTAATTCCTTACCACAAGATTTGTAGAGAATTGTGTGTCCTCTCTGTGTAGAGATGAAACCGGAGCCCCGGGGCACTGGTCCATCTTCAATGGGACAGCCTTGGGCAGGAAAGAGAACGGTAAGATTTGCCCCTGCCCAAGGGCATTGGCCCTATTTTCCCTGATTTCTAGAAGTCCATTTAAAAGAATTGGCACTTGCAGGATGATTCTATCAAATGACATTGCACAGAAGGATTGCTTTCCTCACTCTCCAGAGCAAGTCCTTTAGCAGTTTCTGGTGACTGCCTGATGCTACCACCTGGAAGGCAGACAGAAACTAGGACTCAGAGTGCTGGCCCCGAATCAGTATTTAAAGGACAGCCATCAATCGTCACTCCAGACAATGTGGGTTGGAGAGGGACAAGCAGTGCATAACCTGGACACTGATTCCAGACAGGCGTGTGTCTTGGGCTGGGTTCCTGCACAGGCACCGACATGCTTTGCAGAGCCAATGCTCAGAGGAGGGCTTCCATGCTTATGTTTTGGGGAATTAAATTGCATGACTGTGCCTTGCTCTCTAAAATGTGTAAATGTGTAAATTATGCTAAAACAGATTGCCAGTGCAAGTTGAAGAAATGGAAAATATGGTGCACTCTCACCATGAGGGTGCAAAGGGGTGTGGCCTGCCGCCTGGTGTTCAGGCAGGCAGCCTCCAAACTCTCCACTCTGGGGGCTCCGGAAGAGGCTCCGTGGAAGGGTGAGTGAAATAAGGAGCTGCATGACCTTTTTAAAACCCCGTTTCCAGCTAAACGCAATCTCTTCTACTGACACAAAAGAGGTTATGTAAATTATGCACATTATACCAGTTTTGTTTCCAAGTCAGATTTAATTTCCCCAATTTGCCATATCCTAACAGAAATGCCACAGTTCTGTGCCAAATGGTTTTCAAGAAAAAAAAGGTTAAAAAAAAAGTCCCCTCCATATCTCCACAACTCTATAATTACCGTACTTTCTCTGTGTGTACATGTGCGCATACAAATATAGTTGTGTTTCCACGCAACTTTAGTGTTGCTTCAGTTTATTAGGATGGAAGACAAGCCTCTTCTGTGACGTCACAAAACCATCTGACAGCTCTTGATTTCTAACAAATGGAGGGAAGGAGGCTGTGCCATATCTCATAACTTGAAGAGAAGAAAGGGTGAATTTTACAGCCAAAGACTCATGAAACGAAGAAATCATGTGAGAATGACTTTGGGTCAATAATGATTTTATGAGTCATCGAGGCCAATCACCTTGTCTGTTATTGATGAGAAAATTGCTGAAACATACCTAAGGATCAATCCACTCACTCATTCCATGGGAAAAACCCTAAAGAGGTCCAGTTATTTCCTGGACTACACGTCAAGAGTCTGCTAAATACACCCTTGCTAACTCCTTATCCTGTCTTCTCCATGCAGACGAGCATTTGCAGATTCAACAAGATAATTCTGCAAATCGAGACCATATTTCTCCAGTTGCCAAGAGCACTTCAACAATGGAATAAGACTCTAGATTCTAGCTGTAAATTAAATAGATAATGAACGTGGCAAATTTTCCTAAAGGTCACAAGTTGAACCTTGGAAAGGAGGAGATTTAGATACACATTTAAAGGTAGGATTTTCCACCAGAGTCAAGAGGCAGAGACAGGTTTCTGCAGAAACTCACTGACATGGGCAGACCAAGTTAATTGGGAGGCAGGTCTGAGAGGAACACAAAGTCTAATTGTGGACAGTATTTCAGGGTACATTAGGGAGCCCTCTGGACTTGCAGTTTATATTTTCTTGTCTCTCTCTCTCTCTCTCTCTCTCTCTCTCTCTCTCTCTCTCCCTCTGCCTTCCTTTTTCTGTTGTTGCCTCTATTTCCTTTTACCTGCCATGATGAGAAAGAGGTAAGAGGCTGGGGTGTTGTGTGAATCAGCAGTGCCCTGAAGATGTTTTCCTCTCTATTTTAACCCAGAAAGCTGTCTTGCTTGCGGAATAGAAATACAGAGTTATGAAATGCAGTGAAACCAGCACTTCTGGTTTAATTCTTGGAACACTTGGACCTTCCAAGTGAAGAAGTCCAAGTCTATTTGTACTGCCCATTCTGGGCCCTGTGTGGGGCTGACAACTTGGACCAGAGATCCCATGCATCTCTCACAGATGTTATGTGCAGCCAGGACCCAGCAGGGCAGTGCGGATGTCTAAAAATGGCATTACCCATTTCCATACAGGTTTCCTGGTTTGTGAAGGCTCCTCCTAGTTAAGCTGGGGAAGCCTCTGATCAGTCAATAAAAAAGATACAGGATACCCAAGGAAACAGAAGCATCCCTCCCAGCTGGTGACTCCCAACCCTAACCTGGGATTTCTCATGTTTTCAGGCCCTGGAAATTCTCTAAACACCATCAAAGAGCCTCCAAGTGATTTGACCCTAAGTTGCTGTCACTTATAAATAAATAAAATTATTATATGAAAATAATTTCTCTTCACATCTGTTTAACAGTTATCTGGTGATTCTCCTGAGATCAGAGTATACTTATTTGTCCTGATTCCTTTAAAAATTTTTACATTCTCATCACCTAGCACAGTGCCTGTCACTTAATAGACGTTTAACAAATATCAGGTAAATAAAAGAATGAAGCCTGAAGAAATCAATCAAATAGAAAGAGACTGTTTTTGTTTTGCTTTGTTTTGTTTTATAGCACTCAGGAGCTTTGTGCCTCTGAGCATTTGAAACACTTCTCGGCTGTGCTGCTATTTTTCCAAGGATTTTTTTAGACCTACAAACTCTAAATGCAATGTCTCTAAGTCCGTTCAGCCTTTGGATTTAAATGCCCAAATGAAGTCTCAAGGTATAACACGAAAATTAATATCTTTCTAGAGAAGGATGACCTGTGATTCTCCTAGTATTTTATTTTGATTGAAGGTAGGTAACTGTAAATAATACTAAGAAAGGTTTTTTTAGAGCTTGGGAGCACATGCTACGTGGCAGATGTCACCCTGAGCGTTTCTGTACATATCATTTAATCATGCCAGCTATGCATATTATGTCCGCCTTCCTCTACCTCCTGCCGTCTCACTGCAGAACCAAGGACCACATCCAAGGTCACTGAGACGACGGTGGAACTGGCATTTGAATCCATGTCTGTCATTCATGGCAACCACAGATAAATATAAAAATGAAATATTCTCTTAAAAATAACCCAAGATTCGTGAGGATCAATCATAAGTGCTCCGTATTTACCCAGACGCTCTGTCAAAGAATGCCATTTATCAGGAAACTACTTCACAAGAACTTTAACAATTTAGTTCCTCAAGTGATTGATTTCAGAGTTGACTCTCATTAGACTCTTGCAGGCTATGTTTAGCAAAATGGATTATGTAATCCATTTTTCGAACTGAATTTTTATTATCAAATATATTTTCTAGTCAACTAGTCATGATTGAACTTTTTGATGGCTCCAACTTCTAAACTACATCTTACATAATTTTAAAATCCGGCACTAAAAAATATGTTGAGAAACATAAATTAGCATTTCTAGAGCAGGAAGAACGACGCGCATTATCTGAGTTTTCTCTGGGAGAAAAGGCAAAGCTGAGAATGGATGAGGAAGTCTGAACCGATTTCAGGCTCACTGATCTGTCAGGCATCAGATCATCTCTGTGGGCCTCAGTTTCTTCATCTATAACTTGGGCATTAGAAAAACACACCTGGCTTTTCCAGGTATGATGAGTGTGCAGAGAAAATGGCTTTTGTAGAAAGTGGTTCTGAAAGTCTACAGCACAGGCCTGTAAAGAGAGTCCATTCTGCCACAGACGGCCCTGGGAGGGCGGCCAGGGATCCAGTGCTCACCAGGAAAAGCAGATGCCAGCGAATGCTCGAGAATTGGTGTACCTGTGTTGACAGTGTTGAAGAACTTAATCAAAATGGCATGACTGAGGGTACATCTTTTGTTACAAGCCCCATGTCCTCAGCTACAGAATCTAGCACTTTTCACTCTTAACCCTGAAAAGTTGGAGTCCTCATGAACATCTTATAGTGATGAGTGTTATCACCATTACTTTATAGCGATTAAGATGATTGTCATTATATTCTTATTCTGTCCTCTGTTTAAAATCCAGTTTACAGGGCAGAGAGCCCCAATGCCTTTGCGACAGTCGGGTGTACATGCTCTTCCCTGGCACCTTTCCAGCTGGGGTAATTGCATGCTGCTCACCAAAATCTCCCTGTAGTTTTCCCCGGAGAAGGACTCCCTTGTTTCCTGCTCAAAGCCAGCTGTGCCGTGGGGCAGGAACAGCTGCCACGTTGCTACCCTGAGGTGGCACAGGTTCCAGGAAGGCTTGGGTTTTCCTGGACCCGGGCTTTGGAAAAATTCTGTGAGTATCCAGGCATTTTCTTTGCTGTGGGGAGGGGGCGAAGCAAGGAAGCAAAACAAAGAAAGCCTTCTGCTTAATACTTATCAGTAGGGTTGGGGGATGTGGCTTTATGTTTGCATGTTTTTGAAAAAAAAAAACATTACATAAGCTGTCGCCTCTCGGAACAGGGAACTAACAATCTATTTTGTTTCAATTGTTCGGGGTTAAAGATGACCTATTACGCTTTCTAATTAGCAACTGAGTTTCTCATAAGACTCTCCAGTCAGAGCTGGGCTTATTAGAAAACCTAGACCTCTTTGTGCACAGTGATCTTGCAGATGTAGTTTTGAATGAGAACATGGTTCTGTTACATGATGTGTAGTGGAAGGGACTGTGTAGATGCTTGTGGTTCTGGGCAGGGCCCCCATACAACCCAAAGCAGAAGATGAAACATGACACACTTTTGTAAGCCCTCCAAAACTCATACTCCAAGTCCTTGCATTTCATATGTATGTAATCAACTTTTATTTGTTCTTGGATTACATTCTGTGAGCACTGAACTCTTCTTTGCCAATCTGAGCACAATAAAAGAGCCTGAAAGTGTCATTAATAAAGGGCTATGTGGCTTCGACCAAGTATTTATAGAAGTTCTTGCTTCTACCAAGGCTGATTTTGGTGGAAGCAAAGATTTAGAGTTAATAGTTCATAAACAAATGCGACACCAACACTAGAACCTTTGTAGGCTAAAGGTAAACACAAATCCATGCGTTCATTCAGCACTGAGTCCTTCCTGTGTGGTTGACATAAAGTAAACATACACAACCTAGATCAGCTTACCGGGAAACTCTCATGGAGCTGACTCAGCCCAGAGAAGTCAAGAGCGTTATCATCTAAAAAAGAGAAGGCAGTGACGGAGGAAGATTTCTAGAAATAGAAATTTCTAGAAATAAAAATGAATACACTAGCGTTCATGCCAGACTTTGCCATTCACCTTTGCACATTCAGAACCTCAAGCAAGTTGGCCCATGTTCAATGGCTGGACACAAGACCAAGCTAAAAACCAAGCTCAAAAAGTGACATGTGTAGCTACAGAAATGTTAATCGATCCAGTTTCAAAGCAAGATTGACCATCTAGTGACAAAAGGCTCATGTTGATTCTAATTCTCACAGGGTCTCAGAGGTTGCTTAGCAGAACATTGGGGCTCCTAGAGTGGGTAGGGGATTCTAACATGGGGCCATGACAGTTTCATACCACAGAAAGCTCTGGGCAACACTGGCACCATTCTTATGGGCACTGGGAGATCTAGAAAGCTGGACTTGCCATATCCACCCTAGGTTGCTCATCCTCCAACCGATCACAAAGGTTTTATCCCAGATAAATGTGACTTGCAAGTTGTTTTGATGGGTTTGTGCCAACAAAGGACTAAGCTATCCATTGTGGCTGTGATGGTTTTAACTCTGGAAGCAGCATATGATTCTAAGTTTCGCAAGCATGTATTGTCATGTCCGAGAGACACATTTCTGTGCAATCCAAGCTTGATTCACCCTGCACAATCCCCAAGCGTGCTGCTTTCTGGGTCCCAGTCAGTCTGGCTCTCAGTTCTTGATCCTGCATATGAAATTTCCAGGCCACCCACATGTCCCCGGCCTCTTTTTCTTGTCTTTGGCAACTCCTCTGAATGTTCCTTTCTCCAAACATTTCTTACACCTGCCTCTTTCTGACTGTTCTCACTGTAGACTGACTGCCTATGAGCATTTAATTCCCTCTAAATCAGACCCCTAGCTCCATCAAATCACAAATGCTTTATTGAACTCTCTACCATGCAGCCAAGAGTCTGTGGTCCTTAGCATGGGTTTCAGGACCTTCTAGCACTTAACGCTAACTACATGTGGCCAGCAAGTCATTTATCTTTGGACCTGAAGATCTGAACCCCAGGTCCACTACTACTGGTTATAAACTTGAGGGAGAAATAAACTGCCCAAACTCGCGAAGCTTGGTGGTGGCAGTCTGGGATGTCCTTTTGTAGGTACATTTATAAAGGCTCTGAGGTCCCAGCCAGCCCTCTCTCAGCCAACATGCTGTGCTCCCAGTGGGTCATTGTTGTGAACCCTAAAATGCCCTCATCCTGCTAATCTTCTTCCCAGAATGTCCTTTCCCTTCTTGTTTACAACGTCTGCTCTCTTTTGTCAAACCACTGCTCAAAATGCCACTTCCTTGGAGACGTTTTCTGTAACAGAACCACTCTCCACTTTATGTCTACTCCCCTTGAGTTGTGTTCTCTCTCTCTCTCTCTCTCTCTCTCTCTCTCTCTCTCTCTCTCTCTCTCTCTCTCTGCAGCACCTTCCTGCGCCTGCATTTAAAATTTATGTGTTATGTCTTGCTTTGGTCCCCACTAGAAAGAGAGCTCCGTAGCAGTTAAGATCTTTACCCCAAGTAGGTTTGCGATGAATATTTGAGCAATAATAGTAGAGGTTTGAGTGTTTGGAAGGATGGTTTCATGTTGTAAAATATCACAAGAATCAAAAGATCTTCCTCAACTCATGGATAGCATATCAAAATATAAAGTTTTAGTTTGTCTTTGTTTACTTTCCCCATGAATTGGGAACTTAAAAATAATTATCTGTGGCTAATAAGGGTAAGGCCATGTGACTCTGCTCTGCTCCAGAAACTCAGCTGTCTTACAAAAGACAAATCACCCTGGGACCTGCTTCTGCAGTTTTCTGGACAGCCCTCCAAACTGCTGTCCACTCCAGAGCTGAGTATGGTCTCCGGTCTGTCTTCGTGGACAGGAAAATATCAATTAATGAGTGATAGCCAGGGCTTGAGAAGGTAACAGGAGCCAGGAATCAAAGTGGCAGGACAGGAACAGGAGCATCAGGTCCCAGCAGTGATCATCAAGATGCCAGGGGTCTGACTGGGGTTCTGGAAAGAGAAAATGCAAGACAAACGGAAGTGGCTCACCAAGGGGATGGCAAAGCATCTCCTCTCCTCCTTTTTGTCTAAATCACATGTGTCCTTGGCGATTTCTGCATCACCGTGAAACATCGGGGAGGCTCCTATTGTGCAGAGAGAATTCCATCAGAAGTCAGCAGACCTGCACACTTCCCTGAGAGGTCCTGCCCACTTATTGAGCCTCAATTTCCTTATCCACAAGGTGGTTTTATTTCAATAATTCTTGCCTGACCTAAGTCAGCCTATGTAGGGAATTTGTGAGCTAATGTTCTAAATTCTTTCTGCAGCCATGAAGTCCTGCATAAATACAGATTCACTTATCCATCACAAAATCTTATTAAATGGTGTCTTGCTTTGTTTGGTTTAGCTGTTCAGAAAGAAATGTTTATCCTGATCTTGCATTCTGAGAGTTCACAGGAATTTTAAATCTAATTTGATTTCTCTGATTCTGGCTTTCTCTTGACTTCCTATTTTGAGAGTGAAACTAAAGGAGGATCTATTTCTTTTTGGTTTCAGGTTCCAACAGCGGGGCTTTTTTTTTTTTTTTTTTTTTTTTTTTTTTTTTTTTTTTTTTTTTTTTTTTTTTTTTTTTTTTTTTTTTTTTTTTTTTTTTTTTTTTTTTTTTTTTTTTTTTTTTTTTTTTTTTTTTTTTTTTTTTTTTTTTTTTTTTTTTTTTTTTTTTTTTTGCATTCTGATTGCAAGCACAGCCTAACAAAGCCATATTTAAACGCAGAGAAATGTCACTTACATGTTAAAAAGCTCACAGAAGCAAGTCTGTCTCTGTTTAATCTTTGAAGACTCTGCTTAATAAAACGGAGAGATCTTTCTGACGCTGTCCAAAAAAACCTCTGCTAGATTTGATCTGTGCCTATTTTTGACGATAATGATAAAAAGGAGGGGAAAAAGCCGAGTGCATCACAACAATCATTTTTCATTACAGTCAGATATCCCCAAGCTTTAGCGCCATTGGAGTCGATCAGAAAAGATAGGGTATTAATTATGAAAGTGCACTTCAATTTATCAGCAAAGGATATCAAACAGGCCAAACGCCACAGCCTCTCATATAATTTATCTCTTCCTTGTAGGGAGGCAGATAGCAACGATTTGCAAATTGCCTCCTCTGCAAAAAGAAGGGAGGAAAAAACACACACACACAACACACAATTAAAAGCAGATAAGCATCAGGCACTGTGTCACATTTTCAGTAGAAAGCCAAAAGTGGAGGTCTTAATCTCCGGGTTGCTTTGCTGCAAGTATACTCGGTGATACTTTCCTTGATGTGACTACTTAACTCCTATTAAAATTAATAGGGGTCAGGCCTGATCATCGAGGGAGAAAGGGCCTCCTGGCGCGGATAGGCTTCGAGTAATAAGGATTTGGTGATTACTATATTATTTGTCTGTTCATTTTCAGATTATCTTGTAAGTGTGCACTCTTTGTGATCTTTGGTCCAATTATAAAGAATAACATGTCACGTAGGATCTATTTTTATTAAAGCAGTCTTCTCCTCTTGAGAAGCATATAATTTGAGAAGGCATATTGACAGGAACTTAATGCAGAGAGCTCAAAACTTTCTCCCCCACCCCCGAATAAATAGTGTTCTTTATTCTAAACTGGGTGTGACCTCATGGACCAGCCCACAGGAGGGGAAAGCATCACTTCATGGAGAAGCTCAACTCAAATGTGACTTGGGTAATGGACGGAGAACAGACATTCGCTGGAAAAAGTGGCCTAGACTGGGGATGGAATGCTAAATGTGAAAAACCCCAGGGAGCAAGTTAACACAATTTTTTGAAATGCAGTTTATTATTCCGTTAAAGGGGGATGAGGATGAGAACATCGCCCTCAAGGTCCTTACAAAGAAGGTCACTTTGAGAAAAGTACCTGGAGTGTGGCATTGTGGGCACATCCACAGCAATTGCCCTGTGCACCAGGAGCCCTCATCTATGCAGTGAGGAGCCAGGAAGATCAGAAGCATCAGGATCTCTTCCCAGTGATTAGAGTGTGGCTGACTTGATCTTTGTCCATTAAAGAAAGAAATTAAAGAGCAACAATAATAAACATCAGGTCATCAATAGTATCATTTTGTAGGACAAAGGCTATTGTAAAGGCACAGTGGTTAATAGAAACATATTCCATTAAAACAAAGAAAAACACTGTCATGAAAACCATACTCTATCTTTTTTTTCTGCAGAATGATAGAAACATCTCCTCAACTCACCTTCAAGCCTATTTACTTATTTGCATTTATTTATTCATTCACTCTTGTATGGGATTCAAATGCTGGACCTAATATATGTTAGGCAAACACTACTACTGAGCTACAACTTCCAACTCTATGCCTGTTATTTTTAGTGCTTGAATTTTCAATAATAGATTTTTGTCTTCCTGATCTCTCTACTTCTAAGAGACTGTTAAAATCTTCCACTGCAAATGAAAGTCTCTATTATTATCACAGTTCTGCCCACCTTTCCTACTTCGAGAGTGTGTTGTTAGGAACATTGAGATTCAGCATTGTTATAACTTCCTGGAGAATTTCCTCTATTGTCTTGATATCTAATGACATTCTTCTCCTTCGTGCTTCTTTGTTGCTTCAAGGTCTATTTGATGCAGTACTGATATTGCCTTTCCAACTTTCCTTTGGATTATACTTGTACTGTGTTTTCAAAAATCTCTTTACCTACAACATTTCTGTGTCATTACCTATGTGAGCTTCCCTTGTAAACAGAAAACAGATGGAAATTGTTTGTGTGTTTATTTTTAGTGGTCTTTTTAATTTTAAAATAATTGTAAGTTCACATAGAGTTGTAAGAAGCCATAAAGAGAGATCCCATGTTATCTTTATCCAGTTCTTCCCAGTCTGGAAGTCATGCAAGATATTCACATCCAGACTGGGATTAACAACGGCGCACAATCAAACCATGGAACATTTCTATCAATGCAAGGAGTTCTCACGCTCGCTTTGTACCATGCCCTCTCCCTTTCACCCCTCACCACACTACAACCCTGGGCACCATCAGTCTGTTGTCCCTTTTACCAATTTTTTTTTTTTTTTTGTACCTGGGATCGAACATGGGACCTTGTGCCTGTGAGTCAGGCAGCGGAACCACTGAGCTGAATCCTGGGTTCCCTTACACCATTTTTTTTTCATTTCAAGAATGTTATCTAAATGGCATCTACTGTCTGTAACCTTTCAGAACTGATATTTTTTCACTCACCATAATTCTGAGAGCCTTCCACATAGCTGAGTGAATTAGTGGTGACTTTTTTATTGCTCTGTGTTTCATACAGCACAGGCACCACAGTTCAACCATTGGGTTATTGAAGGACACCCACTTTGGGGTTGTTATGAATGAAATCACTATAAATATCTGTATATCGATCCTTATGTGAATTTCAGTCTTCCCTTCTCTGGTATCAATTGAAAACTGAGCATGCAGTTCCTGCATCACAGGGTAACTGTGTGCTGAGAATTTAAGAAACCAACAAGATCTCTTCTGGAGCAGTCGCACCATCTTATGCTCCCACCAGCAAGGGATGAGGGACCAGTTTCGCTCTGTCCTCACCTGCATTTGGCGTTTCATTTTCTATTAGTGTAGCTGCTTTATGGGTACAGACTGATGCCTCAGTGCTGTTTTCATTCACCTTTCCCTGATAAGATGTTGAACACCTTTTTACAATCTGATTGGCGGTATGTATATTCTCCTTAGTAAAATGTCTCTTTTATCTTTGACCACTTTCCAGTTGAGTCATATGAATTTTTTGTTTATTTTTTAATAATTGCTTTTTGAGAGTTCTTTGTGGATTCTTTTATCCCACTGGGATATGCAAAGGTTTTCTCCCACTCTGCAGCTTGTCTTTTTCTTCTTTTAATAGTGTCTTTTTGCAGAGGAAAAGTTCTTAATTTTGATGAAATCAACTTATCAATTTTCCCTTTTATGGATTGCCTGGTTTATGCCAAGGGTGCTTGTCCTCAGATACTGAAGTTTTTTTTTTTTCTGAAGCACAGTTTTATATTTAAATTCCTCACCTATTTAAGATTTAATTTTGGGGTCCGGGGATTTAGCTCAGTGGTTCAGTGGCCTGCCTCGCAAGCGCAAGTTCCCGAGTTCAATCCCCGGTACCAAAAAAAAAAAAGATTCAATTTTTATATAAGGTGTGAGATTCAGGTCACTTGGATTTTTTGTATTTTCCTGTGGGCTTCCAATTTCTCCATCATTATTTGTTGAAAATGTTATCCTCTCGCATTGAATTACTTTTGCACTTTAAAAAAAATCATTCAGCATATTCTGAGTAGGTTTATTCTTGCATATTCTATTCTGTTTCACTGATCTATGTGTCTGTTTCTGTAGCAATACCACAGTTTCCATTACTGTAACCATATACTAATTTTTGAAATTGGGTAGCCAGAGTCCTCTCAGCCTTATTCATTTAAAAAAAATAGTTTTATGTATTCTAGCCTTTCTTTCTCTGTCTCTTTATTTTCACATGAATTTAAAAATAATCTTATCTTTATCTACCAAAAAAAATCTCATCTGACTGAGAATTTTATTGGAATCACATTAAACTTACCTCTCACCATGTAGACAACTGATACTTTTGCTATGTTGAATTTCTCAATCCAAGAAGAAAGTCTCTCCCTTGCTTTTTTAGATTTACTTTTATTTCCTTTATGAGTGTGGCATCATTTTTATCATATAAGTTCTGCGAGTTTTACTAGTTTTAGAATGAAGTATTTTTTATTTTAAGTAGTTTTATATTTTAAATTTGGGTATCTATATGTTTTCTCATAGTATATAAAATATAGTTAATTATTTTTATGTTTTTCTTCTATCCAGGGATTTTGATACACTTGCTTATCATCTCTAGAAATATTTTCATAGATTCTTTGCAATTTCCTACTTAAACTGTTTCTTCTTATTGTCCTCTTAAAGTTTTTCTTTACTTCCAGTATTTCTATGTCACTATCTTTATGCATACCTCTTGCAAATAGAATATAGCTGGAATTTTTTTTGGTTTTACTCCAATAGACATATCTTTCTGAAAACTAGCAAGTGCCATTTATATATATTCATTGTGACTATGGACAAAGTTAAATGTACTCTAATAATTTTTATTTACCCATTTTTAATTTTCTCCTTAATATCTGCCTTTGAGTTTGTTGCCCTAATTTTATTATGGATTTTTCCCTTCTTTCTTGTGTCAGTGTCTTTACCTTTAAAATAAATATTTGACTAAGCAAAGTCTAGTTAACACGATTATTCTCTTTCGTGTTGTAAAGACTATGGATCATTTAATTCCCTCTCCTGTCTCTCAGGCTATTGCTGTCTCATACTTTGGTATTCTGTCTTTTCAAAGCTATACAAATTCAAACTAGTGATAATTACCTTGTTTGCTATACAACTTTGTGCATAGGCAACCAATGCCTTTGCTTGGTGTTAGTTCAGCATCCCTCCCCTTCCCCAGCATCCTTCATCTACACGTACGTCCTGCCTTTTCTCACTGGTTGCTTTTGTCTCTCAGTTTTTACCAATTTCCAGATCCGCTAAGTATGCTTAGGTGTGAATTTATTTTTATTTTTATTTTCCTGCACTCAGTGTGGAGGGGACTGCCAAGATCTCGGCTTCCTCTAGTTGGATGTTTCAGTGAATTGAGTGTGGGGGCTAAATGCGCTTCAGGGAGTCACAGTTCGAGCTCAGTCCAAAGCACTCAGAGCTGAAGAGGCAGCCGTGGGTTGAGAGATGGGGTGGTGTGTAACACATGGAATTACAATCTGTAGTCTGTTCCCCGGAAAAGGACAGTTCTTAAGCAAAATGCACCCTAGTACTTTTAAAGGAACCTCTTCTCCTTGCAGGGGAGCACGGTTTAGCATTTTGCCCTGTTGCTACTTCTGCCTTTCTTCCCCAGTGCTCCCTCTTCTCAGTGTTGCTGTCTCTAAAAGGAAAGGCACCGGAAATCATCTTCTCACCCCTTTGCACCGCTAAGGTCCTATTTAGTTGCAGCTCCAGATTCTCTCCAGGGCTGGCTGGATCATTCCATCTCCTTCAGGTGTTTGAACAAGGGAGCCAGGGCACAATTGCTTCCTGGTTAGACAGGGGCTGTGTCTGTCTTATCATGGAAAACTGTGGTTCCAGCCCCCACCCCACCCCGTTGCTCTGCCTCCTCCTAAGACTTCCCGCTAAAGCAGTGCTAAGAGTCCGCATCTCATTTTGGTGACAAAAATGTCAACAGCATTATCTTATGCATGTCTTGCACAGATAAGGGGAAGGCACATTAAACAATTGGCTCCATTCACTTCTGGTTTGCCGGCTTAGGTCTTTATTTTTAATTCAGCAAAGCTGTGGCCTTTGTCACAAAGGTAACAAAGCCAAACTGAGCAGCCAGCACAAGAGGTGAGGGGTTACATTCTACATGGGGGTGCTTTGTGATTTTTCTCAAGGAATTACAGCATCGGTCAGAAGGAACGGGATGTCCCTCCTTCTTCCAAAGGAAACATCTCTTGTCAATTTTAGTACAAAAACCCCTTACAAAATAAGGAGCTGGCTGCTCACTGGTGGGGTGCAGGACAAGATGCATCTTTATTTGTTGGGTGCTCCTGTACTTGTTCTCCTATCCTATTTCCCAACGCAAGTGTGACAGTCGGATTTTTGCCCCAATACTCGATAATGGGAATGAGGACAGCTAATATTCACTGAGTGCCTATGACTGCCGGGCACAATGCCAGGCATTGTATATGCTGCCCTTCCCTTAGCCTTCAGAACAGCCCCACAAGACAGGTGCTCTTACACACCCTCTCTGTGGATCAGGGACCTGATGATTATGAAGTCACCTAAAATAATCCACCAAGGCACATGCTGAGTAGAATCTTGACTACAAGTTTCTCTAAAACCAAAGCCAGGCTTTCAACTTTTATCCACCCCGATGTAGTAAGAACGGCTCTGCTTGCTGTCCAGAGGGCTCGACACCCTGACCACATTTGTATCCTCCGAGGTGGCAAAGCTGAGAAAGACGCTGAGACATTTGCCCAAGGTCTGGTAGGGCAGGGGCCCATCTGACTGGGCTCCTGGACTCCGGAGTTCCCTCTCACAGCTGCTGTGCTGCACAGGGCCAAGGCGATGGTCCCGTGGAGACATGGGAGGGAGTACGGACATCTGCTCACTTTTACAAGTTTCTTTTTTAAGGAAAGAAAATGCCCCCGGATGAACAAGAATCACCTTCTTTACCACTGTGTTCTGTTTAACCTAGAACACAGTGAATTGAAAACTCACAATTTTGCTTCCTTTTAGGATGAGATGTAGAAAGCCAGCAGAGGTAAGCAGAGCTCCCCAAGCAGGGGCTCTATTTTCTTAGCAGTGGAAGCACACAGGTAAATTCTGTGAATAAATCTCAGGTCGCCATAGGAGGGCTCATGTGAAGATCGTTCACAGTACAGCCATGGAGTGTTCCAGGGCTGCAGGCCCAAGTCACATGAATAATTGTAGCAAACTACTTCTAGGTTTTCACAGCAAAATAGTGAAAACATGGCTCTCACAGGCAGAACAAAGGGCTTAGGAATTTCGCCCTCAGAAAGCCATGTCTGTGTTACATGATACACGCACAGGGCTCATCACGACTTCGTGTGTGTTATGTGTAACAGCAAAAATTGCTAACAAACTAAGCAGACTTCATTGAATTAATTATTGTGCATGCATGATATGGAATAACAGACAGCATGGATGGATAAAAAGACAGATAGATGGATAGATAGATAGATAGATGTAACACCGACAAGTTCTGATGTCTATTGCAAGAATATTAGAAGAATTCAATTGCGCAACAAAATGCACAGTTGAATTCCAATTGTGCAAAAAATAATAATAAATCAACTGCCTTATTGCCACAACCTGTACAATGTAGGGCCGAAGCCTGGGAGAGCGGTGGGATTGAAGAAAAGACAATGAGACCACAATTACTGTTGATAGCTAGGACCAGGGGAAGCCATAGCTTGTCGGGAGAGAATGGCCGCCTGGAGCACCCTGCGCTCTTTGTTCACAGTGGAGGCAAACAGTAAGAAAAGGAGGGGCAAATAGTGCTAAGTGGCCTATGTGGCCTAGGCAGACGGGAGCGTGACTGTTTCATGATCAGCGCTTTTGTGCACAGGAAGGGAACAGGGAAGGATACGATGTAACTGTGTCCTGTTGCTGTGCCATCTCCCCTCTACAATAAGAGTCAAACAGACACAGGTTGTTCTATGGAGGAGAAAGGGAGAAGGGAGGAGAAATCTTCAGGCTCAGCCCCCCGGCACCCTATATATGTAAATACACACACACACACACACACACACACACACACACTCTCTCTCTCTCTCTCTCTCTCTCTCTCTCTCTCTCTCTCTCTCTCACTGTTTTTAGGAAAAGTCTGAAAGGCTCAAGCTTAATCTCTGACTCCCAGGAGACAGAAGAGGCCCACAGTAGATGCTAGAGGGAAAAATGCTTTGTTCTTCATACCTCTCTAGGGCTTATGCTGATGTACCATAGCTTCATTTTAACAACCAAACTTTCCAAGTAACACTGTAATTAAAACCTCACTCATTCACATTTCTAAAAATTCAAGCCAAAAAAAAAACAGATCTAAAGATTTGTATTACACATAAAAGAAAACAAACTTAACTTGTGCCAAATAACTTGGTTAGTTTCTCTACCTTCTTATCAAGATACCATACCTGTTTTAGAGTAACATAAAATAATTAAATATTATAATAAAATATATTCTTAGCAAGTCAGTGAAGTATTATAAATTTGGGGTTCCATAAATTGTACTTACATTGAATACTCATTGAATGATTGGCAAACTATATTTCTAACACAATTTGGCCAGTAAAGTCTAGTCCCTTTCTCTTTAGTGTACGGGCTGTTAAAAAAAAATAACTTCAGCTGAAAACTATTTTACATCTCAATTACTTTTGATTGATGTAATCAGATGGAATCAATTAATAAAGTCAAAATATACAGGGCAAATTAAAAAGCACAACCAACACACACAGTTATGCAGATATAAACAGAAGAGGAGGGAGCAACTATGCTACCTGGCAATGAACATCCAGAGTGACTTTGCAAGGTTAATTACTGGTGCATTCTGCATTAGACAATCACTTTGTTGGGAGTGCAATGCTTTATTTTAATAGGGTGATGGATACCCTAATAACCTTGATTTGATTATTACCCCATGTATATCTGTATGGGACAACTCTCTGAAGAAGATAGGGTGAAACCACTAGGGATTTGGCAAGCCCTGGTCTGAGAAGCTGGTGGTCTCCAGGGAACAAAGAAGCATTCAACAGGTCTGCAGCAGCTTCCCTCCTGCAGCCCTTGGGGAAACTGGTGGTGCCTTGTCCAACTCTGGCAGTCTGTCCTCCTCTTTCAGGCATGTTTGCTATGGCTGTGACCAATAGCATAATCGTGAGCACAAGCTAGCAACAGGGCCTGCTGTGTGGGGTGCGGGTCCACCGGGCTAATGTCCATCTAAGGGGGGGCAAGAGTGCACATTGTAATCACGAAGCAGTCAGGACAAAAGAAGGTGCTCTGTTGGAGAGGAAGGATAGCATCATTCCAAAGGAAGCTCGAACTTGGGAAGGTGAAAATATAGGGAACCTGCAATCGCTTCTCTTGTAGCTGTTATGAAATACATCATGCACTGTCGCTAATTACAGTCGCTGTACATGTAATGCAAGCCCAAAACTCCTTCCTCCTAACTGTCAACTTCACAGGATAACCAGCCTCTCCCCTTCTCCTGTCAACTTCCTCTGCCCAGCCTCTGATGGCTACCATTCCACCCTCTACTTCTAGGAGAGCTGCTTTTTCAGATTCTTTTTAATATCATCATCATGATGAAATATAAATGTTCGGGGTGATGGGTACCCTCACTACCCTGATTTGATCATTATGTAATGGATATCTGAATGGAAACCCCACATGGTACCCATAATATGTAAAATTATCATGTATCAATAAAAAAAAATAAAACATAAAAGAATAGATATGGAAAAATGCCAAATAGACATAGGAATGAGTTAGGGGAGAGAAAGGAGTGGGCAGTGAGCATATTCCAGGGGACAATGTTCTAGCCACAGAGAGCAGAAGTTCCAAGTGAGTCCTTGAAAACATCTGCCCTGACAGTTATCCAGTCAGGGGCTCCCCTCCCCTTGATCCTCTCAATGATCCCCTAGCTATCCCTCGCTGAGCTCCAACTCTCACTTCTGTTGACAGGAAGCAAGATGCAACCAGCTCATCCAGGGCCACACAGCCAGGGCCAGGTGGACAAGGAGTTGGATGGAGTAGGAGGAGGCCTGCCATCTCTGCCCTGAGGTCCCCTGGACCCTTGCCTAGCAATGGCCAGAGCACCACCCCGGTAGGACATCACCCAAGCAGCAGCAGCCTTTGAGGTTCCGGTCACCTTTTCTGGCCATACTGAGAACCCAAGTCCCTGCTAGAGCAGAAGGGTGCCCTCTGAGCTCCGCTCGTTGAGGGGTGCCAAGCAGGAGCTCCTGAGGGTCCTCCTCACCTGGGCTGCCTTTTTTCTGCTGCCTCTCTGCAGGAGCATTCTGCAACACGCCAGCAAAACTCCTCTGCACGCCCTCACCTCAGAGAGGCCGGCCCAAATGCTCTGAGTGTGTGGAAGACCCTGCAGGCATGGTGGGGGGAAGGGTGCAGAAGATGGTAGCTACAGGGGGGCCCCAGCTCTGAAGGTAGACTGCTGTGCACGCTGCCATCCTACACTGTGCCAATGCAAATGCCTCTCCAGGCTGTGAGAAAAGGGAAGGGTTCCGGTGCTCCTGCGTCCAGGGAGGCAATGGGCCAGACTTTGGGGCCCAAAGATGAAAATCATCTCTCCCTCATCTGGCTCTGTGACAGGTCAAGTGCCTCAGTTCTATAACCTGAGGCTTCCTAAACTCTGAAAGGTCTTCCTAGTGACAAAAGAACTGTTCTTTGGATTCTATAACTTCTGTGAAGCATTTGAACACCGGGGTTACCTGTTTATCAGGTTATTCATCATTAGCTATTTCCACATCCCTGGTGGCACGCACTTCTCTTACCAGAGTGAGTGATCAAAGGCAGGAGCTATGCTGTTCCAAATTCAGAGACTTTACACATCACACGGATCCCCTATCCCATTGCTAAATCCTGATTATTTGTGTTCTAGGCCAAGGACCAGGTCACCCCTTCATGGAAGTCTTCCGTGAATACCCAAGCCTTCCGAGAATACCAAAGAATACTCCTCTCTGGAATCCCCTCACGACTCTATGATAGCTCTTATTACACGTACCATCACATTCAGCAGCTAACCTCTCTTCTCTGTTATTGGACTATGTGTATCTTATGGGCTAGGATTATGCTGTGTTGAGTCCTGTATCACTGCCTCCAGAGTCATGCCTGGCAGGAGGCAGGCGCTCTAGAATGGCCTGCATAGGGATGGCATGAATGAATGAATGAATGAATGAATGAGAAAGCCTGAGAGCTGCGTTCTGCCATGGGTGGACAGTAGGCCAGCTGTGAGCTCAAGACCTTGGGCAAGTCATTTGGTCACTGCCCCCAGAAGAGCACATCTGCGAAGTAGAGGAGCAAGTGACCCAATTTCTATGGCCCAGGTCCTCTAGAACAACTACACAGTGATAGATCTAAAAGACCATTGGTACAGGAAGGAGGTGGCTGCAGGGCAGACCCAATTTCACTGTCACTATGCTCAGTCACAGCAAGAGTGACATCAGCTTCACTAATAAAGAGGCAAAACCCTCTGCTCTCTCCAAACCCTGCATGCAATCTTCTCCTGCACCCTCTGAGTCAACTTTCAGGGAGTCAATTGCAGAATCAGAAGTAGGTTTCTGGGTATTAGTGGCAATACAGTCCGAACAGAGAGAAAGTGATCATTTCAGATCCTTTGCATCTGCCTCTCCCTGGCACGTCTTTGCTGAAAGTTCTGCAGGCCGAGGGCTGGGGTGCTGGAATGTAGGTCAATAGCATGCATGCCGTCTCTTAGAACAAATCTCTCAGCAGCGAGTGCATGATTTCCTGTTATGACTGTGGGTCCCGCCAGCAGCACCAGTGAAGTGACAGTGGAGGCTTCTGTCCTGTTTGTTTATAATTCTTAACAATGGGCTTTTGGGGAAGGAGGGACCGATGTTGCAAATGCTCTGCTGAGCTGCACCGGGCACGCGATGCCGTGTGAATAATGCATGCCCACTTTGTGTGTGTGCCCGACGCGAACCGGGTGCGGGGGATGCTGAGGGCTTTGAAGCACCTGCTCTGAACAGCTCCGATGACAGCCCAAGAGTCCAGATAAGATCTGAGCTCTGCCTCCTCCCACCACCCCACTCATCACTCTGCCCCCATTTCCCTTTTTGCATTTAAAATAAGCTCTGAGACTGAGCCACCATGAGATCCTGTCAAAGACGTGGCTTTTGTGCAGCTCCCGAGTCCTTTCCGTCTAGCCCCACCCTGGGTGAAGAGCTGCTGGTAAACCGAGCAGGATGGCAACGGGGCCAGCAGCCTCCCAAAGGGCGGTCCCATCGGTCCCCACGTTGCTGCCCCAAGCTACTCCTGCAGCAGAGCAGCCAGGAGGGTTTGCTTGACAACAACATGTCCCATAGCACACAGTTTAGACTCAAGCCCTGTTCACCTCCTCCTTGCTCCTGCCTGACGCCCTTCAGGGAGGGATTCTGCCTCGGGCTGTATTCACCTGCCCAACCAGCTACAGACAACTTAGAGCTGGTGCCTGCTCTGCACTGGACTCCCAGTGCCCTGTCCTGCAATGGCACCACAGGGCTCCAGTTCTCAGTTACCGTGACTCCCTTGCTCCCTCGCATCTGTGTGTGCTGTGGTTCTTGTCCCTCCCAGCAGCCCACACGGCCAACACAGTAATACATAGTCAGCCCTCACTGCCATCCAGCTTCATTCTGGTACATTCTATGCATTGTTTATCTAACCCTCAAAACAAGACCTTCAGGTCCACACAATTCCCATTGTCATCACTGAACCTCAAGGTGAAGAAGTGACTCGGCCAAGGTGATATATGGAGGACTCAAGTACAAAGCCATTATTAACCCAAACATCACATACACAACATTGTACTGCATTTCGCCAAATCCCTCCTACCTCTTCCACCATCCAAACTCCGCTGGGGACTCTGAAATGCTACCAGTGAGACTGAAGACACACATTCCAGAGGACATCCTCCCCACTTCAGAATTCTCCCTCTTCCCTCTGATGCCCAGGCTGGGATGTTCTTCCTAAGCATGGATACAAGAAAGCTTTGATGTCTATTAAATGCTCATTCCTCTTGGAAGCCCCCAGAATCCCAGAGATGTGGGCAGTGTCCTCTCTATAGCACATTCATCAGTACTGGAATGAGTGTTATCACCACCCCAGATGCATCACTTTTATTACACCATGGGTACAATGTACAATTCTTTTCATGAACTACCGGATTCAGACATAACATTTGATGAAATATGTATAGGGTATAAAAAGCCAAAGTACGACACAGCACCCATATGATAAATTTAACGACTGGAACCTTTTGCTTTCCATCCTGGCTTCTTCCCTGGCCTTTTCTGTGAGCAGCTCTTCTGCTCTGTGTTGAACGCACCCTTATTTCCTTCAGACCTTTACCACTTGTTTGTATTCCTAGAAATTATTGTTCAGCGTTGCATGCTGCTGCTGAACTTTATGTAAATGGAATCTGCTGAATGAATTCTCTTGACAGCGTGTGTTGATTTTCAGTGGTTGTTGTTGCTGGTTTGTTTTGGATTTTTGGCTCACGATTTATTATGTTTCTGAGATCTATCCATGTTGTCATATGTACCTGGGCTCCGTTTGTTTTCAGAGCTGAACAATATTCTATTGTGTGACTCTGCCAGAGTGTACTTACATATTCTACTGCTAGTGTGCACTTGGGTTGTTTCCAGTGTTTTGCTACGACAGGTGCCTCTGGACTGATTGCTCCATGAGTCTCCAGATGGAGCTGCTTCTCCAGTGTGCACACCTGAGAGAAGGAGCGCTGGAACGCAGGATGTGAACAGATACAGTGTTGCTAGATACTGGCCAGTTATTCTTCAGCACGAGCATGACAGTGTGTACCCCTTGAGGGATTCCGAGAGTCTCCCTTGCTCCATATTACAGCCAAAAATTCTTATTGTCAGATATTTACAATTGGGGCTCTTATGGTAGATATGAAATAGTATCTCATAGTTTTAATTCACATTTCCCTGTTGTTCAGGAGGATCACACTTCTTCCTCTGCCACTGGCCATGTGAGTTCCCTGTTTTGTGAAGTGCCTGTTCAGATCTTTTGCCCATTTTTCTATTAGGTCACTTGTATTTTCTTCCTGATTTTTAGGAGTTAGTTATTGATGCTGTGTACTAAAAATTTTATCTTCTGCACACAAAATAAATATCTATTCCATTTTATGTTTATATTTGCCTTTATTTTGCTCTTTTTAATTCATTAAACTTTTTCTTTAAGAATTTTTAGTTTTGTACTTTGTATCATTTACTTATTACTATAAATGAATCTATTGGGATAGTGTACAAATTACAATGAATATGTAGATCAGTTTTGGAGGAATTTTCACAATACAGGTCATTTCATGGATGATCTTCTGACCCATGTACCTGTTTTCTCAATTTCCATTCATCTTTAATGAATTATAAATTGATGATTATATTACTCTACATGATCATCTATTACTTGTACTATTTTTTTCTTTTCACAGATCTTTCCTAACTTAAAATTCATTTTTGTGTATAGTGTCATAGAGAACTCTTTTTTCATATGATTAACAAATTGTCTCAAACCATGTATCATATACAACCTGCTCTTTTGCTACTGATCTGTATTGTCAATATTGCTTAAAAGAAACTCTCTCGGTCTCTCTCTCTCTCTCTCTCTGTCTCTCTCTCTCTCTGTCTCTCTCTCTCTCTCTCTCTCTCTCTCTCTCTCTCCCTATCTGTAACTGGTATGTTTCATTTGTAGGTTTGGCTGACCCAAGAGCAATATCATACTCTGTCAATTACTATCAATAAAGTAATTATTGATATTTGCATTTAGCCAATCTTGTTCATCTCATTCAAAGCACTCTTCCTTTTCCTGCCATCTGCAACATTTTCAGTGCCATGTAGGTTATAGAATCAGCCTGCCAATACACACACACACACACACACACACACACACACACACACATGCACATGCACACAATCTATTGGGAAAGTGTATAAATTACAATGACTCTGTAGATCAGTTTTGAAATAATTTGCATGATAGCAGTCACTGTACAGGTGCTGATCTTCCAACCCAAACATCTGTTTTTCTCAGCTTTTCTAGGTCTTTAAAGTCTTGTAATAATTATCTTTTCTCATTTTCTTCATAAGGACCTTGAAGATCTTTTGTTAGATGTATTTCTGTTTCTTCTATCTTTCATGCTATTCACAATAATATACCATTTCAATCATATTAGCTGTTTCTTATCTGAGCATAAAAGTATGACTGATTTTTGTAAGTTGATTTGGGAGCCAAAAAATTTGCTAAACTCTGCTACAAATTCAAATGATGTATCTGAATAGGTCATTTTGGATTTTCCACGTAGGCAATCATTTTATTAACAAAGGATGTCAGAGGTATTATTTCCTTCTCAAACCTTGTGATTTTTTCTTTATCCTGATGAAATAGCTAGGATATCTGGCTCCAGGACAACTGGGGACTGGGAAATAGAGGATGTTCTTTCCACCCTGACCTCAAGGAGACTGAGTTAATGTTTCTGGTAAGTATGCTGCCTGCCATGGAGTTTATGATTCGTGTTTCCTTCTAGTTTGCTAGAAGACTTTTCTCAGGAATGGATGTAATTTTCATCAACTATTTAATTCTGCCTATAATTGAGGAGGTCACATAAATTTTCCTATAGTAGTATGCCCTGAGTAGGGCATGTTATATTCATTATTGTCTCCATAGTATTAATCATCTTTCTGTCACTATAACAAAATGCCTGAGATAATAAACCTCCAAAGAGGAAAGGTTCATTTTTCACTCAGAGTTCTGGAAATTTCAATCTATAGGGATTGCTTTGAGCCTGCAGTAAGATTTCATGGCAGAGAAAAAACACTCACCTCATAGCCAGGAAGATAAAGATGGAGCACAAGTCCCACAGTCCCCTTCAAAGTCACCCCAAGTCCTAGATATCTCCCACCTGGCCTCATCTCTCACAAGCTCAGGTCCCCCCACCTCCCAGTGTCACTACTCTGCAGATCATCCTGGAAGAAGCTATGGAGGACTCCAGATCCAAGTAGTATTAAACCATCAAATATTCACCTGAACTTTCTTTGCCAAAGGGGACCTAACTTGGGCATGATGGGTGGTCCAGGTTATAGAAACCTGCTTTCTACTGATGTACATTTTCTTTAAGGGTTTTGCACCTGTATTTACAGGGAGATTGTCCTGTGATCATAAGGTCTTTATGGGATTGAGGTATGTTTAACCACAAAATATACTGAAGTATGTATTCTCCTATTGTGTAATTTGTCAAATCTGTATAGATCAAAAATATTTATGACTTTATTCTGTGATAGAGTCTCCTACTTAAACCACTAGGGCCAGAATACTTTAGTGGGAAGTCTAAAGTTTGATCATATTTTATTCCCTATTAGAGGACAACTCGTATCATTTTTTGTGGTTTTGTTGTTATTATTGTTGTTGGTGTGTTTTTGTTTGTTTGTTTGAGGATAGACCATGGGTCCTTGATCTTGCAAGGCGGGTGGTGGAACCACTGAGCTAAATCCCTGGCCCTACTCATATCTTCTTTAATTCTTATTGAATCAACTTCATTAAATCATGTTTTTATAAAAATTTCCTATCCTACCTAAAAGTCAAGGTTTATCACTGTAAAGTTATTCATATCTGTGACAATTTCAATGTCTTTAGCTTGGAAGTTAGAGCTTCCTGTCTCTTTCATGTATTATTTATACCATCTCTCTTTCTATATCCCATGTTTTGAGAAATTCTTCAATTTTTGCCGCTTACAAAAAATCATTTCCTAATTTACAGCTTTTGTATTTATATTGTTTTTAGCCTCATACTGTGGAGAAAGAATAAGCTCATTTTTTTCAACCTTTCTTCTCTAATAGAAGAATCTTTGAAAGATATATATTTCCCTCTAGATACTATTCTGGCTGTACTGAACACATTTTAGATGGTTTATTTTTCTTATATTACACAATAGATGGCTATAATTTCCAGTGTAGTTACTATTTAGTATATATGTTGTTTAAAGCTATCTAAGTGTACAAAGACATAGTGATTTTCTAGATGTATTTTCAGTGTTGGTGCTAATTTCTCATTTTGGTGTCACAGAATGTAGTATAAATGAGACTTACTTTTAACCTAGTGTGTAGCCAGTTTTCTATTTGTTCTGTATAGGTTTAAAAAATGTGTATTCTACAATTGTAATTCTATGATTATTTTATTCTGTATATGCACATTGATTTGATAAAAAGTAACATTTAATATATTACTCTTCAGCTAATATCCCAATGCTTCACATGAAATTTCTGCAAATCTTACTATTTTCCATCTTTTATAGAGCAGGCCCAATGAGGTAAATGACTTTCCCAGATTTCACAATGAATAAATACTGATGCCAAGACTTGAACCTGGATTCAAGCAATACTGATTTTCAAATAGGCTAAAATTTATATTTTGTCCTTATGAATATTTTGTTGTCCATATTGATCAGGTAGGAAGAGACATATTCAAAATCTCCAACTTTAAAGATGGATTTGTCTCTCACTCTGAGGTTTTGATTTTGGTTATATATGTTGAGATTATTCTCACAGATACACTGGTTGATGTAATTGTTATCTAAGCCTTTGGTTATTATGAGGCTATCTTCGTCTTTTTCCACAAAGTTCTTTTCTAACGTAGGCTTGCTTGAATAATTGCTGCTAGGAAAGTCTATTCTACCCACTTAATCTCAAGCTACCTATACGCCTATCTTGTAGATATCCTTCTTCTAAACAGTATACACTCAGTGTTATGCTTTATCCATTCTAACTTTTATGTATTTTGACTGAAGCATTTAATGATGTTTATTTACTATAAATATTTCCACATTTCATTTGTATCAATCTACTTCATGGGGTCTAGGGACTTCCTTTTCTTCATTTGTTTTATCTAATTACTTCTTGTCTTCTCTTTGATTGTCTTTTCCTTCTTTTAGTTTAAACATTAAAAACCATGTTTGCTATCTTTTAATTGAAAGCCAAGAAATTTTAAGATTCATATTTTGGTTTTCACTAGAAAGAACTACTGTATGTCTCTACTTCCTTCCTGAGCAGTATCAAAATTCTGGAACAATCCAGCAAGACATTTCTTAATTTTTGTGTATTAATATTTGGGCATTTTGTGTTGTAAAACATCTTTGGTATTTTTAATACATCCAGTGTTTGATTAGATATCTTCACATAAATACCACTTCTTTTTTCATCTTTCTTTGATTTTCAGATCTTCCTGGACTTACTTGACTTCTGCCTGAATGATAACCTTCAGTATTTCTTTAGACAGAGTCTGACAGTAGTTAAACTCACTCTATTTGCTTTTTTTTTTACTAAAATGTCTTAAATGCACCCTCATTCTTGATATAAATTTTCTCTGACATGCACAACTCTTAATTCTTGGTTGACAGTTATTTGTTTTCTGTACATAGTAGACATTATTTTCTGTCTTCTGGCTTCCATTCTTGCTCTGATTACCTTCAGATTTTAAAGGTTATCTCTTCTTTTCCTCCATAAATTTAAAAAATTTTCTCTTTCTCTTTGTTGTTCTGGTTTTCACTATAATGTGCCTGTGGATTTGTAATATTCAATCTAGGATTTATTTGGCATGCTGAATTTTCAGATTGATGTCTTTAATTAGTTTTGGGGAAATTACAGGTATTATTATCTTTTAAATTCCACCTCTGCTATTCTCTCATATGCTGTGCTTTTGGGACCCTGAAGATAGATAGATAGATAGATAGATAGATAGATAGATAGATAGACAGACAGGCAGGCAGACAGACACACACATAGATGTTAGGCCTTCCTACTGCATTCTCAGTGTTTTCTGGCCATTTTTCCTCTTCTTCCTCTTTCTTAGGAACATTCAGGACCATCTCTTACAGATGGTTTTCCATACCATTGAACCACTCACCGTTTGTACCTAATCAACTGTTAGATAGTCATTGAGATCTAACTTCTAATTATCATTTTTAAAATGTTTTTCTTGTCTATTCAGTTCTTTTAGTATGCCTGACCATTCATTCTTGCCATTTCTCAATGCATCAAATTTTTGGTGTTTTCTTTTATACTGCAACACATTAAAAATTCTTATCTTTCAGCAATCTCACTGAGGTATAACAATATACAACGAGTTTCACATACTTGAAGTATACAATTTGTTAAGCTTGACATAGGCATGTACTTGTGAAACCATCATTGACAATCGAGACAGGGAACACATCCACCACTGCTGAGCATGCTCATTTCACCTTTCCTGCCTGTCCCCTTCTGAGTCTCTCTCCCTGAGCAACCACTGATCTAGTTTTTGTCACTACAGATTAAGTGGCACAAGAAAATATGTATTCTTTGAATAAGATAATAGGAATATGCATTTTTCCAATCTTGATTCTGTCTGTTGTATTGCTGGATCTTACTAATAGTCCCTTATTTCATTTTTTGTGTGTGATTTTCAACTTATGAGCTCATTTTTAAAGAAAACTTTTTAGAAATTCCTTAAGTCTGCTGTGGAAAATGAGTTTCTGCCAAAAACCAATCTGTGTCGGCTATTGCCAGGTGCCTGAGTGCATGATTGGGCTGAAACCATTTTATATTATTTTCCAAGAGATGTTATAGTTTTACTTCCCATTCATGCCATAGTTTAAGACAGGCAATTTTCCTCAAAGTCTCTGGGAAAGCAAGTTTATGTCTTACCCTGAGGGAGTAGATATTTGGGGGCTGGGCTCTGTACCTGTGGATGTGCTGTAAGTCTTGGGTGTCATCTCTGGCCACCCTGGCAAGCTTACATCAGTGATGGCAAACCTTTTAGAGACCAAGTGCCCAAACTGCAACCCCAAACCCACTGATTTATTGCAAAGTGCCAATACTGCAATTAAACCTGCATATCCAATGCTCTGCTGCTGGGGCAGACAGGGCTCTGAGTGCCCTGCCCTCTGCAGCACATGTGACACAGGTTCACCATCACTGCCATAGCCTTTCAGAACCCAATGAACCTTCTTCTACCTTGCAAGGTGCAATCAGGGTGAAGGCAGACTCTGGGGTCCCACTGATCTCTGAGTTTTCACTCTTGCCTAAGCCTCAGCTCCTGGGTATCCTTCACTGTCTTCGTTTTGTGTTCACATTAATGTAGCTCATTTCCTCCTCACACAGCTGGAGATGGGAGTGGTTGGACCCTCTCAGCTTTCTGTTCTTATTTCATCCAACTTTCCCTGCCCTACAGCCAATGACCAAGTACTTCTACCATATGATTACCCATAGCCCTTTTTAAGAAATGCATTTTCTAGAAACTACAGTCCAGAAGAGCTTTGTTATCATGGAAAAATAATCCTCACATAGATGTCTAAAAAGTTGTCTCTTATTTACAAATTCATGGTCTAGAATTTTACCTAAGCTTATTTTACTTTGATTTTTAATCTTACTGCTAAATTACATATATGAAGCATTCCAATATTTCAAATAAAGGGTAACATTATTCTACCTTGAATAGTGCATCTTCTATCCAAGGTAGAACTACTAGTAATGCCTGAACATATGTGTTCTGTCCATTCTTCGTGACTACTAAAAATTATAATTATGAACATAATTTCCATCACCAATGGGATTATGCGGTTTGTGTATCTTTGCTTCCTTTCCCTATTAAAGTGTATTAATCATAGTAACAATAAAGACAGTGTATTTATTGAAGGATTTCTCCAAGGCCAAGCACTAAGCTAAGAGTTAAAAATGCACAAATATAATGAACAGCCATGACAACCCTATCATTGTCCCCAATTCTATGTGAGGAAACTGAGGCACAGAGAGGTAAGTGACTTACTGAAACCATAAAATGTATTACCTGGCAGATCCAGGGTTTGTTTCTGGGCATGTTATTCCAAAGTCCACACTTTTAACTCTGTATAATTTTTACTGCCTTGCTTGATTTGATTTCTAGAGTGGGCTTTTTGTTTGAATGGTCAGGCTCATTTAAATTGACTATTTCTATGGTTTCATCAGTAGACTATGAGTCCAGAGATAGAGAGGGGCCTGGAAAACATACTTCCAGAGCAGACGAAGACCAACCTTTGAGTATGCGTGGACTATTGACTGGGTAAATACAAACATTCTTAAATCCCAATAAAAATCCAGTTCTATATTAAGGTGACCCCAGAGGTGCCTCACTGCCCCAGCATTTGCATATTCACTGCCTATCTCCAGGGTGTAGGGAGCTCTGCTTTGTTCTTTAAATTGATGGCTTATAATTAATATTATCAACAAATATTAAGACCTAGGACCTCAATGTTGGCACACTGGATGCCTAGAGAGAAAGGAAGAACAAAATCTTGACAGTGGTACCTTCAAATCCATATACACAATTATTATCATTTTAATTTTTATTTGGTTCCAAGAAAATTACCCACAGGAAGTATTACACCCAGACATTGCTTCTTCATTTCCTAGGTGTTGGATGCTGGGCGAAGTATTTATATCCACTGGTTTGCTCCATGCTCCAGTACCCCAGGGACAGGGCCACTGTTACTGTCCCCATTTTACAAGGCAGGAAATAGAATTTTGAGAGCTTTCTCAGGAAATGCGGTGTGGGGTCTCCCTCCCATAAAGAAACAAGCTGACGTTGGAAACTGGCCCACTCCAATTCCAAAGCTTCCTTTTCAACCAACTTAGACTAATTTATTTACATTACGGAAGAAGTGCTGCTCACAATTGCTATTTTATGGAATTCAATACACCTTTATTTTATACGGTATAGGTGGCAATCATCAAAACAACTGAGAAACATAAGCTGAGGACATGCGTCTCCTCACCGCATATTGTTAACAAATCACTCTTTGCAGCGTTTTTCCAGTTTCAGCCACAAGTTCACATAGTACCATTCTACTCTCCACTTCAGAGCAAGAGGTTCTGAGTGAACATGAGATAACGACAGACACGCACATCAGGAGACATCTGGAGCTCCCTTCGGGAGCCTTGGAGCAGCACAGGCTGGTTTGGACACTCTGACAATGGGGGACTCACAAACCTACCATGAGAAACTGAGAAAAGATCTCACATTTCCTGCCAACACCAATGTTTTTCTGAATGTGGTGCCTGGTTAAGGTGCTGCACTGGATTTAATGTTACAACAGGTTTACCATCTAGGGACTGAGGGAACAGAGGGAGGAGGGGCAGGAGAGGCACCCTGACTCTTCGGCGAGTCCAAGAGGAGCACAGAGGACCAGAGAACCCATCAGCCTTCTCTGCATTTAATGGAGTACTTTCAGAGAGTTCTAAAAAATGTAATACTTATAAATTTAAGATCCTCATGAGGCAGAAAGAAAGATCAGAGAGAGAAAAATCAATCCTAGGGAATGAAGAGATCTAGAGGACATCTCTTCCTTCCACTGGCAGGTTGAAGACAAGGGCGACAGTCTCCAGCTGGCAACACTGCACCCCAGGGTGAGGAGCTCAGGAACAGCCAGCTTTCCCCTGGAAAGCCCAGCTTGGGGACTCCCAACCCTTGGCCTGGCACACAGGGCTCAGTGCCTGGCAGCTGTCTTGATCCTGGGGCTTGGGACTGGTCTACCCAGCCACACTTACTCCCTGCACACCCGGGGCTTAACCCACACCTTCCTAAATAGGGACAACTGAGATATTTAGACCCCAGATACCACCTTGACCAGAGCCTTACAGTCTACCTCCCTGTGCCAGTTAGGTTCATAGTTTTCCATCAAAAAGAAAGGTTTTGGATAATAGGACTATGTGTTGTTGTTTTTCACTTATCACTGTGAGATCCAAGAAAAATTATGGAACCCCTCTGAATCTCAACTGAATCATCCACCAAATAAAACACTGTTGTTATTAATAACAGACTATCCACCTTGATTGATCTCACTGTGTCCTAATGTTTTATTAAGCATATTACATCATTTTCACATAGAATCTTCAAAATAACTATGCAAGGTAAGGAGTTCAGATTAGAATACTGTTTAGAAACACTAGTTGTGATCAAAATATATGATGAATGTTTAATTTTTTAAAAACTTACTGCAATAGAAGACGTATTGCCATTAGTCCCCCTCAAAATACTCTCCCTTGCTTCAAAAACACTCATCCCATCATTTTTGCCACCTTCTGGAGCAGTTCTAGAAGTTTACTTTCACGAGTGCCTTTACAAAGCCTGATCAAAAACTGGAGTAAATGCCACAGTGGAGTGCCATCTAGGAGAGAGGCAGGCTTGTAAAAACATTACAGTGTTTCCTCATCCACCTTATTCACCCAGTCTGGCACTGCGTAACTACTGGCTCTTCCCCAAAGTCAAAATGACCATGAAAGATAAACATTTTGAATCAATTCAGAACAGTGAGGCAGCCAAGACAACACAACTAAAGTTACTCAACGAAAAGGATCTCCAGAATGGCTTTGGACAGTGGCAAGAACTATGGGATAAGTGTGTTTTAAGCAAGGGGGAGTTTTTTGAAGGGGGCAAATGACCATGTGTCGTCTTTTACTGTAATAATTTTTAAAGTTAAATCTCACCTTTACTTTCAATCTCACTATATCCAGAATGGCTTTACAGTGGCAAGAACTATGGGATAAGTGTGTTTTAAGCAAGGGGGAGTTTTTTGAAGGGGGCAAATGACCATGTGTCGTCTTTTACTGTAATAATTTTTAAAGTTAAATCTCACCTTTACTTTCAATCTCACTATATATATATAT
>NW_022900933.1:35868010-35888897 GCF_012274545.1 Fukomys damarensis | reverse complement strand
CCTCCCAGAGTTCATGAGAGGAACCAGGAAATGGGGTGTGTGTGTGTGTGTGTGTGACTTACTTAGCCAAATGTAGGCACATAGTAGATCTACAAAATAACATTCTCCTTCGCTTGCCAGGGGTGAATAAATAGGACAAGGAAAGCAGCAACAACAAAATCTTATGAAATTTCAGTAAATTAAGTAATTATCGAAGTGATTTTTATGTCATTTATATCTGTCACCTTTGCAAATCTATGGTGGAAGAAATAACACAACACATGCCTACATACATGCACACACATGCACAGACACGCACACACTCTGCAGAGCAGAGAACAGCTGTTGGTCAGGGTTCACGTCCACTCCTGCCTCTGCACACACCTGTCCACATTTCCCAGTATCTTCCATTGGCTACAGGGTTACGTCTTACTATTGGAATGGGATAAACAGATGAGTGTCACTTCTGCTGACTTTTCAGGGACAGCCGGTCTACCTTGTACCTTCCACCCGCTTCTACTTGTTGGATACAGCAATGGGCTGATGCTAGTGGGCAGCAGAGCCATGGGTTAGAAAGTGGCTTCTTGAGTCCCAGCATGAAGTCCACATGCCTGCAGACCACACAAATCTTTGTTGGATGCCTTTACAAACTTGGGGGTCTTTGTTTTTCAGTGGTTTAAGTGGTCCTAACTCATGTCCACAGGATTCACGCAACACATAATTTTTGAGAATTGTGGCCTTTTGTAGACTATTGTGACCACCCATTGAAGGTCACTTTTTCCAAAGGTCTTTGGCTCACTTATGAGACTTATCTGTATAAAACAATTTTTGAACTCCATTTAAAACCATCATGGAACAAAAGGTGCCCATTGGTCATTCAAGTCATCAACAAATATTGATGACAGGGTACTCGTTTTAAGTGATGGAGAGTCAGGTCAAAAGAGTGAATCATTACACTCAGAGAATTTATTTCCCATGATAATGACGTGGCTGGTTTCTGTGATTTATTTTTTCTCTTCATTATCTTTGGCTTCTGATGACTTTGTAGTTGACACTGCAGATGTTTCAGTGCAAAGCATGCATTGGCAAACATCTGCCAGCAGGAGGGAACCCAGAGGTGGTGTGGCATAAGCCTCTGTGTTGCCATTTGTCCCCGCCTTTCTCCTAGATTCTCGTTATTACTGAAGGCTGGGTATGAACACCACATTTCTAGTCTCTTGAGACCTAGCTAAACTATGTTCTGCCAATGGGAAGAAGCAGCCCAAGGCTGGAAGGCAGGTGGAGGAAGAGCATGGCGGCAGCTAGTAAGGGCAGCCTGCCCAGCAGGTCCACTCAGAAACATTCACCAAGCGCCATCTTGGTGTCAGTCCTGTGTGTCACAGACTCTAGTCAAGGAGGAAAGATGCACAGGTCCAGAAATGACTGCACTGCACCATGCTACCTGGAAATATACAAGCAGCAAGTTCCTAGTTGTTGTAGAAGACGTTCCCTGTGCTGGAGGACTTTAGGGAAGCTCCACTAAGGAAGTGATTTTGAACCTATTCCCCAAGGAGTCAGCCCAAGATCTCTCTCCAGGATTAACCACTGCCGGAACATTTCTCTGTCAAGGCCAGAAAATACTGGGGATCCTCCCTCTCTTTTTTGAGTCTTTTGCATCAATAGGCTTTAAGGTGTATAAGAACTACAGGAATTTCTCCCAGTCTACATGACTCATCTTATGACTTTGTGCCAAAGATGGTAGAATGAGGACATCCATCTTGGATTCTACTACCTCCCTGGGGCATTTAGCAATTTTTGTCTAGCTCAGTGGTAAAATGAAAGACCCTCCCGACTCTATAGCCAACACCCAGCAGCATTCCAGCCAATCAGTCTCTGAATGGTTGTGTGATCCAGGAGATATCTCTGATTTTCCTTTATCATCAAGGTCCTCATCTTCAAAATGTGGATAATAATGACACCTACTTACTAAAGCTGTTATAAGCACCAAGTGATATGAAGAACAGGAAGGCCAAGGACAGCGCCTGGCATGGGGCAAGTGTTCTGCAGTTGGTTTTCAAGCAAATGACTGCCTCCATCATCACCATCACCATCACCACAGTCATTGTTAGTGACAACAGCAGCATGAAAGCCATAAGCTGAGTATTATTTAGCTGTCTCCATCATCACCACCACCACCATCACCACAGTCATTGTTAGTGACAACAGCAGCATGAAAGCCATAAGCTGAGTATTATTTATTTCAGGGGTGATGCCACCCTATGTATATACTTTTTTTTAATGATCACAGCTCCTCCCATTATAATGACTTCCGTTTTATATAAAAGGGCTATAAGGCTCAACCTGATAAACTGTGATTCAAAGTAGTAAATGGGGCAACCAAGGCAGAGGTGTCGTTCTGCCCACGCCCAGGTTCATCTGCTGATGTCCAGGTTCTTTGCCCATCTCTGAAGCTCCAGGAACCCCATGGGGACAGAGACTCCTGTGCCACATCCAGCCTAATGCCATTTTCCCCACATGCTAACTATGGTCCTTGGTGCTGACAGTAGGGCACTGTAGGGCAATGGCGACCTCGGGTCCCATTCTAATTCTGTCACCTGAGTCCAGGAAAGAATCAGGGCACAGCTGTGATGACTCCATTGTTTCTTCCCCAAACTGCTCTGCTGAAGTCTTAGCCCCCATGACCTCACAAGGCCACTGTCCTTAGAGACAGAACCTTCAAAGAGGTGAGTCAGGTGAAATGAGATTACCCAGATGGGTCCTAAGCCAGCAGGTCCTCAGGAGAAGAGCAAGAGCCCAAGAAGGGGAGCAGACAGAGGCAATGCCAGGCAAGGATCCTATAAGAGGGCAGCCATCTGCAAGCCCAGGGGAGAGGCCTGTAGAGCAACCCACCCCGCTGGACCTTGGACCTGAACTTTCAGCCTCTAGAATTACAAGAAAATAGATTTCCACCTGTGAGGCCACCGTGAGTGGTACTTTGTCACAGCAGCCTGGTCAGCAGTGGGGTGGCCCAGAAGCCCTCACACAGGGACACAGACAGTGTGCCTTCTGAAGCGGCTTGGACACAAGAGCCTGTGGTGGTGGAAGCCTGACGCTGAGCAGGCAGGGAGACCCGGGGAGGCAGAAGGCTCTGCATCCACTCTGGTTCTGGTTCCTTCCCTTCCTGTGCTCACCACAAGGAACACAGGCGGCAGCACCACCACGGTCCGGGGACCTGGAGCCAGCCAGGCTGGGGGTCCCAGTCACTCTTGTGTCTGTCAAACCGGCCTGCTCTCCCTGAAAAGGACAAGTCGGAGCCATCTTTCAGGAGTTTGCTTCCCCTGACAGAAATCAGCAGGGTTAGAATAAACTGCATAAGTTATCAGCTCCTCAGGAAAGAACATGAAAAAGGCCCTTCTATCACTTAATGAAAAATAGCTTCTTTTTTGGACAGAACTTCATAGGCCTGCAATCAAGCCGTGGCTCCCTCTTCCTTCCCTGACGTGCCACGCAGGCAAAGCGAGTGGAGTCGGCATCTATTAATAATATTTTCTCCTGCTCCTTTCATTTTTCTGCGTGTCCTACCACTGTCAGGCCCCGTGACGCTGCCGAGCCTTTATCTCGTCCGAGTCTGGCCTGTCAGGGTGATAAACAATTCTAACAAGAATCAGAATAAAGATCTTCCCAGTAGACTCTGCAGAGAGATAGAGGCTTTTCTCATTTTCTCGACGGAAAAAAAAAAAAATTTAATCTAGCTGCTCCGGCTTTTTTCAAGCGTCACATTCAAAGAGATGCAAATTTGTCAGAGCCCAGACCCCAGCTGACTCTGAGCACGGCATGAATGTCAAAGGGGGGAGACAGTGTCTTTGACATGGCTGCCTTTTTTGGGGGGCTGGGGGTTGAGGAGCTCGCCGCCGAATGTTAAGGAAAAAATAAGGTTTTGCTTTGTAGTGTGTGTTTCAAAAATTTTCATAAGTTTTCTTCTGAGATTAAAAAAAAAATGCTGCCATGGGAAAGGAAAAGAGAGGAGAAAAGGGACAGATGGGGGTTTGGGGCGCAGGAGGAAAGAACCCTCCGAGGGGCCCGGCTGGACTGGAAGGCGGAACCGGTGTGAACCCGAGCCTGAGCCTGAGCCAAGCTGAGCGAAGGAAGGAGCGAATGCAGCACGCGGGCTTCGGGAGGCACGGAGTCTTTTGTTTGGTTCTCCACGGAACCTTGCTTCACCTATTCCCGTCAGCCTGGGCCCAGAGCCTGGAACGACAAGTCCCAATCCACGGGGTCGCAGGCACGAAGCAGATGACTGAGCTACACAGCCCTGGGGTGCTGGGGGTGGAGGGAGACTGGGCGGGGGCCGTAATCAGAGACCCAGCCCTGGGATTGAGGGCCTGGGGGGGAGCCTGTTGGAGCCTGCGGCACAGCCTAGGGTCCCCAGTTGAAGCCTTCTGATCTTCTCCAGTTCTCTTGGTCCTCGCTCTGTTTCCCTGCACAGCGGCCCTTCCCCAGGGCACCACAAGCATAGCCACTGGCCGAGTTAATAGCACCAAAGGAGGAGGCAGCCAGGCTGGCAGCAGAGGAGGGGTGCAGGTCAAATCCTAGCCCTCTTCAAGAGCCCCTCTCACACCTGTCACAGGGCTGAAGTCCCCAAGCTCTGATGTCTCTCTCCTGGCAGCCTCACTGAGAGCCTGGGCCCCAGTGTTGGTCTCCTTTGCAAGACTGAGGAAGTCTGGAAGAGCCTGACCTTCTCTTGTACACAGAAATCCAGTCCTTCTCATCCTCATGAACTGTGCATTCTGACAGACACCCTGACCATAAGGCAGTCCAATTTGTTTCAGTGGTCACTGTATCACTTTATCCATTCCTGTCCTTGCTCTATCTGGACGTTTTGTGAGAAGTTGGGGCCTACAAGTCCTTGCTAGGTGTAGGTGGGAGATGGGTCCTGCCATGGATACCAAAATCTGAGGACACCCATGTGCCTTACATACAGTGGTGAAGTATTTGCATGTAACCCACATGCACCCTCCTGGGTACTCCACACACTTCTCTATATTACTTAACAGTACTTAATACAATACAAAGATATAAGTAATGATTATACTGTGAAGTTTAGGAAATGATGACAAGAAAAAAGTCAGTACAATATTTAGTGAGGGTGAAAAATTTGAATATTCTCAGTCTGTGGTTTGTAAATTCATGGACACAGAAGCCACAAATTCTTAGGGCCGACTGTGGTGGGTGGTGGGTGGTTGGTAGGGAGAAGAACAGGGCAGTACCTGGGGCAGGATATGCATACCTGCAGAGCTGTGACATCAGGTTTGCTTCATGCTGCCAGATGCCCCAGCCTCCTCCTAGTGCCAGCACAACAAACTGTGACAGAAGCATTGGTTCAAGACCCAAGTGGTAGCCTCCTTCAGTATTGGTTACTAGCAACCAGGAGCAGCCTTAAAGGTCATCTTTGTAGCCGCATCTCCTCTCTGAGACCAGATCCCACCTCCTGCAAATGCTGGGCTATGGGCCAATTAGGAGAGAGAAAGTTTCCACCAGCTAAAACCTCTCTGCCCTGGAGAAAGGTCTCTCTTAGCACGCCCTGTGCTCTAGAAGGTGGGCGCTGTGGAATAGCCAGCCACACCGAAGGTCCTCAGTCCAGCTCAGACATCCTAGGCATCTCCCTTGCTCTAGAGACTGCCTGAAAACTTGAAGCTTTTGCCCATAGGGTTTGGGGAACATGCTCATGGGGGACAGTTTCAGCTGTTCAGTTCAGCACACTACCAGGAAGTTGGTCATCCCAACACAGTCCTCGGCTGGCAGGAGATGATGATGAAAGGAGACCTAGGGCCCCTGCTCAATTCAGGATCTACAAGGAGCAGCTAGGACAGAGCCAAGTTCAAAAGCCCAGATCCATAAATCTTCTCATTATTGTTAGTCAAGTGCTCTTAAGAAAAATATGCCAACCCTCAGATTCAATTCTCTTGTCTTCAATAAGCAATCAGAAGACAGCAACAATAAGAAAACCAGGCATCCCTGTCTCTAGTGGACATAGGACATCTGTGAGTGTGTGGAGGATGCTGTATCAACTTGTTTCTTTTCTATTGCCTTTCTTTCCTTTTTCTTTTTTCATTGATATTACTTTATTGCCAAAGCTCAACAAGAATATCACTACCACCAAGAAGCCCCTTCTCATCTTGGAAAACTTTTAACCTCTTTCCCTGGGACTTTCGAAGAGCATATATGCTTCCATATCTTTCGCAAATACTGCCATGTTCTCATTGTCTCCCTTGAGTTGAATCTGAACTTCTCTCTCTCCACAGCCAGCTGTTCCTCTGAGGCTCATGTTTAACTTTTCTCCATGGAGTCTGGCATGAAGAAGGGCTCAGAAAGGACTTGCAACTGTGATCAATTTAACTTTTCATGAACAAATGATAAATTCCCATACATGACAACTGAGAAACCATCGAAGGCAGCCCCTCTGCACTCTGTCATGTGAGCCTGAGTCCAGAAGAGGAATGACATCCACCTTTATTAACTGCATACTCTGAGAAAGACTGGCTTGTGTTTAACTTGGATTAGCTCATCAGTGTCAAAAAATACCACAGAGTAGGTTATTATTCATGTTTAATTCAAGAAAAAAATTAATAACTTGCTTTAAGATATTTGATTAAAATTTAGCCGGAATCTCAGTAGCCTGCCTTTCAGATGGCAAATAATCATTCAGTCAATCAACAAGTATTAATTGTGGGCCTTCTATATGGCAGTCATGAGAAGTCACCACTTCCAGTGAATGAGATATCATGGTATCTGCCTACAGTTGTCTTATATTCTAGTGGGGAAAGATATTTTAAAATATCTAAACCAAACAAAAATCTATAAAAGAGTCACCACTGTGGTAAGTCCTATAAAGAATGAAGTATTGAGATCAGATCAAAAGCACACTCAAAGCAGGCCTCTCTGAGGCAGGTAACTGAATACAATTTGAAAGGCTGAGAAGGAGCCAAGGAACAAATGCACAAACAGAATATCCAGGAATTGAATCTGAGGAACTCTCAAAATGTGGAGCAGCTCTAGAATATTCCAGGACCAGCAGGAAGACTAATGTGGCAGCATGAAAGGAAGTAAGAAAAGACTGACATGAATCTGGAGACATGTCCAATCATAGTTCAGATGTCCAGAAGACTTATAGGTAGGTCGTGTGACCTACAAATTGTATTCCACCTTCACTGGAAAGACAGCAGTTTTCATCAGGAAGTGATGTGGTCCAGTATTTCCAGATCACCCTTGGAATTGTGCAAATCATGCAGGTGAAGAAAGGAAAGAGGAGGCACTGCAGGCACTTGGCTATCAGGTAACAGTGGCCTTTTTAGACCAGTCGCAGCTACACTACACTTGGAAAAAATGAAAGAAGTTGGGAGAAATGTTAAGATTAGGATTGACAGTGTCTCTTGATGGGCACGGCTTGAGAAGTGAGGTAGATGGAAAAATCAGGGCTGTTCCCAGGTCTTCAGCTAAGACACCTGGAAAGGTGGAACCTCATTCACTAAGTTAAGGCAAACTGGAGAACAGGCTTCATAAATGGGGAACAAAGTTCCACTTTGATAGGTTACAGATGGATGAGTAACCTGAAATCTGCACCTTTCTGTGTCCTAAGTCCCTATAGGAATACCTAACACACAGTAAGAAATGAATAAACGTATGTGATGAGTCAAAAAAAAGAAGACTGTTAGGCTCCAAATAAGCATTCAGATTTAAATTTAGATTAAGCAAAATAAGCATATCAGTGAATAAATCACCAGGTTTAGAAGAAATGCAGTAGGAAAGGGCAGAGTCAGCGAAAGGGCTGAGGACCAAGGGTTGGGTGACACCAGCCTGTAGGTAGTACTTGGAGGAGAGGGACTCAGAGGAAAATTCTTACATGCAGAAGCCAGGGTGATAAGAAGCCCACAGCAGCCTAGGGTGACCAGAAGTCAGAAGGGGACAGAGCTACATGATCCAACAGGCATAGTGGCTCTAAAAGTTTCTATAAAGTGAAGTTAGAGAAGCACCCACAAAGTGTAAATTGCATAAATCAAAAATTACGATCAAGTACACTCATTTCCAGCTCAGTGTTACTTTGGATTTATCATATGTTGGTTACTGAAATGATAGGATAATAATCTATGAATTGCTGCTCAAAAGAAAAGATTAGTGATTCATAGAAAAATATCTCAGTTAATAAATAGCATTCACCTCTAATTCCTACAGGGGAATCTGCACAGAATCAACACCGAGGCAGACCAGAGACCAAGTCCAGCCTGCCCTTGTCCAGGTGTATAAGTCAGGGCTAATTAAAATCCAGGTGAATGTCAAACTCCTCCTCTGTGGAAAGTGATGATGGAAATACCTCACAGAGTATTCACGAGAATCACAAAAGCTAAAATGCACGATAAGACTATGAAACTGGACAAATATGCTACAAACACTAAGGGCCATTTACGGTCACCAAAAGCACTGCCTCCTTACCCTTTCATTCACTCATCCACTATTTTGAAGTCCTGGGTTTAATGTGTTGCCTTCAATCCAGCTTACAGTTTGCCTGGACTACATTTACTATGTGAACTTTGCACCCTACAGGAAGTGTTGTGGGACTTTGGAAGTGGCAAAATGACATGAAGATAATATTAGATGTGCTCAAAGGACATCATTGTTACTTAATGTCTCATACCTTTGAAACCATCAATGCATGACTCACTAAGACCCCTCCCTGAATAAAATAAACACTTCACATTTTTTCTCATCATGCTTTGTACATTGCTGTAGACAATTCATTATTTCAGAGCAGTTGCCCATTCCTAGCTAGAATATGATTGGTCATGTGGCAAGAGTTGGGTCTTACAGCACAGCATGATGCTCTCCAAATATTTTCTGAGTTAAGTGGTTTCCCAAGGAAAGCATATCTGGGTGCTAATCTTGACATTTCAAGTTGGAAAGGAAAAAAAGATTTCCAAAGGCCCTATAAACTTGATAAAATCCACAAGGTGGAGGTCAGAAAAAATACACACTACTAGAGGCTAAAGAACCTTGACTGACAGCACAGAGCTATTTGCCCAAAGTCAAGATGAACAAACTAGACCGAGCTTATCTACCTGTGCACACCAAGGACCCCCCCCACCTGCCTCCAGGATGGAGTAAGCACACTTTGCCTTGAGTGGCCACAGTGAGCCAGACGGACTAACCTCAGCCTGTCACTGCCGGGGATGGGACAAGGCCCACAAGGGCTTCTCTCTGTAGGAGCAGGAGTGTATGAGGTATGAATCTTGGAGGAGCCACTGTAGAAGGTCTGAGGGGAGCTTCAGGCCAGCTGGGTAACACTGGCTTTTACCTCAAAAATTGCTTGCAGTCTATGCGTGACCTAGAGAGAAGATGATTCAGAGACAGTTGTCATGCAACTTCTGCCACACTAGAATGGAGGCATCATCAGATTCCTGAAATAAGAACCTAGAAGTCCTTACTCATGGCCTAGCAGCTCTTACTGAGCAGTCCCCAGACCTTCTTGCTACCCCTGCCTTTGAGAGCACCGAAGTTCTCCTGGTAGCCCCTCTTTCCTGCCTGTAAGTCAAATTCCTGTAAGTGCAGGTCCATATTCCTCAGCTTTTTGACACCCAACACTTGGTGTGCATAAGCTCATCTGGCTCTCTGACATTAGAAATGTGCATACTTAAGTCTCTGTTCAAACACATCTGTAGTAAGTCCTGCAATCTACAATTTAGGTGATTCTGGCCCTCGGCCTTCGATGGTAGCTTGAGCAGTCCAGGGCTAGGGCTGGGGGCTGTGGTTAGGAACTCCAGCTCAGGTGCTAGAGTGCCTGAGGTGGTGATCCTGTTCAACCTCATACTTGCTGTGTAACTCTGAGAAGCTATTGAAACACTCCACATTTTGATGTCCAGTTCTATAAAACATGTTAAGCATTTACCTCACAGACTTTGGGAAGAACTAAGTATAATGACACATGCTGCAGCACACATCTAGTGTGTGGCAGAGAGTCAGTTACGGTAAGTGGTCATGAGTATCGTATCTTTAAATAAATGCACAGAAGCAACGGAGGGGGAGTTTTGTCTCGAAAATCTCTTCTCTGCCACTTAATTTTAACCTGGCTGGCTTCAGTGAAGAATAACTCCATGGAGATGCATTCATTGGGTGGTACCGGGATGATGCCGCTGAGTTGGTGCTGTAGCATTGCAGTTGAATGGCACCAGCATCACTGTCCCAATGTCCAATGATCAATATGCAGGCACTACAAATTTAAGCATGGGTTAACACCAGCATTGTAATGGGGGTAAAACTGTGTTGACTTCATTGGCTCGGGAGCCACCCAGGAAATTAATGAAGCATACGTATAAGGTGTGTGGGTGGGTACTGGAGGTACGACCTGGGGTACTAGGACGGGTTTCTCACCCTTTTCTCTCTGGCCCTGTCCCCCTGCTGTGCTTTCCTACTAAGAATCTTTCTCTTCCATGTGCCTCCACCATGGTATTCCTGCCTCGGACCCAGCCCGCCACAGACTGAATCCCCTGAAATCCGAGCCAAAGTAAACCTTTCCTCCTATAAGATGTGATTGTCGAGTATGATGTCCCAGTGGCAGAAATGTTTTGGGTGTTTTTGTTTTTGTTTTTGTTTTCGTTTTGTTTTTGTTTTTGAGACAGGGTCTCACTGTGTAGTTGAGACTGACCTGGAACTCACTATGTAGCCCAGGCTGGTCTCGAACTCACAGCGATCCTTCTGCCTCAGCCTCCTGAGTGCTGGGATTACAGGTGTGCACCACCATGCCAGGCTCAGAAAAGTTTATTGATGCAAATATCATCCTACATTTAGGCTTCAGGGAGGAATGTATATCATCGTCTGTTCAACAACGATGAATGGGACACATGACATGTTCCAGGTTCTATGTGTCAACTGACCTTGATTAAAATAAAGGAAGAGTACAGATAGCATCATTTCTAGTTCATTACTATGGAAGTTCCTGGGGAGAAGAGGTCAGGAAAGGTCAACGAACAGTGGATATTTTGCGTCTGATTTTTCTCATATGTTGACTTGTGACACTGAGAGAAAGGATAAGACTTTCCTCCGCTTTTTAAAACACTGTTATGTGAAGGACGCTAGTAGAAGGATGAAGTAGAATGAACCATGAAAGGTTTTGTGACTAGTTCAAGATGGCAGGCAGAACTGGCAACTACTCTATTGCTTGGGGAAAATCTTGCAAAAACTCTGGGACTATATTTCAAACTAGGCAAGAAGCAGGAGTGAAAAAGGTGAGAGGACTCAAAGGTTGAGAAATCTGTACATCGCTGAAAGCAGATGCAAGGAGTAAGAGACTCACACATGAGCCCTGAGGAGAAGCTCTTCAGAGAAGCCCTGAGTCTGGAGGCAGGAGGTACAAAAATGGGCAGAGTTTCATAAGCAGGAGTAAAAGGCCATCAGTCCAAAAAGAGCAGATGAAGATAAGGCATCCTCTGGATCTAGTGAAGCCAGGAATGCATGGGAAAATCCTGAGTGTCTGTGTTGATGGGCACCCTGGACACCCCAGGATGAGAGTTCACTCCCCTGGCACCAATGCCATTAGATCTGGTCTCACGCAGCATTAGCCCTCCACATGCTGACCCCACAACAGCCTCTCCATCCCTTTCATAAGTCAATTTCCCCACCCGTAGTCACTGTTCCTAATGTATGAGACCAGCAGACCTTCCCAGGGAAGTGTCCATGCCCTTGGGATCCACACTGCACCCATTTATGGATCCCACACTCATTGAATAACTTTCTTCGACTTTCATCCAAATGCCTCCCTGCTAGAAGCCAGATTCAATATCCTTCAATATCACCATTTCCTTCTGCCAACCTAGGTCTTTGTATCTGTATAGCATGACTGAGGGCCTGCCTGGCCACAGTTTGTTTGCTCATGCCTTCATCCTCTCAGGACATTGGAAAGAAGGACCGTGTCTCTCTCAGCACATGGCATGTAATGCTTACAGAATAAATGAGCAGTGGTGCATGAATAGACTGTGTGAAAGATGCTTTTGTGGAGTGCATAGGTTGGAATCATTTAGGAAAGGCCTTGAATGCCAAGATGGGAAGTGTTTGATGAATTTATCAGGCAAAGAGAACTATGACAGATCTGGGACATTGGAAAAATCTAAGAGCTGTCAGGATAGCAATAGCACGTGGAAAAGGTGACTTGCAAAAAACTACCCACATAGGAAAATTCTGGTGAGAATGATGTTTCAAGAGTCCAGAGTTAAGTGGTTTTATTTTTCCAACCGGGGGAGAAAAAAACCTGCAAATATGAACTATAACAAAAGTGGCAGGAAATACAAATTGGATCACAACTGTTTCAGTAGCTGCACATAAAGCCAAGTTAAAGAACGAATTCCTTTTGCAGCCCAGCCCTTGTTAGGTACTGGGTTTTAATTAAGGAGGAAGAAAGTATAACAGCAACATGTGGAAGGTGGCATGTAGTACGAAAGGCATCAGCTCAGCAGCTGGCTTGTTTATGGCATTCTTGTCAATGCAATTGTCATCTCAGCACGCTGTTTATTTTTAAACCCAAGCTTTGTTTTGCTTTATGGGCAAGAGAAGTAGTTGTTTCCAGCCACGTTCTAATGTAAGACGTTCATTCAAAATTCTAAATACAATGAGTAAATTAATTTTTTCCTCAAGTCCTAAAGGGATAGTTTATAAGTGAAGAAACAGTCAAAAAAGATGCTCAGGATGTCCCATTTCTATGCAGTTGTCCTGCAGGATGAGCCCAAGGTGAGCAGGGACTCCTTAGTGCACATACATCCCAAAGAGGTCCAGCCCCAGCCCAGTCCTTCTGAGTGCGATCTTGGGAGAAACGCTTCAGCTTGGGAGTCATCTCTTCCATGGCATAATATCTCTCCAGCCACAGTCCTGGGCTAGCCATGGACATGCGTGTGGAAAAGCTCTGGAAACTGGGCAGAGATGCAATGCCTGTCCTGCTGGGGCTCTGGGACTATCTGGGCCAAGGTCCTGCCCTTTGTCACAAGAGGCACCAATGCCCCTCTTTGACAAATGGACTACCGAGCCCCTGTGAGACCTGAGGTCCAATCCAGGTCTTGCTCGAGGACTTTTACAAAGAGTAGAGGTCAGAGTAGAGAGCAGAGCCCAGCTTCATTTCTCCTGGTGTTTGCCTCCTGGGCTCTGTCTCTGTTGCCACCTCCCCCTACTGCCCGGAGCTACAAGGACCACGGCAACTCGGACACAGCAGAAATTCCATGCCCACGTTAAGCAATGGTGTCCCATGATGGTCTTTTTTAGTGATGGGGCCTTGTGTCATTTCTCTCAAAACCCAAAAGCATTTGCCTCTTTATTGAGAAAGTATATTTATGGTGCATGATAAGCTTTATGCCTGAGAGGAGATTTACAATCTCTTACAAATGAGAACAGGAACCCAGGGATGCCATTTTCCCTTCTCTTTCTTTCCCTTCCCTTCCTTTACCTTCTCTTCCCCACTTGCCTTGCCTTCCTTTCACCTCCCTTCTCTCCCTTCTTTTCTCCATCTCTTCCCTCTAGTTCACAACTCTTCCCTGAACATCCCTTATGGCCATCAATGCCTATAATGCCGGGAGTCTCCACATGCACTTCTCATGGGTCCCCCAAGGCCCTGGTCTCCCAAGCCTGGCTTTTCCTTCACTGATCTCTGCCCATCACACCTGCCCTGTGTCCTGTGCTGTGACCAGAGTACTTCTTACATGTCCTCTCCCTTGCCTCATAAAGTCCCCAACCCAAGCTCATCTCTGTGGCCCAACAGATGCACATAGCACACAAGCAAAAGAATGGTGCTTGGACTCAGACCAAATTCTGCTCAGTCACTCAGAACAGTGTGGGGCCAGACTGGTGGGTCATCCTCCTGAACCTCTGAGAGATCTCTACAGAACAGCTCCAAGGTAAGACAAGACGGTTACCCTGCTGGGGTCCCTCAGAACTAGAAGCTCTCATCGGAGGAGTTGCAGGAAGGAGCAGCAGGGAAGCAGCATTTAGCCCTGGGAGTTGCTCAAGTAAGGACTCAGAGAGCTTCCCAGCAGCAGACGGCAGGTGCATCAGGAAGAGAGCACAGGTGGAAATGGGAGGACACAGCGGGACGACAGAAGGGGGTGACCCCTTACAATGACCCCATGCAATGACCCAGTGGGCTGGTTCTGAGGCAATAGCAGAGGGGCTACATCTGCAACTAAAGGCCTGAATTTCAAGCTCAGACCCTCTGTGTGCTCAGTGTGTGACCCTCAGCCAGTCACATCTGCAGGAGACTGCAGTATCAATTATTCTCCAAAACAGGCTGTAAGCAGTGCAGGCTGTAAAGAGCTAACCCCACACTTGGCTTATGCATGGAAATGAGTCCAGCCAAAGCCGATGTACGAAGTTCAGAAAAACTCAAACCCAAACTCAGTTCCCACAGCTAAGACCTTCCTACTATAAGGACAGTGCTGTAATTACAACCATATATTTTGTCTATTCTGTTCCTAATTCAAGAATGCTTTGTCTTGTCCTTTACAAACCTTGTTTACATCAGTTTCCATAGAAACTGCACTCATGCACATCCTCTTGCACAGTACTGCCCTTGCCATACCTCACCTTTGCTCCAACTGATGAGTGATAAAAATCAGTGGCTTGGACTGGCCAGTGCCTTTGTTGGTTGTACCAGCACTGGTCTGCCTGGCACCTTGCTTCCCATCTCTCCCTTGTGTCTTTTGCGTTTTACCTCAGGCCTGCGTCATACACTGAACAGGAGACTGGAGCCTACTGCAGAGGTTTCCAGTAGCAGTTCAGGGACCCCCACTGCACCTCATTCCTCACAGTCTCACGTCCTTTCTTCTCATCCAGCTCTGCCAGCCCCACAAGGTGGGTTGGAGGCTGCCAGAAGTGAGGGCAAGAAAGACTGCACGCTGTGAAGTGCTACACCCTTCCCACTGCGCCGCTGGAAGAGCCCTTAGTTCATCAACTGCCCTTGATTCCCTTCTTTCTTCTTTCTCCCTTCCCAGTACTCCACCTTCATCTGAGAACCTCTCCGGGGCCTGCCTCTAGCCTCTTCCAGGTGGATCTGCTGCTAACCCACAAGGCAAGAGTACAAGAGACAGAGGGCAACATGATCCTCTTTAAGAGGTCCAGGGTTGGGCCAATGGAAATGATGTGGAGGATTCAGGCAAAGGAGAACCGAACCAGGACATTTGACTGGCTGTAAGTCCCACTTTCCTCTCAGACCACCTTAGCGCTGTCCAGCACCATGGATGAACTCAGCCACATCCGCCCTTCCTTCTGCAGGAGGAACTCAGAATTGTCAGCCCTATTGCTGTGCTTTCCTGGAACACAAGCCCTCTTCCTCTAAATGCCACCAGCGATGGTGTCTTCCTAACATCACCAGCCATGGTTAGGGGCAGTGTAAAGTTTTATTTTCAAACTCGGCATGCATTACAGATTGCTCATATTCAGTAGCAGCTCAGCGTCATTTGGGCAGTGCATCTCAATTAATTATCTCAATTAATTATGGATTAGGAGACTTAGTTGGGAAGAGGACTTCACAAATCCCCTACTTCACTGTACTCTTCCCACTCAAGAACCAAGAAATCAACACTCAGAGAGGGTGGGGGCTGAGAGGCTGAATCATTAACACATAAGTCATGAGGCCTGAGGCCAACCTAAACCAAGACTGAGATGCCAGACCATGCACTTGGTGAAAATTTTCCCAAGCCCTCTCACCTGGATCCTCTTCTTCAGTATTAAGGCTCTGCCCTGCTCAGAACCTGAGCCATTCCATACCAAAGCAAGACATATGTCCATCCACGGTCCTGTGGATGATATCCAGAGCTTGGTCAACCCAAGACCCCATGTCTAGTGTGTGCTAAGCACTGCCTGTGGACACTTGATGAAAAGTTCCTGCCTTTCCAGAAAAATGAGCACTGTTTTTATCTCTGTACCAAATTATCTGAGCCCTCAATGACCATAGAGAACAGCATGGCTGGCAATGGAGTGTGCTGTATCAGGATCAATCAAACAGGGCTAAAATTGTGATTGGAGTTTAACGGTAACCCAGGCCACTGGGGCTGTGCAGGCTGATAGATCTCCCATGGCCCAAGCTCCTCACATTTTTCAACCTCTGCTGGGATCCACTGGCCCAGCCTTGAGAACTGGGATATTCCTGCCAGCTCCTGTCCTGGCTGGTGGCTTGCTCACCTCTCCCAGTGGGGCAGAGCTACTCAGTGCCCACTACCTCTTCAAGCCAGACAACCCAAGGAGTGAGATCAGCACTCAGTTATGTCCACAGCACCTCCACCGTCTCGGAACTCCTCCTTGACCTGGAGAGGCCGCTGGAGTTGGCAGTAGAGACAATGCTATGTGTTGTTCATGCACCATGCCGTTTCTTGTTCCTGAGGTCACAATCCTTCCCGGCCTCCTTTGTCAGGAAAGAAGCTTGCAATTACTTGCAGCCACTAGCCTGTGAGCACACATGACATGCATCTCATCCAAAGGAGGTAGTTAAGAGTGTGTACAATAGTCTACTTTTTGCATCAGAGATATGTACCAAGGCCCCATGTAGGTGCTTGAAACTACAGATAATGCCAAACTCAACATATGAGGCAGGGCCAGAAATGTGGTGAATGTTTAAATTTTTTAAATTACTACAGTAAAAATCACATTGCCATTCATCCCCCTTAAAACATTATCCTTCATTTCAAACACACTTAATCCATCTTTCTTGCTGACTTCTGCAGCAGTTCTGGAAGTCCCCTTTCATGAGTGTCTTTAGCTGTGCTGTTCTGGCTGCTTTCATGTCTTAATCAGTTCAAAACATTCACCTTTCATGGTCATTTTACTTGAGAAAATAGCTGGCAGTTGCATGGTACAAAGCCCAGAGAATACAGTGGATAAGGACAAACTATAATTCGACAGAAATTGCCATAGGTGACTTTAATTGATTCAGAGCATCAAGATAACTATGAAAAGATATGCACAAGAGACCATCAGACCTGCTTCACAAAGCAGCAAGGGGATAAATGTGCTCAAAGTGAAGAGGGGTATTCTGATGTAGATTAATGGCAATGTGTCTTTCACTGTAATATTTTTCTTAAATTTTTATTTAAAACTTCAGTATATTTTTTTATGATCTCACATAGTTTTCCCACATCTATACACTTACGATAAAATTTAACTTATACATTATCCATAGAAGTGATTAACAACAGTCACAGATAGAAAGAGAGAATGATTACAAAACGTACTGTAATAAAAGTTATTTAAAACTTATGAATTGTTTATTTCTGGAATTTTCCATTTGATATTTTCAAATCACAGTTGACTGTAGTGACTGAAACCACTGAAAGTAAAAGCATGGTTAAGCAGGTACTACTGTGTATGTTCTCCTCTTTCAAGAGTTCTTGGGAGTCAACTACTCATACATTGGAGTACCAAGAAGGAAGAGGCTGCTTCCCTGGGCCACTGGAGAGAGGAGATCCTTGCCAATCCCTGCCATATTTTGCACAAAGGAGAAGCAAGCTCATTGTGCTATGGTGCTCAGACATCAAGCTTGCTTTGTTATAGCGGCACAGTTTTGCCCATCCTAACTAATGTATTGCACAGCCTGTTCCAATCCCTCAAGCAATGCTTTTCCTTATGTCCCAGTCTCTTCGCAGTCTCCCTGAAGCCCCAATGTTCTCACAGCCTCACCTCCCATCAGTCTTCTGAAAACAGACTAATCTAGTCCACGAATTCCATTTCTGCTTTTCAGTTTCTGACATCTGCATTGGCTGCCTGACCACCTCCGCTGTGTATCTATTAGGAATCTGATCTGCTGTCAACTTATCCACCCTAAGGTGATCATCTTCCTCTGACAACCCTTCTCCTCTGCCTTAGTAGAGAAAACAATTGTTTTGCGTCAGACAATTCCGTACACTGTTCCAAGACAGTCCCTTCTTTCCTGTCCCTCCCAGGCCTCCAGTGCTGCAGGTTCTTGAATCCCTCTGCTTCTCCTCTGTCCATATCTGTGCCATCTCCTGCCCTCCTGCTTGCTTCCTGACTCTGCTCTTGCTCTGTCTGTGCACTGACAGACCTTGGATACACACATCCTTTCCACTCCCCACTTACAGTCTCGTTAGCGTTCTCCTTCAGACTTGAATGCCCTGGCAGTCTTCAGGCCTTTTTTGATTGGCTCCCATCTAACAGTGAGCCCCAGAGTCTGAAGCCAGACCCTCCAATGCCAACTCTAGCCTCACCTGGAAAAGTCGCTTAAACCTCTCTGAGCCTCATTGTTCTCTTCTGCCAACGACAATAAATAAGGCTTAATTTATTGGATTGAATCAGATAATTTATAGTCACATACATAGCTATATTGCTCCAAACATGTTAGCTATTATGAATAATTATTAATAAGAAGAATTACGAGGTGCTGGCCACACCTTCTGTGTCAACAGTTGTGCAAAGAGTCTACACCCATGCATCTTATTTAATTTTCATGACATCTTACTTTGCCTTCGTTACAGAGATTATGAAACCTATCAAAAAAAAAACACTCCTAATAAACTGCAGAACTGAGATTCAAACAAGTCTATCGCTTTTTCAATTCCACCATAAAGGGTGGACAGAAGAGCAAAATAATGATGCTACTTGATGTCCAGAAGTAGCACAATGAGTTTAAGAGGTAATGGTATAGGATTTACAGCTGGGACACCCCTGGGGAGAGGCTTGTTTACCTACAAGGCCATCTAAGGATCCTTGTATATTACTCAACCACTAAAAATCATAGACTTATGATAACATAGCAACTGAAGACATCGCAGTCCTAAAACATTCTAGTGTGTGACCTGGGACAAATTATTTAACCTCTATAAATAAAGAAAATAATAAAACCTCTCCTATAAGGTTGTATATATACATAGAGGTTGAAATGTTCCTAAAATTATCTTCAAATGTGATCATCACTATCTTCATCATTACTATAAGTGATATAAACCAGAAAACCATATTCCCCTTGTTTTCTAGGCTTCCCTATATTAATAAGCACAAAGACAGAGATAAGACTAGAAGAAAATAAGCTTATATGTTTAAAATGGATCTCTCCAGCTTGTTTAATTATGAGCTATTTTTTCTCCTTTTCATTTCTTCATTTTTCAAATTTCTGATGATTAAATACATGCCACTTTAATAAGAAAAGGCTGGCACTCTCCTCTGGCTTTAGACAAGGAATTTTGTTTCCTAACCTCAGTGAGGTTTTTTTTTTTTTTTTTTTAACAGAATTTTCTTTGGTCATTAAACTCATTTGAAAGCCCTGATCCATTTTTGATCATCTGAAATATAGTGACAGGCACTCAAATCAATCCCTACATTTGAGCTTGGCAAAGAGCATAAATTATCTTAGAAGTCACGTCAGGTAGAGTTTATTCCAAGGTTTGCTTGCAAATTTTAATCAGAAAACACAGAAGGTATATGCAGCTGAGATTGAAATATCCCTTCACCTTGTACTCGGGACCAAGTTGACTTACTGCTCGCCGGCTGATAGGCCTGGCAGAAGTTACAGCTTGTATGATGGAGGCAGCCTGGGCAGGAACTGAGGGAAGCATAAAGAAACATTTATTTTAAAAAAGTAAATCAACCATAAAGATCCTCCCAGCAGACCTGAGAGATGGAAGCCTCTCTCTCATTTTCTCCTTGGCGAAATTTAATCTATCTCTGGGGTTTTTCAAGCGTCATATTCAAAGCGATGCAAATTCATCAGAGCTGAGACCCCAGCTGACTTTTAGCACCTTGTGAATGTCAAAGGGGCTTAAATGGTGCAGTGAGTCACCTCCTTCCATCCTAACTAATCTGGAGACACGTGTGGCGCTACGTGTGTGCAGGTGGCAGTGGGTGGGTGTGTGTGTGTGAGCGTCTGCAGATGCAGGTCCTTTAAAAAAAAAAAAAAGAAGAAGAAAAGCGAAAATAAAGCACACATCTACCTATGTGCTTGCTGCTTCCTTTGTGTGCATCTGTTTACAGTAAGTCTGAAATTTAAAGGGGAAATACCATACTGAGACACAAAAGTGCACTTCAGAAAGCCACGGTCTGTCACTAAATCGCAGGGCCAGCAACAGAGCTTTCGGATGCTTTGTTTTGATATTTTTCAGTAGTCATCATTTTATCTGTTGGCCTCTTCACAATGCGCCCTGATTAACTGGCTCAGGGACTACTATTAACTCATGAGTGATCTCCAGCCTCCACGTGGGTCACTGCACACAATTCCCCTCAGTAGGATATGTAATGTATTTACAATAGAAAATAAGAGGTTTCCATTAATATTCCCCACACAGGCATGGTTTATGGGAGACTTAAACTCTGCTCCAGGACTGACAGGACTATCCCAAGATGGGTTTCTCCTCTGTCTTGGCACAAATGAAGGATCAATCTATTAATGGGAATTCCATAACTTGAAGTCATGACAGAAAAATGATGTTACATTCCCCACTGAGTAACAAAAGCCCCAGATTCGATATGAGTAACTTAGGGCTGTTACCGTATGTGCAAATCTGAAAATCATTTTTCATTCAATTCAGTAAGTATTTATTGAGTTCTGACCAAGCATGGGGCCCTGGAGATGCAAATATGACTCAGAGTCAGTGTCCATCGGGGAGGAGAGCCTAGGGTTCTAGGAGTGCATGTGGAACCTGCAGTCACAGTGACACTGCCAGATCAACGGGCTCACGGCTCCCTACAACAAGGAGCACTTGTTAGTCCTGTGACGTGGGAAGTCAGCTTGCTGGCTCTGCTGATCTTGCCTGGCCTCCCTCACAGGGCCAAGGGTTGATGAGTTGTTGGCTAGGAAAGCTGGATGACTGAGTTATGCCCTCATTGCCCACAAGTTAGCTTTGGCATGCTCTCTGGGCAATAGCAGAGATGAGAGAGAGAGAGAGAGAGAGAGAGAGAGAGAGGG
>NW_022900933.1:35821366-35867922 GCF_012274545.1 Fukomys damarensis | reverse complement strand
AGGGAGGGAGGGAGGGAGGGAGAGAGAGAGGGAGAGAGAGACCCCAGCCACAACAGGGCTTCTCGCCTCTGCTTGCTTCACATTTGCTAATATCTGCCAAAGGTGATGTTTCTGAGTCTGGGTCTAAACTGAGGTGCAAGGATGCTGCAAAGTGTCATTGCAAAGGGTGTGGGCACCTGCAGTGGTGAAGAATGGGGCTGCTTCTAAAATTTGCCTCCCAGAGACAGGCAAGATAGTTACTGCCATCTCACAAGTGTGTGCAACAGAAGAGCAGGCAAGGACCCCCTGGGGTGTCAAGGTCAGAGCAATGCACTCTGGGAGATGAGGGATAGGTGCTATGTCTGAGCCCGGTTTGATGTCACATCAGGGTGACAGGGATCAGAGGCCACAGAACATACCAGCCAAGGGATGGAGGCAGAGGATAACTCCAGCCAGTACTGAGGAGCTTGTGGAGAAGGGCAGCTAGAAAGCGTGAGATGAGACTGAGAACTCTGGTGGGTTCTGAGGCTGGGAGATGGCAGCTAGTTTTGCCTATTCCAATGAGCATGGACTTCATGTTTAGAAAATAGAGGAGATCACGTTGATGCAGCCTGCTTTACTGCCACACATGCACGTGGAGGCCAACATCTGTGTAGGTTAGTGTGGCCAGAAGGACACCAGCCCACATGTCTCCCTCTTGTTGCAAAGAGGCTCCACTCACTGATCTAGCAGAAAATCCCAAAAATCTCAGCCCAGTCTTCCTTCACTGCACTCAGGAATCACCCCCTAATAAGGAGCCACTCTGTGAGTATGATGAAAAGAGAAGGTTGTCTCTTTAAGAGAATGGTTGGGGCCCTGCTTTGGGGTTTGAAAGTCTGGAGACAGTGGCACGAGATTGATTAGGTGTGTACATGTTGCCTGAGAAAGCTGTAGAAAGGCGCATGGAAGTGTTTGACAAGATGAAAGACTATTCAACATGTTAGACAGCTGCTTGAGTGAAGAGATCTATAACAGTACCATAAAACACTCTCACCAGTAAATGATGCCTTCACGGCAAACACTACTGCAAGCTAGGTCACACAACTTTGTGTGACGTGACAGGCTCAACCTAACAAAGCTCCAAGGTGGAGTTTAATGCATGTGCCTCCTAGCAGGTGCCGGTGACCCAGAGTTTGGGAGACACATTTGGTGGTCACTGCTGTAAGGCTCCTTCTGTGGGACTTCGTGAGGAAATGAGGCTCAAGAAAAGATATGCAGTGGGCTGGAACCAAGGTGGTCTTTGGAGACTCACAGCCACAGGTTGGAAGTCTCAGGAGCCTGGGACAAAGGACTTAACCCCCCTGATTCCACTGCCCATCAGTGAAGTCATGCAATATCACAAGCTTCAAAGGCAAGGGACTGCGTGGTATGAGTGTACAACACAGGACAGATCTCCTTGCCCAGATGTGTGAGGGCTTAGGGAGGGCAGAGAATCAACATGGGCTAAATTCAAGATGGCAGCAGGACTGTGCTCCTTTCTGGAATAGCGAGGAGAAGCCATTTTCTTCCTTTTTTCATTGTCCAGACACTGTCTCTTTGGGCTTGTGGCCTTCTCCTCCAGGCTCAGAGCCAGAAACATGGAGTGTCTATGAACATTCTTCCACTGACCTCAGCTGGGAAGAGCTCTCTACTTTTAAGGATCCATGTGATTAGCCCACACAGATAATCCACAATAATCCCATTTAAGATCCTTAGCATAATTACATTGGTAATGTCCTCTTGCTATGCAAGGCAGCACATCCCCAGGTTGTGAGGATTAAGACATAGACAACTGTGGTGGGGTGTATGCAGGGGCTTATTCTGCCTGCCACAACCCACAGATCAAAAGGGATCTGTGATCACTCTATGGTCCTCCATTTAAATGCTCACAACATACACCCGGATGCAAGATACCTTGCAGTCAAGTTAGAGTTGTTTCTATGACTGAAAATCCAATTAATAACAGCGGTGTAAACATCCATTTCTCAAAAGATCCCTTCCCTGATTGCCAGTGCCTGGCATAGAGTAAGCTATTAATTAGTATCATTGGATGCAGGAATACGAAGCAGATAAACAATCTACTTCGGTCTTTGCACTATGCTAGTCACAGAGTAGATTTTATGTCTAATCCTTACTGTGAGCTTTAAGATTGATGTTCTCCTTCACAATGGTCAGAGAAGAAGACAGAGACTCAACAAGTCTCTTCCCCAAATCATAGAGCTAGTGAACGGAGACAAGGAGGTTCAGTACAGGTCTGTGACACCCCGAAGCCCATTTGCTTTCTCCCTGTGCCCTCCTCAAATGTGCTATAAACGTGGCGCAGAGAAAAGACGAATCTCACCCGTGATCCAATGAACCTGCCATAAGTGCATACCAAGATACTAGTCAGAACAACAGCCATGGCCACAGTGACAGCAAGTGTAACGTCTGGATGCACCCAGGCTCACGTTGAGCCAGGCACGCTTGTGAGTCCATCTTTGACTGACATCAACTCATTTCATCCAGGCAGCAGGGCTGTGTGGTCCTTATGCATAAGGGAAACAGAGGCACACAGAGGTTGACTCACACTGTGCCACTGGTGGAATTTGAAGTCCAGGAGTCTCTAGGTTTCCCATGGCACTGAAAGCCCCTCTTGAACCAGCATAGAGCAGGCTGATTTCTTTGGCTGAGTTCTTCTTCTGGCTGACTTATTTCTCCAGCCTCCATTCATGATGTTCCTACTACAGCCATCACATGATTTAGCCCGAGATTCGCAAAATGTGTCAGAAACAAACAAAGGAAGGGATGTCATCGATATAGATGCTTCGATCTGAACCACTCTGAGCTATCCTCAGTTCCTCCTTTGTTCTGCAGATGTGGGCTCTGAGGCTCGGAGAGGGGCTTCACATGGCCAAGGCCCACATGGGAGCTGGGTGCAGGCTGAGAACACAGTGCTTGGCTCCAGGATCATAGTAGTGAGCCACAGGCTGTGTCCCTCCCTCCATGCTGCTCAGGTCTGCCTAGGGCTTAGTGGCCATCAGCAGACAGCAGGTAGGGCAGAGCTAGACATGGGAGTCTACTGAGACGGTCAGCCCAGAGGAGCGACTGGCCCGCTGGTCCTGCCTCCAGAATTGACCCACAGGCCATGGGCAAGCCCAGGTTGTTGAGGTCACCTGAGTGAGTTCAAATCCTTGTCTACACATCCAGCTGAGTGACTAGGGCCAGGTTTCATTAACCCTCCAAGACCAAGAAGCCTTGAAGAACAAGGATGGAAAAAGCTCTCAGTACAGAGTTGTTTCAGATTAAGTTCCAAGCACATCGTTGAGATTCAAAGTGTTTCTGCTCCTTGCTATCTCTCTTCTCCCCTGCATGCAAAAGAACTCACAAGGCCGGTGCAGACCAGATGAAAGACGGATGACAAACGTGGCTGGCTCTGCTGGTATCTGCACGCAGGAGGAAAACCTAGCAAATGGGTATCGATAAAACTGTTGAAGTTGAAACTCATTTCAAAGTTGTATTAAAAATCAACAAATACCTAAAATTTGTCTTGCCATTAAACGCACTAGAACAAATAAAATAATATGCATGCCTTATAATAGTGTCTTCTTTCCTCACCTAATTATTTTATTTCACTGCTTTATTGTGTAGGATTTTATTTTATTCTTTGTTCATTCAACTACATTTACTTTGTTCTTTTCAAACGCATCTGTGCCATCTACCCAGCACTGGGTGCTGCTGTTACTGCTGTCCAGATCCCAGCTCCTCCCTCCTCCTGTGACCCTATCAGGTAGCTCAATTCTTAGCTCCATTTTTCAAAGAACCTGAGGCCCAGAGAGTGGATCTGTCTGTGGAGTTCCACTCGCTACCAGCGCACAATGATTTTCACAGTATAATCACACTGCCTGACTCATGAGTGAGCCTGGAATAATTTAGGGCAGTTTTTAAAAGTCCCTCTCAGCAAGAAGGTGGTGTGGGCTACAGCTGCAAACAGCACCAGGCAGTATGGCAACTTCGAAATGACTCAGGGGAATGGCTGAAAAACTCCAAGGAGTACAACTAGCAAAGGAACCTAAAAGTAAGAAGACCTTTGGGGTCAGATATGCTGCTAAGTTACATGCACAGCTGGACAGGCAGCTGCTACTGATGGAAGAGACACCAAGTTTAAAGACAGAGAAGCAGATTCTGGCTGATCTGCTGTGTGACTTTGCCCAAGTCCCTTACACTGTCTGCTTTTCCATGCCCTTGTCATTAAACTCAAGAGCATGATCTTTGCCTCCTAGTGGTCAAAAGGAAGCAAGATTTAGAACAGCACCTGACACCCAAAATGCCAGTCAGGTTAATATTTCGAACAGGGATGATCAATGCATACACGATGGGTAGATGAAAAGATTTGTTTCCAGGAATCGGACTCTGACAACGAATTGGAAAACACACCACCAATCTGAGAAATGCATGATATTCATTTCATTCTCTTGTGCTATTTGGTCCTGAATTTTTTATCTCCCAAGAATAATGACCCCAGCCCTGGGCATTTCCAGCGGATTAATGACCAGCAGAATTTAATGACCCCGGCTCCAGCCTAGAGCCATCCCACGTTCATTCCCTGGGTACTCATTAATCCCAGGTAGGCCGGCAGCCTTTCTTCTCACGGCAACAATCATGCCCAAGTTCAGCCCTGCTGCAAGAAGAGGGACCACTGGGATTCCACGCCTCTGCTTCGGTCCCCAGCCTGCTCCAAGCCTCAGCACTGGCTCATTTATTTACAGGGGCAGCCAGACAGTAATTAAAATATGCTAAGGAGTATTCCCGTTCGATGGCAGCTGGACCCAGGGATGAGCTGTCTCCCGCCCCTTGCCTGGAACACACACGTATTAACTTTTAGGGTGGCGGCATGCATTGCTTTACTTTATGTCCAAGGGTTTCATGAGATTTTAATGAGTTTCTACCACTGCAAAGGAAAGCTCACAGAGGATCCATGCAAATTTCTTTGTCTTGTATAGCAATCCTGGAACGGCCATGTGCTTCCTCACCTGCAAGGACTCTGAGAGATGCTGGTGGGTGCACACATGCTGGCCCTAGGCATCTCTAAAGAAGGGCAAGGTTACACAGTGCTGCCAAGCCAGTGCCAACTGTGGGACAAACCTCCGGCTGATTCCCCCTGGGGACATCTGCTGGCTGGACTGCAGATGGTCTGTGTCAACAACACCTAGGTTCCTCTTGCTTTGACACTCAGTTTTCCGGTCTGTCCAGCGGGTGAAACTGTGTAACTGGGTCTCCAAGATGATTTTCCCCTGGAAAGACATTAATTCCCACTAAAGAGCTGACAGGAGGTTCCTATATCACCATCCTTCTATCCAGGCATCAAATCGGAGGAAAGGGGAATGATATTTATGAAAATACCAGGGTCAGTCTGAGCTTTCATGTCCCTAGCAGTCTCTGATAAGGCCTTTACTTTCTCCATTTCTTTAACAAGGAGGCTAAAGTCCTAAAAGCATAAATAATTTGTCTCATCAGCAAGTGGCATCATAGGGAGAGGGACACAGCGCCACGTTTCGCCTCTATTGCTGGGAGGAGCCTCTTCAGGACCTTCAGACTGAAATGGAAAGCCAGGTGTCCAAGGACTGGGGATGTAACCCAGAGCTACAGTCCCACCTGTGTCCTGTGGAGAGCAGGGATCCAGGAAAGCTGGGAAGGGGAATCAGGATCAAAACACTAAGACATCGTGCTGGGGGACAGGTGATATGGCCAGGAAAGAGCAGACAGAGCACGAAAATCCCACTGCAGAACCTGGACTGCACAAGAGTCCTCAGAAGGAAAGGCTCTGTGTTAATGCATGTGTGTGCATGTGTGTAAGTCAGCACAGAGCTCATGCATACATGTGTGCATGTGATGTGCTCACATATAGACAGATTAGCTTCTAGACACACACACAAACACACACACATACACACATATAAATATAAGCATTATATTAACTTCCACATTGCATTTACTACACAAAAACTTTCTAATTCAAAATCTGTGTCAAAAATGGTCAACTTCCCTTTCAAACTACTTTCACTATGGTGTTTCTCTTTTTCCTTCCCAATAAAGATAGCCTTTTCATTTTATAAATGGTATATAGTCATAGTCATCACACACAATTCATTGACGTATTTCACAGAGTTGAGGAAGTAAAAGGCAGGCAATTTCCTAGCAGCAAAGAATACTCTGCAGAGGAGAGGAGAGAAAGAAAGTTGGCATCAGCATGTCCATTCTCTCCCCACAGAAGCCCAGGACTTCCTAAAGCCTAACTTGATGGAGAGGACACTGTGGCTCACTGCCCTTTGACAACATAGTGAGAGCTTCTAAAGGGCCATAGAATCTCAGGTCAGTGGTAAAAAAAACAAAGACTTCCAGAACCTCAGTAATTCCCACCCCAAATGTTCACATTTTGTTCTAAGGACCTCTTTTAGTTCTTGGAAGTACTCAGGAGATAGGTAACATGGGCCCTGTCTCAGTGGATTGCAGTAGTCTGAACGCTTATTCCCCCCCTCATTTGTGTGTTGAAATTAATCTGCACTGTGACAGTTTTAAGAGGGAGAGGGAGTGCTTATGTCAGGACATCTGCCTTTATGGTTGGGATTTGTGCCTTGGAAGGTGGAGGGAGCTTTTTGCCTCTTCTCCTAAGTGAGGATATAGAAGGAGCCATCTATGAGGAGGGACTGGCCCTCACTAGACAATAAATCTATCAACACCTTGATCATGGACTTCAGCCTCCAGGACCGTAAGTAATAAATTTCCATCATTTATAAACTATGCAGTCTACAGTATTTTGTAATTGCAGCTCAGATGTACTACCAGTACAAGAAAGTTAGAAAGTACAGATCATCTCCTGGAAAGTTCTAAATTCTTTCCTTTAAGACTAGATGTCTGTGTAGTTTTCTGTCACTCAGAAAAAATGCCTGAGAAAAACAACTCAAAAGAAAAAAGATTTATTCTGGATCATGGATACACAGGCTTCAGTCCATGGTCACCTGGCTCTGTTTTTCTGGGCCCCTTGGTGACACAGGACATCATGGTAGACCCTGTGATGGAGCAAAGTAGCTTAGCTCATGGAGGACAGAAAAGAGAGGAAGAAGAAGAGAGAGAGGGAGAGAGAGAAAAGCCAAGGACAAGAAGTACTCTTCAAAGCCACACCCCCAGTGTCCTTTCTCCAACTAGTCCCCTCCTCCCATTCAGTGATGACTTCATCAATGGACTCATGAACAAATTAACCCATTGATGAAATTAGAGCCCACATGATCCAATCACTTCTCAAAGCCCCATTTCTGAACACTATTGTACTGGGGACCTTCGACACATTAGCAATCGGGGGGACTTTCAGATCCAGAATATAACAATATCCCTACCTTAATTACTTTTCTTATTGCTAAGACAAAATACCCTACACCAAAAGTTAAAGGAAAGGTTTATTTTGGCTCATAGTTTATAGAAGTTTCGGTCAGCTGGTTCCCAGGCAGGGGGCATTGGAGAGGAGAAAGAGTCCATGGCATGGCAGGCAGAAGACAGCAGCAGCAAGTAGCAGACACCGAAGAAGCCATGAGCACTGCCAGCAAGCCTGCCTTCTTTCTTTTACCTTCCATCCAAGCTACAAGCCATCCATACTCAGGTTGGGGTTTCCATTACCCATACTCCTAACTCACGTAACACCCTTAGTCCACAGTCACACATCCTGATCTAGCCTCCGTCAAAACTCCCCTCTTATGATCACATGGGGCTTTCGGGGGGACATCTAGACACAAACCATACCAGACCTAGAGCCAAATTCTAATTTCTCCCCATCCACAGTAGACATAGATTCCCTCTTGTCTTTCAGTTTCGCTGTTAGCTCTCTCCAAATCCTTCAAATCAGAGCTACTGCATACTAAAGCAAATTTCTGTGGATATAAACAAAGGACCCTTCCTAAGCACTGAGTTTTTTAAAATCAACAAAAACATTTTTTTGTTTTTTGTTTTGATTTTTTTAGTCCAGGGGATCAAACTCAGGACCTTGCACTTGTGAGGCAGGCAGTGTAACCACTGAGCTACTTCCCCAGGCCTTAGCAAAACATTTTTTACAGATGAGGAATCAGGGGCACAGAGAAAGGGAACCACTCCCCCAAGGTCACATGGGGAACAACCCTCTGTCTTTCCCCAGTCTTCCCAGCACTTCTCTTCCTATGTCTCCTACCCACTACTTGCTATAGCCTTCTAGTTCTACCCATCCCAAAGGCCTCTACTGCCACAAATTTGTGTGTGTGTGTGTGTGTGTGTGTGTGTGTGTGTGTGATGTGTGTGTGTGTGTGTGTGTGTGTTGTTTAGCTGAGTCCTTGGATAAATTTAAGTCATTGTTTGAAACGTCCGCCGTCTTCTGTTGTCTCTGCAAAAATTTTCAGTCGATTAAGCAACAATAATGCGGATGATTCTATGAGTGTCTCGGGACAGTTGCTTGGAGGACTGTATATCAATTCCATTGTATTGTAGTCAATTAAAACCTGTTGTCTATAAAAGTCACCTGTCTGACTTGGGGAAAGTGGAGAGGAGTGCAGAATTCCCAACAATGTGCTAGAGCTGAAATCCAAGGCAATTTATACCACTCAACTTGGGAGGAGAAAGGGCGAGCAATATATTTGGAGCCCTGAAGCTGGGGTGGCAATTTGGCCTGGACATTCTGAGGGTTAAGGGTTGCAGGAGGGGGACAGAGATGCCTGGAGTACGACCACCCCTGAGAACGAGGGCAAGGGAGACCAAGAGGACTTCTCATTCTTGGCGCAGATGAAAGAAACTTGTCATTCCAACTTCGCATGACGGTTCTCGAAGATGAAATGTTCAACTCCACGGGGACAGCCACTTTCTTTTTTGCTGTTATTACAGAAGAAAATTATAACCATAAAAATGTCCAATTTAGAAAAAAAGGTGCCACTTTAGTGTCATTTGCATAAAAGCTGTTACACACAAATTGTTATCAAGACAAATGTGCAGCACTCTTGTTGAAAATTGCTTATATCTTTGGTGCTTTGCCTCCAACGACATAAAGGCCTCTTCAAACTGAAATTCATTCTCAGGTAAATAAAGCTGAAAGCGAAATCTCACCTATGTGGGAGAACGTGAGCAGTTTCTCGTGTTGTCTTAATCAGGTTTTGAGAGCCAGGGACACACCTCCTCCGGCTAGCCCACCTCACAGGGCTGGGCTCAGGCTCCCAGGGCAAAAGGAGTTGGTGCTGGGGCTGATGACACTGAGCACAGGCCACTGTGACACCTTGCAGGCACAGGAAAGGCAGGAGGCACCCAGCAAGCAGGACTGAGCAGAAAAAGGGGCTAAGGACCCTCTCCTTGAAAATTAACACATCTCAAAAACCTAACCCTGCTCAGACAGGCTATGAACTTCTAACCTTGGCTCCAGCATGCTAGCACTGCCCCTGGCCACCTGCCTGGGAGAATCTCTCACCACTCACCTCTCACAGTCACCTTGGTCCTGGGGGATTTGTGACCCCTTGAACTTACACCTCTTTCACTTTTCCAGGGTGGCCTCTTCCACCGGCTGGAGAGTGATCTTCCAACTTATCAGAAGAATTTCCCTTTATTCCTCAGGGGCCACCCGTTTGCGCTCATACTGGGGCCTTGCTTTTTAATTAATATTAATTAATTCATGGCCTAGGTGTTTGGTCGATAGTAACTGGTATTAGTTAGCACTGACCACTCCCAACCATGGCCCACTCTCCCAACAGTTCTCTCACCACCTGCTGGCATTTGAAAGCAGGCCCTGAGTCTCATGCATTTTGAAATCCCAATTCCAGGGTCACAGTGGTGGTAGAGTAGCCTCCTCCATTCTCCCCAGACAGTTCCATTAAGTGTGTGCAGATCAGTCACCTCTTCACACAATGTAGGGCATTTTTTAAAAAACTCCCTCTACCAAATACTGTTAAAGTAGCCTGCCTTGTCTATCTTATCAGTGAACATTAAAACATCATGAAAACACATTTTGTTCATCTTATAGATTTTTATAGTAAAGAGAGAAGAAAAGGCTATGTATTCATAGGCTTCCCTTGTTCCATCTCACACTGGTCCCTGTCATCACCAAGTGCTCACAAAGAAAGGAGCTTTTAAAGAGCTCCTACTATTCACCAACAAATAACAACCCTAAAGGGACACATTAACACTGTAAGAAGTATAGATGAACCTCAGAAGTGGCATTTGCTCAATGACAGAGACCTGAAATCAAAAAATGTAGGTTTCAAGTATCCTGGACGTTAATGGTAGCATGTTAACTAACATGTCTCCCACTTATGGTAATTTACTGCAGCTAAAGTGGGCATTTTCCATCCCTCATTTTATTTATTTCTTACTCCTATTTCATAGGACAGTCTACCCTTTTGGAAATAATATGGGAAGTGTGACTGCAGAAGAAGCAACCCTTGACTTAGAGTCAGAAGATCCAGTTTTAAACCTCAAACTGACATTGACCTTTGGGAAGCCATCTTGTGCTCACTCTGACTCAAATTCCCCTTCCAGAAAATACCAACCTGGAAGTCCCACCCAGGGAGTAGTCAAGAAGAAAGACAGCAGGTCATTTTCTAGACCTTAGGGAAGAATATCTCACTCATGTGACACTGGTGAGTCTGCAAACAAGAAAGAATTAAACAGGTAAACAAGGAGAAAATAAGAAAACAGAAAAAGGGACAAAGATGACTAACAGTTGCTGGAACTCAGTCTGTCACAGAAGCTGACAGATGACACTGGAGAAAAGGACAGGGATCAGGTCACAAATAATGCGGGAAACTCTGAGAGCACACTGGCAGGGGACTGAAAGCTTCCTGTGGACAATATGTTAAAACAATTGTTAAGAAGCAGTAATTATTGGGCCAGAGATTCAGCTCAGTGGTTTGGTGGCCTACCTTGTAAGTGCAAGGACCCGAGTTCAATCCCTGGTACCAAAAAAAAAAAAAAAAAGAAGAAGAAGAAGAAGAAGAAGCAATAATTATTTCACTGGATTCCTGAATTATTCGCTTCCGTTTCAGCCGAGAAAGACAAGACAAAGGCATAGTTAGGATCTGGGGGCTCAGGGAGGTTACTGGGTGGATCATGGCCTGGTGAGAAGTTTCCAGAAAAGCAGTGGCCAGGCCTCTGAATGGACCACGAGGGACAGGTGAGGCAGTGGAAAGAAGCAAAAGCAAAGCATCTGTCCATCCGAGATGAAGGAGAACCAGAAACAGGCGGGCACCCTGACCTAGGAACCACAACAAGTACTTCCTGGGTCACAATATTTGTTTCTGCTATATATCATATAGAGAGGTTCAAGTTGTTTTGTGTTTTGTTTTCCTCCACTAGAAGAACAGTTGTTCTAATACATACTTTTCTGTTAGTAGAAATCACAACATTTGTTTAAATGTTAGGGGAGCTCAGACATTTATATTTTCTACAGGAGAAGTGAAAAAGAAAAATTATCTTCTAGGTTACAAAGATATTCAACACCTACACATTTTCAAAATGGAAGCAAATAAATAAATAAATAAATAAATATTTGATTTGGGGCTTTTAGAATATCTGAAATTATAATTTCAAAATGAGTGTTGATAAAAAGGACTTGACGTAGTGCATGCAGTAAAATCAACTTCAACTCTGGCTTTATATTTCTAAGATGATTAAAAAAAATAAAAGCTGAAAGATTCACTTGGGTACGCACGCAAATTTTCTGCCAAATTTTTTCAAATTTTGCTTCTTCTCTGACGAAGTATTGCCTGAAGAGAAACACTGCTGGTGCCATTTGGAGGAGGCTTCAGTTTTCTTTAAGGGAGGAGCTGCACAGTGCTGGGGCTGGGGTTTCCCCCTCTATTAGACAAGAACTTACAGATGCATGGAGAGGACAATGTGATTATTTTAAAGGTCGTGGGTCTCCATGAGATAATGCTAAAGTGGTGGCGATCTAAGCATGGTGAATTGGATTATGGGATGATTCTGTTCGGGCCAATTCATCAAGGCTTGTCTAGATTAGACCTCCACAGAACAAGTGCGGATAAGTCTGCAGAGGAAACTGGTAAAGCCAAGACAGTTACATAGCTCGACAAATGGCTTTATGCAATCTAAAGCTCCTGTCTGTCTTCTAGGATGTGTATATCTGCGACTATATTTAGACTGAGAATGTGTGCTTTGCCAGAAGCTTGAATGGCAGAAATACCAAGGTTCCCAGAGAGCATTTGCAAGAAGGTGTGGGAGCCCAAAGGCCACCTAAGGAAGAGAATCCCAGTCCTCCCATGCCATTTGGAATTCTGTCCAGAAGCCAGCCAGAGTCTGCAGATGATGACCACAGGGACATCTTGATTTCTGACCAAGCAACTCAGAGAGGAAAGGGCTTCTGCCTGCGGATGGATGGGCATCCCAACACTGTCTCCTGCTGTCTCTCTCCCTTGGAGGGAAAAACAGACAGAATAAAACTGATGACATTTAAAAGCAAGCAGCTCTCTGTGCTTATACTGGAAAAGGGGGGCCTGAGCCCAGCATCCAAAGACATCCTTCCAAACCTCCAGCTGCATGGTGGTGATCAAAATATGTGGTGAATGCTCCAATCTCTAAAATATTTACCACCCTAACGGACACATTGCCATCAAATCCCGTGAAAACACTCCCTCCTGCTTCGAACACACATATCCCCCTTGCAGTTGCAGGAGTGCTCATTCTAGAGTGTCTTTAGGAGGTGTGGTGAAAAATGTGGTGCATGGGCACCAAGTAACCTCCTACAGGAAGGCAGCTGGTGGAAATGATACAGAGGACCCTCCTTTAGTTTACTCCCCCGGCAAGGCACTGTGAGAACTCTGGCTCCTTCCCCAAGTCAGAATGGTCATGGAGGGTAAAGGTTTGCAATTGATTCAGGACATCAAGGCAGCTGTGACCATGCAGTAAAGATACTCACAGCCTCCTCCCTTGGGGGAGAGGCATCGAGAGGACCGTGGGAAGGGAAGCCAGGAGAGACGTGGGGAGTCTCGCTGAAATGTTCCCACTTCGAGTTAAACCTTGGCCTCCAAAACACGGAGGACAAAAGATGATTCTCAGTGTGTTCACAGCAGGGACAGGCAGCCCAGACGGCCAGATTGAAGGCCAGGTCCCCAAGGCACAATTAGAAGAAAGGGCACAGTTGCCTAAAAGAAAGATTTTTTTAAAGCAGCCAACATGTTTCAAACTTCGTGGGGGCGGGGTGGGGGGTTGCTGACTTCTCTTTCCCTGGAATTCCAGATGGAAAATCAGAAGCGGAGGTAGGAGTTGTAGGGAGAAGACTTAGGGACAAACTTCCTGACAGTTGGGTGCACGGATTGCACGGCCTGGGGAGGGAACCGGGACCTGTTTCTGGAAATGTGTTTGCAGAAGCCCAGGCCTCCTTTCTGGGAGGCTGCGAGGGGTTTCCTGCTCCGGGTGGGAGGCAGAACCAGATGGTTTCGCGGTTCCTCTGGGAGGCTGCGTGTCTATGTTTATCCCTTCCCAGAGCATACTTGGAGTATTTCGGCGCCTCCTGTGCTTTGATACGAAATTCAGACGTGATGCATGCGGATTCTGAGTCAGCGCACAAGGATCCAGAAATTGCAGAGTCACCGTTGCAGGAGGAAGGCAGCCACTCCCAGGGCCACGGGGGTCTGACACTTTCCACACTCTGGTGACTTACCCTGAGCCACTTTGTTCTCAGAAACCACTCCGTTCCCCCCGCCTTCCACCGGGCCTGACTACCTTCCTTTGCCCGGATATAATCTAAAAGCCTTGGGCTCAGACAGGTATGCGAGTGTCCCCAGAGTGTGCTTGGTACCAAGGGGCCCTGGAAGCCTGCAGCCCACTCCAAACGTGTGCTTATTGGCTGCTGTGGCAACTTGCAGGAGACACAAGCCAGACTCAAGATGCACTGCTCCTACCCAGGTGGGGACACCACTGTCCTCTCTTCTGTCTTCAGACTGCTTCTGCTTTGAAATGTAATGCCAGGGTCTCTCTGCTCCATGCCTGACTGTGCTTCAATAAAGCTATCTGAGCTGATTCTCTCCCTGACTGCTTTCTCCCTGCCCTGGAGGTTCTGGAGGGCAGTAACCCTGTTTTCGTCCTGACACTAGACCAAGCAGAGAACAGAGAGCTAGGAAATATGAGTTGAGTGAATGACCAAACTAAGCTTCCCTTCTGTTGTGTGCATTGGATGGAGACATGTACCCTTCGGCGAAGCTTTTTGTTTTTTCTTTTTTCTTTTTTGGTACTGGGGATCAACTCAGGTATTTGTGCTTGCAAGGCAGGTGGCGGAACCCCTGAGCTAAATATTTAGCCCCCTTCGGTAAAGTTTTGTAAGGGTGTGGTTCATACAGTTGAAAGCCCCTGGGTTCTAGATGGTTGTGTGCCGGTATCCATAGTAGGACAGGCACTGCTGTGTGTTCTGTGTGTGTCATTCCCAAGTCTTTTAAGAAGCTGATACTCGGCTTTATTACGAGAGATTGGGGTGGGGAAAGGAAGCCAGGGAGGCACAGAGAAGAGTGTCAAGTTGGGGTCAGGAGATTCCTTGGTCTCTCTGCAAGGCTGAGGGAACCCTGCAGGAACACGGGGAGACTCAGGAGCCCTAGGCTTGCAGGAACAGCCCTGCTGTATGTAGTCCTTGGTGGGGGTAGCCCCTGGGTGCTTGGCCTGTGCACTAATGTGGGATCCACTCCAGGTGCAGCAGCCGGGACCCTGGGCCCTGAGACGTAGCTTTCATGGCCTTCTCACCAACCTGAGTTCTAAAGGATGTCAGCAACCAGAATAGGGCAGATGATCCACTTGACCACAGGTAGTCTGTGTTGCTAGGACTTTGCTGTGGTGTCTGGGGAGGGAAGATGCCAGAATCTCCTACACAGGACAGTGGTTTTTCATCCCGGAGTGACTCTGGCTTACTGTGTCACCCTGACTGGGCCACAGGACAGCTCCTAGCCAGGAGGATGAAGAGAGGCCCTGGTCTGTAGTCATGACAGAATTGGATAGGTCTGGGTCTGCTGAGAAGGTGAGTTGCCAGCATTCATAGAAAGGTGGCTTTAAATGATACCTATGTTTCCAGATGCTCAGGGCCAGTGTCTGATGCACCTACAGTTTACCGGCCACTGTTCTCATCAGGCGACACTCACTAAGTCATTTAATCTGCCCTGCCTTTGTCCTCCCAGTCACAGATGAGGAAACTGAGGCACAGAGATCACGTGCCTGGCCCAGCAGATGTGGAGGGAGCCAGGGTTCAGATCCAGGAGCTCACTCAAGACCACGCTCAGAGACACTGGCTCTGCACAGCAGAGGAGAGGGGAGTGCAGGACCAGGACATGTTCGAGAGACAGACTGGGAGGATAGTATTGCCCAGACAAGCAGAACACCCCACTGGGCCTCTCAGGATAATTGTTGACAGGCACTCTTGCTGAAGCAGACAACTGGGAGGACCCTCAGACCTTGGGCCAGCAGAACCCTGCCTTCCTTTGAGTGGAGCACAGTTTGAAGGCATGTTTTCACCTAGAAAACATGGGTGGGATTCAGACAGCTTTGAACCTGCTCACTTTACCAGCAAACTTAACATTTCTGTGTGTGTGTGTGTGTGTGTGTGTGTGTGTGTGTGTGTGCTTATGGGCCACATGCTGTGCCAGGGGACAGCAGTAGGCTTATAACTGGACAGCCAGATCCATACAGAACAGTGGCAGAGAGGGAAATGAAAGCTGGCAAGAGGGACGGCAGGAAGAGGGTGCCACCTTCCAGCCTGCACAGTCCAGGGGGCAGCTAGCCAAGGCCTGAATGAAGGAAGATAAGACTGGAGGGAGGTGTGCACAGGTGTGGAGAGAGGAGGGAGGGAGGCAGTGGGATGGGGTGGATTTCAGTTGTCACTAAAGGGGGAGGCTCAGGTATACACTTTTTGTTCAATTAGTAGACTTTACTTTTTAGAGTAAGGACAGCAGTAGGCTTATAACTGGACAGCCAGATCCATACAGAACAGTGGCAGAGAGGGAAATGAAAGCTGGCAAGAGGGACGGCAGGAAGAGGGTGCCACCTTCCAGCCTGCACAGTCCAGGGGGCAGCTAGCCAAGGCCTGAATGAAGGAAGATAAGACTGGAGGGAGGTGTGCACAGGTGTGGAGAGAGGAGGGAGGGAGGCAGTGGGATGGGGTGGATTTCAGTTGTCACTAAAGGGGGAGGCTCAGGTATACACTTTTTGTTCAATTAGTAGACTTTACTTTTTAGAGTACTTTTAGGTTTACAGAAAAATCGAGCAGATAGTACAAAGAATTCACATATATTTTAACTGTCCCCTGTGATGCTTTGGATGAAGAATGTTCCCAAAGTCCTCATGCACTCATAGGTGGGGCTTTTAGAGGCAGATTGAATCATGGGGTGACACAGCTGAGTTCCTGTTAGGTGGTGGGTCCTGGTAGGAAGAGCTCAGCCTCTGGGGCTGAGACTTGCAAGGACCCTGTCACCCTCTGCTTCCTGACCACATGAAAGGAGCAGCTTTTCTTCCACTAGGCAGTTTCTCTGTTTAAGCCTGCAGACCATGGACTAAAACCTCTGAAAACATGAGCCATAAAGAATCTTTCTTTCTTTAGGGGATGTGTGTCAGATATTTTGTCTCAGCTATAAAGAAGTGACTCAGACATCCCCAGCACAGAATTTCCACCAACACTGGCATCTCTCATTATTTGTTATCAGGATGACCTGATAGCAACACACTATAATTATTTGAAGTCCACAGTTTACCCTGGGGTTAGCTCTGTGTTATGCGTTCTATCAGTTTTGACAAACACACAAATGCCATGCATGCTCCCTAAAGTATTCATCGTAATAGCTTCACTGCCCTAAATATCCCTGAGTCCTACCTCTTCCTCCCTTTTCCCCCCAGACATGAAGCCCCGACAGGAACTGATCTTTTTAATGGTCTATAATTTTACTTTTCCCAGAACCTCATGTAGTTAGAGCCACTGGGTAGGTTGACCTCTTCAGGCTAGCTCCTTTCACTTAGCAATCTGCATTTAAATCTCTACTGTGTCTTCTCAGGGCTGGAAAGCTTATTTCCTTTGATTGCTTCCTAATATTCCATTGTATGAATGTGCCAGTGTTTGCTCATCCTTTCACCTGCTAAAGGACCTCTTGGCTGTTCCGGTTTGGGGCCCTAAGAAGTAAGTGCCTATAAACATTCACATGCAGGTCTTTATGTGGGCATGAGAGTATTTGGGGAGACACTTAGGAGTGTGATCGCCAGATTGCCTGCCGAGGCTGTGTCCAGCTTTAAAGAAACCGCTGAACTGTCTTCCAGAGGGATGGCTCTGGTGTGAAGGTTGAAAGATTCATTTGTCTGCTGGAGAGCAGAGGCCACGCAGCCAGCCCAGAGATATGCGCAACAGTGCATGGAGGGGCAGCAGAGGAGAAGCTGGAAAGGGCCTCGGTGGAGAACTGCATCTGTTTTGCATGAGACCAATCCACAGTGGCCATGCTGGCAGATTGAGGCTGCATTTGCAAAAGGTGCTTGGCCCCCTACCCAGCCTCAGATGATATTTAAGGTGGCCCCCAGCTCTGCACTTAGACAAGGAGCCATTCAAACAGCAAACAAAACAGGTTCCCCAAAGCCCCTCTTTCTTCCCACAGTTCGAGCAGATGGCTCCGTACACTGTCTAAACCTAACAATTTAGCTGGATTTTCCTTTGTAGTAATTATGCGATGATCAATGTCTCTGTCTCTCTGAGGGGGAAAACCTACTAAATATATGTTCTATCTAAAATTGTTGTTTTTATTGTTATAAACCAGGACAAGTGAGGTGCTGTTTCATATTTAGCAACATATAATTTACCTCTTGTACATCTTCTTTTAAACTTGTGGTTACCTTGTCTCAAGGTAAAGAGCGGCAAACAATGAATTATTGTCATTATCTTATAATCAAACACAGAGCCACCCACAATGAATGTCATTACGTCCTAATAGGGAAATAACCAGCCAATTTTACAATGGTCATTATGGCAGCAAAATTTAATAATGCTCTGACTTTTTTCTCCCCCTTTCTTATTTTCAACACCAATTAAAACTGTTTTCAAGTGCTTGTTCCTACGTTGTCTGAATCCCAGTTAGCAAAATGATTGTTTAGTAAATGCAATCTGGCAGGAGGAACTAAGGATTCTGCTATTTTAAATTGTGAGTCGGTTAAAGGAAGTGGAGCGGGGGATGTGTGCCTGCCTAGAAGAGGAGGTACAGGGAACAAACTGGGGTCCTCGGCAGCTGGGAAGGGAAATGGGGAACCCTGTGACACTATGATAAGTCAAACAACCCATTGATCCCTCCACAGCCTCATGAAAGAGGCACATCTGGCATCGATTTGCAAATTAGAGATTGGAAGTTTAGGGACAGGAAGTGGTATCTTAAGGAAATATAAGCAGAGGTGCAGGAACCTGGACCTGAGCTCCGAGGGAGTGCCTCAGAATGTGCTCTAGTCACAGCTACAGTTGTCCTGACAGACTCTGCATGCATGTTGTAGACAGCTTTCCCATCTCTGGGACAACTTATAGGAAGAGAGAATTATTATGGCTCACTGTTTCAGGGGTGTCAGTCCCTGGTCTGCTGGCTCCAAGGCAGGAGCATGATGGTGGAAGTGTGCACTGGAGCAAAGCTGCTCACCTCATGGAAGCTGGGAAGCAGAGTAGGGAAGGGACTGAGAAGGAGCCAATCCCAGGTTGTGTCTCCATGACCCACTCAGACATACCCAGAAGTGTGCTTTACTAATCTCTCAACCCAGTCCAATTGACAGCCAAGATTGACCAGCGCAATGTGTGTCCCACATAGCCAATGCATCTATGCAATCGTGTCATCTCTTTTAGATGCATGTTTTTATTACATTAATGCTCTTGCTAGAAACCTATAATATGCTGAGAGCTATTCTGGGTCATAAGGACCCAATGCTGAATGTCTTATCACTAGCTGACTTGGTCTTCAGTACTCAACTTTGAACTGTGTCACATGCTGTCAGATCAAGGGTCAGCCGACTGGGACCCGCAAACCAAGTGGCCATGGCACCACTCTGTAACTCAGGTTTTATAGAAATGGGGTCACACTGTCACTCAGGATTGGTTGCTTGACTTAGCAAATGAACATACAAAATGCCCAGTTAAATTGAAATTTGGAGTAAACAACAAAGAACTTTTAGAATAATTGTGACTCAGTGAATGATGAGAATATATTTTTCTTCAAAGATTATCCATTTGTTTAACCGATCTCCATGTTTACCTGGGGAACTTACACTGTGCCTAGCAGGTTCTCAAGCATATCTCCTGGGTCATCACTCCAGACAGCTTGTTCACCTCCACCCCTTCTGGCCACATCAGGCTCCCACTGGCTGGGAGGGAAAATGACCTGTCCTGACCTATCACCCTTTGGGGTACCCAGGACACCTCCAGGGCCCAGGCCAGCAACTGAACCACCGGAGTGTAGATGTGACCTGTGTTTTCCATTGATGGGGTGCCTGCTACACTGCACTCACCCCTACTTCCTTGTTGGAAGCCAATGCATGGTCAGGCCCCCCACTGTGGCACAGCTGATGCAAAGACCCAGGGGAGCTTTAGCACCATCTTTGGCTCTTTGTGGAAGGGGCTCCCTTCAGTGTCTTGTGCGCCAGTGCCCTAGAGCTGGCTGTGCGCACTGTCCACTGCCAAAGACACACCTTGACCAGTGACCTGGTCGGCTGACTCCACCTTAGGCCCCACACACTCCTCTCACAGGCCCTCCCTCCACCTCTTTCTATGGACTCCAGAGGCACAAAGTGACCAGTGCTGCATGGATCCTACACATCCAATTGAAGCCAAAAGGCTAAGGAGGGTTTGACCTTCTGGGCCAGCACAGGACATAGTCAAGGTGGAATTCTCCCACGGTGAAATAGGATGGTCGGAGAATCAAGCAGTCTGTGAGTGGAGATACTTTCCCATTCACCACAGCATTTCTAGGGCCTCCAAGAATGTCTGGCTCTTATTAGGTGCTCATAAATATTTATTATTTGAATGAATGAATGAAGTTTAGAAATTACCTAATGCAATTGCACTATTTACAGTCAAATAACTCTGGAAATCTCATGAAAACACTAGATATGCTAGAAAAAAATTGCATATCCACCTCAATTTTATACACAACTTAGGGGTTTTGTGGCTCTCAGACTGGAAAGAAAGTTCATGGATCCAGATTAAAAACCAAAGATCCCGGCCAATTCTCAAGAAACTGAGACTCAGGGAGAGAGAAGATTGCCTGGGGTCATGCAGCTCCTGACCCCAGTCTCGGGCTTCCCTTCCCCTCAGACCCAGCCCCTTTACCTTCTCCTTTGTCTCCCATCTAGTAATCAGCCCTGCGTATTTGACCATGCAAGTGGGCACTGCATTCAGCTTACATTAAACTTTCTGATTTTAATTTTTCCAATATTCCCATTAATAATGTCTATTTAAGCCATCAGCTGGTTGCCCAATTTTAAAATGTCTTTGAAACAGAAAATGAATGCAAATAATTAAAAGGGGGAAAAAAAAGTAGGGAAAGCTATCCATTTGTCACAAAACGACATAAAAAATGTCTTGAAATGCAGTGTTTGGGATAATAAAATATACGAAGTTTTTAAAATAAATGAATTCCAATAATAATCATGTCAGTTTGTGCAAGACTCATCCTTCTTTCTGGAAGCCCTGTGATAAATCTTTCCTGTGTACACAAAGCTCTACTGGCTATACCCTGGGTCAAAATCTGGACTAGCAGGCATGCATGAAGCAGGTGAGAATGGGTCTCCTTCTTCAGCAGAGGCCCAGTCCAATGGGCAGAAGGGGACACCCCACTGGAGCTCCTGCCTTGGGGGAGCGGTGACAGGGACACGCAGGACTGGATCTGTGGCTCTGAGCAGTGACATCCCTCACAGCACCGGGTCCACACGTGGGTGGCATGGGGCTTTGGGATCCCGTGGTCGTTTCCTGTGGCTGCAACAGAGAAAGTTAGATGGGAGGAGGCTGGAGGGCACAGCAGGGCCAGCTGCAGAGGATTGCGTGAGCCTCTCGGGGGTCCTGGGTGGCCATGAGTGGTGTTCAGAATGAGCGTAGGGATGTCATTTTGGAGAGGAAGTGGTAGGGAGAGGAGTCAGGGCTTGTCAGACACTCTTCCAAGGAGGGCCATAAGGGAGGAGACAGCCCAGAGGGTTCAGCCCTCCTTAGAGTCCCAGTATGGCACCAGGCGGGTCCCCGGAAGCCATAGTCTCTCCTGGAAAGTAGCTGTGGTCACCCAGCCCAGGAGCCCACAGAGCTGCCATCCTTTCCCCTGGTGCCAGGAAATGAATTACATCTGCAGTTGTTTGTTTTTTATTATTAAAATGTTAATATTTATCTTATCACAATTTATTTTAAAACGGGATCAAAGAAATTAAAATTTTAAGATGAGCTCACCTTAACCGAGAAAATAATACAATAAGATAGATGATCCCGTTTTAATGAAAATCTCCTCTGTACGCATGTGTCCAGCAAGTACTGTCGGGGTGGTTAAAATTACAGTTAAAAAAGATCAATATGCATTTTAATATTCTATCCCAGGTTTTCAGATTAAAATGCATGCAAATTCAAAATTTAAATGAAGTGCATTCATCCTAGGCTCCAGAAACTAGAGGGGCTTTTAGGAGTTGATAGTTGACTTGGTCAGTAGTCACAGTGGCTTTAACCTGGTGACAACCCCTCCGGGGATCCCATGTGCCTAGGCCTGCTCACCATGACTCCTTGTTCAGTCTGCTGCTCCCAGAGGCCCCTCAGCCCTGTGGGGCCTCCCCTGTCCCCCTGGTCCCCCGGGCTGTGCCTGTGGTGTTTACCACCCTTCCTGCCCTCTACCTGTCTGTGTGAAGGTCTCCTATCCAGACTCTGAGCTACCCAGCAGCTTCCAAGTAGGTAAGTGACAACTCAGTGGACCATGACCAGATGAGACGCCGGGAGCGCTGCTGGACGTCACTGTCCACTGTCACCCAAAGCCTGCTGCCTGTGGCACAGGAAGGGGAGTGCACACCTCCTGGGGAAGCCGCTGTGCATATGCAGAGCCTTGTGGCCCCAGAACTCTGCCACCTGTACCCCACCCTGGGGGCAGCACCGGGGACCTTGCCCGAGCCCCCTCTGCCCACAGCACAGCATGCACAGGTGCTGTCCCCAACCTCCAGGCCACTACCTCCAGCCCTGGAGCTCAGGGGTGGAGAGCAGCCTGTGTCCCCTCAATACCTAGTGCCTCAGGCCTGTAGATCAGAAGCCACGGCTGGGTTTTTCCTCTCCACATTTGCATGGAACAAGTGAAGCTTTTAGTCTGTGATTCAGGCAAATGCATAAGAAAGATGAACATTTTAGTTAATGTTCTAAGAAGATTTCCAAAAGCAGTTTTGATTGTGTACTATTAGCATTAATTAATTTCCAGACTGGGACCAGCCGTTCTATCAGGCAAACGCATATTTTAATGAATTTCTCCATGCGGCTCTGTGCCGGGAGCGGGGTGGGGAGTAGTTCAGTTTGGCGGCTTTGTGCACCCCGTCCCTTTCAGGAACACGGTGCAGCCCAGCACCCTGAGGTGTGAGGTGCGAGGGCAGAGACAAAGCTGAGCCGCAGGCAGAGAGACCCAGGAAGGGCCCCCAAGCCAGCAACCCCCTGGATTCTGAGCAACTGCTTGGGCAAAGTGGCCGGTGCAGTGGGGCACTGACTGTGCCACAACTTATAGGGCGACTTTGTACAAACTTGGCAAGAAAACAAATGCCATTTCTTCCTGAGGGCTGCAAGACAATGGCTTCAAGAGCAAAGAGCAGATGGGCTTTGGTCTAGGACACTTGCATGGTGAACATCCTGTGCAATTGTATGAGACAGTCTTCACTGGTGAACTCAGTTTTCATTCTGGACCTCTGCCGAAATGCTTGTCTGGAAACCCCAGTCACCTTTCATGCCTGTGAACACACTCACACATGTGTGTTTGCACAGGGACATGAATGTGAAATACCTCTCAAAGCACCCACACAGCCCTTGACAAGGTGGGTGTGCAAATGAACCGCGGCTTCCCAAGGGTGAAGCCAGCCATTCTTCACATGACATTGCTGCACCTGGAGACACCAGTCTCCTCTCCCCTGTGCAGAGGCCGCAGATTTGTGAGTGCATGTGCCTGTGTGCATGGTACATACATGGAGGTGATCTCCAGCGAGGCCCGTGCAGAGGAATATGTATAAGCACAGATATGCTTAGGCAAGGGTGCGTTTTCTGTGTGTGCTGTGTGTGTGTCAGTGTGTCTGTGCATGAACGTCTGTGTCCATAAGTACACACTTCCCAGCATAGACAAGTCTGCTTGTGCCCATCTCACAGGAAGGAGAATCTGTCTGTCGGTCCAGTCCCCTTAAGAACCATTGGCCAAAGCCTTGACAGCGGCATCTTCTTGCTTCGCACTGGCCTGAGGGGCATCATGGGATCTCTCAAGCCCAAGGCGAAGGGGCAGAGGCCAGGTCACTGCTCTTTACTTGTTTGCACCACGTCCTTCACCACCCCAGTGACCCAGGGCTTTGTCACTGAAGAGGATGAGAAGAAACAGCATATCCGCTCAGTTCTCTCCAATAGGACAGAATTGGAGGCTGTAGAGAACCACGTCCCCAAGGCCCTTCTGGGGTCTTCCTGTTGTCATTTCTCATGCTGAGCTTTCCACGTGGATAGAGAAGACAAGCCATGAGGTCATGCTCTGGTGAGGCCTTCACAAGGAAGCGGAGTCAGCAAGGGCACTTTTTCCCCATCACCACAGAGCACTTCCTGCCTCATCCTTCTCCAGAAAGGCCACATGCAACCTAGGCTCATCTATGCCATTTGCTCCCCAGCATTGCTGGCATCTTGCACACCTTGAGGTCAGATCGCTTGAGTGAGCTCGCCAGTGTCTCCCATCCAACCCCAACAAGGAGTAAGAAGTGGAGAGAGCGGAACCAGAGGAGTGGGGAGGAGAAACAACCCCCAGGACCAACCCGAGCCAGGAAGAGATGCTTAATGATGTGTCTCACTGCTCCAGCTGCCGCATGCTTTCCTGCCCAACCTCTGTCATTGGAGATGATTCTTCTTTCCACAGATCCATTATTTAGCAGCGTACTTAGGAGAGAGGGAGAGAGACAGTGAACGTGGAGCTGGAATCTCTCCGAGGCTGTATCTGAAAGTGTAAGCAAATTCAGTTCTTGGAAAGGTTGCCAGATGGCCACCCAGAGACTGAATCCTTGAACTTATCCATAAAAAGGAAACAGCAAGTGATGTTGCTTATAAATGGCACCTCCAGTGGGAGGACGGGGAGCCTTGGGGTGGGGGCCTTGGCTGAAACCCCATGCACCTTCCTTCACACTGGGAAGGAATGTGTCCACATATGAGGGTCATGCACAAACAGTGGGTCCAAAAAGCACCCTTGGCATGATGGCCACCTCCATGAGCCAGGCGCCCACACATCTGGGCTCCGGTGTCCGAACGTCATTCTGGATGTTTCAGTTCAGGTGCTTCTTGGGTGAGCTTTACACCTCAATTGGCAGAGTCTGAGTTAAGCATGCAGCCCTCTAAGGTGGCTGAGCCCCATCTCACCAGCAGGGAGCCCCGAGAGAACAGAGCCTGGACTCCTCCACACGAGAGGCACCTCTGTCCTCACTGGCACTGGGACTGCACCCCAGCCTGCTGTCCACCCTGCACAGTCACACAGCACAACCCCTTTCTGAAAATACATCTCCCTCTCCCTATGCGTGTCCACAGCTTGTTGGATCTTTGTTTTTGAAGAACCTTGACTGGTACTCCAGGAGACCTGGTTGTCCCCAGAAAACAGCCTTCTGGGAGTGACACCCAGGTGATGGGGCCTCAGATATCCAGACTCTTGTAGGCCTTGAGGGCATCAAAATATGGGGTTCATTTCCAGGTAGCATCATTTCCATGGATGCTGATGCTGCCTGGGATGCACGGGCTCAATTGTACACCTCCAGTTGTGTACACTGAAGCCCTAACCTGCCTAAGCTCTGTATATGATTGCATTTAGGAATGCAGACTTTACAATGTGATCAAATTGAAAGGCAATCATGTGGACAGGCCCTGTAGAAAGAGCTGAGAGCACAGACACACAGAGGGAAGACCATGGGAGGACACAGGGAGAAGACAGCATCTACCAGCCACAGTGAGAGGTCTCCGAGGAAGCCGGCTTTGCTGGTAGCTTGACCTCAGATGTTCAGGCTCCAGAACTCAGAGGAAATGAATGTGTTTCCTTTGAACCCCAGCATGCAGTACTTTCTGAGCAAACTGGATGAATCCAATGTGGCTACCACATCCAGACATTCATTTATGAAAGGTTTACTAAGTGTGCGCCTTGTGCCAAGTCTGTCCCAAGCACCAGTAAGAAAGACTGAGAAGACCTTTGTCCCTAGGAGCTTGGTCAATGAGGGAAGCAAGAAGCCCATGAGCAGGGTGACTGTGGATGGTAATAGAGGCTCATAAGAAAGAGAAAGAGGGTGCCACGATGGAGGAGCATACAGGAAAGGAGCAGATTTAACTGCAGGGATTTAACAGCAGGGAGGTCTCAGAGGAGAAGACTCAGGACCTGAGGCCTTGGGGACAGGAAGGGACAGCCAAGTGCAGTCCAGGGCCAGAGGAAGCCAAAGGCAGGGGTGGGCCTGGTGTGTCTGGGATGTTAAAAGCCAGGGTGGCAGGAGCACAGCAAGCCCACAACAGGGAGGTCACAGAGAGACTCCATTCAGCATGTGGGCCATTTTCTCCATGTCTCTTTGCATTCTTAGTTCGGGGCAGAAAGGAGGAAAGGTGGGAAGGAAGGCGGGAGGCAGGGAGTTAGGAAGGAGGAAATAAATGAGATTTACTTGTAATGTTTCCCACGGGGTCAGATTAGGAACACCGAAACAGTAAGAGAGGCCTGTTTTCCTGAGTTACAAAGAGCAGGGAAAACAAAAGGAGCAAAGAACAAGAAGCCTATCTAAGAAAAATGCAGGCGTTGCTCCCTCCTGGTTCCGCTTGGGGCTGCTAACGAGAGCCCAGCCAGCACAAAATCATGCTCCAATCTGCTATTTGTTAATAGGGCAAGTCATGATTTTAACTTATTATGGTGCACAGACGACTCCCTTCATTAATATAAATGAAATAGAAAGAACAGTGCCAAATGTTTCCAATGGAGACTGCCCAAGACAGCAAGGTGTAATTAGCTGAAAACCCTAAGTATATCGAAAAATTGTTCCATAAGTAAAACAGTTCAGCTTTCAGGTAGGGGCAGACATCAGACCAATAAGGGGAAGGGACAGGGAAGAAATCATCACAGGAAGTGTCCACCTGGGAGGACAGATCCGGGGCCCTGTCAGCACAGGCTCCTGAACTGGTGTCTGTGGCATAGGCCAACTGGCTCGCCAAGGAAGACTTCTTATCCAAGGAATCTCTAGCCATCAGCATGGACAACAATGCCTTCTACACGAACTATGTGATAAGCACACCACATGTGTTACCTATTCATTTCTCTCTGTTTCTTACTAGAATCTGTTTGACAAGTGAGAAATACAAAGGTCGGTAAACTAAAAGAACAACCATGATTCAAAGGCAGGGGTACCCGAGGTGAGCGTTGGTCTCCCTCCTGCCTTGCCAGGCTGCCTCTGCAAAGTACCCACACTGTAGCACTTCAGAGAGCACACTGGGAATGCCAGAGGGAGAGCCAGGGCCCTGAGCAGAGGGAGCAGGACAGCGAGGCCTAGCTGGGCCTCCAGGCCTGAGGAATTGGAATCGCAAACCCAGATGCTGACAGCAGCAGCGGTGCTGTGAACGCTTTCTAAAGGCCTGGGTCTCTTTGAAGCTTTGGGAGTGCCCTGACTCTGGTCCTCATCTGGCTGCTCGATGTGACGACCATCAGGACAGAGGAAGAAACCCAGGCTTGCTGGGACCCAGCTCCTACAGGCTTGTGAGAGCTCGGTGGAAATATTTTTTAAGAATTTTGCAATCCAGTTGTTAAATTCAGATATTATTGAATTTAAATTGTATAAAGTGACATTTAGACAACATTAATAGGAAAGGTAATAGCTACCCTGATTTGCCACTTTCTTGTGACTTCATTATAGCTCATTATTATTTACTTCTGTGCTACCAAGGTGATTCATGTCTGTGCGTCTCATGGGCCATAGTCCATCTCTTTGCAGCTCCTGCTAGAAATCAGTCTTGATGGAAATATTCATGCCAGGGGAGGAACTGTTTCAGGGGGCTGGGGAGAGTTTTAAATATCAACCAGCACCCCACAGAGATGGAGGGTCCATTCAAGGTCCTTCACAGAGGAAGGGCACCAGATTCACTAAGTCAAGAACAGAGATCTCCTGATCATTTCAGTGGAAGGGGGCTTAGGAAGATGGAGAGTAATACTAACTATATGGAATGCCATAGAATAAATAAAATAATAATTGCTCTTCATTAAATTAGAAAGATTATTTAGAGAAACAGCATTTCCACATTCAGCTTGAATGTAGCCAAGACACATGTTCTACACTTTTCCTTTTGTTTGAACTAATTATATTTCTCATCCTAGGGATTTATTTCTCTTGTTGAAAGAAAATAATATCCTCTCTGTTCCCCCAGGCCTTAGATACAGGAAGACTGTTGTGTCCACTACTGACATCTCCAAAGGTGAGAAAGCCATTGACTGTTCCTTGCCTGTTCTTCAGCATCAGAGGTACAATTTACAGTGGGGAGACCCTGCCAAGCACGATAGCCGGCAAAATCAGGTACTGTTCTTTCTGCACTGTGTGTGTTTTCGTTCTTTGTTGTAGTTGTGCTTATTGGTGGTGATGGTGATGGTGGTGATAGTGATGATGATCCTGGTGGTGGTCACAGTGGTGGTGACTCTGGCAGTGGTAACAGTGATAGTGGTGGCAGTGATAGAGGTGACAGTAGTAGTAGTTGTAATTGTGGTAGTTCTGATAGTAATGGTGAAAAGTCAGCTCATGCAACTGGTGTAGAAAAGACAGGACAAGGCAGAATAGATTGAGTCTCCCTTTGATGACTGACCCTGTACAGGTCTGCAGGTAGGGCACCCACATATGGTCAAATCTCTATTGCGATCATGTTAACCTTCAGGAATTCGTTTCCTACTCAGCTCTCTTAATGGTTCTTTAAAAGCATTTTGAGATACACGCAGTCTGTAATAAGAATTTCTAGGAATGTAGAACAGATGATGGAGCACAGGCCATGAGCCAATGACGGCTCCAAGTACATTACCGCTTAGCTGAGTCCAGGAGAGCTCTACCACTTGGTAATGAACTTGAATGCCTCACCATTCTCCTTGTGTTTCAAGTTAATGCTCCCTTGTTTGCCTCCCTTTTAGGAAACCACAAAGCCAGGGGAGTGAGAAGGGAGAGGTAATGGAAGGGGCACTTCTCCAGAGTCAGGAGACCTGGCTACCAGCAATACATTGCCACCAACTCACTGGCAGACATCACACCTCTTCACCTCTTTTCTTGAGGCCTTTGTGTCCACTTTTGTTTAGAAGGTGATTGCACTCAAATTTCTGAAGACTTTCTCAGTGCTAGCAAACTGGCATAAAGATCCATAATTATGTCAAAGACTTTTGCCTCCCAAAATTAAGATGGTAAATTGAGGGAAGGGAAATTCATGGCTTATGTATTATTCTTAAGTTCACAAATCACCATAATCCAACTATGATAAAATTTTCATAAACATCATTGTTGTTGAAAAAAAAAAATGCCACTCTGTGAACTGAATGAATCAAGACTTTCTTTCCTACTAGATTCTCTGGAGAGTCAGCAGTTTGAAACAAAACTCTTCTTCCCTAAGAGCTTCTTCATCTCCATCACCCTCAAGGAAGTGCCCTCTGCCACCCATATTTTAACAAGTGATTAGAACCCCCTGACTATAGTTTATGGCTCAAGGGTTAACCCTTGACTTTGAATGTACCAGTCAGATCACCTCCTCTTGGAATGGAAGTTGTAACATTTGTCCATCGCTAGCCAAATAAGTGGAAGATATCTCTAAGCCAATCTGATTGCCTATCACTAGGTAACAATCTCACTCTTGGAGGCATGGTGATGGAGAAACCAAAGTCTACATCCTGCAAGCACTGAAAGAAAAATCTAAGATTGGAGGTAGAAATTAATGATTTTTAAAATACCTTTTATAAACAAACCCAGAACTGAAAGGAAACTCTCTTGGACCAATTATCATAACTTTCGTTGTCATCTTAGATATCAATTTTCATACTTAATTGGGCTTATGGCATTGCCATCCAATTATTCAATCAATCCACTGTGTACATGTAGGTGGTCATGTATGTGTCTTTAATGCAGGCACTAAGCCCCATTTCCAAATTCTGATTCTGCAGGTCTAAAATGGGCTCAGGAAGACTTTTGCTAAAGACTTAGCCCACTCCAGGTGATTCTGACCCCAAACCACAGTTTGGAGTAGACTGCCATGATCTTTGGGATCTTTGAAGGTATTGACTTAGAGAAGTGAATCTAATGTAGTAGGAAGAATGCACTGAGGTACTAGGAGGCAGAGGAAGCTACCTATTCCTAACCCAGGAGTTGAAAGAGCAGGTGAGGATCCAGCCAAAAAGGACACTCACAGAAGTGGGCAGCAGCCTCAGTCACAGACAGCCACAGGCGGTGTGGACTTCAGCCCTGCCAGCCGGACAGAGATGCGCCTTCCATACAGCAGGAAGCCATCCAAGAGGAGGGGCAGACACCGCCCTACCTTCCCAGAGGCTTCCCATGGTCCCCCCATCATGAGTCCCTTGTACCCCATGTCCATGCTGCCATGCTTTGGAATGTGCCACCCCTCCGCCTTTCCCTTCCTGTCTGCCTCGGGAGCCTATGCATCTGTCATGCTTCAGTGTCACCACCAGACTTCTCCAAGGTCTCCTGCATCTCACTGCCCTCTAAACCTTCCACAAGCAGCCACTATTACTTGGTGCACGTACCTTCCCCTCTCTCCACACTTTGGCGAACTCCTGAGAGGGGTGTGATGCCCTGCTTATCTTGGGGCCCCAGCATCCAGGAGAGGGGCCAGCCGCTCTTCTGCTGAATGTCAGTGGTTAAGGACTGGCTGAATGAGACAGGGAGTGAGCATCCTGGGTCCTGCAAGGTGATATCTCTTCCCTCTCCCTAGAGCGGCCTGGCTCTGCTGTCAAAGCACCAACTCCTCTCCCCAGAATTGAAGCCTGAGGGGAGGCCAGATAAATGGTGTTCCACGGGATTCATGTTTATCTGATCGAAGCAAGCAAAGTTTGCCACAGGATTTGGCTCTGCGTTGTGAGATAGCAGCCTTTGATGACAAATAAAAGCGACATCAAATGGGTATTTTACAGTGTCTGGACACCTGGGCTTTCTGTTTATGCCCTAAAGTTTGTAGACCAGCCAAAAAATCACCATGTGCTTTAGAGAAGTTGTTTCTTTAATACAAAATGTATAATGTTTCATTTCCTATGGAACATAGATGCATCCAACGCATGCACTGGTAAGGAAGAGATGGAGGCGGAGGCTGCCTCCGGAAGCGAGGAATGGCCTCATGAAATTCCAAGCTTCTTTAGAATCAGAGGCAAGTGAGGCTGTACCGTGGCCAAAATGCTATAAAACATTTAGTATCATCTCTGAGCACATCGTAAGGGCTCTGAATAGAATCCCAGAATTTCACAGCTCCCTCTCCGGAAACTCAGGAGTCTGGGGCTCCGGGAAGCCTGCATACTGCGGGGCTGGCATCTCTGCAGTTCCTCTCCTCCAGGAGGAAGGAGGCTGCGGCTTCCAACCCCAGGCTGTGGAAGGAGACGCTGCAGAGGCCGCTTCCTGAATCCCATCCCACCTGCCTCGCGGAGGAAGCAGCCTAATCGTGTCAGTACAGTAACTGCACTTCCAAATCCTGAAGACACTCCGCAAGGATCGTTTCCCTACCCAAAGGTACAGCTGTCAGTTCACTCTCCTCCTCGGTTCATGCAGACTGACTGGTGTTTTCACAAAGGGGCATCATTATCTGTAGGAAGGAGGAGCAATGGCATGTGGCCCCTCCTTGGGTTCCCAGATCCGAGCACTTCCGGGGCAGATGGCTGGCACCCAGCTCCTGCTAGGCAGGGCCACGGTTCTGAGATTTCTGCTGGCGGAAGCCCAGCTCACCCTATTAACCCCTCTCAGAGGGCAGCTCTGCCCCTGTGCTAAACACCAGAGGCATGAACATGTCACAGCCACATCGGCACGAGACCTGCCGTGAGCCACCCACCCAGAGGCTGTGGGAGAAAAGGGTACAGGAAACTGCAGGGGCATGGTGACACTGGCATTGGGACGTGAGGTTCTTACACTTTGAGTGACAGTGAGGTCACCCAAAGAACTCGTCGCAGATGTTGTCTCTGTGAGAGTGGAAGTGACTTCATGTCCATAACATAAAATGGCACAGGTGCCAGCTGCTGTATTGGGGCAGCTCTGTCCTCACCAAGAGGGACGCTCAGGGAGACCCATGGTCTTCCAAAGGTAGGGGGGACAGCAAAGTGCACCCCCTGCTGCTGGGCATTCACTGCACATCGGATAGGTCACTGCAGCGGCCTCATGTGGTCCACATCACCCTCCCGATGCCTTTCCCAGAAGGCCACAGCACCTGCTCTCTGCGGCCTCCACAGCCTCCCTGGATGTGGCCACTCCCCTAGCTGTGTGTTAATCTCAGTGGCCTCTTATCAAGACATAACCCATGTGCCCACCTCGGTTCACTAGACTGTGAGCCCCTCAAGGGCGTCCCATGGCTGCCTTTGTCTCTGAATTGCCAGCCCTAGGTATGAGCCCTGTCAAGGAAAAAGGGCTGGAGATATTTGTTGAGTGAATAAATCTTTAAAGTGAGGAAAAGAAAGAAGGGAGGAAAGAAGAGAGAAAGGAGGGCTAAATCAGTCCATTGATCTTCAAGCTGTTTCCTGAAAGAATAAAGAAAAAAATCAAATTTCAAAAATCTCCAAAATGTAAAATCACAAGTCAACATGACTCAAGCTGCCTTTTGTCTATGTGTTTTCATGACTCAAAGCATGAAAAAGGCTTTGCTTTTCTGTTCTTTCTTTTCATCGTCACATCCACTCAGAATTGCCCACTCACTGGAATTTAAAACTTTGAACAGAAAGGTCAGAGAGTCAAATGTGACTTAAGAAGTAGGGGATAGAGACATAGAGTAGGCTTGGCTGTGACCTTGAACTCGATCTTTGGCCCTCCTGTGTTCAATCTCCACCTGCAGAATGGGGAGAAAGAATTTTACCATCTTCACAAAATTGAGATGAAGATGTTTGGCAAATGCCAAAAGGCTTTCTAAAGACGATAGCTGGTATTTTTGTCCCTCTGCTTAGAATGTAAGAGATGTTACCCACACAGAGAAGGAATCAGGACCTTCTCCCAGGGGTATCACCAAGGCCCAGTACTGAGCACAGCACTCAGTAGGTCTTCAGTAAATACCTGCTGTGCAGAGCATGGCTCCCTGTGTTTTGTGTGTGCAGGCAGAGGGAGACAACACAACACAGATAGAGAAATAGACATCAGTAGAGATGGAGAGAAATGCGGATGCAGGCAGAACTCTTGCTGCTGTCTCTAATTCTCAAGGTCGAATAGCACTTCTCCAGACAAGGTGGGCAGCCTTCGCGGATTCCAAGCCCTCCAGCTGGGCTGTTTGGGCCAGGAAATCATGTGTCCTGCACATTGCTTCAAGCGATGTTCCCTGGACCAAGAACTTGTGGGTCGTACACAGTCTGAGCTTGTCCCTGTGACTTTCTGCAAGTCGTCTCATGGCCCTCCAGTCAAGTCCTCCCCTCAATCCCGACTTGTGGGAAGGAAAGGCTGACAAAGAATGCAGGGTCTCTCTATCCCTTCCACTTGATTCCCTTCCCAAACTGGAGCATGCATATGAACAAAATTGAATTCTGCCCATTAATTTGAAACCATTTTGGACTGATAGAACATTTCAGCCCTGCCAAAACAGTTTCTATTTCTGAGTAATTCTCCATTCCAAATTCTTCAAATTGGCACTGTCTTTGAAGTACTGGGCTCCGGTCTCTGTGGAGTAGCATAGACTGCATATGTCCCTGAAGCATCTTGGCCGTCTTTTCAGAACTTCATAAAGAACTCCTCCGGCAACGTCCCTCTGTCCCTTCGCTCAGCGAGTAACCTCTTCTGGATCCTTCCACATCAAGTTCAAATTTGACATTTACCACTCTTGTTTGGAGTTAGTTTCACCATGAGGAAAAGGAAAAGATCAGGTTGACCCATGCCTGGAAAGAACACAAAAGAGGCAAAGGCACAGAGCAATGCCCACAGGGAGGATGGCCTCACAAAGACCCACTGTGCCTACCTGTAAATCAGCTAAGTGGTGGAGAATGCCCCCAAAGAGGAGCTACGCTTGGATGAAGCTTGCTAGCTCCTTCAGTGTGGCTGTCTCTGGTGGCACTTGAGGACTGGGAGTCACAGGCACTCTGGTTATTCCTATGCAAAGAACATGGAGGCCTCTATGCTTTGGATCTTCAAGAAGCAAATGGGCATAAAACCAATGTCCCATGTGACCCAGCTGTTCCCCTTCCAGGTATCTTCCAGAAATAAAGAGCTTGAACTACAGCGATCATGCACACCCATGTATATAACAGCACAGTTCATAATGGTTAAATCTCAGAAGTGGCCTCTATGTCCATCAGCAGATGTAGAGACACAGAAAATGTGGTTTTTATGCACAACAGAGTACTACTTTGCCACAGAGAGAGACAAACTTGAGTCATTTGTAGGAAAAGGGATGCACAGTGAGACCATAATGTTAAGTGAAATAAACCAGACGCACAAGCTTAAATAACATGCAGTTTCCTTGTATGCAAAACCCAAATTATAAATAAAGAGCAAAATAAAAACTGAATCTTAGGAAGTAGGGAGATACATCTTTCTCTAATGGGAAGGGGGCCAAGAGTTGGAGGGATAGGGAAGGGAAGAAAAGGGGATGAAAAGGGAGTTGGAACGGGTTGCGTGCATGCACCAGCTCCACACCAGGAGTGGAAACACGATGTATCATTGCAAGCATGGACCAAGAAAAATGAAAAGCAAACAAAATGAATAAAATTTCAGAGACTATGAAGAAAAGAATGCACTATCACAGAGGCGGTGTAGTGAGAAGCCGTCCTTGCTCGGGTGCCAGGAAGAGCACCGTGACCATCGTTTCTGGCATTTCTGCCATGCCTTCCTGTGTTGTAATTCGGTCCCTAGTTTCCTTCCTTACCTTGTTCGGCTCCTTTGGGCCCTGGACAAGCAGCATCTCATGGCCCTGTGATGTTCCTGTGGGTTCCCTGACACCCTTCGGCTTTTACTTTTCTCGGAATAAGTGGCTCTTCTGCCCCCACAAGCTGGCACATGCTCCTTTGATGGGGCTCTGGCCTCTGCCATCCTCACCAGCTACCTTGGAGGGTGACTCTCCGCCTTACTCATCTGCACTCCAGCACCACAGGCACGAGATGAGAACCTTCAGACAGCTCAGCAAATGCAGCCTCTCTGTTACTAGAACTTTTTTTATGTGCAATGGACAGAACTTCAATATAGAGGAGGGTGAGGGGAGAGCACATATATTTAGAAGTCCCTGACTGGGTCAAAGCTGGGTCCAGTGATGCCAGAGTCCAGGTCACCCAACTCGTTTTCTCTTGCCTTTCTTCTTTTCTCCATCTGCCACTGTGCATGCCCTTCCTGTGTTGGGTAGAAAACCACTCCACGACCCCGAAAGTACAACATGTTTCTTCACTGAGGGAAAGAGTCACTATGGGCACAGGGTCTACAATGGATTTTTGTAAGATTAAGGATTTTTTTTACAAGATGTCACAATACTTATGCATGCTGGAATTAACAAATTGGGTGTGAAGCCAAGTTTCTATAAGAGGGGAAAAAATGACCGATCTGCACCCTTAAGATTCAGGAGGGTGTGTCTTACCCTTGTGGCTCCCTTTTGTGAATGAGGAAACTGAGGCCGAGAGAGGTTGGGTATCTTGCCCAGGGTAGCACAGGTGGTAAATGGAGGCTCTCACTTCTTTCCAAAGTGGGGCATTTGTGGTCATTCTTCCTTGAACATCCTTTACATCCTGGATGCTTAAACAGAACCAACTTTGCAGAAAAATAGGAATTCAGGCAAAAAGTATTCTGTGATTCACATGGCCACTCAAATGTGGGGTGCCTGGGGATGCAGGCAGAATCAGAGATGAGGGTGCCACCAGAATTCTCTCTCCACCTGGAATTCTGTTACTGAGTTGCTTCCTGCTCTCAGGCTGTTTGTCTCTATAGGCTAAAACCTTGGCTACCCATCACCCCAGCTCAGAGACTACCCTCTCTCAGGCAGAGCTGTGTGCTTTCTAGAAAAAGAAGATGGAAGAAGAAAAGACAAGAAACAAGAAAAAAAGATCTCCCATTGCTTGCTATCTGTGCTGGACACATGGGAGCCATTTACCCAGGGCCGTAATAGTAACCAGGCTGGGCTCCCAGGGCCTGCAGGTCAGCACACCCAGCATGGAGGAGCTGCATCCCCTGCCCAGGGCTCCGCATGGCGACACCATGGTGTCCGTGCCCCTGATCATGGGTGGGCCATGGCAAAGTGGCTTACACGTCTGCTGTGGCACAGCTCTGAAGACACTTGAAAACCATGGTACAGACCTCCAACCTCGTGCCCAACACCTGTGCTTTGCCTTCAGCCTGTAGGAGACGCAGGACCCAACAGCAGCTCTGTGCCATTGTAGTGCTAAAGGCTCAGGCCTGGGCTCTCCGCTCGCTCCTGCTTCTGCCTCCCTCCCTCCCTCCCTTCCTCAGGAACTATAAACCCCTCTGTTGTGTGGCATTCGCCTTTCTGGGGGTCCCCTCAGTCACCTCCCTGAATGACAGTCCTGCAGGGACATGTGAATGTGGCTAATTGGCCGAGGTCTCATCTGGGACTCCAAGGTCTCTTCTAAGCTCATGTGGTTGTTGGCAGTGTTCACTCCCTTGCACGTGAAGAAAGGAAGTTCTTGTTTGTTTCCTTGCCTTTTGTCATAGAAACTACTCTCAGATCCTTGTCACAGGGTTTCTCTGTAGCCCAGGTTTTTTATTTTCCCGTACTAAGGATGAAATCCAGGGCCTTCACACTGTGCTACGTCCTCAGCCCAGTTTGTTTGTTTGTTTGTTTGTTTGGAGACAGGGTCTTGTGAAGTGGCTCAGGCAGGATGTGAACTTGCAGTCCTTCTGTCTCAGCCTCCCAAAGTGCAGGGGTTATAGGTATGTGCCAGCACAGCCAACGCCTTGGTCAGTTTCCAGTGAGCCTTTGCTTTCCTCTGGGTCGGGGGCATGTCTCCTGCTGCCTCCTGTCTCTCACAAAGGCCCACTCGGGCCAGCACCCCTTCTGACTAAGATAAGTAAGGGGGACCCCCGTTACCACTACAACTTCTCTTTTACCCTCTAATAGAAGCGGCCTCTGGTTTAAGGAAGTTTGGTTTATGCCGTTCATTCAGCAGAAACTATACTTTAGGTTTCCAAGTTTGATCTTTCCCAGTACTAGTGACACGCAGTACAGTATTCCAGTGGTGTCCAGCTGTGGAGAAGAGTGAGAGTCGAGAGCCCTTCAAGGTGGGCAGGCTGAGGAAGGGTCCGCAGAAGGTCAAATGAATTAAGTGCAGCTTAACTTTTAATATTTTCAACTCCCAGTGTGATTCTCGGGGTGTAAGCCCATTGGCAGCTGAGGAGCACTGACGTGATCAGAGCAGTGCCAGTCCATCCTATCCACAATCTCACACTCAGTGGGAGGAGATACATGGGCGTCAGGGCTGTCTGACCATTCAGCTCCCACAATAACCCTCAATTTGTGAATTCTCAGGCTGATAGTTTAAGGAATGTAGTTATATATTTTAACTTCAGGAAGAGCCGTAACTCAATTCAATTTTATACAAATTATTAGACATCTATCATGTACTGGCACTGTGCTAGATCAGCTCAATGACCTTGACCTCCAAGACTTCATTGTCCATTGCAAAAGGCAGCTATGTGACAAAGATAGCTGGTATCAGCTCATCTCTACTTGCTCTTTCTTTCTTTCTTCTTTCTTTTGTACTGAGGATTTGATGAAGGCCTTCATGCTGAGATACATTCCCAGCCTCCTAACTTTTTTTAGATGGGCCTCACTAGGTCACTAAGTCACCCAGGCTAAGCTCAAATGTGTGTGCAATCCTTCTGCCTCATTCTCCCATGCAGGGATTACAGGGGTGACCACCCTGGCTGGCTGCCATGAGATGTCTCATGATAATGGTGTTCGTTCTCATGAGCTTTCATTGCACAGGTGAGTAAAGTGAGGCAGCAAAGGCTTAAACAGTGTTCTCAGGACTCCATGCTCCAGATCTTGCACAGCAGGGAACCCACTCAGCTGTTCTCCTCTGTGCCCCTAATTTTAATGAATACACAGGGTGAATCTCAATACAAAAAATCTTGCCTCACGTTGAGTAAGAAATACAGGCATAGAGATGGAAATCAATGGAGTAATGGGCAATTTTAAGACATCTGGGAATAGAGAAAGGGTCACGTCTCATCCATTTAGGCTGCTATAGGATATACACTACACAGCTTATGAACAGCAAAATTTCGTATCTCCCACTCTGGGGGCTGGCCAGCCCAAGACCAATGTGCTGGCAGATCCACTGCCTGCTGAAGGCCTCCTGGTTCCTATGTAGGTCCTTACGTGGCAGAAAGGAAAGCAGCTCTCTGAAGTCTCTTAAAAGGACACTGATTCCATTAATGATGGAGGTGCAGACCTGAAGTTCTCACCTTCCCAAGGCTCTGCCTCCTAATGGCACTGCTTTGTGGGTAAAGATTTCAGCATATGAATGTTGGGGACATACAAGCATCCAACCACAGCAGAAAATGCCCAGCAGGCTTGGAGAGCATTGATGGGATTGAGGCTGGACCTCAATCAATCCACAGGGCTTTTCCGAAGGCAAGGAGGTGGAGAGGTAACAAAGAGGACATCACAAGGAGGACCACTCAGTGCTTACTAGAGAAACAGATTTAATTCAAGACATACAAAGATACAAGAATTTTCAACATTGGCTTACAAAGGTAGCTTAGGGAGTCAAATGTGGAAGGGTGCAAAGAGCTGTCTGTGTGCTGGAGATCTGAAGGATGGGCCCAGGGGAAGGCCTGGAGCACACTGGGGAGTCCCCACTCGAGTCTGACTCAGGAGGCTGCAGGGTCTGTGCTGGAAGCCAGGAGAGGATGACCAGGAGAAGGCGAAGACTGCAGCTCCTCTGAAGAAACGGGAGCGAGCCTTCCTTCTCCATTTCCCTTTTATTCCACTCGGGTGACAAGATCATTAGTGGTGCCACTCACACCCAGGCTGGGTCTTCTGTCTTAAACAAATGCCCTCAGCTGCACCCAGAACTATGTTGATCCAATTTATGGAGTTGGGTGTCTCTTGCTGAAGCCGACACTATCTGTTAACTATCACAATGATGCGGGTGCAAGAACTGGCTGCAGGGTTGGTGTCAGGCGATACGTGTGTCTCTGGAATCTTTGTGTCCCACACTGGGGGCAAGACTGCCCGAGCCCCTTTGGTATCCCCTTGCACCCCAGAAGGTGAGTCAAAACCTTCCTTCCGATGGAGTGCAGGTGGCCCTTGGCAGTGCTGGCAGATGTTGCTGGTTGTTATCACTGGGGAGCTGATGCTACTGACAGCCAGTGGGTAAGAAACAGGGATGCTGATGCATCTTAAAACTCATAGGACAGTGCCCCAAAAGTAGCCTGACCTGGCCCAAACATTCCATTCCCATGACAGGCTGTGTGATTGTCTCCCCCGCAAACCTACACATGCAAACTCCAACCCTTGGTACAATGGTATGAGGAGGAGCCCTTGAAAGGTAATTATGTAAGGGTGCAGACCTCGTGATGAGATTTGTGCCCTCGGGAGATGAAACCTATAGCTTTCTTTCTATCTCTCCCCATTTCATGAGGACAAAAGGAAAAGGCAGCCACCTGCAATCCAGGAAGCAGGCTCTCACGAGACACCAAATCTGCTTTGGACTTGCCAGCCTGCAGAACCATGAGCAATAATTCTTCCTGTGTAAGCTCCCCAGGCTAGGGTATGTTTGTTACAGCAGCTCAAACTGACTGAGACATGTCTCATGTGTCACTGGTGCTGGGATTCAGCAACTCAGCCCCGCTGGACCCATCAGGGATGTTTACATATTTTATAGCTTCAAGTAGGGATTGAAGGTTTGGCCTTGGACTCATCTGATATAGGTTCACAGGTGTGCATAATCTTAAAATCAAACCCAAAATACAGTTGCAGAATCACTCAACAGATATTCACAAAGTGCCCACTGTGCCAGCAGTGAAGGCGGTAAACAGATTCCAAGGCCACCGATCACACACATCTTGGATACAACAAGAGGGAGACTTGGTCATGTGGTGACAAACGTCCGACACTCCGCCATGGGCAACACTGATGGCTCAGCGTGAGTCACACTCCCCTTGGTGAATGATTAATCCACCCTGTTGGGGCCTAATCTCCTTGGGCTCAGTTCCCATCTGGGTCCTACCCGGTCCAATCAAAGAGAGGCCTCTATCAGCTCTGTTCCGCGTGCGCGCAGGGTGGGATGGGCGTGGTATAGAATGCGTTCTCCATCCGGCCCACTCAGAGGGCACCACCCAGCTCAACAAGAAGCAGACGGGGGGCCCTGGGGAAGATGGGCTCGGCCAAGACTCCAGAAGGTGCCAACCTGCGTGGGCAGGTCTGACCTGAGAGCTGGCAGAGCCCTTGCCCTTGAGGAGTCAGCCTGAGACAGCAATCGTGGCAGGCTGCCTTCCCCCTGGTCTTCAGCAGCATTCCCACAGTCTGGGAGGCCCCAGGGGAGAGGAGGAGAGGCACCCAGGCTCAGCCCACCCCTCTCCCAGGGTTGCCTCTATGACCCTGCCACCTTGGGTGCCAGGCTGGGCAACAAGAGGCTGTGGTGCCTGCCTGCCTGGGATCCTGGGTGCAGTAAACACCCCACCAGGCCCTCACCCCGCCAGGTGTTGACTTCAGAATACACAAACATGCAGCTAGTGAATTCCTCTATTCAAGAGCAGTGTTTCCTGAGCCCTCCTTGGTGCTGAGAGCTCAGGTAGGGAGGTAAACAAAAGCAGATACTTTACCGACTGTCACAGAGCTTGCAACCCAAGCTCTATGAGTGACCAAGCCTCAGTGCTGTGAATTATTATTTACCAAGTCTGCAGTTTTTCCATCACTGGATGTAATCATCACAGCATCTCTCCAAAATGGGTGTTATTATCCTGCATGGCATAAAGACAGACTTTAAGGAGGTTAGGAGACCACCTGCACTCACACGGGGCTGGTCAGTAGCAGGGCTGGGACCTGAACTCAGGTTTGTCGTTGCTTCTTTCAAAGCCACTCTCCTAAATGGTTTGTTCTGGTCTGAATGTCTTCCTTTCTCCTTCCAAGTGAAATCGCTTTTTTTTTTTTTTTTTTGCAGAGGGGCCAACCCTGGGAACTGAGAAATCTTTATCTACTTCATCTTCTAACCCATTCCCAGCCATCTCATCCACCCTGCTTGCCTATTCACACTTTGCTCTTTCCTCGTGTCCTACACACACATGTGCACTGAGCACTGTTTTTGCACCAGTCACAGCACTGCGGTGGGTAACAGAATGGATAATCGGGGCCCCTGCTCCCCGGGCACCCACAGTCTTGTTGAGAGATGGCTCACACAGGAGTGCCCGGAACCCAGGATGGAATGGAGGTATACACCCCTGGGAGGTGCAGAGAAAGTCTTTCACTATGAATGGAGACCTACACCTCTGAGGGGAGTCAGGTGACTGCTTCTGCCTCCGGAATCCCTGTGCCCACGAAGGGGGTCAGTCTCTTCCCGGGCCCAGGAGAACCCAGATTGCAGCCCACAGGGTCCCTCCTCCTGTGTACGATAATGCTGACCTGATGCCCAGAGGCAAGCTGGGCCCCTCTGCTGAGGACCCGGGCTGCCCTGTCAGCACCAACCAAGCTTCACCAGGCCTCCAGGACACTGGATCTGCTGCTGGCCACAGGCCAGCAAAAGGCAGGGTGTGTCCAGAGCAGACAGGCAAGGCGCATTCCCCTGTCCTTACTGCAGCCCCACGGCATGCTCTCACAGGGACACGGCCGGCGGCTGGCCTGGCTAGTTTTGTTTTTTTTTTTGGCAGAGGGGCCAACCCTGGGAACTGAGAAATCTTTATCTACTTCATCTTCTAACCCATTCCCAGCCATCTCATCCACCCTGCTTGCCTATTCACACTTTGCTCTTTCCTCGTGTCCTACACACACATGTGCACTGAGCACTGTTTTTGCACCAGTCACAGCACTGCGGTGGGTAACAGAATGGATAATCGGGGCCCCTGCTCCCCGGGCACCCACAGTCTTGTTGAGAGATGGCTCACACAGGAGTGCCCGGAACCCAGGATGGAATGGAGGTATACACCCCTGGGAGGTGCAGAGAAAGTCTTTCACTATGAATGGAGACCTACACCTCTGAGGGGAGTCAGGTGACTGCTTCTGCCTCCGGAATCCCTGTGCCCACGAAGGGGGTCAGTCTCTTCCCGGGCCCAGGAGAACCCAGATTGCAGCCCACAGGGTCCCTCCTCCTGTGTACGATAATGCTGACCTGATGCCCAGAGGCAAGCTGGGCCCCTCTGCTGAGGACCCGGGCTGCCCTGTCAGCACCAACCAAGCTTCACCAGGCCTCCAGGACACTGGATCTGCTGCTGGCCACAGGCCAGCAAAAGGCAGGGTGTGTCCAGAGCAGACAGGCAAGGCGCATTCCCCTGTCCTTACTGCAGCCCCACGGCATGCTCTCACAGGGACACGGCCGGCGGCTGGCCTGGCTTCGTGCTCTGCTCCCTGCCCACACCTGCCTCGCCCTCCTGCCTTGCCAAATGGACAAGCTTCACTTGAGTTTCTCAACCTGTGGGAGCCCCAGGAGAGAACAGAGAGCGGAGGTCTGTGAACAGGTCAGAGATCCACACCATCTTCCTTCCAATCACTCAAGGCCTTCGTGCCCCTTCATAATGGAGAGATCTCAGAGAATCTCACCCCAGCCGATCTCTTTATGCAGCTCACACATACAGACTTGGAAACAGTACTAACAGCAATAGCTCTGAAGCGGATGAGGTCTTTGTGCTAGGGCTATGATCTTGAGGACCTTTGCCTGTTTTTAGACATAAAGTTTTATTGAAACACAGTCACTCCCATTCATCCAGATATTGTCTTTTGCACTACAATGGCACCCTTGAGTCGTTGCTACCAAGTCTGGCCTACATAGCCTCAAATATTTAGCATCTGGCCCTTTAAAGACAAAGCAGCCCACCTTTCCCCTGAGCTGTATCATGATTATTCCTTTTTCTCATTTACTCGTGAATTCACTCATTCAATTAGATCACGAGTAGGTTTCCCACCAGACAATGAGCGATTTGAAGGCAGAGATAGTCTTGTCTATCTGGGTATCCTCAGGGCCAAGCCCAGTGCCTGAGAAATCCTTAGGAAACATTTGTTGAAAGAATAAATGAATAAACACGATGCATGCTAACACACCATGGGGACATGTGGTGCGAAAGAGTTTAAAAATCACCCCTGGGAAGGCTTACGGTGTGACGGGCACTTCCCGGGGACAGAGCTCTGGAGCCTGGGCTATGCAGCGTGATCACTAAGGACATTCGGAGCTGAGTCTTTAGTTCTGAAACCCAGGGTTCCCAAATTGGAAGTGTGAAACCAAGAGGACCCCAGCCCTGGACAGAGCCCCCAAAAATGAAGTGAATTCACCTGTTTTTGCCACCAATATTTACAATGCACAGACTGTGGTCCGGGTCCTCCCGGTCCCAAAGTCCTTTGTGACCAGCAGGCACATAGCCTTGGAAGAGACTCTGATCCTTTCCCTACCTACCATGTGCTGGGGTCCTAGGCCAGGGGACATCATGGCAAAGGTCCAAAGAGCCTCACTGTGTGACCTGGGACTTCAGGCAGGCTGCCAGCCTCACCACACCTCCGCTGTGTAGTGAACAGGAGGACGGTGGTGGTTCCCAGCCCCGGAGCTTCCCGGGAGGCCTTGGTTAGCTAGTTAGTACCAGTGTTGCTTTTGGCATACAGAAGCAAGGAGTCAACTGCAAATCAGAAACATTACTGAAAACTCGTGGCTGAAAAATGGCAGCTGGGTATCTGCCTGACCCAATTCCAACGTCCTGCATGGGCAAGCCTTTTCACTCCCAACGGCTCCTCCTGTTGGCCCACAAGGTGTAAACACGGTCACCTCAGGTGCTGTGGGTGGTAAGCTTTCCCATGTGCCTGACTGCCCTCCAGCTCGCCAGGAAGGGCACCAGGCCCGTGTCCCAGCGTGAGAAGATCCTGTCTGGTGGCACCTTTGTCCTACAGCATTAGCAGGCATCCATACAGCACGCCACACCTCTACTGGCAAACTGGCTTTTCTGCTTCCACAAAGGCTTTTCTTTCTCAACCTTTTCTCTGTCCTTTCTCTCCCAGTGGAGCCATCTAGGAGTGACAACAGGGTGAAAGCGGGGTGGTCGCTCCCGTCTGCAGAACAGATAGCCAACACAACAGTTCACAAAGTCCTCCCATCATCATTCACCTCTCACCCTCCCTGCCTGTCCTCCCTTCATTCTCTCCTTACTCATACCTTTTCCCCCACTCCCTTCCTTCCCCTGTTCTCAGCACAAAAGTTGAGGGAGAGAAAAAAATTACCAAGTGGCAGGTACCCCAACTGCCATGAATATCTGGTGCTATATGTCTTGTCAAAAAGCAGCCAGCGCGTGCATGAAAAAAGAAAAAAAGCTAAACTCAAGACTCAGAAGAACATGTGGCTTTCCCAGATTCTCATTCAATCTTTTTTTTTTCTTTTGCTATTTAAATTTCACTCTATTTCTTTTTTTAACCTCTCCTGCAGGTCTTTCCATATAGAACAAAACATACACACACACTCACATTTCCTCACTACTGTATTTTAAAGTATGAACAAACTAGCAAAAAAAAAATCTATTTTCAGCTGTTTCTTGTCAGAATGCTTTTTGCCTTTGTGATGAAAAATGTGGATTTCGAAGAAAGTCGAGTCCCTGATGAAGACGAGAGAATATTATGACCAGCCATCTGTCCTGTGAATTAGACTGCATATCGTGTTATATGTTCCTGCGGGACTAATATTTGAAGACTGTACAGCTAGGTACAGTCTCTGCTATCAGTATTTTTATATACTTACAAAATAAAAATAGAAGCCCACCCCTTCCCTGGCCCACAATCTCAACATAATTAAGCAGACGTGAGAGAGGGTCTCTGAATACAAAACAGGCCAGCGACCTCAGAGAACAAAGGTTTTTATCAGGAGCTTTTTTCTTCTAATGGTCCTTGTGCAGTAGAAATAAAGTCCAAACACTATAATTTTGCTCACACAAAAGTTACAAATACTGTAGGTATCTTTAGAAACAGCTGCAAAAGTGGTTTCACTTTTGACAAGATTGGTGTTAATTACCAGCAAGGACTTCAGTATAATACTATTTAAATCATTTTAAATTATCCCTCTCAAAAATTAATTTTTCATCAAAGATTACACACAAAAAAATCATGATATCATCTGTGCAGCTGCGATTTAGTAATAATTTCATCTATTATTACCAATGTCAGTTGGATAAAAGAAAAAATGGCACCCCACCGGGCCGATTCCAGTGCAGGCCATATATAGAAATTTTTAACTATCACTTATAATCGCTTTGATGAGCTTAAACCTCCCCTCAATTAACACCCTAGATGACACTGAGACATCTTAATGGGGGATGTAAGTGAAGGAAAAGACTTTAATCAAAGAATAAAGAGAAAAGTGCCAACAAGAAGAAGGGCTGGCACACACCTCATCGTGTCCAATCCAGGCTTAGTCCTTCAGTGCCTTCCCAGCCCTGTGCCCTTCTGAGATCCAGAGCAAAAGTCTAGGCAGCGTAGGATCACAAGTGGCTGCCACAGGTCACTCTAATCTCTCTGGAAAAACAGTTGCCCCCAGAGGTCCCCCAGCAGGATGTCCAGACCAGGGGATGGGAACCTGGGATGTTGTCCCTTTAACAAGTACAGTAAAAGAGATGAGGAAAAGAAGACATTGTTCCCCAAAGACCATCTTCTGGGGTATCCCAGGGTAGCAGTTTAGGGGATCCAAGTCACTCACAGTGGAGATACCCTAACTCACTCCCAGCGGGGACAGTAAATAAAATGGGTCCCCCAAGGCACATCTGAGCTACGCAGACTCATACAGCTGTAGGGATGTTTCGGAAGGACATTTCTCAGGCCATTATTTTTTATCGTGAACTGCTGTTTCTGGCTTTGAGAGAATTGGAAATAAAATAAAATAAAATAAAATAAACCAAAATCCAAATGAAAACTGACCAGCGTGCTTTACTGTTTTTAAATTATGTTTGCAGTCTCCATGGTGATTTTTGTTTCCAATTAAGATGGCCTAATGAACATGTGTTAGTGCAGAAGTTTTACTCCCAGGAAACAAACCCGGCAATTAATGGCCCTGCAGGAGCCCTGATCTCTTAAGCCCTATATAAGTACTGGGTGAAAAAGTAGAAGTTTGCAAAGTCTGGAAAATTATATTTTAAAAATTAAATGTAAAATAACTTGACATTCAAATATAACTTAGCTGTTCCCAGCCCTAAGCCATCAGAGCTTCCAAAGACAGAATGAGTGACCTACCTTGCACTAGCGTCTGGGAGAAAAAGAAGATGGGGCATAATCTACATTTTCACCTGCGACAATGATAGTTTCCTGACCACTGGCACCCACAGCCAACTCTGTGTAGTGCTGGGGCTACCATCCAGCAGCCCTACCCTCTGCATCAGAAACCCATGAATAACCTACCAGGGCACATTTCATCACTCAGGACCAGGAAACAGGAACCTTAGGGTCAGAGAGTGTGATATATTTCCAGAAGTCATACTGCCATGAAGTAGGGAAACCAAGATTAAAACCAGGTTCCTCACAATGAGCTTATCAGAGTGGACAAAATCGGTATCATTCCCCAGAATAAATGGTATTTTCAACTTTTCTGTTTATCTGAACATGTTTCCTAACCCCATCCTAGCCTCCTGCCCCAGAAACTGGGTGGTTTTATGCTAGATTATGTAGAGTTTTAACTGTATTTCTTATATGGTGGAGTATATTTTTACTTTGTTCTTTTAAATACACACTCAAATGTGTGTGCATACACAATACAGTGTATTTACTTACGCTGATTCTTAATGGATCTGTTTCTCAAAGCATACTCCTCCTGGTGTCCTTTCTCCAAAAGTGTTTTCAAAGGGAGCATACAAGGGCAGTAAACTTCCAAGGCTTTATTCACTTGAGAATATCCTTATATTGCCCTGATACTGAAAGATAGTTTAGCTGGATATAAAATGATAGATTAAAAGGTTTTGAAATTTATCCTCCATTTTTTGATTTAAGGTAAGGTGGCCATAGAAAACTAAGATTTAACCTGAATATATTATTTCTATATTCTATATCGGTGATCTCTCTCTCCCTTCTCTCTCTCTCTCTCTCTCTC
>NW_022900933.1:35780274-35821345 GCF_012274545.1 Fukomys damarensis | reverse complement strand
AACTAAGATTACCTGAATATATTATTTCTATATTCTATATCTGTGATCTCTCTCTCCCTTCTCTCTCTCTCTCTCTCTCTCTCGCTCTCTCTCTCTCTCAACTTGTTGCTTTTGTGGCTTTTTCTTTGATGCTCTCAAATATAATGACAGATTCTCCTCAAGTTGTGATAAGGTGATGGCCTGACAAACCCATTGTACATTGAAATGTTATAGCTTGGGCTGGGTATTTAGCTCAGTGGTTACAATGCCTGCCATGCAAGCGCAAGGACCTAAATTCAATCTCTGGAACCAAAAAGAAAGTATCATAGCCTGAAGTTGTATGTATTACACTTAAGATGCAAAACATCCTATTTATCAGCACAGCATACTCAGTGGATCAGCTGTTTCCCCCTTGTCTTTGTGGGCTGGTCTGAGCTGTGGTTCACTACATCTGCCCTGAATCCAGGACAGCACTGAACTATAACTGCAGCCCTGGAAATGATCATATCTCAAAACATGGTTTCTACTGAATGTGAATTACTTTCCCACCACTGTAAAGTTGAAATTTTCTGTGAAACCACAGTAAATTGGGAACCACCTGTGTATAGTCTAAATATGATTTTTCTCTTATGTATTCTACTTGGCATTGCATGAAAATTTTTGACATAAATCTCTCTCTCTCTAACATTGTTTTGCAAATATTTCTATTTTTCTCTCTTTCTAGAGGGTCTCATATATATTAACAGAGTGTTCCTAGCATCTATATATTTAACTTTCCTTTTTATAGCCTTCAACTCTTTATACCTGCTCCTCGCCTTGTCAGAGAATTTTCCAAGCTGATACTCCAACTCACTCATTTATTTTAAACTATATCTTTTGTGCTTTTCACTTATTCCATCCATTATATTCTTTATTTCCGATGTAGCATGTTTCATTTCTGGTATTTTCTTATGATTCTCCTCTGTCAGTGCCTGTTTCTACCCCATGGCCTTAGAAGACTTTTGCATGTCAAAGTGAGTTTTTCCCTCTATGGTTGTGTTTCTTTGCTCCCAAGGGTGTAAGGAGTGGGACACATGTGCCAGGGTTAGGCCACCACATTGGCTTTGCAGCCCCAGAGCCCCAGTGTAGTTTCCTGCCCATGTAGCTGGGAATTGCTTCTCCCATGCAGAGATCTCACTACCTCAATTCTGAGTACAAGGAATAGGGAATGGGAACACTCAGTCCCAGCTATCGGCTGTGCTATGGACAGCTGCACCCATAAACTTGACCCAAGTGGAATTTTCTCACTCACCCCCAACTCTCCTGGGTTGACTGTGTCATTGCTCTGCCTCAAGAGGTCAAAAGGCTGGTAGAGATATGCAGACAGTGATGTGGAAAAAATAAAATTTAAAATACACAAGCTCCTTTCTTATATTCACTCCACTAAAAATGGTGCATCAGCATCCTCTGATTCACACTTAGTCACAACTGCCCTAAGTCTTTCCAGAGTTCCTTGTAATGTCTGGATTATTTGTTCAGGTCCATTCACTCACTGCTTAATTTTGTGGCCTCTCTAGTGTTGTGGGAGGTAGTCAGCATTCCAGGATAATTATATTACCAGGGCAGCAGAAGCAGAAACTTAAGTGTGTGGTTTTCAGAGTTAGTGTGCACAAGGAAAGGCAAGCCAAAAAAGAAAAGCAAGAACAAAGCCACTGAGCGAAAAAATGGGATGAGCAGAATACAGTAGAGGAAGTTTCTTGGCTTTGTTGTTTGTTGAAATCTGAGACCATCAGGACCCACTAGAGAACTGGAGAGTTAGGGCCAGGAATATGGCAGAAGAGTCTTTGAGCTAGGGATGAGATGAACAGGCAGTTGTTTTGTTTGTCTCCATTTTAAAGTAAAGGAAGGTTTTAGTAAGAGATATCTTAGATCCATAGTTCATGAAGATAAATATGTTTTCATAATCTCACAGATTGAGATGTTACACTGGAAAGTTGGAACAGCATAGCCAGCTCTTGTAGCTGACAGCAGAGCTGACCTTGATCAGTTTCAATTCATTTCTGTACAGTCTTTATTTTGCAACTCACAATCACTTATCCAGGTTCCCAGATGGCTGGTCTCAGTGTGGTTTTCCAAGAGAAGTACGGCCGATGTGCTGAGGGAGCATGTTGGAATGTCACCTAAGTAAATCCAGCACGACCATTAATTATAACCATCAACATGACTGACTTAAGAAACACCAGCACGTTAGGAAAGAACATTTCTGGGCACATCAGTGGGGCATTCTCAGAGCTGATTGGCATGTAGGCCCACAAACTAGGTAGTAACCTCCCCGAAGTGGGCCGCAGCATTCCAGCAGGCTCGCAGCCAGGATGGAATGGGAAGAGAAGAAGAAGCAGGAAGCTGGCTTTCATTTTGAAAAGCACCATTCTGCGTGAGCTGATGTCTTTTGCTGTTGCCATCTCCTGCAGACAACAGGTTCCAGCTTCTTCAGCCTTTCAGTGTGGCCTCAGCCCACAGCTCTCCAGGGAACTTCCAAGCCTTCAGGCTCAGACATGTTCCACCACATTCTTGATTGCTCTGTTCCACAGCTTCCAGCTTCTTGGGCTGAGCATTTCCAGGATCCCCTGTCTCTCCAGCTCACAGACACCCATTTTGGACTCTCTTGCCTCTGATCTTGTACAAGATATAGATAGATGGATAGATAGATAGATAGATAGATAGATAGATAGATAGATAGATAGAATTTTGATTATGTTCATCCAGAGAACCATAACTAAATCCACTCAGCCACTGAGTTCATTCCACCAAAGGTGGTTTAATCACGAATCACAGAAAAAAAAATCTTTCCCTGGCTTCACCCATTTCCTCCCAAGAACTAAGGCTTGGGAAACCAATGAGACTTCAAAGAGAGAGAGAAAGTCTGGCAAAAGCCAGCAATCTGCCAGTTGGCAGCCATGCCTCGAGACCTGTGCAAGACCTTTCACAAATATTCTCTCTTTTGGTCTTCACAGTACCATGGAAAAGCAGCATTACTGTCCACAGTCCCCCTATGAGAAAATCCAGGCTGAAAAAAATTGAAAGACTGGTGCAAGTTCATGAAGAAAAGAAATGCAAATTCTCTCCACCTCGCCTATTAAGTGGAAGGAAGGGATTAACCCCATTCACTTACTCAAGTCATACTCACTGAGCATTTTCTATGTCCCAGGTTCTATGCTAATGGCTGAGTTTACTCTCAACTCAAGCAGACCACAAACTCTACCTTGTAGGGAAAAGAAGGAGAGGACACCCTTAAAATGAACTTACTCACTTAGGGTAAGTTTTGAAATTCAAAAAGGAAGACAAAAAGAAAACAAAAATTGAACTTTTGAGAGAAATAGTCAGGGCCCTCACTTAGAATATGGGGTATGGGCAGCTGAGACCCCTATGGCTGGGTTAGGTGGCTATGTGACATTAGCCACCTGCTGTCCTTGGGCCTCAGCCCCAGTACTTCTACCTGGGGTTCTATCTGCCAAAACTTGCTGCAGCAATGAATGGCCCATATTCATGAGCCATTTGTTCTTTGTGAATGAAACCAACACTGGAAATTTGACATGGAAAAAATACAAAGCCATTTAGTCAGTGAATGGCTCCAATTTCTTGGGCATACAAGAAACTTTGGACTTCAAGTAAAAAGAACAGTTCAAGGCATGGATTCATGTCTACTACCCAAGTCTGCATGTTCTCCCAGTCATGAAGAGAGATAGCATCAAGGTGAGGCTGACCAGGGCTCGAGGCCCGCAGCCAGGCCTTGCCATTGTAGGAACACTTCTTAATTTCTCCTAGCCTTGGTGTCCACATCACCCAGCAATCACCCCATGTTACTTGCCTAACAAAAGAGACCACTTGAGTCCATATACTAGCAACTGGTTCAGAACAGCACCTTCATGAGCTCTGGTCTCTGACCTTTACCAGTAGACAAACCAACTCCTTCCTGGAGGATTTCATCACCATGGCCTGATGACAATGTCCCCGCACTCATTCATTCACTTGATTGTGCCACTCTTGTTGGGACCAGGACCTCTGTTCAGAAGTGGAGCTGAAAGGCTGTGCTGGCAGTGGCGAGGCTGGAGTGGTGCAGCCCCCAGTGCCATGCGGGCATGGCCATTCCCGGGGCCAGTCCACACCTCCCCAGAAAGGCACTGAGAGCCAGAAGGCGCCCACCCGGGCTTCGCTCCACATCACTGGAGCACTCTTCACTTCACCAGCACAATCGGGGGAATCTAAATTGGCCCGTGGTGCGTGTGCCCAGAACACCCCATTCACTTCTACAATGAAGGGCTCTTAAAACTGTGAAGTACTAAATTTGGAAAGGATGGAGGATTTGGGCACGCACAGTGCAGAGCAATTTAACATTATGGGAGCTCTTCAACTATCTTTTCTATATAAGCACTTCATTTTGGAAGCGACGCAAATAATGCTGTTACTACAGGCAACATATGACTCACTTGAAAATGCAAGCACCCAACACCAAAATCAAAGCCCCAAGCTAAGGGGAGGGGCACAAGGAAGACAGGCAGCCCCCCGCTTTTCTGCCCACCTGAGAGTCTGTGGTTTTCTGCCCCACCTTGCCTAGTCCCATGCACACTTAGCCCCCAGCTTAAATGCACCTCACTGCTGCCTTTCAGTTCTGATTGGCTGACCTGCACTGAATGTCTCCTGTCAGCCGGCCAAGTTCCCATTTGCTAGGTCATTTAATCTTCATAACAGCTATGGCCTGGGAGTGGGTTTTATCCCCACTTGACTCCCAAAAGACAGAAGCCAAAGGAGCCGAGCTGTCTTAAACCTTCTGGGAACCACAGTCTGTGCATAGGGTGCCTGATGATCCTTACTGAGACCAACAAGGAAGGCTCTGGATCTCTTAACTCAGATAACCTGAGCTCTGACCAGCAGAAGTGGTCACTCTCTTCGGGAGAGGACAGGAGAAGGCAGTGGGGGTCCCTCTTCATCTGTTGGAGGACTTCTGGGACCTTGTTCTTCACTACCAGCCACCAAGGCTGGGTTTCAGCCCAGAGGAAAAAGATGCCCAGGCCTCACAGTCTGGGTGAACCAGTAATAGATGTTTGCTAAAATCCATGCTTCATACCCACATCACCCTATATACCAGCTGGACCTTGGATCTCAGATTCCCCATGCCAGCCCAGCTCGAATGGCTTCTCTCTGGAGAGATGAGATGGCCAAAGCCATAGCAGGAAGGACATAAGCCAGAGAGGGGTGTCTTCATCCTTTGTGCTGCAGGCAGGGCCACTGTGCCCCAGGGCATACCTCAGAGCAGCACTCTTGGGATAGGGCTTGGGGGAGAGCCACCTGCCAGTGCTCTATCACTGACAGACCCAGGGCTCCACAGATCTGCGGGAGACTTGTGGTACCACATTGGATGGCTGACGCTGGACACCTAGGGTCTCTGATGGAGACATAGCCACAACAAGTGTGACCCACATGCTGAGCTCTGCAGACCTCTCCTTGGAGCATAAGGAACACAAGAACTTAGCAAACTCCCCTCCTTCTCCTTGTAGGAACTAGAAATACCAGTTTGTACCCAGAGATTTCTCCTTCTCCCCTCCTCTTCTCCCACAGGGGACCTCTTCCTGGAAACCCATTTCTGCCCTTGGCTTGGACTACAGACTCTTGGCTGGATGCTTCCAAATCCATTTCTCTGGTTCAAATCTTCATGCTTTTGTGTCACAAGGCCTTCCAGTGTTTCCACCTGAGTATACCACAGGCTCTTCAAATTCAATATTCCTCACATTATATTATTCTCTTCCTTTCACACCCACTAAACCAGACAGTTGTAAATGGTGGTCAGAAGTGTCCTGCTTTAAAGGAAGAAGTCAGGGTACTTGATAATGGGGCTGGTTCTCAGACAAGAGGGATAAAGTTGGGCACATGCACATGCCTGTGATTCTACCTACCCACAAGGCTTAGACAGGAAGAACCAAGCGTGAGCCCCACCTGAATAACTTAGAAAGACCTTGTCTGAAAATGAAACAAAAATGGGCTGAGGGTATATCTCAGTGGTAGAGTAGAGCATTTACTTAGCATGTACAAGCCCTGAGTATTGCAAGAAAGCTAACAAAAGCAAGGAAAATTTAAGTTGAGAAGCTTAGGTTAAGATATGAAAGATGAGGGGAAATAAACCAGCAGAAGAGAGAACATTCTGAGCAGCGTGTGCCACAGCCACAAGGTGGGAAGAGCTTGGAATGTTGGTGGAGAGTTGGAAGGACAGTTCACCAGGCATAGCAGCAGGCCACCAACTGTGCAAAGACTTGCAGGATCTGGGGCCTTTCTTCAGCTCAATGACAAGTAAGGAGTGGCATACACAGGTACTAGGGATTAAACCCAAGACCTTTGCACTAAGCTAAATGCCCAGCCCTTTCTATTCTTTTTATTCAGAGACAGAGTCTCACTAAATCACTAAGTTGTCAAGGCTGTACTCAAACTTGAAGTCATCCTGACTAAGTTCCCCATAGCGCTAGGGCCACAGGCTTGCACCTCCATGCCTGGCTTTCTCCTTTCATCTTTTCTAGTGTCCCTTGTCTTCTCATTTGCTCTGTTGTCCTGCAGTTAAAGTTGTCCTCCACTGTTAGGAGCTGAATTGTGTCTTTCAAAGTTCTTATGTAGAAGCCCTAACCCTCAAGGGTTCAAGACAAGACCATATTTAGAGACAGATCTTTCAAGAGCACGTAAGATAAAAAGAGGTCAGTAAGGTGGAGTCCTTGTAAAAGGAAGAAATGTGGTCACATAAGAGACACCCAGGCTGTGTGTACACAGAAGAAAGGCTATGTAAGGAGGAGACAACCATCAGCAAACCAAGACAGAGGCTTCCAAGGAAGCCAAGACCACGGACACATTGACCTTGACTTCCAGCCCCCAGCATGAGTGGAAAACGCATTTTGGTTGCAAGAGCCACCCAATCTGCAGTGGTTTGTTAGGGCGGCCCCAGCTGAATATGACGTGACTCCTCCCCTCCATTTCCTATAGAGCCATTTCACCCCCAGATGCCTGGTTGCCCCTGAAATATGAATGTGCATTTCATTAGCTTTGCCTGCCAAGGTGGCGTCCTAGAGCAAGATTCTTCTCCAGCCTTCTCCAGGCTGGAGCCTCATTTGAGGTTTTAATGCAATTTCCCCAGCATGGACTTAATTGTTTATTGGCACTGCAGTGTGAGATTTCAGCGTCAGCTAGATAATGCATATCTCAGGGAACAGGTCTGTCCAGATCTGTGGAAATCACCAGGAGAGGGCCTGATCCTATTTGCAAGAATATTCGTATTCCCAGCAGCTGATGTTCACATGAGGCATCTCCAGAAATATAAAAAATAGATTAAGAGATTTATTATTTTGGAGTAGGGGGAGAGGGTGAGACTGGCTCAACACCGAAGATTTCATTTATACATAGTTTAAAATGTTTGTAAATATTTAACAGAAAATGGAGCAATAAACTCAAATTATTGCCAAGTGCAGAAAAGAAGTAGAGGGTAATTTATCAAGGAAAAGGGAGGGATGGATGCTGTGTTTTACAGGGGCACACACACTCTGACATACTAATGGGGATCGTGTCAGTGAGGTGTTGACATGTAGGAAATCACGGCCCAGTCTAAATGCCTTAGTCATGGCAGGGGGCTAAAAAAGAGAATATTTGAGAATAATGTGAATTAAAAAGGCAAGTTAGTTTAAATTTCTGTTTGGTAGGCCCCCGGGCCTACAAGTCCAATGGGAATACACTCTAGCTGGAGCTTGATGAATGGCCTTAATGAAGTTGGACAACTTGGAATACATGCATAAAATGATTTTAAATATTGATACGATGTCATTGTGTGTCTGAAGATATTGAAATGTTCATTCTCTGAGCAAGACAGGTTCCATCTAATTTATTAAAGGTGGAAATGATTATTTACATTCAAAAATGGAATATGTGCCCAGATAGAAGCCAGGGCAATAAAATAATTATTGCATTTAGAGAAACAGATATAGTTCATCTTCCGGAAAGGAAAAAGTCAGAGTAGACCTCATGTAAATATCTTGAGATTTGCAGAGGCTATTAAGGAAACAATGGTAGTTTCCTCCAAGGTTGCCATTTCAGGTTCCTAAGGTAGGGATGCAAACAGCTCTTCTAAGAACAGTTAATGGTGTTCAATCTGCTCGTGGGGAGGCCAGGCTTGAGGAAAGGCCTCCCTTGCACGGTGGGTGCTGCCCCACTCCCCAATGTGCCTTTTCGGTGACACCCAGGCTTCTGCACCCCGCCAGGGTGCCTGCTGATGGGAGGCAGAGGCAAGGCGTGACAACAGAAAACTAAGTTCTGATGGGATATGAGAGTCTCAGCAGAGAACGCCTCCGGGCAGCTGTCTGCCTCATGTGTTCCACATCAGGGCCAGGGAGCAAGCCGCAGCGGAAGTGTAGTAAAGCGAGCAGGCACTGCCGAGTCAGCTGGAGGTGCACAAGTGCTAACTAGGCTGAGCAACCAAGGGCGAACCCCAGTATAAAAATAAAACCACCGCAAGCCGATCTTGCTTCCTGCCTATGCATCTCGGCTTTGAGAGCTAATTGCACCTCGCTGGATGTAAGGGTTTTGCTCTTGGAAAGCCGCGTTGAGTGCTTGGCTCACTGTCCCATTATTTCCTATTAATCTCCCATCATTTGCACAAGCATGACAGGCAGGCCAGGCGGAGGCATCATGACCAATCCCATCACCGTACCCATCACCCCTCAGGCACGACGGTGGCTCTAGAGGGCCACACCCAGTCAGGACCAGCTGACCATGCAGGAAACCATTCATCCATTCTGCACTTCCTGAGTGCCCTCTACGATTTCTGGTACCTGTGGACATTGGAGAAGTTACTTCTCCATTTCCCATCTGTAACATGGGAAGAGTGAGAGCAATAACATTATGAGAATCTCACGCTGAGTCAATAAGTAGATTTATGTGAAACCCATAGTACTTGTCTAGTTCATGATCAGTAGTCTATCAATGCCGGCATGGTAGTGCTTCCTGTTACTATCTGTTGTATCTTCTTCAGGACACTGAAAGTAGATAATAACAAATGGAGTAATGTAAATACAATGAAATATACATCAGTGTGATGATCAAGTTTACTATTGCTTCAGTGTGACCACCTGGCATTGTGCTCTGCTTACTTATGCCCTTGAGCTTGGCCTTGTCAGCATCCTCCTTAAGGCTTGGAATTGCCATCTCCCTTTGCAGACTCACAGTTGTCAGAAAATGAAACAGCCAAGGTCAGGAACAGCAGCCCAGGTCTCCCTGCCTCTGGGGATCACCTGAGTTTCAGAGGGCAGGAGGCTGATGACCTGGCAAAGCCACTGCCCAAGGTGTACCTGCCTCACCCACTGGCCTCTCTGCCATTCTTTGGGTCCTGTCCTATGAGGGTCACCTGGGGAAAATGCCTGGGGACCAGAGAAAAGGGGCCATCAGTGATAGATGTTCTCCCTGAATGGAGCTTCCAGATCTGCTCTTTACTCCTGAGCATTTGGGGCAGGGACTTGGGGAGAATATTTCATGTTGACCTCAGCAAGGCCAGGCCATCAGGGCTTCCTGCTTGTGGTCTTGTGTGCAAATGAGAAAGTCACTTCACTAACAGCATGGCTGGCACAGGGCAATGTGCTCCTAGCATGTAGCATTGCATTGACCTGGACACCGAGGCCACAGGATGCAAAGTTTACAGATTAGTCCCTGTCTTCCCACACTAAGCCACCATCAGCTTCTCATGTCTCAACCCAGGAGAGCCCAACAGACCTCTCAGCAGCAATGCACTGTGTTACCAAAAAAAAAAAAAGAAAAAAAATCAGGGTAGGAATCAGTGGGCTAATCCTTACAAAATGAATCATTAAATCTCTCTGACAATATGGGCGTTCCAAAGATCAGCTCATCTCGTGCTCCCACAGGTGTGAAGTGCACACATACACACACACACACATACACACACACACACATACACACACACACGCAAATCCATCCCCGCTGAGGAATGCAGAAGCAGGATCTCCTGTGCACCTTAGACCACACAGTTTAGCCAGAACTGAATTTGAAGTCTGACCTTCTGAGCCCAAGAAATTTCATGTTCCAAGATCCAGGGTTTTCAGACCAAGCCCCAACCCTGCCACCCTGTGGTAGGACACTAGGGTGAATCAGCACGGTCCCCTCCGATATAATGAGGCACTTGTCTAGTCACCCGGGTGAGGCAAAAAATCCAAGGTTCTGTCCCTGCACAAATGGCTCACACTAGGAAGGGGCACACCAAGGTCAAGAGGTTGACTGTGAAAACCAGACACAAAGGAGTTCCCAGCCCTATGATGCTACACATGTTGTTTCCCATCTCTACTTCCCTCTTCGTGGTATCAGGGATAGTAAGATTGCCTGTTGTGCAAAATCGGGGTGAAGCTTACGTGAGATCATGCTTAGTCCTCGCCAACAAGTGCTGAGTGTAGTGTATCTTCAGGGAAGAGATGCTGTGATAGTTGAAATCATTATGAATGTGCTCGCCAAATTTTTCTGGAATGGGGCTGGGCATGTAGCTCAGTGGTAGAATGTGTTCCCAGGTGATTCGTAGCACCAGGAAAAAAGTTGTAGACTGCTCATGGGATGCAAGCAGAGTCCTGACTTCAAGTTACTAGTGCCTTGAATAATTAAGCTCGCATATCCTTCTCCATGAAGGTTGCCTTGCTAAGGGATACATGCATTTTTTACTCCCTTTAATTACTTCCACAATATGTCTCTTAAATGTTCACATGTTTATTGTGCAACTCATAGTGTACATGATTGCGCACAGAAGTGAGACTTCTAGTCAAGAAGTGAAAACAATACTACACCACAGATTTACAGCCAAAAGCTAATAAATTCTGGCGCCTGTTTAATTTTGTGTGCAGAGCCACATACAAATTAAATATTTATTTTTCTAAAATTCAAAGCAGTAACAAAAAAGTAGAAGTAAAAATAAATATTAGAAAAAGAAGGAATAGGAGAAGAAGGAAACCAACGAATACTTTCAAAAGTGGAGATTGGATTTTGTTGCTTTGGGTTCTTTTGTGCGCACATAAAAAGGTACCCTTGTCCCCAAGCTACACATGAAAATTTGTCCCTAAGAAGGCAAGGGAGAGGTAAAAACAGTATTCTAGAAGCTTTGGGTCACGTTAGCGATGGAGGCTCTCATCCACCTGCTGCCGCTTACTGACCGTACTTAAGTACATGTGAGCATCCAGCCCGGTTTGTGAATGAGGAAGCGATTCTCCAAAGGGCTCCTTCCTTTAGTCATCCTCTCCTGCACATCCAGTCATGCCACACACAGTACTCGGGCTCTCTGAGGCAGGATCAGTGCCAGGCTCTCCAGGTAAGGGAAATAAGGGAAAGGGTGACTGGACTCCCATACTTCCTGCTCTGATCCTTAGCCCACTAAAGCTTCCTGTAAGGGAAAAGCCAGGCTAACGGTCTCTGTCTTATGAGACCATTGAGAGGGCAGGCAGAACCCAAATGCAAATGTCTTTGAACCTAAAAGATGTGCAAAACAGCTAATTCCCTTTGTCCCATTCTCCTTACATCATTTTTGACCTTTAAACCACTCATGGCTTTTTCTCTCATTTCTACTTCAATGGAGTCCTGCCTCGTAGTTTAAACTCGGACTGCCTGCAGACCATGTGGCAGTCGCTAAGCCACTGGCAAGACATCTCCAGCTCTTCCCTTGCCCAGCCAGCTACAGGATTGTACTTTCTAGCCTCCTCAGCTTTGCCTGAGCTGAGGGACAAATTCCACCCCTTAACCTCAGAGAAGGCATGTGTGTCCCTTGCATTTTGCTGGTCCTCCAAAGCTCTTCTCCATGGAAACCAGCAGTTTGAGATAATAGTGGTTATTCCCTGAATCCAGGTTCCATGGTGGGAAGGCAGAGTCAGCCATCCAAGAACATGAAGTCTGCTTTCAGTTTTACAAGTTAAAGAGACCTAGGGAGTATTTGTCACAACAGCACCACCTTGCTCATCCTGATTGTTCAACACCACAACATACGAATCATGCCTAGCTTAGGTCACACTTAAAGATGCATTAAAGGGTCCCCAGCTGATGGAGGAGAAATCAGGCAGGTACATGATTAGAACTTCAGAATTTGGAATGTGGATCTCATACACTTCCACACACCAAACTATCAACACAAGAGAAGGAAAATTTAAACCAGACACAAAGTTGGTGCCCTACTGTATTTCAGTCACTGCTGCGTACTATGGACACAGTGAGGAAGGAGACATAATCCCTTAGGGAGGAAAATCAAATTGTAAAAAAGTTAGAGTGGCAGAATAATCACTGGGAACATGAAACGCAATAGAAAAAATATATATCCAGGGGTTAAGAAGACAAAGTTCATATCAATGCAGTACTGGATCTGTTCGTGCCAGACTGGCTGTCACAGTGGCATGCAACTGCTTCGAGCAGCTCATAATCATCCCAGCCAAGCGGCAGTGCACAGAAAGGTTATGATGATAGCATTCTCCTTAATGCATCTGAGTAACACCACTGGCCATCCATCAGAGGAGCACACTTTCAAATTATGTTGCCAGTATTAGAGTAGGAGTTAGGTCGTGGATCATGTGTGATCAGTCTGACACTGGGGTACCAAAGGCATGGCAGTGCTGACTTCTATTTGTTTTCCTTCCAGAGAAGGCACACTCACCACACACATCCTCATCAAGCCTTGCAGTCTTGGACCTGGAGAAAGGAGGAAATTAGCATCCAACTTGCTGGTGAAGAGTTTGACACCCAGGGCCAGTATTCCTGGCTTTGAAACTTGGCCCCATCTCCTAGTGACCATGTGATATGAGGCTACTTGCTGGGCCTTCATGTCCCACAGTCTCCTTCCATGTAAAACAGAGATGCTACTAGTGACCCTGTAAGAGGAGGGCAGCTCAGAGCAAAGCCTGAGTTAGCACATTAAATCATGAGTTAACACACGCAGGTCATAAGGGCAGTATTAGACATGTAACTAAGTACATGTAGCTGCTGGTGTTGTGGCTGGTACTCTATTGGCTGCCATTATTTAGGGCCATTCAGCTGGCAAGTACAAAGAGCAGACCATGGACTCTCCGGGACCATGGAAAGGCAGACAGACTGGGGTCATGGCAACTGAAGATATTCCTGGGCAGAATAAAGCCTACATCCAGTGGCTTCCTGGTCACCAAAGGAAACCAACTGGGGCCACCACCCAAGGGCTGCAGAAGTCTCCCTATGCCAAGACTTTACCATCAGCCCTGAAAATTCTGCAGCAACTCAAGAGTGTGGCTTCCCTTTGTCCAAACCAACCTCTTCATTTCCTCAAGCTCCCCCAGTCCTCATTAGCCTGAGGAGAGTCATCTGGATAAGTTGAATATCAAACTCATCAAGAAGCTCCCCGCTCTGATTGTCAGCTCTGAGAAGCAACAATAACAGCTCAATTTCTGCTCAGGAACTTTATTGATTATATGTGCTAACTGATGAAGCAACAAGAGATGTAAGATTGTTTGGGGTGTTCTTTCTGGGTTTTTTTTTTTTTTGATTGCAAGTAAATGAAAGAAAAACTACCTGCTATATGTGATACGCAGTATAGCACTACTTCCATACTACATATTAGGGGCTAATATGTTCTCATTTGATACCAAGAAGCCTCATCGATTGGCTGGAGGGTAGATGAGGATTTCTGAAGAGCAAGCTGTTAGTGCTAGAGAGGCTGTGCATATCATTCCAATTTGGAAATTGCCCAAGAATCCAAAGTTTGCTTAGGAAAGTTGAAAACTTTCCCCATTGACTTACCTTATATATCATTTTCCTATTGACATAAAAAAAAGCAGTTTCATTGATCATTTCCTAGTGATTTGACTGAGGGATTTTCACTCAATGCAAACCACTGATTGTAATGGCAATTCCTATTGATTTGAAGAGGTGTTCATCCCTGATATGGGTCCCACCAGATAGCAGCCCTCAATTTTCAATCATCTACAAATCAATGCTCAGTTACCACCCTCTCAAAAGTTCCATCTAATCACTTGGCACCAAGTTCCAAACTTTTCAAGAAGTCTTTCAAACCCTTGCAAGGTTGATGTCTCCTGCTTTCATGGTGCTCTCTTAGTTACTTTCTTCCACCCTGGGACAAAATACCCGACGCCCACCATGTAAGGAAGTGGGTGTTTGTCTTGACTCACAGTTTGTAGCCACGGTCAGATGGCTCCCAGGTAGGGTGGCACAACAGAGGGGCCTGGCAGAGGAGAAACCGATCTTGGTCTGGACACAGGGAAGCAGAGAAAGAGCAGGGCAGGATGGAGTTAGACCCTCCCAGGCCACGCCCCCAGTGACCACCTCCTCCTACCAGGCTTCACCGCCCCACATCACATTTAACTACAAATTCAACAATGAACTCATCCCCTGATGAGTATCTCACTCTCATAATCTAATCACCTCCCATAGGCCCCACCTATGGGCACATGAGGCTTTGGGAGGACATCCAGATATAAACTGTAACAAGCTCCCTCAGCTGGAGATCTTCTCCCCACTTTGTCCCACAGAGAACTCCTACTTAGTAGGTCCTAGTAGGCATGAAGAAAGAAAAGAGCGTTTGAAAAGAGCCAGAAGAGACCTAGCGCTCATTTGTGTGCCAGACCATGGGTCCCTGGAATGGCTTTGATTCCATTCATTCTTTCAAAAGCTACATTCCTTTTTTCCCATTTGTCCTCTCTGCCTAGCAGTGTTCTAGGAATTGGGGACACACCTGTAAACAAGACAGCTAAGTGCAAGCTGACACACTTTCTCAAGCAAGAAACAAATGGCAAAAATGCAAGCAAATAAATGCTGAAGATGTTGCAAGGGAAGATAAGCGAAATGAAAGATAATGAAATAAATATGGGCTGATATTTCAGTCCTAGTCACCAGAAAGAAGTCTGCTGACCTCAGCAGGTCCTCACATCCACCCACTTCCCCAGCATCCGCCATCTCTGGCCCACTGCTGCGTGCTGAGGAACAGAAACAAATATTTTGATATCATTTTAAAGCAAAGATTAAAATCTGGGGCCAGTGGATCAGGCAGAGAGGAGAGGAATTACATACTCCCTGCCTAAGAACCCAGGCCACCTCTCTTTCCAGCAGGAGCACACTGGAATTCATTAGGAATTTTTTTTACTCTTCTACATCCAGATGGTTTTAAAATTGCCATTTATTTCTCTATAATAAAGATTTTCTTTCTTATTATGTCAAAGATAACCTTGACCAATAAAACTAATTTATGATGGGCTGAAAGATCTGTGGTACTCAGCACAGTGGCCTAAAGAGAGAGGCTTGCTTAATTGGAAGGTTCCTCACCCAGGGACTCTGGAGTCAAGGACCATGGCAGTCATCAGGCTTGACTGAAAAGGTGCGGATTCCACTCCTGCCACACACCTAGCAGTATGGTCGGGAGCAAAAGAGTGTGCACTTGCAATCTTCCTGCCTCATCCTCCCATCCAGCATGGGCAACTTAGCAAGACTGTCTCAAAGCAGAAACTAAACAAGAGCTGTGGGTGTGGCTCCATGCAAAGTCTCTGCGTTCATTCTCCAGCACTGTGGGGTAAAAGTGTGGATTTCTGCTTGGATTCAAAATTCAGCACCACTCTCACTAGTGGCACCTTGATGTGGAGCATTTTCCCTCTCAGACCTTTTCTTTTCTCAGCTGTCAATCAGGAAAACCACACCTTCCCTGTGGAATCAGAAGCCTCCCTGAGTGTTTGGGTAGAATAGCTTGTAAGTGGAAGCTATTTTTGTTATAATATGGTCAAGTCTTTTCACCTCTTTTTTTTTTTTTTTTTTTTTTTTTTTTGGTACTGGAGATTGAACTCAGGTCCTTCCACTTGCAAAGCGGGCCACCGAACCACTGAGCTAAATCCCCGGCCCTTCACCTCTGTTTTTTTAATCTCTTGTGGAAATGGCAGGAGACAGCGTAGGTCACATACACAGTCTTTCTTAAAGTTATTAGTGTTTAGTAACTGTATTTCTTTTCATATTTCCCTGTCCTCTGCTCTTAAATTTTTTCCTCCCATCTGCTTGCTGCATTCATAAGCCCACTTGTGTGCTAACTTTCACTCAAGGAAATCTGGGGTCCAAAGCATCAAGTTATTAATTCAAGAACTGTTGTGTAGGAGCAGGCTCTGGAGAGCAGGTTCTGAAAGCCTTCAGGGAAATAGCGGTGGGAGGAATGAATGGAAAGTGAGACTTGAGCTACAGTATACATCTAGATGTCTCCCGTGCTCATAGTTGGGGCTTGGGTAGCGATTAGATCTTGGGGTGATACTGGATTATTCCAATGATGAGTCCATAGCTGACTTCTTGTTAGGGGGTGGGATCTGGTGGGAGGTGGTGGGTCACTGTGTGTGGCCTGGAAGGCTGTCTCCATCTTCCTCCCTTGATCCCTCTCTCTGCTTCCTACCTGCCATTCCATGGACTGTTGCTCCTTGTCATGTGCCTCTGCTATGCTGCCCTGCCTTGGAGCCAGCTGGCTATGGACAGAAACCTGTACAAACTGTGATCCAGAATAAACCTTTCTTCCTTGTGGATGTCTGAGATTGTGTCTCAGCATTGAGAAAGTAACTAAGACATCCTGCTCAAGCCCAGATCTCTAGAAGTTTCCTTTCAAGTAAATGAAATTACATCTACATAATGATTACAATTAGGGATAAACTGGCAACAGTCACAACAGAAAGGTGATAGAATTTCTGGGAAGTCTCACAAATCACTCTCCACTGTGGAGTCATGATAGTCTTTGAGGCTTTGGACCTGAGCTTTGTTAGAGCTCAGAAAACAACACTCTGCAAACTGGGTGTGGTGATACAGTATAATCTCAGCACTCAGAAGTCTGAGGCAGGAGGATTGCTACAAGTTTGAGGCCAGCCTGAACTATACATTGAGTTCAAGGCCATCCCTGAACCGCACAGTGAGATCCTGTTTTAAAAAATAAGAAAATGAATGACACCTAGGAATATGGTGCTTTGGTGTTCTGAGTCCTTTAAACTGAAAGACAATGCGAGGGGTTCAGAAGCAAAGTCTCCTGACCTTCTCCCATCCTTCTCTCTCTCAGCCCCTTTTTCTCTCCCTAAAGCCATTGATAGAAGTCAGAATTCCTCTTTCTCAAGGCAGGTGATAGAAACTAGATATACTACTCTATCTTTTTCCCTGCCTTTCCAGGTGGGAGCTGGCTATAAAGGAAACTTGTGTGCTTTGGTTTCTAAGTGAGAAATAAGGCTGGCAGATAGCTGAGAATTTAACAAGATGATGCAAGCAAAGGCTTAGTCCAGTACCTGGTCTGCTACAAGTGCCAGTTCCTGGGACCTCTGCTGGAACTGTGGGTGAGGCAGGTGTGTAGGAGAAAGCTCAGAGCCACTGCCAGCATCTCTCCTGCACGAGCTGGCAGAAACCAACATCAGTTCAGGGAAAGATGCACTTAGGGAAGAGGAAAGATGCATTTCAAACATCGTCACCTCATTCCAACTGTACTTGAAGCCTGAGAACATCAGACTTTTCAGTTTTGAAACTCGCTAAATACGCTCTTTTGCTTAAGCCAATTTAAATTGATTTTCTGCTGCTGGTTCCGGAAAGTCTTAGGATAGAAATATTGGAATTCTTCTGATCTTGGATCTTGAATCTTGAGCTCAGCCTGCACATGAGAATTATTCTCAGTACCTGGTACTAGGGTGATCAATGAGCAATGTGAGCTCAACTCAGAAGTTCTGGAGGCAAAGCTGCATTCCGGCTTTTGTGAGTCTGGGCCACTCTCTGCTCTGTCTGCCCTGTCGTCCATAAATATATAGGAGCTGTGAACAAAGAACACAATGGATGTTTAAATTTTTTGTAATTATTACAGGAGAAGACACATTGTCATTAGTCCCCTTCAAAATCCTCCCCCTCACTTTGAATACATGTATTTCATTATTCTTAGAACTTTCTGAAGCAGTTCTGGAAGTTCTCTTTCTTTTTTATCTTTATTAAATTTATTGGTACATATTAGGTATACAATACAGTTACATTTGTCAGTGGGATCTTGTACCTTTACATGATTTAACTTGGTTCTTATTTTTCCCCATACCCCAGACCTCTCCTCAGCCCCTCCACCCTTCCCTGTTTACAAAGACATTGTTTCCATGTTTTTCCTTTTCACATATTTTTTCTTTTCCTTTTTTGCCTTTCGCCTACCCCTCCCACTTCCTCAACTTCTTAAGATTTTTCTTCCTATTACATAATGTCAATTATACATTTTAATCCTTATTTACACTTCTACTTTTTCATACCAGAGAAACTATAAGGTATTTGCACATGTGTAACTTACTAATTTCCCTTAAGAGTATGGCCTCAATGTGTATCCACTTAGCTATATGCCTCTCTAGTTTCTCATTCTTTAAGGCTGAGTAGTATTCCAGAAAGAAATAAAAGCAATAAAGATAGGAAAGGAAGAAGTGAAACTGTAATTATTTGCCGATGGTATGATACTCTACATATAAGACCCAAAGAACTCAGTCAAAAGACGTAAAGACTTCTAGACTTAATTGACAGATTCAGTAGAGTACCTGGATGTAAGGTAAATAGTCAAAAATCAATAGACTTCTTCTACACAAATAACAGTCTCACTGAGAGTCAAATTAGAGAAACAATCCCTTTTACAATAGCATCAAAAAACAAAGAAATATCTAGGAATCAATCTAACAAAGGAGACAAAAGACCTCTACACAAAAACTACACCACTATAAAATAAGAGATTGAAGAGGATATAAGAAAATGGAAAACATCCCTTGTTCCTTGATAGGAAGAAACAACATGAATATGACCATATTTCCAAAACTGCTATACAGATTCAATGCAATCCCTACTGAAATTCCAACAGTTTGTTTCACAGAACTAGAGAAAACAATCCAAAAATTCATTTGGAATCAGAAGAGACCTAGAATAGCAAAAGAAATTCTAGGCAACAGAGACATGGCAGGAGGTATCACAATCCCCAACTTGAAACTATACTACAAAGCCACTGTGATAAAAACAGCAGGGTACTGGCCAAGAAACAGACCCATGAATCAATGGAATAGATTAGAAGATGCAGAAACAACTCCTGGCATATTCAACTACTTCATCTTTGACAAAGTAGACAAACCCTCTCTGGAGGAAAGATAGCCTCTAATAGATGGTGTTGGAAATACTGGATTTCAACTTGTCAAACATTAAAACTAAATTGGTATCTTTCATCATGCACTAAATTTAAATCCAAGTGGATTAAAAATATAAATATTAAAACAGAAATGCTAAACTTTCTGGTAGATAAGTTAGGTAGAACTCTTAACAATATCAGCATAGGAAAAGACTTTATGAACAAATCCTCAGTAGCACTGGAACTAGCACAAAGAATCAACAATTGGGATCTCATCTTTTTAAAAAGCTTCTGCACTGCCAGAGAAATCACAAGCAGATCTGAGAGACAACCCACAATATGGGAAACAAATTTTTACCAGCTGTTCCTCAAAGGTCTACTATCTAGAATATATAAAGAACTCAAAAAAATCATACCCCCCCAAATATAAACACCCGATTCAAAAATGGGTATCTGAAATAAACAGACATTTCTCAGGCAAAGAAGTAAAAGCAGCAAGTAATCATATAAAAAAAAATGTTCCACGTTACTAGTCATTTGAGAGATACAGATGAAAACAACACTAAGATTCTATCTCACCCCAGTAAGAATGGCTGCTATCAAGAAATCAACCAATAACAAATGCTGGTGGGGTTGTGGAGAGATAGGAACCCTTCTTCAATGTTTGTGGGAGTGCAGACTGGTGCAACCACTCTGGAAATCAATGTAGAGATACCTTGAAAAACTAGGATTAGAAGTCTCAATTGACCCAGCTATTCCTCTGCTGGGTATTTTCCCAGAAGAATTAAAAGAATCATACACAGTGATATATGCTCACCCATGTTTATAGCAGCAGTTTGTTATAGCTAAAACTTGGGAAAAGCCCAATCGCCTATCAACTGGAGACTGGATAAACAAGATGTGTTTTTTTTTTTATAAAATGGAAGTCCTCTTTCATGAGGGTCATTGGCTGCACTGTCATGGCTGTCTCAACATCCTGAATCCATCCAAAATGTGATCCAGAAGTAACACTGTGATAGATTCAGTGAGTAAGGTGGACAGGGACACACTGCAATGTTTCTATGAGGCTGTCTTCCCATAGGATGGCACTCAGCAGCAGCATTTGCTGTACTTTTCATTCTGACCTTGTAAAGTCATTCTTCCCACTGTGCCTAATGGAGATATGGCTCTGTCAAGAGATTCCATGTGGCCCAGACTGAGTGAGTGGGGGCGCTTTCATTTCTGTCTTCTTTGTTTGCTGCACACCTTTTGGGTGGTCATAGCTCCTTCCTAAATACAGGTGTGCCCTGTGACCCTTAAGACAGAATTTCAGCATTGACCCTACTAACAGCAGCAAGACTGGGCATCCACCCACTACCACCCTTGGCCCACTAAGATCCTCCTCTTCCTGATCTGCACACCATCTGCAAAAGAAAGGCATTCAGCTGCTGTGCAAGGCCTCTTCTCAGGGCTCAGGGCTTTGGTAGCTCCAAAGCCTCCCTCTTCTCCCTCCAGCACATTTCCACTACCTTGGAAGACTCTTCACCATCTTCCCACATGCCCCTCCAAAGTATCTGTCTGCTCTTTCCTTTAAAATGTGCAAATGACCAGAAAATAAACTAAGAAGCAAGAGGAGAAGAAAAAACAAACAGAAGAGAAGAGAGTACTCTCAAAACTGGGCCCTTTACAGTGTTTTGTGAATAGCCTCCCACTTACGGCTTTCCCCTTGTTTATGGTGTTAGGGTGATAATTCCCCTGGGCAAGCAAGCGATCTGCAATTTCCAAAGTGCCTCCTAAATAATCAGCAATCTAGACGTGCCAGGTAATTAGGACTTTCCATGCGCTTGTCAGGGTCATCTGTGAAGCTACGGGGCTAGCAGCCTCCTGTCATAGAGAAGCACAGTCCCCGGCTTCCCAGCTGAAATCGCTGTGCCGGGGTTACCATGGAAGCCTGCCCTTGTACATTACCATTATTATCATTTTGTGTTCCCCTAATACTTTCATTGAAAGATAATCATGTTATGAATATTAACTTTTATAGGCTGCATTTGTAACTGCTTATGTGTAAAGAAGCGGCATTTTCTGAAATCAAAATGACACTAATAATTTAGTCAATTTACTTTTTCCCATCTCCGTGTTTACAGTCATATTATTTTGTTACTGCACGATCTGAATTTTGATATAGTCATCCTGGTAATAAGCCTTTTTGTTCTTCATATTTAAAGATTCATTTGTCACCTGAGCAGAGTTGGTTTAAATTCCCTCATTCAATCAATAATTATTGAGAGCCTACTAGGTGCCAGGTGCTAATTTTAACAGGTTATAGAGGACAGTGAGGGAGGTGTACTTATAAACCACAAATTTACAAATTAGAAATGATGTCACACAGGGAATGTAGAAAAATGCAAGAGTCTTTGGGGGACTTAATGGGAACATTGAGGTTTAGGGGATATTTTCTGAATTGTAAAGTTTGAGGAAATGAGAGGTAGGAAAGAAAAATATAAATAAAAGACAGATTATCTGTCTAATGTTTATCAAGAGACAGGAAACTGTCACACCCATTAGTGCGGTCACTGTAATAAATAACAACAAAGAACTCCACAAAAATACAGAAAATAACCAGAGATGACAGGATATGGAGAAATTGGAACTTCTGAATATTGCTAGTGGGAATGTGAAATAGAACAGGTGACCTGTGTTATATGGTGTCTCCTCAAAATATTAAGCAGACTCACTGGACAATCCAGCCAGTGGTGACATCCAAAAATGAAATATAAAAGCAAGGACTCAAGTAGACGCTTGCACACCTCTGTCCACAACAGCATTATCCACATAGACAGAGGGGTTGCAACTGAAGTGTACACCAACGGATGGGTGGATGGGGTGGGTGAGTAAATGGATGGGTGGATAGATGGATGAATGGGTGGATGGATGCATGGATGGATGGATGGGTGGATGGATGGGTGGGTGGATGGATGGGTGGGTGGATGAAGTATGGTGTAGACCTGCATGGGGCAGTATTATTCAACCTTGGAGAGGAAGCATTCTGACATCTTCTATAACATCCATGACCCTTGAGGATATTCGGTCAAGTGAAATAAGCCAGGACTAAGGGACAAATCCTGAATGGCCTCTCTGTATCTGAGGCATCTGGAGTAGTCAGGCTCATACAGACAGCAGGAGAATGCCAGCTGCCAGGGTGGCCAGAGGGAGCATGGAGAGTTAAGGGCTTCAATTCCGGAAGAGGGTAAACCCAGCACTCTGGGAGGCTGAGGCAAGAGTGTTGCAAGTTCAAGCCCAGCCTGGTCAATTTAAGGACATGCTATTTCAAAATTTAAAAAACTAAAAAGTGCTGAGGAAGTAGCTCAATGGGGGAAAGATGAAAACATTCTAGAGATGCACGGTCATGATGGTCATAACACAATGTGCAGGCACACTTGAGAACAATGAGTTCTGTGCTGTGTATTTGATCACCATTATAATTACAAAAGGTGCAGAAAGCCTTACCATTCCTCCCAACTCCAAGCCCAATTAGTACAGTCTAACTCCCTGTCCATTTTCCACGATGCCTTCTTTCTGAGAGCTGCATGGTTGTGAGTAGGTTTTATTTGTAAATACAATTAAAAATCCAACCACAAAATGCCATCATGCAAGGGGGAAATGTTCTGGCTCTGAGACGGAGTGCTGTCATTCCCATTAACAGTAATGAGAGTCCCATGGCTAAACCTCTGCTCGTCATGAGCAAAATTTACCCCCTAGAGTTTGCAGATGGAAAAAAAAAAAGATTATCTTATGTACAAACAGAAAACAGAAAATAAAGTCAAGAATGGTAATCTGACCACAAGATGCCACAGGGCAATTAACAGGCAACCTGGTGAGGGCTGGTTGTGAAGAGAGAGCCAAGATGTAGCCCCATCCTGGCCCCCAGAGTTTTGTTATTGCCGTTGTTTGTTTTTTAGTTTGAAACAGAATCTCATTAATACAATAAATTGCCCTGACTGGACTCCAGCTTACAATTCTCCTGCCTCAGCCTCCCAGAATACCAGATTACAGGTGAGCTCCCCAGAGCTTTTGCACCAGTTGAGACAGTGGCCCCTTGGTGGCCCTGGGTCAGAAGTCCCGGTGATGGCTCTGATATCTGTTTCTCAACCTAAAAGACCCTACAGGGATGGATGAGAATACAGATAGAACGGTACTTCCCATGCAATCCAAAAATGCCCAAGTTGCTTCCTGTGAGTTTCCATGGAGGTTTTTAAGAGTCCGATCGCATTCTCATAATTAAAGACTTAAGTTCCTAATTCCCTCTTCGCTTTGTCTGAATTTCCCCTGGAGCCTTTGTCATGTTCTATGTTGTTAAGAAATGTAATCAAATTAATGTCAGGAAAAGGGGCTTTAATAAAAGGCACTTCTCTCCTCTTTTTTCTGTGTTTCTTTCTCTCTCCATCTATCTGTCTGTCTGTCTTTCTCTCCTGCGTGTCCTCCTCTCTTCTTATCTCTCCATCATTCTCTCTATAGCTTCTCCATGGTGTTTCATGGACTCTCACACTTGCTCTTTTCTACACCGCTCCAATTTCTAGGTTCTTCCCTCAGATGACATCCTAATCCCTCTGCTTCTTTGCCCAGGTTAGTGGATAAAATGTCTCCTCCACTTCCAGTGCCACTGGGACCTGACCAGCTACATCACTGCCAGTGGCTTGGAAGGACATCCTGTAGGGCCACCACTTTGCCAATGGACGGGGTGTGTGCTAGCCAAGATTTGCCTTCTCTTCCACAAGCTATGGTGAAGTTAGGGGAAGGAGAAAAATTATACAACTTGCTATGTCCATTTGTGAAATGGAATGAGAATGGTTCTCTGACAAGGGTGTGTGAGCACAGTGGCAAAACAACCAAGTAACCAACCATGCAACCAATCAATCAATCAACCACAGTGTCTGGGCTCAATTCAGAGCCACAGCTAAGAGGAGTCCATAGTCAAGATGCCATCAAGGTCACCACAAGGTCAAGCTACTCCATGGCAATACAGAAACAATGCGTGGTCTTTTCACTTTATTGACATTTACACTGAGTATGTAAAAGCTATGGTGAAGACAAGGAAATGCAGCACATACATACAGTGGGATAACATTTGGCTATAAAAAGGATGAAGTCCTGTTACCTGCAACAACATGGATGAATGTGGTGAACGCTGTTAAGTAAGAAAAACCAGACACAAAAAGTCGAGTGTCACATGATCTCATTCATGTGATTGAATATAAAAAGTTGATCTCATAGAAATAGAGTAACAGAGTGGTAACCAGAGGTTAGAGACGAAAGGACAGAGAGGCACAGGTGGAGGGATTGATGAAGGAGTCCAAACTCACAGTGAGAAAGAGAGAATGAGTTTTGGTGTGTTGTTACACAGTGGGTCTACTAGAACTAATAATAATTTACATTTCAAGAAGCTAGGAAAGGGCTGGGGATTTAGCTCAGTGGTTTGGTGGCCTGCCTTGAAAGTTCAATCCCTGGTACCAAAAAAATAAAAAAATAAAAAAGAAGCTAGGAAAAAACCTGGAATGTTACTGCCAGAAAAAATTAGTGAGGTGATGATAAATGTCTGAGGAGATAGATATGCTAATTATCCGGCTTTGTTCTTAGTATAACATGTACATGCATTGAAACATTATACTGAACTCCACACACATGTAGATTATTATGTGTCAATAACAAATTTTAAAAATATACTTATCAGGTGAAGCCACTAATACCTTAATATGAACTGAGGCTGCAGCATGAACTCTCCTCATTGGCATCATGTTCTCTGCCACCATGCCCCTGACATTAAAACAGTGCCACTTTCATGAAAGTGTGTAACACAATGGGATGAAACTCAGAGAGTGATTCTGTCCCACCCAATGCAAGGTGCTTGTCTTGAGGCACACAAGTGGGAAACTGACTGCTTGAGTTGCTAGCTAAACTAGCCAGTTTTTTTTTTCATGCAACAAAATTTTCACCTAAATAAGTACCTGATAGAGAAACAGTGGTCATTCAGAGTTGAATACTTGGCAGGCATTTTTCCCAGAAATGAACAAAATAAGCTTGTTATACAAAGAAGACAACTCCCAACAGGTTTCAAATTAAAATAAATACCCACTAGGATGAACTTCATGGATCACTGAAACTTGCAAAATTTTCTGATGAGATTGCTAGTCCATTATTAATGTGCTTTTTTAAATATTCTATAATTAAATGTATAAACATTTGGAAGATTAGAGTGTGATTCAGTGACTTAACATTTACCAGAAGCCCAATGTACAGTGTTACAAAAGTCACCAGTGTATTATCCATCCTAGTCACACCCTGACAGACCAGTATAATGCCAAAGAAAAATATCCAAGATTATCTGAAAAGATTATTTTATATCAAAAAGGCCATGGACGGAATAACTGGGAAAATCCAAGTACAGCCCTTAGTTTGGTCAAAAGTCAGCTTCTTAGGACTGATCAATGTGCATGGTTTCAAAAGAGGTAAGTCCTAAAGGAAGCAAATGGGAAGATATCAGGGACCCCTCCACAGTGGTGCCTCGGTTTACAAATTTATTATTTGGGGGAAGATGGCCAAGTTTGTGTTGTTGTGGGGGAGATGGCTATGGTAGTGTTTGTCACCTGATGAGGAGTTGCAAACAAATGCAAAATCCTACCAAAAGCTTTTGTTTGAGAGCCAAATTGTTTGCAAACAGCCACGCTTGTGAACCAAGGTATTATGGTACTCTCCTTGCAACTCTTCCACCAGTCTATGTAGATCAAGTATGAAGTTGAAAAAATATCAATCACAAGAAACAGCAATGGGTTCCCATGTCCTTCAGAGAAAAAGCCTCCTGTGTTCTGCCACTCCATTCTGACCCAAATGGCCTTCTCTCCAACAGCCCCCTCAACTGTCCTTACCTGGCCTCCTTCCTGCTTTGGAAGCTGCTCCTGTCTGAGGCTCATGCCCTGGCATTTGGCCCTGCCTGCCACACTCCCTCCAAGTATCTCCTTGGCCAACAGCTTTGCTTCTTTCCACTCTGCTCAAAGGTGCCCTCTTTGATACGGCCTCACCTGACCACTCTACTTAGACTGAAACCACCTGTTCCTCCCCACTAGTTTCAGTCTTTCTTACTCTGCTCTCCCTCTTTTCTCCATGGCAGGCCTCTCCTTCCAGTGCCCATGTCATTTCCTTACTTCTTCTGGTTCATATTCATTACCTGTCTGCAGTCTGATGAAGGACATCTGTGTGGTGTTCATGCTCATGTCCACACTGCCTGGTGCCTGGGCTCAGTCAACTGTCCAATGGGTAAGTTTGCCCACATCATTCTAGCATTTAGCTTGCCTTGTTTCATGTCAACACATCTCTGGCTGGGAGTTCATCAAGGGATGGGAGGTGTACACATTTTCCTGCAGAGGAGCCAAGGGAGAAAGTCCCAAACAGCTCCCTAGAGCTGGACCTAAGAGCTGAGTTCCAGCCTATCAGCACAGGCATGGCAATGAGGATCCCTGCTCCATCCAGTGGCTCTATGGGTCCACAGAAACAGAGGTACAAGAGGAAGCCCATGGTCAAGGCAATATGTAAGCCAAGTTGAAAGCAATAGATTTAGGAAGGCTCTTTCCTAAGCACCTTCAAAATTTCCAGAGGGTTTTTCTTATGGGGTAGGTATTACAATGAAAAAAGAGCCAGGCATGATAAAAGATGCATGGGTAAAGACAGCTATTAAAGCAAGTATGATTGATTTCATAACATTCCAAGGTAGCACTCTCCAACTCCAGCTCCAGCCACCCCTTAACTGAAACCTCTCTAATTTGCATAGGTAATTGACAGCTTGTTAACAGTTTCATTAAGAACACTGAAAACCGCTGACACCCATAAAGCTGTGCCTAAATGGAAAGAATCTGTGAATCTCTATATTGAGAATTCAATCAGATCTCAGACTACAGGTCAGAAAACAAGGGAAAAGTAGGGACATCAAACAATTTAAAAAACAAAATGAAACCAAAAAAAAATCCTTTACCCAGCAGTCTCATGGTCCAAGAGTAATAAACCCAAACCTAGCCAGTATGGTTCTTAAGATTCTGCTCTAATCGACATGATGATATGACTTCCAGTGTAATGTAAATATGTAACGGCAGATCATTTCCAGTTTCTGAAAAACACCCATTAAGCTGCTTAGGCAGTTTTAAAATTTGTTCTTAAGATTCACCTTTTTCATAAACACAAGTCATTTAGACACCGCCATCTAATATTCTGCAAGTTAGAAAAATGTAAAGTGTGATTTGATTTTAGCCTATAAAAAGGAGATAAGCTTCCTGATTTGCACACAGTTGCTATCAATAAATTTGGAGGCTGCAGGTTTTTTAAAAGAACACTTGAATATAAATAGTGCAAATAATTCTTATATCAGCAAATCTCTTCTGAGCATCAGATGCCGATACAGAATCCTTCTTTGGCAAACTGTTCCTACTGGATGGAATAGGAAGTTTGAAAGCATGTGCAGCTCTGCTGGATTCTGTGTCTTACCCATGTCACTTATGATCAAACAAGGGCCCAGATACCACAGAACCTGCAGGTTATTTTCCCTCTTCCTGCCTGGGTCTCCTGTAGGCAAGTACGCAGCACGTAAGGACTAGGGTATGGACCAGGAAACAAAGCTTTCAGTGCAGTCCTTGTGATTCCAAACCATCCTGGTGTTGGCAACGAGTCTGGTCCACCATGTTTGCCAGCATTGGCCGACTTAGCAAAACCCACTGGCCACCAGGGGACCCTCACCTGGTCTGTGCACACAACCTCTATCTTCTCTTTGCAGTCTTTCTACTTCATCCAGTCAGATTCTTCCCGCAACACAGTGGGGCCAACTGGGTGGAAGAGCATGAAATTAGGATGTAGGGAGATCCCAAGAGAGCTATGAGGGCCCTGGTTTCACCACTCTCCAGCAGAGTGGCCCACCTGGACTAGATATTTAATCTACTAAGGCATTGGCTCCTTCCCCCTGTAAAATCAGAGTGACAGTATCTGTGCAGAAACCTGAGGGATAATGTATACTTAGAAATCCTGGGGTTGCCTATTGACATCAAGCCTCAAGACAAGTTTAGGAGTAAGAATCGGTCACCATCTCAAAGATCTCAGTATAAAGCCCATACCGGAGACATCGATTGCTTGGTTCCTTGGGATACTCTAACCTAAGGAAAGTCATGCTGGAGATGGAACAAGGACCTCACAGAAGCAGGTAGACTGAACAAAACACAGTTTTGATCTCCAGTGTCTAAACTAGAAATTCAAACAGACTCATAGCTCTGCTGGAATCTGCAGCTGAAAATCTCCATCGTAACAAGAGCTTGGAGATGCACATGCCCACCCTGAGATGTCTTCCCCAGTGTCATTCTGCTGAGGTTTCTCGATAGACTTTGCCACTGTTTTGAATGAGCCTGTCCACCAGCAGTGTTTGATTTAAAGGCAGTACAATTTGTGCAGTACTGATGATAGCAGTAGCAAATAAATAAATAAAGTTTTCTTTTTATTTTAAGTTCATAACAAAGATAATTTCTACACAAGTTGGCCAGGAGATACATTATGTTTGGGCTTGTAGATATTATCTGAAAGATTTTTTAAAATTATTTGCATTCATCTAAAAACTGAAAGATGCCACAAAATTGCAAGCCCTTTTTTCTGGGAGTACAGAAAGATGAGGCAGTGTTCTTAGATGGCAACAGTGTGTTGGAGTCAGAAGGGCTTGGGTCACACAGTGTGGCAAGAAGCATCAGCCACGGTACTCACACAGGCAGCCAAATTTAGGGCATTCCAAAGGCCAGCTACTGTTGAGCAGCTCCTGAGCGCTAATTCCCTGAGTCCTCCACCAACTTAGAAGTCAGCCTCAATGGGACTACTTCACAAAGAAGGAAACTAAAACACAAGGAGTTTAGGGAACTTTTCCAAAATCGCACAGCCCAGCGCAAGGTGAGACGCCTGGGGACCAAACCAGTGTCTTGGAAGAAGCTGGAATCTTTCTTTTCTTCCACATTCTCTTTCCATCTCTTGCCTATGAATCCCATCCCACTCTTCTGTGAACCTCTTTAATGAGTTCAGTAAATGCCTCTCAACATAAAACAAAGATATAAATTGCTTCCTTTTCCCCCCTTCTAATGCACTTTTCTGGTTTCAGAAGTAGCAAGTTCCTTCAAGGGCCTCAGTTTTCTTCCATCGCCTGTAGAGAGCTTCTCACAGACAGCAAATAATGGTAAGCCCAACCAATAATGGGTGGAGAGGATCCTTATCTTCTGTTAAACTGTATTAGTGGTCAGCTAAATTAAACCCAGGGAACCACTGTCCTGGCAGGAAGACTGAGAAGAGAGCTATGAAAAGAGCCGAGAGAAAGAGCTTCATGTGCTGGCCAAATACTGTGCCCAGGAACCCTCACAAACTCAGCAAAGTGGGCAAAAGAAGTAGAAGCCAGGAGAAGAGTTCAGTCTGAGGTCAGCCTGAGCATCCAACAGGATCTGGGTGAAAATGCAAATTCCTGGCCCCACCCCTGATGTGCAGAATAAGCGTGCTAGGAGGTGGGGCCCAGCAACCAATGTCTCCGTGATCTAGCCAGGTGGTTATTGAATACACTGAAGCTTGAAGATCACTGGCTGCACACTAATAGCACCAGGGAAACTTTGGCAAACACCAACGCTTGACTTGGCAAATAAAAATACAGGGTGCCTAGTTAAATTTCATTTTGAGATAAATAACAAGTCGTTTTGCGTGTAAGTTTAGTTGAACACTTTTTTGGATCCTGCACCTTGAGCCCAATTCTGCCCTCACGGATTCTCGTTGCTTGGTCCTGATGATGGCCCCCTGCATTGGAGCAGTGAAAGCTCTTGTGTAGCCAAGATTGAAAAAGCCTGAGAAGCAGACCTGTTTCTACTAGGAAGCTTTCTATGGTCACTGCCTCACTGGGACTCTACTCTGGGGTGGGGGACAAGGTGGCAATGGAGAAAATCAGCCTTACTAGAATGGATCAAGTGGAATTTATGCACGTAGTCTTGGACCATTGTCTGTGGGATCCCTGATGATGATAGCTTGTGGCTTCTTTATTCTGAAGTTGTGTATACATCGCCAACATCTTTAAGGATATAGCGAATAAACCCTACTTTACAAATGAAGGTCATCAGGTGTGAGCCAAAGGGGCTCTGGATAAGAAATGGTGAGTCTTGCGGGGAGAAATGTGGACAGTCCTGAAGAGCACTGTGGCTTGGAATTTGGGGCTTTGGTTTTGGTTTGTTTTCCTGATGCTAAATTACTCGGAAGCTTGAGTTCATGAAACAACTTGCTGCGGACATTTCAGACACCCAGATCCTCTTGATTGGTGTTACCTTCCTTGTGACTCTTGTTCCCAATGTTTCGGAGATCCTAGAGGGCAGGGGAGAAAAGCCTAGGTTTGGAGATGCTCAGGACACAAAAGGGCTGGCCATATTCCCAAAGGCAGAGGTGGCTGTTTTGCACAAAGTCTCCACCTCTCAGCTCCTCCAATGGCCAGAACACAGTACAAGGTGAAGGTTCTCCTTCCCTGGATCATGAACTCACCCAAAGGAATTGTTCAGTTTAAGAACATCAGGAGCTTATTCTCTTCTGAGGACTGAGTATTTTTTTCACTTGGCACAATAGCCTACACCATTAAAGATTGTAGAATGAAAATTCCATCTTGGAACAATCACAATAGGGTTTTATCAGTTGAATTGAGGAAAATTAGTGGTCCCCAGGGACCTTTATATATATGAGGATCTAGTGATAGCTTGGATCTTTTCATTTTCAATTATTTGTGTCATATTCCTTTTACTCTCTCCTTTAATTTCTTTAAATACAAATTCATTTATCTGTCATCCATTTCAGAGTGTTCTATTATTTCCACTTCTTGTGGCACCAGACTCTGGCTTGGTGTGTCTGATAACTTCCCTTCTATTTTCTTCTCTCCTGGTGCAGTTTCTAAATTTTTATTGAATTTATTATTCCAAAGAAGTTTGGTTTGGTTTTAAATCTATGCGTCTCTCATGGCCCACTTGGGAATCTGGTCCTAAAGTGTTGCTTTGTATTTTTTGTTACAGAGACTGAAAATCTATACTTTATTCTTTTGACTTAGGATACCCACACTGCAAGTTCAATGTAAACTTGATACATCTCAAGCCAGCTTGTACATCTAATTTCTCAAGAGAAACTTTTTCTCAGAGGCCAAGGTCAATGGCAAGTTTCTTTGCAGTATCTACTGGTGTTTTAGATCTTTGGAAGCTGTTTGTTTGTGCACACATCATTCTGGTTCTCATCACATATGGATTCAAAACTACATCTTCATTTCCAATGTAAGTCATAAATCTCCAGACCCTAAGATGTATAATCTCTGCCCTTGTAAGATGCTATGATACCAGCAAACGGATTCATTTCAAGCACCTGGCTTCCTTTTGCGCACACTTTTGTATCTTTAAATACTGTATTTTCTAGTATTTCTAAGTATTTGTATCATAAAAATGAGGCTCACTAGCTCAGTCTGCCTGTTGTTAAGATCTGAAGCATAAAAGTTATTTTTGCAGCCAAAGAGCCAGAGAGTATGACTTCTTTCCAGTCCACTCAGAAATATTTGGCAGGAAAACAAAGGATATAAAGGAAGAGTCTGAGTTTAGATCAATAAGATTTAAAGAACTATGGCCATGATGTTGCAGAGCTGCTTAAAAGTAACTCACAAAAACTAAAGCAAGAACAAGGTAACTCCAACTGGGTCTGGGCATTTTGTAGATATAATGGTGACAACTGATCAAAAGCCATTGCTGATCAACAAACTATCCAAAAAGTTTGTGGCTTAAAACAGCAATCACCTATTTTTCATTTCTTTAATTTTAATTTTTATTAGTATATTTGTAGTACACAATGACTACATTCATTTTGGGATGTTGGTGCATACACATATCACATCTTAATTCTTTCAACCTCCTCTTCCCCTCTCCCTCCATCACGATGTCTTAGCCACATGCTTGGATAGGGCTCAGCTGGGTGGCTCTCCTGCTGTGCATGATACTGACAGAGATCATTCAGTGGTATCCAACTGGTGGAGGAGATGGTCGGAAGGGCCCCACATGGCACTGGTCCCATAGCTGACACACTGTCTTGGTAGTGTAGTTGAGATTGTTTTCCAGAATGCCAGCATGTGACACCTCTATCTTGGTAGTGCCAAGAGAGTCAGACTTCTCACGTGCTCAGGCCTTCAAGAGAAAGTTCCATGGAACAGAAAGTTGATAGGAAGTGCCTCTTGATAGGAAGAAGATCTATACATTGTTTATCTCCTATCATAAAGCAGGGTACATGGGCTCTAAATCCAGGTAGAAGTACAGGGAAACCAAAGTAGTTTCCTTCTCACTCACTGGCTCCAATATACTCCCCCAGCTTCCATTTCCCCATCTGAAAAAGGAAAATATTAACATGGAATCTAATTGAAATGTTTGCAGTTGCAAGTAATGGAAACTGGTATTTGTACCTATTTAAGTAAATAGGGCTTTATTTTTCTCACCTAAGATGACCAGCACCAGGTAGCCCTTGGTTAATGCAGTGACAACCATACCTGCACAACTAGTGCCTTCTCTGTTTCCACTTGACCATCCTTGATATTTTGGAACATCATTTAATAGCTGTAAGATGGGATGAATATTCCAGAATCATAACCCTCTCCAAGGCAGAAAGAAGAGGAAGAGCTGCCCCATCTGGGTGAGCCTTCTATTATCTTTCTGAAAGACTCCTAGCAGACTTCTATCTCATTAGACAGAACCTTATTACTCCTTCAGCTAAGGAGCCTTGGGAAAATTAATTTTAAACTACACCCATTTCTGCCACTGCAAAATAGATTTCGTCTGACAAAAAAGAAAGGGGGACAAGATAATAAAAAGAAAATGAGTGGTATCTGCCTCAAAGTCATGCTAACTGGCCAAATATGTATACACTTCCTGATACATTGCATGAGTCATAGCTTAAAAATTAAGAACCAGAGAAAAGATGATAATGAAGATGGCAATGATTTGTTTGGTTCTCATTTTGATCTACCAAGAATGTAGATGTTTTACTATAAGAACACATTAAATTAAAAAATCTAACCTATAAATAAGAGTCATGCATCACAACACTGAGCATTAGAATAAAGCAACCCTTTTAAAGCTGTTTGAAGAGAAAAGGATTAAAACTTTAGCTTGAGTAACTGTAGTGGGAGGACATTTGGTCCATAGTTACGAAGACTTTGCTACACAAAAAACAAAGGGGTCACCCAAGAACAAACTAATGTACAGCATATTTCTTTAAAAAAATAAAAGAAGGAATAACAGAAGAGGACCAGCATCTCATAGATTTTTTTAAATGAATATTTAAAAAAATCTATGAACATCTGGAACATTTGGATTGGACTAGAGCAGAGATAATTCCCCGAGACAAAATTCTTAATAAGATGATATTAGAAATGAATTTCAGAATCCCACTGTATATGATTTATGGCTTGAGATATATAATTATGCTTAAATTAAGTGCCCACCAAGTTCCAAATCGAGTACATCCTATGAATTCAATTACTAGAACACAGTTGTTTTGTGATGTTCGGTACAACCCATATTTACCAAATCATCCACTGCCGTGTGAGCAATGACAACAAAAGGGTTTCCATTCTACAAAGCCAGCAGATCTGCCTGTAAATGTGACCTGCAGTAGGGGTGGCTGAATAAAACAAAGCATAGTTTACATCATCCCAAGGGCACTTCAACTTTCAGCACTGAGACTTTCTCACTGGTTACCCTACTTATGCTTCCCTGATATTTTTTGAAAAGTGAATTTCTTACAATCAAACTATACTGGTGTGTGGTATGGCCAACTTTACACATTTATGGCTGAAAGTCTATCTATGATTGCTTCCTAGACAGAAGTTAACTATCTTAGACTTTGAATGGTGTAAACTATTTTTTATACATTTTCTGGGATTGGGTTTCCCAATGTATAATCCAAACACCTGCTTAGGATGCCTCCTTTCAATGGTCAAAAGCAATTTTGGGGAGAACTTGATATTCCAAAACCACATCCGATTTATTATGTTGGCCATTTCTGCTGCTCAGATTGCATAAGAACTTTAGTTTGGAATACAAGTGAAAGTGGGACCTGATTGTTTTTAGTATTAACAGTCTGAATATCCTGGGGCCTCAAGGCTAAAGGCCACAACACACCCACTAAAGTCACAGAGAAAAACAGCAAGGTGGTCACTGAGGCTGCCTTCACCCTGCCTCCACCTTCCTGCACTGCAAAGCCTCTGGGACAGCCCTCAGCAGTCCTTGGGCTTTAGGTTGTCCTGCTGTTAGCAGGACAGCAAAAGGGAATTCCAGGGAAAGCAGAGAAAGGGCCTCTGCAAACCAGGGCAGCCATGTCCCCTTCCTGGAAGGATAGAGCTGCCCACCAGCTCTCCACTGCCCACCACGGAGCTCCAGGTATCAGCCCTGAAAAAATCTGACCCCTGAGAGAAAGAGCGCATGTACAAATGTGAGTGTGCACATGTGGGCACACACACACACACACACACACACACACATACACACACACACACACTCACACTCTGGGAAGGCCATTAATTCAATTCCTCCTCTACCAAACATTGTGACAGACCGCTTCTCTCTTCCCTCTCGCGCCAGCCTCTCCCCATCTCTCCCCCTTCACAGCCCCTAGTTTTATTAGTATTATTATTCTCTTAAGTGGCACATGTAGTACCACTTCCTGCTCCATCAGGCCCTGCCGTCAGCGACGGAAGCTCGCTCTCCTCGCAGTGACATCTGTCTTGGTGGCAGCCACCTCAGGCGGTTCTCTTGGCAGCCTCCGCACTGCCACCAGGCCTGTCGGGTGGCTCTGCGGCTGACGGGCTGTCACAGCCACCTCGTCTTGCTGGCTGCCATTTTCTTTTGATTTACCTTTTGATTCGGAGGCATTTGCCTGCTTTCATCACTTAGTGGACAAAGTCCCCAGCAAGTCCCCCATGGCTGCCTTCTGTGTAGACAGCCAGGAAAGAGGTAGATCCCTGTGCGACTTGGCTTTGAGGTGTAAATGGGAGCCTGACTGTCCCATGCCAGGCACAGTCCAGCAGCGGGTGTGGATTGTCGCTTGCCAGCCTCCCCACAGCTGCTGTTGTGTCTCCCCTCTCTTGGGCTCAGAAGCCACTTGCCAATGGCAAAGTCCCCGTGTCAATTACGAGTCTGTGAATCACCCAATTCGGTGACGTGGTGACTCAGGGTTCAGATGCACTGAGTTCTTCTTCCCCTGGCTGGGCATGAGAGCTCATTAAAGTAACCTCGCTCCTCTCCCTCAGATGCTCTGCCTTTGTACCCATCCCAGTGCAACCACTCAGATTGCAAGTCTCGTTCCCAGGCAGGCGGCTGGAAGGAAGTGAAGACAGGGTTAAATTGCTAATCGAGGTTTCGTGAGGTCTGCCAGAGCCGAGTCTCCAACACTTACATCTGTTCAACAATTATTACAGCATTTTTGTCATAAAAAATTCAACACCCTGAGTGTCGTGCTAGCAAAACCTGAGAATTTATGCAGTGAATAGAATAGCTAATTTCTCTGAGGAAATGCAGGGGGAAAATTACAGATTTTACTTAAATTCCAAACACCAGTGTGCACACATCTGATGCCCTCCCCAGGCTCTTTTTTTTTTTTTTTATCATAATGCCGGACTGAAGTAGGACTTGCCTTCTACTGTGAAGCAGACGGGCTTTCAGTGCCCACTCTGAACTTCCAGGGGCCACATTGTAAAAGCCCCAAGCAGGTCCAGGTAGCCACCCCATGACACCTCTGGAGGACCTCTGCCCTGATTACATACTCCCATGCCTGGTGTGGAATCAGAGCCCAGCTCTGGAGTGAGGCTGGTGTTATCACTTTGCATTTTTAACACTCCCTTCTTCCAGTTTGCCCCATGCCCTTCCTCAACTCCTTGGAGAAAGCAGAAGCACTAGAGAAGGGTCTCAACAGCACGGAGGCTCTTTACATCCCTTGGTTCTTGCTGATGCTGTTTGATGCTTTGAGGGCACCTCTTTACCCGTATGGGTCTGGAAGATGGAATTTATGCTAAAACTAAAGCTGTGTCACTAGGATGCCAGCAGAGGGGAACAATATGCCACAGGCAACCATCATCTGCTCTCTAGGGTTGCAGCCCGATTCCCCAGGACCCGGTGTTTGCTACCTTAGTAATCACTGCAAACCAAGCGGGATGAGCCAGAGCTCCTTGCTCTGTCACCATGGTGGCATGGCCAATGTCACGTGACTTCAGAAATTCCACTGTGGAGACAGGATCCTTGCTTCACTTTCTCAATGACTATGGCCCAGTCTCCTGCCTGGTGGCTGCCCCAATCCAGGAGGGGTAAACGCTTTTTCTGCAGTTGCCCCTATCTCTCTGCTAGCTCACCACAGGGCTGGAAAGCCTCGGCCACGAATGGCACACAGCTTAGTGCCACAGCAAAGAGAAGAAGCCGTCTCTGTCGTTTCTGCCTTAATGGAAAACAGGTACAGTTTTCAAATAAGATAAACACAGCAGCCTCTCCCTGTCTGGTGCAAAGCTTTTTCCTTCTCTGCTCCATGCCTTTCTTGAAGGCACAGTGTGCCCGTGGTGGAGACCAGGGAGGCTACAGGATTTCCGGATGTGCAGAGACAGCTGGCCCGGCCAGTGCAAGTGTCAGACAGCATGCAGAACCCCTGCTCTGCAGCCCGGCTGTGCCTGAGGCACTGAGCCCCATGGGAGCAGGGCTGGCCCCACCTGGTTCTCACCGGAACCTCCCTTGCGGCCATGACAGCACAGCCCTGGCACTGCCTCTGGCTCTGTCACGTGGTGAGGCCTCACTGGCTCCTGCGATGGCCCTGCCTGCCTGCCTGACATCCTCTATGTCTGTCCCCGGGCTGGAGAGCTGCGAGGCGGGAGCTGGGCTGCATCCAGAGTCAGAGCTGAGTGACCTCTCACATGTCCTTCCCTCCCCACGAGACAATCGTGAAAACAAGAGGGACACAAGCAGTCACCACACTGCTGTGGAGCTAAGAAGATACAGAGCCCAGGCTCCTATGCCCAGTAATTTATCGAGTTTGAGTTTCAGAGCCACACCGATTCCAGGCCCAGGATGGAATCCCAGGCAGGGCAGACTCGAAGCCTCTTCCCCTCCTCCGGGCCAACCTGCCCCTGGTGCAGCTTTGCTGGTGAGAAACAAGTTCAGCACATGATGCCTAGCAAAAATGGCAACAAAGCAATTAGTTGCATCCATGTGTGGGGACAAACTACACCAAGGTTCCAACTGTCATTCAGAGGAGAGAGGCAATAACAATGAAGAACTTTCTGGAAAGAGCTGGAAATGACCTTGACTGGAAAGAGTTTTCTAAGATAGGGCTTTCCTGCCTTCTCTCTTCTTCCAGAGTGGTGATTGTTTTGCTACATAGCCTGTGAGGAAATAGTCTGGGATCTTCTCAAATGATTGGAAATGGTGCAAAGTTCTGGAACCTCCACACTAATCAGTACTGTTCTCTTCTACTTTGTACGCCAGATCCTGAAGTGCAGGCACTGTGAGACTCCCTTCCTTGTCTAGCCACTACCAGCTAGAGCCACCTCTACCTACAAGAAGATCTCAGCACCACTCTATCCCCTGGCTACATCCAGTGAAGCCTCTGCAGCCCTCAACATCAGCACAAAAGCACCCGTCTTAGTTCCACAGACACTTTGTTTTAGTCACTTGTTAGGCAGGGAGAGTGGCTTAAAGCAGTAATGCCTGTTACTATCCCATAGTTTCATAGGTTGAAAAAGTAGGTACAATTTAGCCCAGTCTCCTGTGTCAAAGTCTTGTGCAGGAGGTAAGCAAGGTCCTACAGCAGCTACAACCTCTGAGTCTTGCCTGGAAAAAGGCTCCCCTTTCAACTCATCCACATAAATTCAGGAAGGACCCAGTAGTTCTCTGAATGTGGCTGCAGATGACCCCCAAAGCCTTGCCAGCCTTGCCTGAGTGCTTCCTGGGGTCTGCTGGAGTACAAGGCAGGGCCAACAGAGCAGCTTATGTGCTCCAACAAGCAAGAGTGCACAAGAGAGGAGCATGCCTGCACACAGGCAGAAGTCACACTTGTGATAATCTAACTGGAGGTGACATCTCATCCTTTTTGTCACTGTATTGGCCAGATGGGTCACTAGGGTTATCCCCTCAACAGAGGAGCTCCCACTGGATGTGAATTCCAGGAGGCTTGGCCCTGGGAACTACCTGGAAAAGCCATGTCTCTCTCATTCCATGCCCATGATGTAGCATGAACAGTTGTCCATGTCATGACCTCAACTAGCCCTTGTCCGGAATCCATTCGGCACCTGGAACCAATTCTTTTATCACCTTATAGGTGGCTTCTAAAGACACTAAATTGTTTCTACAAAGCCTCTATCCTTACCCAAAAAAAATAATGTGCTATAGCATTATTGCCATTGATTGAATCCCTTCTCTAGACCAAATACTGAGTAAGAGCTTTCAACGTTTTACCTCACTCAATCCCTGGAGCTTGCCAGGGTCATAGCATTTGGGAGTGAGTGAGAGTGCAGACCCAGCCTCAATAAAGAGCTAAACATTGGCCTTCACATTGTAAAATCTATGTTTTGTCCACTCAGCCGTGAATTTCTAGAAATAGGTCTGCGACTTTATTTTAGAGGAATTTTGCACTCAGACTAGGCACCCAACCAAACTCAGCCTCATCAGACTCCAGAAAAAGATTCTTACATAAGTTACGTGTGTGGGGCACAGGTCCATGGTAACCCTGTCTTGGGGATTTTCAAGTGGATGATACCATTTTATCCATTCAGTAAAACAATTGTAGAAACACACAAATATACAGACCTGCTGAAGTTAATGTGACTCAAACAGAATCACCATTCAGTGTTCAAGATATAAAGTACTAGCAATACTAGTTTATGCTAATGTGTTTTTGTTAGTATTCTAATCTAAATATGTGATCTTTAGATATGGACAAATGAAACTTTTATAGAATAAATAATCCATATAGCAGTGATTTATACCATAACTTTTAGGCAGAGAGAGAGAGAGAGAGAGAGAGAGAGAGAGAGAGAAATCAAAGTTCTATAGCAAGATCCTAGCATTAGATAGAAGAAACAATAATGAAAGAAACGTCCCTTCCTGGACATTCTCACATTTAATATTTTATTAAATCTTTACAGTTCCTCGAGAATAGCTACTATTTCCCTAACTTGAATACTTAGGAAGAACCTAGTTGAGAGGCAGGGACAACTTTCCCAAAGCCATACAACTAGATGACAAAATCAGCATTCCAATTTAAATCTACTTATTCCAAACCTAATGCTCTTTCCATTAGACTTAGTATCTTATCAAGAGTCACCTTCTAGAAATTTCTATATGATCATGCAATTCTTCCTGATTAAATTGGCCTTCTGTGCTTTCAAAACCAGCATGAATAGGCACCCAAACATCCCAAGCCACAATAGCACAAGATATAAGCCTCTCTGTGACAAGGTGCTCACACTCCACTCTAGAGAGGAGCAAAAAGAGATTGATCAGTCACTCGGGTCTTCACTGAAAAAAGAGCAGCCTGGCTATCAAGCTGGAGGTGGGGGAAATGCCCACATGAACCTTCTGTAGGATCTTCTTTGGCAGCTTGGAAGCTGTGCCCCTGAGTGTCAGTCTGGTGCCAACGCCCACCATTGAGTGCTTTCTGCCAGGTCAGGAACCGCTTGCACACACTCCCAGTTCTTCTAACTGGCATCTCCTCTTCAGAGGAAAGTACAGACACAAGATCTGAGGAAAGCAGAAGCTCTGGAAGGTCCAGGACCCACGCTGGAGCCCTGGATTCTGAAGAGCTCCATTCTGTACACATCAAAGTAAGAATAAGAAGAGTTACAGATCCCTCAAATTATCACAGAACAAGCCCACAAAGACTGGAAGAGGCCAAGCAGAAGTCAGGCAGATCATTTTCTTGTACTATGCCTGAAACCTGGCCACATGCTTTGTGTGAAAATGTGGCTTCTGGATTAAGATCCAAGAGGATAGTTTTGGAAACACTAGGAATCATGGTGACAAGAATGTCATTTGTTAATTTTTTTAAAAAAACATGAATATTAAATAAATCTAAGCATTAAATAAACCATAACCACAGGAAGCATAAAAATTAGAACCAGTGTTATAAAAATGTAGATGAAAGGATACCAGAAGAAACTGAAGAAACTTTAAGGTACATCTATTTTATGTTCTCTTCAAAATACACTGTAGAAATATGCAATATGATAAGAAATTATTTTTAAAATGGCAAGTTTGGGTGAACTCTGAAATCTTAAAAAGGATTTGGAAGAAATTATGAAAGAATCAATAATAGCTCATACTTACTGAAGACTTTATTTTTTTTATTGAGTTTATTGGTACATTTAGGGATACAGTACAGTTACATTCATTGTTGTCAAAATACACTGTAGAAATATGCAATATGATAAGAAATTATTTTTAAAATGGCAAGTTTGGGTGAACTCTGAAATCTTAAAAAGGATTTGGAAGAAATTATGAAAGAATCAATAATAGCTCATACTTACTGAAGACTTTATTTTTTTTATTGAGTTTATTGGTACATTTAGGGATACAGTACAGTTACATTCATTGTTGTGATCATGTACCTCTACATGACAAGTCTTGATTCTCATTTTTTTCCCCTTACCTCTGCCCTCCCTTCACCCCCTCCTCCCCTCCCCATCTACAAACACTTTATTTTCATCTTTTCATTCTCTCACATTTTTTTCTTTTCCCTTTTTGTTCTTCCCCTACGTATCACACCTTCCCTACACCTTTAGCTCCTTTCCTCCCATTTCTAAATGTCAGTAATCTTATTAGAATCTTATGCATTGTTGCAGAATATTCACACCAGGGAAACTATTTGATATTTACACATGTGGGACTTATTTATTTC
>NW_022900933.1:35766571-35780202 GCF_012274545.1 Fukomys damarensis | reverse complement strand
CATTTAGGGATACAGTACAGTTACATTCATTGTTGGGATCATGTACCTTTACATGGCAAGTCTTGATTCTCATTTTTTTCCCCTTACCTCTGCCCTCCCTTCACCCCCTCCTCCCCTCCCCATCTACAAACACTTTATTTTCATCTTTTCATTCTCTCACATTTTTTTCTTTTCCCTTTTTGTTCTTCCCCTACGTATCACACCTTCCCTACACCTTTAGCTCCTTTCCTCCCATTTCTAAATGTCAGTAATCTTATTAGAATCTTATGCATTGTTGCAGAATATTCACACCAGGGAAACTATTTGAAGACTTTAAATGTCCCAGACATTGTCCTATGTAATTTGCCTCGATTAGTATGGTCAATTCTTATAATAACACTCAAGTGTACTTTTTATAAAAGGCTGAGACATGTCAAAAATTAAATATACTGCCAAACTCAAAGATTTAGTAGATGGGAAAGTAGAGATTTAAACCCAGGCAGCCTGAATTTGCATACACAGTCCTCAGACAGTACTGCTCCAAAGGAACCAAAGAACAGACTTTTGAAGCAGAAAATTTAACTAGCAAATAGAAAGAGATCTAAAAAATATTTTTGGCAGCACATATACTAAAAAAGACTTTCAGGAATCTAAAGCATAAGTCATCAAATTATAGTCTGAGGGTAAATTTGATCCCCAAGTTCTTCTTGTGAATGAAGTTTTATTGGAACACAATCATGCTCAATTATTTACATATTATTGATGGCAGTGTTTTTGTAGTTCAAAAGGCAGCATTGACTAGTTACAGGAGGGACTGTCTGGTCCACAAAGCTAAAAATATATTTTGCTTAGCCTTTACAGAAAAAGATTTCTGATTTAGATCATAATTTAGAGAAACAAGAAAAAGAGGTTCAAGTTAATTGAGGAAAGGCCTAGATATGAAAGAGAGCAAGACTCACTGAAGAGTTAGAATTTCAGAAGACCCAATCAGAATGAAGCAAGAGAATGATTAATTAAACACACAAAGAATTCAGAGCTAGAAATATCTGAGAATGTTCCTCAAAAGGGGTCAAATTACTCTAAATTAGTATTATCTAAAGAAATTCATTTCTTAACGGTATTTTAGATGTCTGAGGAAAATTTCCCATAAATGGTGGAGACTGTGGAAGGTTGATTTCAAAAATTTTCATATCAAAAAGAAACGAAACAGAATCTAATGTGCTTTGAGAAGAAAATGGCTTGACAAGATTTTTATACCCAGCCAAAGGATCATGTGTAAAGAAAGATATTCAGCTATGCAAAAATATATAGTACCATTATACTTACCCTGAAAAATGTTATCCATACATATGCTTGTGATGGCTGAGAAATCAAAATAAATAATTCAAGGCAAAGAAATTATTATACAAGTTAAAAATAATGCATCATCACAAGAAAATAAAAGAACTATAACAGAAAAGAATCTAAGGGATAAATGCAATAAAATCAAGTTTCAGCTAATTATAGACAGGCATATTAACACTAACAAGTAAGCACAAGAACAGGTATTTAGAAAGACACATGAAATTATAAGCTATTATTAAATCCAAACTAAGAAACAAATAAATATGCAGAATTGGATATGAGAAAATTGGAGATAATACCCAATTAGTTTTAAAATTTAGAAAAATATGCATGGGTAGAAAAATAAATTTAAAAATTAGAAAAATGACTATATATAAAGACATTTAAAATGTAACCAGGTCTATGATTTCCTGGAAAATTAAAAATAACAAAAATTAATCCAAGAAAAAATAGCAAACTTTAGTAAACCTACAGCCATGGAAAAACACTAGAAATAGAATTGTCCAAAGGAATCTTGTTGTGACTTGTGTTTACATGTCCTCCCAAAGCCTCATGCAATCATGGGTGGGACTTTCTCAGAGGTGACTAGATCGAGAATGTGTGATTCTGGGATTGATTCATAGTGCAATGCAAGGCTCAAGGGCACTAGGTTTAAAGGTGTGAGAGCTATTTCCCCTAAGTAGCCTGGATAAGATATAAGAGACAGAAAGAGCTGTGGTTGTCCCTTGCTTGTTTTGCTACTTTCTGCCTGCCATGAACTGTTTCTCCTCTGTGATTCCTGTCTGCCATGCCAGCCTGCCTTGGAGCCAGCCAAATAAGGACTGAAAACTCTACAAACTGTGAGCTAAATAAATCTTTCCTTCCTTAACTTGTAGATGTTGGGTATTTTGTCTCAGGAACAAGAGAAAAGTATAAGGCAAATCCCCAGCCAAGTAATTTTGCTTCTGTACAGTTTCATGAATTAGATTATTATACATGATTTGATTCCAAGTATACAAAAATAATGAAAAAGTCTTCCATTCATATTGTAAAGACACTTTTACACCCATATTAAAACCCACAATAGACAGTATCAAAAAAAGAAAAAACTGTAATTAAGTTACTCACAAGAAGATAGAAGAATCCTAAGTCAAATGCCAAATGAATTCAAATATACAGTAAAAGAATCTAAGTATTTGACTGGGGTTATAAGGAAAGTTGCTATTAACAATGTATTGATTTTGATGCATTGAATCACATTAAAATGACAAGGTTAGAGAAAAATATGTGCATGGCATCATATTTACAGAAACTAAGCAAATTTCACAAATCCTGTATCATCCAGGAAAACTGTGTATTTCGAGCCACTTGAAGAGTAGCAGAATATTTCCTTAAAATTCTAAAGATTACATTTCTTAAAAAAGAGTCAGCATTGCATGCATGTAACACTGGGATTCCAGATCCATTCTCATTCAAGTCAGGACAAGGGCAAAGGCCTCAGTGAAGACTGTGTATCTCGGCATTGTTTTTAGCATTCCAGAAGATCTTGTGAGATGGGAAAAGCAAGTACAGTTGTAAGGAAGAAAACAGTGCTCACTAATCATTCATAATGTCTGATTTTATAAATCACTAGGCAATAGATCTGGAGTATCCTACATAGTCAACTCAAACAAAATATGCATAGTTTTAAACTATTTCAATAAACCAGCCAGGTATCAGATTAGCAATTTAGACTAATTCGGGTTACCTGAGTCACATTGAGAGGAAATACAAAGAAATGCAACATCAGGAAGAATTGGAAAATATTTCTATTTTTACTAGTGTGCCTTAACTTTTATAATATATTGAGCAGAAAAAAGCTTCTTTTCCCTTTAGGCGTGTCTCATCCTAAATCTTCATTCACTTATTCTACGTGGCTGCTGCCTCCATTCCCTTGCTGAAATTCCTCCACATTGTTCCACAGTTTACTGCGAAATTCCAAGCCACACTGGCCCTAGATATAAAACACAGTCCTCCCATTCCTTCCAAACTAATGCCGGCATCTATATTGAACAAAATTCTAAACCAAATTTGCCTTTTGTTTTTTTCAGACAGTGGAAAGGGATAGATTATTTTAAATTTAATTTGGAAAATTTAATTCAAACTCTGAATTTTTTGAAGGAATAAAAGGAAGGCACTATATTTTATATGTTTATTGTCATACCATGCAAAGTGAGGCAATCTGAAAATAGTATCTTTCATTGAACACTTTAGATTAGCTAATCTGAAGCAGACATATGTGTGTGTGTGTGTGTGTGTGTGTGTGTGTGTGTGTGATCTTAACATGTAAAAAAAGAAGGGAGAAGGGGATGTCCACACCCAGGTTTGGAAATTTAATGATGAGACTCTGACCCAAAAACGAAAATAGGGCTGGGCATGTAGCTCAGTGTGAAGGCCCTAGGTTCAGTCCCCAATACCAAAAAGAAGATAATTCAATTTAAAAGAGTAGCGATCTCATACCTGAAGTTGGAAAAATTACGGATTTTAAAAAGCGAAGCCCAATCTTACTTAAATCAAAGTTTAAATGAAAAAACAGTATGTAACAAAAAGAAAGGCTTGTAGGAAACACGGACAGATGCCAAAACAAATCCTGGGAGAGTAAAAAGATTCTCTAAACATGAAATTCACAGCAAACCAGCTCAGGTCTGGATGGCTGAGTCATGACAAATCCTCTCCAAGGGGATGACACCAGGAGGCAGGAACGGGGAGCAGGTCTGGGGTAAGACCTGCTGTTACCTAGGGAGCCCTGTCTGAGGGACCCTTCAACTTCCTGCCACGTGCGAACAGACAGAGGAGGCAGAGTGGGCAAAAATGGACCTGTGGACAGCAAACCACCCAGGGCCTTGACCTCCCTCTTCCCAATCTCCAGAGCTATAAGCAATAAATGTCTGTTATTTATAAGACACAAAGCCTATGATATTTTGTAACATCGGCCCAAACTGATTAAAGCAAGATTGCTTTACTAGTGTTTTCAACTACACTGAACCTGATGAAACTTTAAAAATTTCTCTACTATGTCATCATAAATAAAATTAAAATAAAACACCCAAGAATATTTGCTACAAATTTATCTAAAACAATGTGGACAACTCTTAGACATAAAGGCTGTGAACAAACTAAATGTGCACACACAGACCAAATATCTCAAAAGAAAAGAAGGGTAAATAAGGATTTTTAAAAAGTATACAAGTGGCAAAGTAAGTAAATGACACTCATTGCTATCAGTAATTTAAAGTTAAAGAACTAATACAACAAGGAGTTAGTGTTTTTTTTCTGCATTGCTTTTGGGGGTGCACTGGCCTGCACCCCTCTAGGGAAAAGTCCCTTCAGGGCACAGCCACAGCACATCCCAGCAAAGAGCAGAAGAAGCACCTGACCAAAGAAAAATAATTAAACTTCCAGAGGTAATATGTCCAAGAAGCTTAAAATATTTATCTATTTTTCCCACAATTTCACTTCTGCAAAGTGGAAAGAATCAAATGGGCAGACAAAGACGTACTGACAAGAATGCTGACTGCAGAAAGTGCAAACAAATGGAAGGAGTGAGAACGTCCAATAACGGGGAGAAGCTTATGTCCACATAATGACATGAAGTGGTTTGCAAAGAAGATTTTGTCGGCAAAATGTTTAATAGCATAAGAAAAATGTTAATAATGTGCTGGTTACTGAAAAACAGAAAAGATGATGGGAGTGTGCGTGTGTGTGTGTGTGTGTGTGTGTATGTGCCCACGCACATGAGTGTATGCAGATTCGCTCACAGCAAGCACCAATTTTTCTAGAAGCCACAGGGTCTTTCCTCCACATCCGCACAGGGCTGGCTCAGGGAGTCCCTGCAGATGATACCCACAGCTGCAAACGTCCCATTTCTTACAGGAAATGGCACAGTATTTGCCTATGACCCGGCACATCCTCCCCTGCTCTGTAGTGCACACTCATTTGTCTCATTCTCCCAGTGCGGCACTCCACACCCAGGACTCCTGGGGTCCGGCTGGGCGGTCCGGGCCTGGCTCTGAGCCTGGTGCGTGACGGGCATCCCTATAAGTGCTTCTGAAAGGATTTCACAAAGATAATGGGAAACAGAGGTTGAGTTTTGCAAATAGTGAAGTGATCCAGAGGTAGAGGGGACAGGGGAGAGTAGGGGAAGTAGGGAGGGAGGCCGTCAAGCATCTCCCAGCCTCGCCCTGCCCTAGCAAAAGGTAAGAGGCCCCTGGGTGGCACCCAGCTGTTTGTGCCCAGCATCCTCTGCCCAGAGCTACCATCGTCTTGGAGGTGCCAGTGTGGTCAGACATCCAGGCAGGTCCACTTGTTCCAGCAACATGGTGGGGGGGTGGGCAAGTCACCTGGGGAGCTGGGAGGGTTTCGCATCACAGATCAGATGCTCGATCTTGGAAAGTCATTCAAGGAAAATCCCTCCCCTTCCTCTCCCCTGGAAACGTAGGGTTAGCTGTAATTGGAGGCAAGGTGGGAGGAGAAAGGGACATCCGCTGTGGGAGAGTGAGTGGTTTAATCCCATTTAGGGACACTTCGAGCAATGACTTATGGATAAGAGGCAATTTAAAATTCTTTGGTCAGTCCTTAGCGAAAGGCTTTTTACAGAGGAAAGAATGAATACTTCGAGGCAGATGATCTGGCCTTTCATAAGCTTTTATTCGTGATTTGTTGGACATGGATAATATAAATTTTGCCACCAATAAATTAACAATTTCAACTGGAAGTTGGTTTCCCTGCTCCCCACACAGCATTTCAGACATAAGTGTAATAACCTAGGATCGACGATAGCCTGTCAGTCAGTTCAGTACCTGAGGTAGGTGACCACAGTGCAATATTTCTGTGTATTGAATACCAAAAGGGTCCAACCCCAGGAATAAGGAAGCAAGTTACATCCAACGTCAAGGTTGTTTATCCACAGAAAGAGGCACGCCACAGATTTCACTTAAATGTGCTAATGTCCTTTAGCTAAAATGAAATAAATCCGCATTTTGATCTCCATTGCTAAGTAAAAGTAACTGCATTGAATCTGCCAGATGTTGAAGCCACTGAGTCCTATAAAATGGAAAGTAGCTTCGGGAGGAAAGCATCACAGTGGTCCCCCACACCTTGCTTATTGAGTGAAGCATGAGGTTAGCCTATCCGAGGTATAATGTGAACTTGGACACACACATACATGCACACACATGCATGTGCATACACACATGCACACACGCACACAGGCAAGGAACGAAGTGGCTGAATTTACCAGATAAGGAAGAAACTTAGCTGCAGAATTATTTCCAACTTATAGTTCTCAAACACAGCGTGAAAAGTCTGAAAAATGAAATTTTAGTCATTAGAACCTGACAGCTTCCAGTCACAATATGCTGACAAATGGAACAGGAATTAAGAGTTTCTACCAGCTGAATGAACATTCATAATTTTTTTTTTTTAGGCAAATCATTTATTTCAGCTCTGTGTACTGGCACTGAGCACCGGACTATAAATGGTGTGACACAGAGTTCAAGTTCTTTCTTAAGTAAATTCCACTTAGGGACCCTAATTTTTTGTAAAGATGAGGGGAGGACCTTCCTGCAAGGCACAGAAAGGAGCCCTGCTCAGATCAGACAGAGGGGCTGAGACCACAGGGTCTTCTCTAAAGTCAGGTAGAGTTGAAACTGGTTCATCTATTCTGGATCACATGCTCCTCCCAGACTCATTATCCACAAATACTTATCACCAAGCTACAGAGATATAAAGAAGTCTCTCATCTAACTCTGAGGACTGGAGGGGTAAACATGTAAATAAATAAACCCCCAGAGCTGCCCCAGCAAGTCAGGCATTGTGGAGCACTGAGGAGCAGCAACCTCATCCTGGATACTAAGGTCTCGGGATGTGCAAAGGCCCTGGGGTTAGCATGCCTGGGTTCAAATTCCAATAGTATTTTTCAATAAGTCATGCACAAGGAGCTCAACCTCGCTGTGTCTTTCTTCCTTTCCCAACTGGAGCTAATCATCACGCTTCTCTCATAGGGCTATGGTAAGTAAGGATAGAATTAGCCAATGGATGAACAGGAAGTACTGTTATGAGTTTCATCAGGTGACCATTCACACTTGCTGGGTGCTGGGGGGACATGAGCAAGAGCCCCAGAGAAGCCTTTCGGGGGACCTGGGTGATGCATGTGTGCCCAGGGCAAAGATCATGCAAAGTGTTCTTGAGCCCTACAATGTATGGATTTGCCCTGCTAGTGTTGGACTGCTGAGGGCCCCTCATGCCTTTGACCCCACTCAGCCTCCTAGGACTGGGATTGCAGCCCACGCCACCACCCCATGATGTTTGGGGACACAGGACTCACCTGGCTTCCCGGGGTCACAATGACACAGGAGTCACATCCTGGACAGATGAGACCGAGGCTCAGCCAGACCTGGTCAGAGGGTTCTGACATTGAGCTGAGCCTGGGCTTGGGTTTGGACCTTGAGTAATGTTCAGAAAGGATGAATGTGTTCTCGGTGCAGAAAGGATACACGTTTGAGGGGACCTGGGATAGAACATGGGCTGAAGCAGACACTCCACGTCCGTGTGTTCAAGTCCTGACTCCTCTGGTGTTTCAGCCCCTGTCTCCAGTGAGAGACAGGGTCCTCAGAAAGGGAAATGAGTTAAAAGGAAGTCACAGGGTGACTCTAATCCCACAACAGCATCCTCGCAAAGAGGGGAGCTCGGGGCGCAGACATTCACAGGAAGCCGAGTGGAAACACAGAGAGAATCAGCCATCTCCATGCCACAGTGAGAGGCACTGAGGTTTCCGTCAGGTATCACACTCAGATCACAGACTTCCGGCCTCAGCACAGAAGGCAACACAGAGCATCCCTCACTTATGAAGGTTGGATTAATAGTGAAAGTGATGGCATTCAGTAGAACCCGTACCTGGCTTCTTGACTTCTGGTCTTTGTTGGTCTAGGCTGTCCCATCCAACAATCCCCAGTGATCCTGGACAGTAGCAGCGAGTGCAGCTCCCAAGCAGCCCTATGACCCCCAGGGAGAACAATGGACACTACAGTTTACTGCTATCCTGCATTAGGATGTTCAAGTACTAAGTGCATGTTCAGCTTAATGATATTTGAACTCAGAGAGCTTCTGCAATTTCAGTCGTGTAAGCCCTGCAAGTGGGTGGGTATCACATAGCATAACAATCCTGGGTGGACAGAGGAGAGCAGAGAGAAGTGCTCCCAACCTGGCTCACACTGCCACCTGAGTCACCGACTCATGCAGTGACCAGGTTGCTCCTCCAGGGGTCAGCTTCCTGCCCAGAAGTGGACAAGACCACCAGGGCAGTTTCCCAACAACAGCTGTCTGTGAAATAAATGGGAGGCATTTCCTGCCTCTGCATCCTGGCCTTTCCCCTGCAGTGGGGCTTCACAGAGGGAGAGCAACAGAGGAGCAGGAGAAAGAGAAGTGGTTCTGCTGGTCCAGGATTGTCCCACTGAGTTCTGAGGCTGTGGGCGGAGGAGGAGGAGTGAAAGATCAGACCAGGCTCACAGATGGGGGGGCTGAAGTGGCCATGGACCCAAGGTGGTGCTTTACCATCTGAAAATTTTCATAAACGTGTTTCCAGCTTTAAAAAAAAAAGAGAAAAAAGAAGAAGAGCTGTTGAAAAGAAAAGTTTAAACCAAGGCTGAGCTTGGGATGTCCACCTGTGCAAAGACCTGGGTTCAATTTCCAGTGTTTGTACTACTGGGCACTTATGTGGGGTTCCCTAAGGTGGGGACAATGTGGTCCCAGGGATCTCTGCACACACCCCACCTCAAGAGAGACAGTGGGGGGGCTGTCCTGCAGTAGCAGCAACATTTGGGGCCTGAATTAAACTTTGGGGTGTTCGGCTTCACCCAGGAGCCCCTCAAAGTCTGGAACTCACAAGTGCAGACCAGAGAACAGGAAGTGGGGTTCAGGGAGATTGAGTGGCTCAGTCCAAGGGCCCAGGGACAGGAAATCAGGCTGACTGAGTCCCTTCACTTGCATTTTGCTTTCAGCCTCCACCTGGAAGTCCTGAGTGGAGGGTAAGTCATTTATAGGGTGATTCATTTTCTTGCAAGGGATGTAGGCCTATTCCCAAAGGCCTCCAGTAATTCAAAACTAGCACAATTCAAGATTAATTCTCTGGAGGAGGAAATGTAAAGTAGGGTTGGCATTCGTATGAAATCTGTGCGTAAACTGTGGCTATTAATACATTATAGATCACAATTTCAGATTTGTGCTATTCAGATTCACCATAAACATACGACCTCGCCCCCTGGATGTAAACATGCTGGGCTGGAGGGGGCCAATTATGCCTGCGAAGACGAACCATGTCGTTTAGGGGAGCTGGGGCCAGCGTGCCCCAATCCCGAGAGGCATTTCCCACGGCCGAACCCAGAATCCCAGCTCTCCCTTCACTTCAGCAGGTGTGTAGCTCCCAAAGATTGCTTGCCTGTGGTGAGACAGGACAACTTCATGGCCAAAGTTTCATCTCCAGAGAGTCATGGGTTCGAGTCTTGCTTTAGCTGTGGCATATGATTTCACCCCTCTCACCTCTCAGTCCTCTTGCCTATAAAGTCTCCACCATCACCCTAATGAACCCTGCTCCACAAGAGCACGTTAAACAAAATACTGGGTAGCAAGCACGTGTCTGTCCTCCGGGAAGTTTAGCTCATCTGGTTACTAGTGTGGAAGGTCCATGATCTCCTCTCCACTCTCCACGCCATGCAGGGGTGTTGATTGTGTTATTATCCCCACTTGATAGGTGGAGAACTGGAGTATCAGGTGCAATAAAGAGGCCTGTTCAGTTTTTTCCAAGTAGAAGATGACAAGGAGTGTGCAACCCAAGTCTGCCCAGCAATACATCCTAGGTGCACATTTTCCACCTGCCTCCCTCCTAGACGGAGGACCCAGCAGGGACCCAGCCAACCCTTAACTTTAGAGCCATGGGGCAGAACTGAGCCTCTCCAACCACGGTACCTTCCCACCACGTGCTTACCTGTGTGTCTGTTTAACACAAATGTGCCCAGTGGATGCCGCCGGCATTTCAATAACTCCGGGACATTATGCGCTGTAAAAACAGAACATCACTGCTTACCAGGGGCTTATAAAAAATAATTGCGATCCAGCCTGGCCTCTGTCACTAGTCATTTAGCGCATTGCTCCTCTTTTTGTTAGTGCAGTTTACACGAGTCAAACGAATTATATGTAAATGAGAAGGCATGTTCGGCTGCAAGTCGAGAAGTGACATGCTTAGGTGTGAATAGATGGCTTCCAATGTTTCAGGTCCCCCATGGAGGCAGGTGAGACACTCATCACAGGAGAGGGGATCGTGGGCCTGGGGAGGCAGGAGGCCCTGCTCCGGGCAGAGGGACCAAGGGTTCGGGTCTCTGCCACACCACACAGCGTTTCCTCTGCTGTCACTGCTGCAGGGCTCACACCCTGAGATGAGCCCTGATCCCACCTGCCCCGCTGCCACCAGCCTGCACCAAGGCCTCTGCTTGGTAGGCAGAGCCCTCCTCATGGAGCCTTGGCTCCCCAGCCTCCTGCTCTGCACCTGCAAGGCTGCTGCACAGTGCCCAGCCTGTGCTCCCTGGCTCAGGCCAATCCCAGGGCCCAGAGAGCCCCTGAGCCTCCATAGTGCAAATCCTGTGCACCCTTCTGGGCCGCCTTCCTCCCAGCCAGAAACTTGTGCACTCTGCCAGAGCACCCAGCATCCTCACCTCCCACTCTGAGTTTCCTGCTCTCCACCAACCTGCAAGTTTCTCCAGGGTGTCGTTCATTCATTTCCTCATCTGTGTGTTTACCCTTTGACCAGCAATCCTTCAAATCCTTCCACTGCGAGGCCTTGTGGAAACTCCTGACCCTGCTTCACCTTCACCTTTCCACCCTCCCTTTGCACAGTAGACCCCGCCGGTTAGGAGGGGTGGGCAGAAAGTCTCCGTGCCCTGGAGCCCACTCCTCAGAGCTGTGCTGGGTCCTCACGCCCCGTCTATTTTAGGAAGGAGTTTGTGCTGCCCAGGAAACTAAGGGTCAAGAAAGCAGGTGCCAGCTCGCCCAGTGGCTCACGCCTGTAATCCCTGTACTCGGAGAGATGGAAGTTAGAGAACAGCTTAGCACAGCCTAGGATTCAGCTCAGTGTGAAGGTTCTGGGTTCAATCCCCAGTAGAGAAGGAAAGGAAGTGAGGGAGGGAGGGAGGAAAGACTCTGACCAAAAAATCAGAGACCAGGCTTCCTCTTCAGGATGTGGCCCATTTATCTGCGGGAATCCAGGCCGTGGCCAGTTCAGTGAGCCTGATGTGGAGTCTTCCGGAATCCGGATTCTGATCCCAAAGCTTCCGGGCAGTCCCAGAACACACTTGGGATCCCAGTTCGGGAAAATATCAAACCACTTAGTTCTGCAGAAAGGCGAAGGAAGGAGACTCTCCCCAGATTCTAGTGCTCATTGCCCGATGATCAAACTCCTCGAAGACCAAATATGCTGTATTACCGCTGCCGCTCTCCAGTCACAGAGCACGGATTGCCTACAGTGCTGACGTGTGAGGCCCTTGAAGGAATAAAGGATCCAGATTCCGGGCCACCCCTCCGAGAAAAATATTCACAGTGTGGCCCAAGAGAGTGAAGGTAACCATCAAAGCGCTAGGTGCCTGAATGGCTGCCATCGTGGACCCTGACTGGGTGCCCAGCACTGCTCAAGGATTCTGAGCCCGGAGACCCCACACACCCCGGAGCATGGACTCTCGCTGTTCCTCCTGGACAAACGAAGAAGCTGGGCACAGACAGGCTTAGAAACCTGCTCCGCGATCATTAATAACAAGGGGCAGCAGAACCGCTCATCCGCTCATTAAAGAGCTTCTTAGGAACTCGGTGGGCTCGCAGTGGAGGAGAACGCACAGGGGCCCCGAGACGGCTCCAGTGAGTGACCAAGGCCAAAGTCAGGGGATGGAAAGTAAACTGGCTCTGTGGGTGGGGCAGGGGGAGGACACTTACTGATCCTCCAGCCAATCCAATGCAGTGTTGCTCCCATCCCACCTTCAAGCCTCTGCCCTCCATCCCCACTGCCCTTCTCCAGCTCCCCTCCACCGTCGAGTCTTCCCTGACCCCCAGACCTTCCGTCTCAGTGCTCACAGAACACCCTGCGTAGCACCTGCACTATGGGCTGCCGCACAGAAGTGATTATTCAGTCGCTGTCCTCCTCCGAGAAGGGGAGAGACCACATCCGCTCCTGTTCATCACCACAGCTCTGTGGTCGGAGGCCAGAGTGTCCCTTGGCTGAAGGAGCCCAGATGCGTGGAGGACCCCAGTCTGGTCTGTGTTTGCAGAAATCGCTCGGGCAGAGTGAAGGGTGTGGGGCAGTGTGCACAGGGCCAGGAGGGGCTGCCGGGGTGGCCTTTTCTTGGGATTGATGGTGCCTGCTCAGCTAAGCCATGCATCACTCATGCAAGTATTTCTTATATTTGTCGGAGGCTGGGACCCCAGCTCTCAGCCCCTCGCTGGTGGCAAAGATGATCTGCAAAAGCAGCAACTTATCAGAAGCTGTGAATTCCAGCAGCTTGGGGAGAAGGAAGGATTAAGACAGTGGGTGGTTAAGGGGCGTGGGAGACGTGACCAGAAATAAACACATTCCCTCTGTGCATGGCTGATGCCACTGTTGGACACAATGACATCAATGACCCAAGCCCCGCAAGTCACCAAGAGAAGATAGCAGAGTCGCGCTAACTCACAGCCAGGAAGCAGTTCAAATTCAGGTAAGTTTGAAATGATGGTCACGTTCCCAACAGAAGGCCCTGGGTCCATAGGGAGCTTGGTTCCTTCGTGTGCTGGAGCAGGAATCAAGAGCTCAGTATTCACTAACATTAACTCCAGCACAACAGGTGCACAGTTTGTTATCACTGTACCACTACGTGTGCTTTGCAAAGATTATTTCCATCCTGTAGAGCAACCTGTAAAGTAGACATTGCTTGGCTGGTGAGAAATCTGATTCTCAGAAGAGATGTAGAAATGTGGAGAAAAGGAGGAGTCAGGACTTGGTCCAGGAGAACCTTAGTTCATGGCCTCAAGGACGGGTGGGGACCCTAACTCCCAGAGTCCGCTCCAATCATAGCAGACAGCTTGAGCACGAGCTGGACTTAAAGGCTTGCTTCTTATAGACCACACCATAGAGGTGGTGGCTGTCACTGCCAATACTGGATTACAAAAAGACTGTGGCTTCCATCTCAAGCCTCTCTCTCTCTTTCTCTCTCTCTCTCTCTCTCTCTCTCTCTCTCTCTCTCTGTGTGTGTGTGTGTGTGTGTGTGTGTGTGTGTGTG
>NW_022900933.1:35739196-35766558 GCF_012274545.1 Fukomys damarensis | reverse complement strand
TCTCTCTCTCTCTCTCTCTCTCTCTCTGAGTGTGTGTGTGTGTGTGTGTGTGTGTGTGTGTGGATTCCCAGCCCCCATATGCTCTTCAAGGTGATACATGTATGTTGTTTGAAGCTGTAAAGCCTGGGGATGCTTTTTTAGACAACAGCAGACGACTGACAACTGGAACATAGGTCCAATTTCAGAGTCCATGCTCCCTGCTCTTGTATCTGGCTGCTCCAGAGACTTCCACTTCGGCCACCAAACTACCTACCCTGGCCCCAAACGATAGAGACACTCAACGAACGAGCACCTGATTCTGGAAAAGGAAGGCAACATTAGAATGCACATCTTGAGCCAGCACCTCTGAATGAAATGATTAGTGCAGCTTAGTACCTGCCAGGGTTTTCAGTCAATGTTTTAATGAAATTATTGTCATTTAAAACGATTGTTACAGTAAATTGAATGCTGCCTCAGTCTGCCTTAGCCTGAAAGTTCCCCGAGGTGCCCGGCTCATTAGGAAGCTATGGTGAAGGATGCCTCACAGAAAGCTGCATTCACATAGTTGTTTTACACTTGAACACCATCATGGCCCAGGCCCTTGGAGGGATTCCCAAACAAACATATTTGCAATTTTTAAAATCATGCTTCAAGATGAACACCCGAAGAGATAAAGACAGGGTGAACCGACTAACTAGGGAGAATAGTAGAACATCTCCAGGGAAAAAATAGTCCTGGGTCAGGCGCTTGGGGAGGAGAAGACTTAGACCAGAATGCAGTGCCTTTGGGGGTTAGAGTCAGGGGGGTGATTTTCTTCCATTTCATTCACTTGCGTATGAATTCAGCAAAAATGTATCAGGCATGCTCTGGTTCTACCGTAGAAGTCTCCAAGATGCAAAATAAAAGACATTGTCAGTCCAAAGAAATGTAAGCACAACATTAAGTAGATATTTAATTAGCCAGTGGGGAAGGTGAAGCAAAATAGTAACAGAACAGTAGAGAAATCTACTAGCAGGAGTGAGTGGATTCTTAGAGAAAGCTTTGCTGAGTCACTGGGACTGGTTGTGGCTCCATTCTTGGGGGACCATATTTGTCATCACCCAAACCAAGGTATTTTGAGCATGAAGGAAGGGACTACAGATAAGTAAGCTGGAACCTGGCACCGTGCAGGCAAACTTGAGGCTCTTGGCTTCAGAGACCTGGCCAGGGCTGGACAGGCCCGGCTAAGTAGAAAGAATCATGTGAGAGGCCACTCTGAGCAGAAGGTGGTCAAGTGTGATGGCAGCAGAGGCTTCCAGAGTACATGCTCAGCAAGGACTTGTTGAAAGGGGAAAAGACAGGAGGACAGGAAGGAGAGAGGGAAGTCAGGTTGCCAACAGTAAACCCAACCTCTGGGAAATGATTGTGTTCTACTGAAACTCCTAGAGATAGTGAAGACTTTTCAAATCTTTGATGTGGACTTCGCATCTTGCTTGACCTTTGACCATTAGCACAAGTACCTGAAAGATCCTTGAGGATGGGGTATTGTACAGTGAAAGGTCGTGGGCTGGAGTTTTAGTCCATTTTTGAGTGTATATTTGCAATATGTATCAGTTACATTGTTTGGAGGAATTAGAACACACGTGTGTCATTTCCGGATCATTCTCCATCCCTTTACCTCCCATTAGGGCTTCCATCTAAAATGTCCCCCGAGATTCTCATGCATTCGAGGAGGAAGGGTCTTCCGGAGGTGACTGGGTTCCGGGCATTGTACTTCTCAAGTAGATTCATCCACTGGGCAGTGCCTCTATTCCGTGTGCGTTTAGGAGGCGGGCCCAGCTGGGAAATGAAGTTCCAGGTATCTCTGCTCCCTGCCCAGCCTTTCTTTCTCTGCTTCCAGTCACAATCAGAACAGTTTAGCTGTGCCAACCCCTTCTGCAGTGTTGTTTCTGGGCTGAAGCCTGGTGACTGTGGACTGAACTCAGGAGTCGGAATAAGCCCCTCGTCCATCATTTATGGGTGTCAGGTATTTGTCTCAGCAACCAGAAAGGGACTAAGATGCCTCTTCTCCCTACCTCCCCCTTTTCCCTTCCCTGCCCCCTTCTCCTTTTACCAAAAACTCTGCCTCGCTGTTTCCTACCATCTCTCCTTTATGTGAATCTTTAATTCATTTATATTTTTGGTTTCTCATATGGGAGAAACCATGTGATATGTAACTTTTGCATCTGACTTATTTTACTTAACGTTGCTGTCTCAATTCCATCCATTTCCCTGCAGATGACATGATTTCCTTCTGCTCTCTGGCTGAATACTACTCCGTGGTGTATAATACAAGCCTAGAGTATGAGGGAAATTCCCTAACATAACCTTAATTCCCATCCAAATAGCAGCCACCTCAGAAATACGAGGAACTTTAAAGAAAAACTCAACATGACCCAAGACACTAGGATCACCAGGGAAAAGGGCCCAATTACTTTGTCTCACAAGCTCTAGATCTACCACCACGTGTAAGCTTTCACCAGAGAATAAGGAACTAAATCGGTTTCCAAAATAAATTTGAATAATTTGGCCATTCGAACCACTAAGTCCAGCAGATTTTAATGGCATTTTAAGCCTTAGAAAATTAAGCCTCTTAATGTAAATGCTGACAGACCCTTACCCAAAGCGAGACATCTATCGACACAGTAAGAGCTTTAAGAAGCACAGTAAAACACCTATTTACATTTGGAGCACAAGCCTATTCCCTAAGCACGGGCACATTTAGATCAGATAAAAGACACAGAAGCGGCCTCCGGCTGACTGACAGATGTCAGAGTGTAGGAGGATGCAGGAGGGATCCATCTTTAAAGGCACTATTAGAGATCATCCCCCATTTAAAAATCAGATGTTGTTAGGACCAAATTGTACGTGTACTTCATGCCAGGGAATGTTGTGCCGGCCCGGGTGTGTCACAGAATGACCCAAACTCGTGCTTCCTAACCTGTGAGCACCAGAGCATGGAACCAGCTCCCTCTCCATTTGTCTTTCTGGCTGGTGTCTAACGGTAAGGAGATGTGTAACCAGCCCAGACTGAAAGGCAGCATGGAAAGAAGATGGGAAGCCAAAGGGATGGGTGGGCAAAAAGAGAGGGAAAAGGGCAGGAAGACAAAGCCCAGGACCACACTCAGGAGTGGCAAGGACAGCCCAGGTGGTGGTCTGGTTCACCCACATGCAAGGGGTGAACTTGGACTTCCTGCCAGGTGAGTGTCCTGGGAGCCCGGATTCACACAGTCCTGTCTCATCCCACGTGTGTTCACTCAGCCTTCACTGCTTCTTCTCTGATGAGAGGACTTGGTCTTCAAGTTCCTATGTAATGCTGGGTATCATGGATGAAGAGGTTCCTTGTCTTTTGGGAATGGCAACACCCATCTTCTTTGCCCTCTCCACACCCACTGTCTCCACAGACTCCCAGCATCCTTTGCCAGGGTTATGGCAAAGCTTCTCCAGTGCCCCTCCCTCCACTTGTTCCTCATGCCCATCTGCAGTGTCAGCTCTAAAGCACAGATTGGCCATTGATTGACAACTGCCACTTAAGCCTGTTTGGGGTTACTCTTTCGCTAGCTACAATGCCCAGAGAGATGCTAAGACTCTGGAACTGGGTTGTCCAAGCTCAGTGCATGGCTGACCTCCCTCCCTCAGCTACTACAGAAAGTCACAGCAGTGGGGAAAGCAAGCCCTGCAGCCACCAGACAGAAAGGCACTCACAAAGCAGGCCACAGGGCAGGTCCCACCCCAGGTGGTGGCTTCTCCAGCCAAACTGCAGCTCCTGGGCACCCAGCCCTTCCCAGATCCCGAACCACATCCTGGCATTGCTGCACCAGCCCCAGTTCTGCCACTGTCTTGAGAAGTGTCGATCTGAATCCCAAATGTGCCAGCCTTATTACCATCACCAACAGACTTCTTAATGAAGCTGCCAATACTGTCGATGGCATCTTTTAATGATGCTTCATAAAGAAAAAGAATTCTATGACTTCCTCTTACACTGCCATTTGGTTCCTTTGCTTTAAGGCAGGCACGAAATGTTCTCTGAATTTCGGCAAGGGCAACAATAATAACAATGGAAATAATAATAGCACTCAGTATATATTGAATTCTAATCACGTGTCAGGTTCTGTTTTAAGCACTGTATGGATGTGAGAGAATAACTTGTCCAAATAAATATGAATTTAAGAGACCTCCAGCCAGACAGGACTTAATAGCTAATCCTCATCTCCTCGATGTTATATTCTGATTTGGCTACTGTGCCCTGGTGTGAATACCGCACTGGTACTACACACAATCCATTTTTCTAATCCTTGGGACAAGTCAGCAGGACTTTGGCCCTGTTATCTCCAGCTCTGGGGGAGTAAAGAATAAGGCCCATCAAGATACTTGGCCAAGGTCAGCCAGTTAGTGGGAGACTATGAAAATCAGAAACCATGTTTACAAAACCCGTGGCTACCCTTGGCTACACCAGGTATGCCTCTGCCATGCTGGAGTTTTTGTCACCAAATGGAGAAGCTAAGGGAATCTCGGGGGGTGAGAGGACCAGATAAAGAGGAACACTTAACACCTCACTCTAAAGCAAACAGAAATGACACAGTCACATCCAGAATCTGGTATGGGCTTGGTGAAGAAGTCATGTCACAAAGAGCCTCTTTCCAGCCCACTCCTATAATAATACCCAAGGACTAAACAGACCCCTATGGGGCATCCAAGAAGCTTAACCACCATTGTCAAATTTGATCTTCTGAGATGTCCTCAAGTATGATCACTAGCACAATTCCCACACGGTAGGCTGCTGTACACCCACCCTGTTGTAGAATTAGGCAGCTTCCAACACCACCAGCATTTTCAATGAAGGAAGCAGCATTTTAGCAGAGGATCTTTTAGTCTAGAGTCCTCCATGAGTACTGAAATTACAGGTGAGCATCACAGAGCCCAGCTGAGATTGCATTTGCAAGGAGAAAAATACTAAGACTCAGAATCAGCCATTCACAGCATTTGAAATCCAATTAGAAGAACATTCTGTTCTAGCCCATGGCCACTGAACTTGAGACTGATTGGTTCATGGATTGATGGAAGCCTAGATGAAGTGATTATCCTTACCCTTCCTCAGCAGCTCCCATGAGAAATGCCTTTTAAAAGTCCTTTCTCCAATTTACTGCCTAGGCACCAGTAGTCCTCCCATTATTTAGTAATGTGAACACAGCTTTTAATCTTTATTTTTATTGTATTTTGATGGACATGCATCAGTTGTGCAGATGAATGGGGATCTGCTGCGATATCTCATTATATGCACACAAAATTCACATGCAAAAGTTTCAATTGAACTCCATCTCTTATCCTGTACAAACCACAACTCAAAATAGATCCAAGACCCAAATGTTAGCTCTGAAACTCTGGAAAGAAACTACTAGAAGAAAGAAAACTGGGAAAAGACTCCAAGACATTGGTATGGGTGATGATTCTAGGGATACAACCCCAAAAGCACAGGAGCAAAAAGCAAAACTACATAAATGGGAGTACAGCCAATCTAAAATGCTTCTGCCCATCAAAGAAAATGACCAACAGAGGGAAGAGGTAGCCTACAGGATGGGGAAAATATTTTCCAGCTGCTCATCTAACAGAGGGTTAATATCCAGATAATATAAAAAGTTCAAAAACCTTAACAAAGTTATGAGCAATCCAGTTTAAAAATGAGGAATGGTCAGAATAGATGCTTCTCAAGAGAAACGCTTTGTAAGACCACAGAGCACAACTTTAGAAACAAAAGCTCTCCACATTTTTCTTCTGGCCAATCACTACTTTGGTTCCTCTCAAACTAGAAAGTTAAGGAGGAAAAAGATGTAGGTAAAAATATTCCCTTAGTTTTTTAGGGCCATTACACTGAGCTACATCCCCAGTCCTTTTTATTTATTTTTATTTTAAGACTGAGTGTCACTACATTGCCAAGCTCGGCTTGAATTTGTGATTCTTCCAGGGTGCTGGAATTACAGGAGTGCACCAACCATCGACCATCATGCCATGCTTAAAAATCTTTGAATGAGAGGAAAGATGGGGAGCGGGGGAAATTAACAAAGAGCATGAAAGGAAAGTTTGGGAGCTGTTATTCACCATGAGATCCACCTCTTTCTTGGAATCTGTCTGTCCCTTCCCTGACAGTCATGTTTTCTTGGATCTCATCTTTTGATGTTTTGCCCCCCATTTCTGAGAATGTGTCTTTCAGGGTCACTTCCATACCCTGATGGTTCACCTGCTCCCTTTTTCCAGGGCCCATACTGAGGCTCAGGCAGAAAATCCTCAGTCTGTGTCACACGGGGTACCACATCTGCACTGCACACCCAGGACCGCCAAACATCCTGTTCACCATGGACATCACATCTGAGTCCTCAATGACACCATGATAAGGGGACTGCAAGGACCCCCCAGAAGCAGGAGTTGCAGCATCTGCTGACACTGGGCACAGAGCAGAGGGACAGTGAGAAGCAACTTGACCCTTCCCTCAGCCTGTGGCACTACAGACGCCTTCTCTGTTCTTGCCTCAGTCTTTCAAAATGTTTCATGATGTGGTTGTGCTCATTTAGGAAGCAAATGGTTGTAGAAGTTTATACTCTGTCTTGCTTGGTGGATTTCCCAGATGTTTTATTTAGACTCAAGTAAGATGTTAAAAAAGAGACTCCCGGTTCCCTGGGTTAACTCATTCGACAGTACTATGTTTTAGACCAAAGCCAGGCACTGTGATGCTGTAGGATTGTGGCAGAACGGGGCCAGGTGCGCAAACCCACCACTGAGGAAAGATCAGGGAGATACGTGACCAAATCCTGAAAGGATTTGGAGAGTGTGGAGCTGCACTGCTCAGGCCACTAAGAGCAGTGTCCTGACTGCCAGCCCGCTGTGCTCACTGTGAAAATGGGCTCCAAATATCCACGAAGAATCCCCTGTTTGCACCACACACCTGCTCCGAATGCCGCTTCCTAAGGCAATCTCTTTCCAACACCATTTCCAAGCGCTCCGAGTCGCATGGTACTAATAAGTAGTCATTTTGGAGTCTTTAAATGTTAGACTGTATAATGAAAAAGGGCAGGGAAGTGTTTTTAAATACCAATGAATTCCAGATCTTGGATTGCCAAAAGTCTGCTATGTACCTCTGTTTCGTGCCCAAGTGTTCGGATGTGTTTGGATCGACACGTCAGCAGCCCACAGGTGGAGGAGGGGTCCAAACTCCCGCAGGGTGTGCTGCGGAGTCCAGGCTGCTGGCAGATGCCCTGCCATGGGGTGCCACTTGCTGTGATGTCCACGCCTCCTCCCCAGAGAGTTATTGCCTGGAACGCTCAGCAGTGGCCCTATGCTCCTCTCTTATGGCCTCCGTGCCTAAGTTCTAGGGGAGAGGAGTAGCCCTTGGGACCATTTAAGAGTGACACCCCATTGCAGGCCTCTTAGGGAATGTTAGAGGAGGAACCAGAGCTCTATCGGTGAGGAGCCAGGAAGTTTATTCTGGGAACAAACAGGATGTGTAGCCATGGTCTGTGCCACTCTGAACTATGAACAAGGGGAATGTCACTGCCATGGATCCTAAGAGTGGCTTTGTTCAGGTGCCACAAGTTAGCGGTGACTGGAGACTTGAAGCATCCATAGATAAACTCTTCTTAGGACCCCTTTTCTCCTACCAGGGAATGGGGGCCTCTCTAACACACTCAGCCAAGGTCATCCCTCTCTGAAATGGGAGAGCCACAGGTTTCAGGGTCCATAGTTTTCACTTTAGCCACTAGGCTCTCCTATCGTTCATGCAAATCCCAAACATGTCCAACAAAAGCCAGCTTGGTACAGTAGTCTTGTGAGACAGGATCCTGGCCAAATGCCCTCGTGAGAAGCAAGGGAGTCTACTCAGTCCTTCTCTCAGATTCTCTCTCTCTCTCAGTACTATCTATTGAGCACCTACTGTGCACAGGGCCTTCTGTTTTAGCCAAGAAGATTGCATGGAAACCACTCACTGCAGAGGGATGGATTTTGTGGCAGAAGCCCAGGGAGCTACCTGGACAGTGCTTCAAGCCACATCTGCCAGGGGACAGTGCAAAGGTCAGGTGTGGGTACTGGGGTAGCAGCTTGACTGCAGAGAGGAAGGGCAATTTCTGAGAAGCCACAAGGAAGGAACAAGAGTCCTTCCAGCAGGTGAGGGAGAGTAGCAACCCAGAACAAGGAAATGGACTGTGAGAAGGCCCTGTGATGGGCCATAGGAGAATGACCCCAAATCCACCGAATCTTAATCCTTAGGACCTGAGGGAGACAGGATTACCAGGGAAAAGGAACTTAGTTGTGGACCTTAAAAGTGAAGGATTCCCCTGGACTATCTAGGTGGCCCCAGTGTAATCCAGGGACCCTTACAAGTGGAAGAGGAAGGCAGGAGGTCCCTGGAGTGTGATGCCAACAGAAGAAGAGGGAGGAGAGAATGGAATCATGGGATGGACTCCACCAACCAATGCCAGCTTTGAAGATGGAGGAGCGAGACCACAGCCAGAAATGCAAGCTGCCCCACCAAGCTAGGAACAGAGAACCACAAGGGAAGAGGGACCTCAGTCCTGCAGCTGCAAGGAACTGGGATCTGCCCACAGCAAGAATCAGCTTGAACCCAGATCCTCCCCTGAAGCACCCAGAGAAGGACACGACCTTGCAGGTGCCTTGGTTTGAGCTTAGTGACACCCTGGCTAGGCATTACCTTCTGATTTACAAAACTGGGTGATTATTCATATGCCTTGTTTGAAGTCACCAAGGGAGGTCATCTGTTACTGCAGCAACAGAAAACTGAGGGTGTCCAGGTGGGAAGCATCTAGGAGTGTGCTGGGAAGAGCCAGGAGCATCTTGGAGCTGGCTAGACATAGGCTGAATGAGCAGACTGAGCTGGGTGAGGGAAGAGGTCAGGAATCAACCCCAGTGCCCAGGTCTTACTGGAAGACTGTGGTACTTGGGCTTGACGGATTGGAACATCCTTGCCGAAGGAGAAGAGAACTAGTTTAGTCAACACCCACAATGTCTTGGTTATCTCCCCAGGAGCCTCTGTGGCCTGGCCACACCAACTATGTGTGGAATGACACGACTTGGCCCAGGCCACAGCTACCAGATATTCCTGGAGCTTACAGAGGGATTTTGTACACTGCCAGGGTTGCAAGGGGCATGTTAAAGGACTAGGGAGCATTCTGCAGGCTCTGTGGACCTGGTCTTCTAATGAGAGGCCAAACCAAGGCCCTGCCAACATCTGGAGCTTTTCAAGGACCCACAGAGAAGAGGAGTGACGGGGAACTCAGGCATCCTTGGAGCCGTTTAAGGTCAGAACCAGAGTCATTTCACTGGTCTTATTTCCCAAGCATGCATGGAGCACTGCAGGAACCTAAAGCTTCAGAAATGCAACCAACACAACAAATAAGGGAGGCTGTGACACTGCTGTGCACTGAATGATGGTGTCCCCTTCAAATTCACATGGAAACCAAGTCTCCAGTGGGATAGGGCTGGGAGGTGGGGCTTTGGGGAGGTGACAGAATCATGAGGACTGAGCTCCCCCAAATGGGAGCAGGTGCAGTGTGGCACCTGAGTTACAAGGGCAAGGGCTACACCAGACCAGGGCAGATGCAGTGAGACCAGCGCCCCAGCTACAGAAGCCCAGAGCCTCATTTTACCTGCACTCTGGAGACTGAGCAAGTCTCTAAAGCCAGCCAGGTCTAAGCGGGTGGAGGGATTAGACCTCATCTCAAGAAGAGGAGAGAAAAGTATTCCTAACCACTTTTACTCTACCACAGTTCCCTAGAGTTACATCACGGTGTAGTTATCAGAAGAGGGAACGGGGCTTGATGAGGTGAAAGGTACTACATAGAGTTTCCAGCCTCACTCATCTTGTGACTTAGCCCCTTGGAACTTGGTTCCTCATTTGTACAATAAGGACACTAGCCCACTGCTAAAAAATCCTAGGGGGACTCCATGTGATCATACTTAGCACCCCACTCTGTAGCTGAGGCCCTCTTGCCTCTCTTTATGCCAATCAGACCTGAAGATAACACAAATGTCACAGCCTGCCGAAGCCACATGACAGCTCATGGAAGGGTCAACACTAGGCTGCAGAAACTCTGGGTGTTCAGCTCATGGTGTGTTCTACAGTGTGACAGGACAGGAATTAGCTGCTTTATGAGAAACTCAATTTCCTTATTACAGGGCAAACAGCTACTGTTCCATTCTAACTAACTAGACTGATTCAATTAACAGTGCTAAATACAGTTCCTACTTGAAAACAACTTCAGTTTAGTGCTTCCACAAACCTCATTACATTTGATTAAACAAAATACATAGTAATAGGCAAAAGATGTTGCAAACTTTCAGCCATGGCCCATTGAGTACCACTCAGCAGGGAGGAAGAGTTAACTGCGGGCCTCAGAGTCACACAGACTCAGGTTGGAAGCTCATCTGCAGTCCCAACAGCTTTGGGAAGCTTCAACTAGACCAGGAAAGGGACTGGGCAATAGGCCACACCTCCAAGGTCATCCTGAGGGCAAGCAAAGGAAGCACATGGAGTGACTCAAATGTCCCCTCCCCAGAATTCATGTGTTGAAGACCTTACCCTCAGTGATTATTTGGAGATGAGACCAATAAGCATGTAGCAAGTCTAAATAAGGTCATAAGATAGAACCCTAGCCATTAGGACTGACTTGGGTCCTTCTGAGAAGAAGAAACACCAAGGACATGGAAGAAAGGCTGGGTGAGGACATAGCAAGAAGACAGTGTCCACCAGCCAGGAGGCAAGGCCTCACCAGAAACCAAAATTCCCAGCACCTTGGTCCTGGGCCACCGGCCTGGAAAATCATAAGATGAGGACCTGTACTTCAGGCCACCTGACTGGTGGCATCAGCCCTGACTGATACCCATGCCCATGATTAGGAAAGCTAAGAGCACAAACAAATGCTTCATAAACAGTTTGGGAACTGCTGCTTTTATTTTCTAATTTTGGGGGTTTATCTAGAAAGAGGAAATACCTGGAATGCCTTCTCCATCAGGAAGAGAATAAAGGAGAAGGAAAAGATCCTCAGCATTATGACCCAAAGGAGAAAACACAATAGCCAAGCATTTTCACATCATCAGTGTCTAGACTGGAAGCTGGTTGAAGACAGGGACTGTGCAACATTCAGCTTCATGTTCACTTTATTGGGCCTGATACATAGCACACGCTCAACCAGTATGAGTCACTGAGCCACTAACAGTAGAAGCAAAGCACCATTTGAAATGCTCTCTATGGGTAGGAAAATATGACTTTCCCTTGGTTGGATTTACATCTACCCAATAAAACAAATATGCATTGAAAGCTCCTCTCCCTGCAAAAAAAATAAGATGAAGAAAGATGTGGCCCCTGTCCTTAGACAGAGAAAGATAACAAGCAGCCATTTACCCAGAAATAAGATGAAGGACCCTACAAAGGGCTTTCAGAGTGTGCCCAGAACCCAGCAGAGAAAACAGTCAAGATCCCCTTGAAAAGAACTGGAAAACCAGGTTCAAGACTGTTCTGGTTTGGTTTTAAATGAGTGACTATCATCAATCAACACTTAAGAAAATGTGGGCAAAACTCTGGCCATCAACAGGGAAAACACCAAAGAAATATACCTAACGTCTTGGCCAGGCTTTCTTGTTATTGTTGAAATAAGGAAAAATTATGGAGAAAATAATTTCCAGAGCAGGAGAAGTAACGAGGTGGTCAGGGCACAAACACAGGGGGACCTTGCAGGTCCTGCCTGAGCTCTAAAGTAGCCCAGGACTCCCCAGCTGAGATAGGTAAGCTGGGTAGAGGGGCAGGAGCATTGCAGGGCTCCTGGACATGGGATCATTCTTGGCTCTCACCATGGGCCAGGCAATGGGCATTGATGAGCAAGACCTGGGCAGGGGGACGACCCTCAGAGGGAAGCCGGATTCAGTACCTCCACCTCCTCCTGTCACAGGACCCCATACTCCCGCAGCTTGCCTTCCCCCAGTCATCTGTCCCATCGTCCAATGTTTCTGCCTCCTGAATGGGGCCACCCAATTGGCCCTCCCCCAAACACCATCACCCCAAACGTCCTGCCTTCCTCCTCTCCACTTTGACTCACAGGCCACATCCCTCCTGCCATCTGCACAGCCTACGTCTCTCCTTCCTTCCTGTCCCCTCACCTGGACTGCTACAGTCCAGTCCTTCTGGCCCCAGACTCTGATTGATCCCAATCATTGTCTTGCTACCATAACAAAGTACCACCCACTGGGTGGTTTAAACAGCAGAGCTTTATTATCTCACAGTTCCAGAGGCTGGAAGTCCAAGGTCAGGGGTCAGCAGGTCAGGGTTCTTCTGAGGTCCTTCTTGTTGGATTTCAGAGAGCGGTGCTCGAGCCATGTTTCCACATGCTCACCCTTCTGTTTGCATGTTATTTCAACCCTAATCTCATGCTAAAAGGACACCAGTAGTATTGGATTAGAGCCCATCTTAATGGGATCATTTTTAACTTATTTCTTTAAAGATTGTATCACCACTAACATTATGAAAACTAGAGAAATGCAACTCAGAAATACAATTCAACAGATGAATTTGAGGGAGACCACAATTCTCCCCCTCACAATTCCCTCTACTTTATTCCACCCAACTCCCTGTGGCATAATAAACAAGACAATCCACTGAACACAGCCCTGGCAGGCCAAATTTCTTCACTGGGACCCCAGAAGCTACAAAGTAGAACCAAAGGCCCCAGCAAGGGCTACTATGGAGTGCTGAGTACCTCGTCCTCTTACCTCTTGCACCCCATCCTATCTATTATTCAGATTTTCAACACTATGGGCAGCTTCCCAAACCACTTCCAATAATCTCTCTCCTACCTGCCATTATGGTTCCTACTTTAGCTGACCGATTCCTAGGCCCCTCTTACAGGAGGCCTGCTTTATATCACCCAACCTCCTAGGCAGTCTTGGTAGACCCTATAACTGCCATTCTCCTTCACTCTGAGGGTTTACACCTACTTGTCATCTGCTCCTGACCCATCTACTTTCTTCACTTGCCTTTGAACACAGTGACAGCGTCACGTCATTATAGAGTCCTCATCACTTGGTGACTCCTTGAAAATAGACTGTGTAGAGAAAACACGTGCCCACTTCCCCCATTGGGAGCCAGTGGGGGTCTTAGGGAGGAATCACCTTTGTTCATCTGTGTGCCCCGCCACCTGTTTTCAGCACCAGGGACAGGGCTGCTCCCAATCTGGGGCCCTGCAGAACCAGGGTGGGAAGTGGACAGCCAGGGAGGGAGCAGCTCCCTGGAGAGCTTTGTCAGAGCAGTCTGGAGAAAACTGTTGTGTCTGATGGTTCCAGTTGTTTAATCAAATTTAAATTGTTTTCCATCATTTCTTTGCCTTAGCTAAGCACTGAATTGGCAACAATTGTTTTAAAAATGAAACTTCATTGAAAAAGAAAGCAAATGCTTTAGCGGAAAGGGTATTGGCTTAGAGTAGACACTTGAGCTTCTACCCCACACACCCCATCCTCAAACTATGTGACCTGCGGTCTTCTGTGTGTGCTCTGTGAGATGGAAGTCCTAAGTTTCTTTCTACCTTGCTGTCACCTTCAGCAGGGGTCATGCCAACAAAAAGCTAGGCACATAGTAGGAGCTTAATAAATGAGCTTTATGCTCCTTTCCAGAATCAGTAGACTTCAAGAGTTTATTCAGCACAGAGTGCTTCTTAGGAGCTATTCTTGCAGGGGGGAAGAGCGACACAAACAAAACAGAAACCAGTAATGTTTTAAAGGTGCATTCCAAACACTATGCACTGGGGAGATTTGAACACATCTAGAATTGATTGCTGTTTTCAACTAAAAATAACACCTGGGAATTTCAGGTAGTAGGAATTCCCCAAAAAATGATTCCTGCTGCCAAAGACAATTAGCAGCGTGTTTGTGCATCTTTTACATCCCAATGAAAATTTTCCAATCTCATTGCTTATGACAAAACTCTGAGAACCCACATTTGAGGAAGCAGAGTCCCCTCTCACTGTCTGACAGGCATGGTCTGTGTGGATGTTCTCTTCCGTGCTTTCCAAAATATTTATCACTGCACACTGTACAGTGCAAACTGGGGGATCCTCATTCAGATCCAAGCAGAGGACTCTGTTCTGACCAGTTCTTGGACGAAGCCCTGCGAGGGCTGCATAACGCAGCAACAGATCAACAAGGCTTCCGCTAAAACTCACACATAATCAAAACAAATTTAATATCCACCCTTATTTCCATAGGGAGCACCGCTACAATGATTAATGCTTGACAATGATATTTAATTAAAGCTTATTTACTTTATAAGTACTTTCTGAGTATTTTTCCTGGGCTATATCAAGCATTAGCATTCCAAGATAATCTAACATATCATAGGTGAAGACAAGGTTATAATAACCAGAAAAATACACGTCAGCCTCAGCCCTCGCCTGGAAGCATTTTTTACAATAAAGAATATTTGCAGCACACAAATTTGAAAACAATTCGATTCTCCAAGTCTGAAGCATTGCTTTCCTTTCACTTGTTTCTCTCTCTCTCAAAACATACATCACATGCACAAAAATATAACCCTGCATATGTCTACAATTTTGTTTTATCTGTTTTTCTTGTAAAATGGCTCACCTTCTTCTGCTCACTTTCAGGTTTCTGATAGATTAACCTTGAATCATTTAGTTTTGGTATACCTCCACTTTAAAAAAACAAACCTACAAGGAATCAATACATACAGACCCACCACAAATTCTAGACAAGAAATTGCATCATTGTTTCCAGGTACTGACTGCTCTGTGATGATGAAAGTCATATTGTGAGACTTAACTCTGGAAAATATGTCTGAGATCTTCAAGATTTTCTCCTAAATTCTAACAGACTGAGTTTAATCTTAAAGTACGTATTATCTTTAACATAAATGAAATTATCCCCATCTTCAACAGGAAGAAATTTGATTTATTTTTGCTTGTAATTTCTGCACAAAGCATGATAAACTATGTGTTCATTTTTCCCCCCCAGTAACGGGAATCGAACTCAGGACCTGGCACTTGCGGGAAAGGCCCGGTGCCACTGAGCTAAATCCCTGGCCCTGTGTTCATTTTTAAAAGGAAGTCAAAGTTAGATTTAGGAAAACCCTCATTTAAACAAATTTTTTGAGGCAGGGTCTCACTGTGAAGTCCATTCTGGCCTCGAACTCACCATGTAGCCTACACTGGCCTGGATTTTACAGTCCTCTGCCTCAGCCTCCTTAGTTCTGGGATTACAGTTATGCACCACCACATGTGGAAAAATTTATTTTATTTTGAAAAATGTATAATTTGTCATAAAGATCGGCTAGCTACTACCAGGGATAGTGGTGAATGCCTATAGTCCCAGATCTTCAGAGGCTAAGGCAGGAGTAGTACATGCTCAAAACCTACCTTTCCAATATAGGAAGATTCTGTCTCAAAAATAAATAATAAGTAAAATTAAATAAATGGACAGAGTGTAGCTCAGGCAGGATACTTGCCTCATGTGCACAAGGGCCTGGGTTGTACTAGGTAGACACCAGTGGATTGGAGCGTCACCCCCCACCCTGGTTCACTGAGAGAGCATGAGGTTCTGCAGGGCCTTTCTGCACAGGAATGGGGATTTTGCCCTTTGGAGAGAAACAGATAGAGCCCGTTGCCTGCTCAGGAGCTCAGCTCCCGTGTGCCATGGGAAGTCTCTGTACCAGGAAGGGCTTGAGGTGTCGGGCCTGGGGAGGCCCTAGCACCCTGTAGGTCCCTACATGGCATCCTCACTAGAACAGAAGTTCCTGCCTCATGCACCCACCAGACTCCTGGATGCCTCCTTCCAAGTGAACTTGCTTAACTCAAGACTCACATGGTGTGGGAAAGTCTGACAGAAGGTGGCAGGTGTGTCATTGCTCCAGATCCCGAAGCAGTTGTGAGAAAGCTGTGACATCCACACAGTGTATGATTCTCTTGACAGGACAAATTCAAAATCCTCTACTTTACATTTCAAAAATTATAGTTTTTTTTTTCCTGACACCTGATTTCAAATGAAGGTACAGTGAGTCTTCTTTGTACTTTGTATAGAACTCTCTAAATTCACAGAACTCGAATTGGCAGCTGTACCTCAGACTCATTGTGTTATCAGGCCCATTTTACAGAGGGGGAGAGACAGAACTGAGTCAGGCCCTATGCCTGTGGTGACACCCATCCCTGGGACATCAGAGCCTGGAGCACCCTGCTACAACTGCTGCCTCCTTGGAGGAAAATGAGATCGGTGAGGGTGTCTGATAACCCGATGCCAAGTCTGAGATTTTGCCCCATGCAGCGGGCAGAAGGACACCCAGAGAATTTGGGGAACCGTCAACAGCAGGTCAAGGACACAGACAGAGACTGCTATCATTTCTGACCCCCAGGTGGCTCACAAAGGAGTTGTCTCCATGACCTTTGGATTCCCAATCTAGAAGGAAACTTGAAATAAGTTGTACTTACTTGATCTGGATTTCAACTCAGGAAAAATATATCACCCTCCGCTCTAAGTCAGCTAATATTTTGAGTGCAGTGTATCACTTCTCTTTCTAATCATGGTGATGAAAGCACGTTTTATAATAAGCTGTGCTATTGCTTTCTAACCATTCACCCTACATAAACATTAAATGAGTTGGAGAAGCATTTTAGTCAATTTTAATGCTTTTACAACCAAAGGTGACATCAATTTAGGTTGGTTTCCCAATAAATTCTAATTATTTTTTCACTTGAAAAATTTACAATTGCTAAATTTGGGTAATTTAGCAAAGTATTTTTAGTCTCAGGATAATAAATCTCCCTTAAACTGATGGTCTTTGTACTTGCTACAAAGAGTTAATAATATAAGGCAGTGAAAATAAGTGCAATTGTTAAATATTTTATTGATAAGTTAAGACCAAGAGTTACACCAACAGAGAAACTGTGAAGTAAGGGAAGAGTGATAAAGTTAAAATATAAACAAATACATAATGCTACTTTGCAAGATTAAGTGTACTGTCTAAAAGAATAACTTTAAGGAAATAATTTAAATAAATAGTATAATAAGATCCTTTTAAGAGACAGCTGTTTGGGTCCATATTTAGATTCATGTTCTTTTATCCATTCTATGAATAACAACCAGCTTTTGTTATTTCCTTGCACGAGACCATTTTTAAAATAAATTTCAAGTGTTATAAATTACTCAGAATATGTGTACCCCTAATTCATGCAGTTTTATTGCCACGAAAGAAATTGTCATTCTTTCACACTTTGTGTTTCTCTTTTTTCCCAGAGCATGCCTTGAATGCAAAAGCCGAGAGAGTTAAAGAGTCGTCTTTGTTTTGTTTTTTAATTTCATAATTTGGAATCCACTTTTTTAAAGCAAAAATTTTCTAACATTTTTAAAGGGGGAGAAAGTTAGCAATCTGTGACTATTCTTCACAAAACCTATAAAAAAGTTAAGTTAAAGGACACATAAACATCTACATGTTTCAAATGCCTACTTATATGAATTTATGAAGCTTAAAGAGCCTTCACTTTGCAGAAAGCAATTTTGCAGGACTTTAGTCCACGATACAGACTGGCTCTCTCTGCGCAGAGGGAAAAAACAATGTGTGACAAACAGCCAAGGCCTTGAAGCATGAAGTTTGACACCAACTGTAGTGTGACGTGTTTCCGGGATGACACGTCACACACACACGTACACTGCCGTCCCCGCGCGTTACAACTTGTGTGCTGCGCTACGCACATCGCGAATGTGTCGAAAGCATGGTTCCCAAGCACAGTCACAGGCAGCCCTTCTGTCAAGTCAGGAATGCAAAGTCTGCGCTGCTGCTGAGAGCTCAGCCGTTAGGTGCAAGCTGCTAGGAGGCGAGGACCAGAACATGGGCTTTCGTCCTCCTCCAGGGCTCGGCCAGCCCATGGACTCCTCCGCAAGGCCTGCGCACCTGCTGATCCGGGCATAGCATCTGCGTGTGAGGGAGTGGAAAGGCCTGCTCTCCTCCCGGGGCTTCCCAGACCAGGACTGAAGCCGAGCAACTCCCAAGTAATCCAGGGCAACGTGGAAAGAAGTTTGGGGTTCTGTTGGATTGGGCAGGAAAACAGAGGAAATATAATAATAATAATAATTAATAATAATAAATAATAGAGGGGGAAATTACAAGCTTGGAAAATGAATGACTTGAATTTGTGATATAATAAAGCTGGCTTCCCCAGCTTTAGGAAATTCACCTTCAGCAAGACATTCAGTTTCAAAAAGTGGAAAAGCTGTCAGCATCCTAAGAAAGGCAACTCCATGACTCCTAACTTTTAATATCACTTCAGGAGAAAATTTGCTATGCTCAATATCACCTCCTGGGAAGAATGGGCTTGGTTGGCTTAACATATATTCTGATGACAGTTTGGGGTGAGGAGTTAAAAGAAATTTCTTTTTTTACCTTGGCTAACATAGATTTTTAAATCATGAAAATAGGAATTGTACAAAATCTTGAACTGGGGGAAAAAATCAGACTGAGTCCACAAGCGATTACAATAAATATTTTCAAAAATGAGATGAAATTTGTACCCTAAATAAGTAAAGGATTGAGACAAAGGTCCCTATGAAATCTGACAAAAGCAACATAGAAGCAGGCTTTTGAAATGTTATCTCCATAAAAAGAGCCCATAAAATTAATCTACCTGGATGCTTTCCACATGAAGTCAGCACAGAAATAACTTTTAAGCGCTTAGGACGTTCGTTGTAAACTGCATGGTCTCTGGTTATCATTAGACACCACCAGTGGTGCTCAGAACTTCGATTCCCCAGCCCTGCATGCAGAAGACACTGGCTAAAACAGGACACAGTGTGTTTTTCAGGGACACCTGGGAGTCATGCTCATTAGAAAGAAGGGGAAATGCCAAGGACATAAGAAAAGAAGTGCTGGACACCCCCAAACTCACCAGGATTCATGTGCCACTTCCTCTGCCCTCTCCAAAAATAAATGATGTCATCCATTTAGGCTCTCTTAGAACCTGCAGAGAGTGATACCCTTAGCCTGATGCCGAGTCTTCTTAGCTCCTTTTGCAGAGGACTGGAGGCTCAGAGCGGTCCCTGTCCTGCATGATTACAGAACAAGGAGTCCCAGTCTGTGGACGAGGCTGTCATATGCTCCAGGGGTGAAGTCCCCCTTGAAGCCCCTTGCAGCTTCCTCTGGCAGTGTCCTCCTGTGGGCCTAGGAGAAAAAGAGGAGGACTACCATGGGCTTTCGTGTCACAGAAATCCAGCTTTTCACCCTGGCTCTATAACTGGCGAGGTACATGTATTTGACCAATTACTGACCTCTCAGAGCCTCATTCTTCTCTTCCATAAACTGGATCATCAGGTCCCTCTAACATTTAAACACAAAATGACCACATGACCCAGATACCCACTCCCCAGATACACATGAAAGAATTGAAAACATGGATACAGGGAATACCTGAGTGTCAAGGTTGCTGGTTCACCACTGTCATTAGCCAAAGTAGGGAATGAACCACATGCCCATTGATAGAAGAACAGAACAATAAGATGAGCTGTGTCTTACACCGAAACACCATTCAGCCATGAAGACAAATGGCTGGGCAGGACAGGGCACGGATGACAGGGGAGGATATTATGCTAAGTAAAATAAGCCAGACACAAAAGGACAAAGATGGTGCCATTCTTCTTCCTGTAAGAAGGATCCACAATGGACAAACTTACAGTACACCAGTGGCCAGCAAAGCTAGGGAAAGGAACCAAGGGAGTTAACACTTCATGAGCTACAGACTTTCTGTTTGGGGTGATGAAAAAATTTGGAAATGCATGATGGCGGTGGTTGTACAAACTTGTGAATGCACTCAGTGACACTGAAAACACACTTCAAAATGGTGAGGGTGGAAAACAGTGTGCTCTATTTTATCACAATAAAAAAAGGCTAAAAGAATGACAAAGAGGAGACCGTGAAGTATGTCCATATGCTCAACCTTCCCCAACCCTTGGGACACAGGAGCAGAGATCAGCACACCCTTGGGAATCTGTCTGGCCTCCTGGGCTTGTAGAATGCTGAGATCTTTGGGGAGAAGCTTCAAGCTCACCCTATTCTTGATGCCTGTGTTCTATCTACCCAAGAAGTTGTATTTTGTTAAGGGGAAAGAAAGTCCTGAGACATCAGCTTCTGACAAAGGCAATTAGCAAGTTGTATGCGGAGGAACTTATTTTTTTCCAATCATAAGCTTTAAAATCCCCTGCATCTGAAAGAAGCTGAATTTAAAATGCAATTATTGTGTAGTAATTAACTTTGTCCAAATAAGGCCCTTTTAGAACTCAGTTTCTTTAGAGACAAGTTATCGAGCCTAGTGTGTTTTGTTTTGTTTTTTTTAATAAAGTTTTTTTATGGTCAAATCGGTGAGTTAAAGAAAGCCTAATTTGATATACTTGGGCTGTTTCCAAGAACTCTGTCACAATATTCAGAGTTTCAGCTTTCTACTTGTGGGGGTATGGGGAGGTCCTGTCTCTATAAATCAAATGTGTTTGTTATCACGTGAGTGAGTCTCATAGAAATCTGCCTCTAACCAGCCAGCCCCAGACAATGGGGACAACAATGAGAGGTTGTCCTTGCCCTCTATACAAACTTCACATAATTTTGTCTTGAAACTAGGGGAGTAGCCTACAAGTGCCTAGCTGAAAGGAAAGAGTCCTCCCATCAATGGGAAAATGTAGTTAAAAGATAGCTGACTTTTTCCCATCTGCAGAATGGCAGTTGAGACCTCTTACTTTTCTCCTCTCTACTTTCTTTCCCTACTTAGTCGTCGCTGGGGAGCCAGGACATCATCCTCTAAGAGTGCTGTCTCCTGTCCCAGCACATTGCACACGGCTGGACAGACAGGTGCTGAAGGTCAATGCCAAGACCAATTGACAGGAGCATATGCCAAGTGAAAGCAGGCTTCTATCTTCTCTCTTTTTCTCTCTGGGCAAATATTGGAAGTTCTTTTAAACAGGGCACTCAAATATTCCTAAACCTTCAAAAAAAATGCACTTCCTAAATTTAAAAGACCACCTAAGAGGAAACTCTGAAAGTGTCAAAGACTTTGAACCAGGGCTAAATTCCATCCTACTATCCCTGTCCCAAGCACAGCACAAAGAGAGAAACGGAACCTTTCTTCTGTGCAGTAGAACCCCAGATCAGCAAAGCCAAGGTGTTCCCTGATTCTGCAGAAAATCCCAGCCCCTTCCACTCACCTTGCCGAGAGGAAGAAAGAAAATGAAAGAAGAGAAGAAAGAGAGAGAGAATCTCGGCAGATATACGTTGGCCCTGCCGATGACTCTCTGTTTAACTTGTAATCAAAACAACTCAAACCCAGTTACTGTTTGCATATCTGCCAAGTTTCTCAATTTCAGCAGTCGGCAGCAGGCCCTCCATATGACAGGCTGTCTTTCAGATTCCAGCAGAATCTGCCAAAGCCCCAGTACAGAGGCAACTGGTAAATTAAATGCCAGGGAGCAAGGACATTCCTACACCTTTCGTTCCTGCACACAAAGCAGCATCCCGCGCCTCTGCACCTGGTGGAAGCTGGCAGGACCCAGGGTGCCCAGGCCTCTGCCAACGCCTCCTTCCGGAGGTCAACAGGCTGCATCCTCAGAGCAGTGCTCAGCAGATGATACAAATGAACCGAGTTTTCTCATTAGAAAGAAGCCCTCTGCAAAAGGTGGGGGACCATTCTGCCAACAGATGAAAAGACTCCCCTCAAATCCAACAGACTCAGAAAAACTCACTCTCAAGGGTTTCGCCGTATCGTGCAATCTATAGATAACGTTAGGTATTCAGATTTGCTGCAAAGTGTAATTGAAAATAAAATAGACATTAAACGCATGCAGGCGTATCTTTAAATCTTGCATCCTAAAAGCTTCTTGTGAAACTAAAAAGATAAGGCTTCTCTTTTCCAAGTAAAGTGTAAGCTTTTAAAATCCAGTTGATCCTTCGGGGGAGGAGGGGAAAGATGGGCAGGTTTTGCTACCTTCACAATTATGGGTGCTGATTAGCATAGCAGATATTAATGAATAAGCATTGTTTTGACTGCGACTTTGACTATAATCTGCTGATTTAATGACTCACACTAAGTTTAGGGAGTGCGGACTGCAATCTTAATTACGGGAACGTGGCTGCGCTCCGATATTAATAAGAGGCAGCATAAATATCAGAATTCGACAGAAGCACATAATAAAGGTGGAGACACAGTCAAGTTGGTAAGCCTAAGGGACACCATAGACTCAAGACCGATCTCTTGATTTCACCTCTTTACCAAAATCTGCTCCTAGGAAACAGTCCATTAAAAAAATTTTTTTTCTTCCCAGTGAGAGGTGGTGACAGGATGCTATGTTCAAATGACAAAGCATGAAAATTTAGCGTTGTGTTTTCAAGTGGTGAGAAATAAAACATCTGTATGGTGGGAGATGGTGTTTCAGGACAGTAGTCTGGTGTGCCTCTCCATCCAGATCAACAGGCAAGTGAACTGCCAGGGACAGGACCCAGAGACCCCCAGCACCTGCCTGGGTGTGTGCACAGCTGTGTGGTCCCCAAGACTGTCCCAGTGACCCCTGTACCTTGATGAAGACATGCAAGAAGGGGTCCATGCTGTACCCATCGACCCAGAGCACCTCCTCCTTGGTGCCATGGGCTCCAGGAGCCAATTCACCCGTGAATTAGTCAGGTGCCTTGCTAGAGCTGAGAAGGTGGCAAGTTTCAAGGAAGTCTCTAATGGACACTGAGGACAGTGATTACCACTGTCATCCTACTCTCCTAGCTAGGGGTTTCATCTGTGGGGTGCAGCTGGGATGCCAAATTAAGTGCAACTTACCCAGCAGTCAGGGTTTTTTTATTTTTTCCCTAAACTAGCAAGATTTTCAAGAGAACAACAGAGTTACAAATGGCTCCAAGCTTTCACAGGGAGGCCAATTACCTGTGGACATTTCTGGAGACCAGCCACCATGGGAAAGCTGCTAAGAGATTCTAGTGGCCAAATTTTAATTAGCTAACAGGCAAATTCCCGTTAAGTTTCTGTTTTTCAATCAGGGAAGCTCTGAATGGGTTTGATCACTTTCTGGAGAAATTGGGAAGTGTGTGTATGGAAACAGGAGTCCTCAGGGAGTCCAGCTTCTTCTGGTCTTGGTGTCTGGTTGGCTGGGCTATGATTTCCAGTACAAAAGTCCCAGGGCCATGTTCCCAAGTGCCCTGCTTGGGCCCCAGTGGTTGCCACAGCCCCAGGCTCACAGCCCCTCCTCACAGGCCCCGTTGGCTGCCAGCACCTTATTGGTATGCTAATGCCCAGGGCTGCCTCAATTTGTAATTCCTCCCTGGAAATGGTATTCAGATTTCTGCATAGCCACCCAACACTAGGAGGAAGATGCTAGGAGCTTGCTTTCTTTCTTTATCTTTCTTTCTTTTTCTTTCTTTCTTTTATTTCTTTCTTTCTTTTTCTTTTTCTTTTTTTCCTCCTTCACCTGGTCAGACAGGTAAAACAAACTTAGTTCAGGTGACAGAAGATTCACATCCCCTCCCAGAGTCCTTCTTTGATCTGAGCGGAAAAGCACCCAAAGCCAAGTCAAAACACTGCTAATGCTGTGTGCAGGAGGAGGAAGAGTCAGGAGAAAGGCCAGGTTCCTTTCACAAAAGTGTTGTTCTCAATTATTAATTTCCAGCTCTGTGCAGAAAGAAAGCAATACAGTCCCAGTGTCTTTGCTTAGCAATTGGGGGGTGGGGGTCTTCCCTTTGCCTGAGATAGCCCCCTTTCTTTGCATTTGAAAATAAATGCAAAGTTTACCTTGGAAACCAATGATTAATGAAATGTTTTCAGTGTACCCCAGCTGTTCACCATAATGGAAGAATAATTTGAGGTTTGGGGTACGGGTAGCCATTCCCTGACGATGGATTTTTTGGGGAGGGGACCAGGGGGATCAGGTGATTAAAGGGTTAATATTCAAATCAGAAATTTGCAAGGCCTGCATAACGGGAGCGCCACCCTCATAACAATAGGAATTTTTAACAATATCCAGCCTTGTTAGCAAGAGAGTTACATGCATTGAGGGCAATCAGAGTGTCTTGTCAGTTTCTTTTTATCTACCATCTCCAACCGCCGAGGAGCCGAAATGAAGCACTTTGGAATTATCAATTTCAGCCACATTTGCATAACAAAGCCCCCAGGAAGAGGCATGATAAATGTGAAGGACCCCTCTTGGAAAAGGAACTGTCAACCGCGCCCCGAAAGATTCTCCGACCCAGCGCGTTCTCCCGGACTGCAGTCAGCGAAAATAAAATGAAAGCATTAAAGAAAGTCATTCTCTCAGAGAGAAAAATCTCCCCCTCTGCACAGAGAGAACTGGATGAAATGACATTATGCATATGAAAATGTCCAGAAAGATGTTTGATTTATGTATGCATTAGATGCAAATTGCATTACGGGCCGAGCGCTGTTGTGTGATTTGACGCTGAACACATCAGCGCCCTGATCAGATCTGATCTCATTAATTCCGACAAGAAGAGAGAGAGGGAATTGAGAAGAATTTATGGCCTGGACACTTGAAAGAAGTAAATTGTAATTCTGTTTAAAGCTGTAGCGAACCTTTTAAACACCTTTCATTATAGGAAAGAAGCACTCACTTTTATAACACTGCAAGGACTTACTTAATCTTGTACCGGGGGCTCCTGGTCTTCATTTAGGGGGGAAAAACCCATGGCCTTGTTTAGGGGAAAGAAAAAGAAGAAGAAAATGTCTCTCTCGGACCAAGTTGCAGAGAAAACATCACAATAATAAGATCAAGGGAGAAACAGTGCCCCGGAGAATAATTGGGTAAACGTTTGGTTGCGAAGATAATGTGTTGTGTTTTGTTTTGTTTTGTTTTAGTGGCTTCATATTTTCAAATAAAATACCAAATACTGAATGATTATATTTAAGGGGCTGGGTAACAGATTTACATTTTTTCGGTGTCTTTAATTGCGTTACAGATAGGAGAGCGCTCGCTACTCAAAATCCTTGCGAGGCGATACAATGGAAAAAGTTGTCTTTTGAAACCTCCATGTGCGGAGCTGCTTTGGAAGCACATTCAATTTCAGACTAAAATTAATAACAATAATACTAATCATCCAACTGCCAAAACTGCTCTAAGAAGAAATCTATTTTTATAGAGAAAATCGCAGATTGTTTCTCTCTATCAATAATGATGCTTATCCCTCTTTTGCTCCGGAACAAGACCCTTCATAAGTTGTTTCCTCCTTTCAGGAGTGATAATCACCCTTCATGGGTGAGGTGGCCCATGTTTACTCGGTAGCGAGTGGGAAGCCCACAGCGTCTCAGTTACTGCGTCCAGGAATCACGGCCCCTTCCCCCAGCGTTCACGACCCCCCGGGGTGCAGCCCTGCCTGGGAGAGTTACGTTTCCCTGCTCATCTTTTATCTTCCGGGGCTATGATTAGCTGTCTTCGCGGGGCCGGAGGTGGGGGCCGAGACTGGAACGGGGTGGGGGTGGGGTGCCTTAGTCACCGATCGTGTTTGATTTTCGATGGAAATGGAGATACGGAGGCGGCACCCTCCCCCAGTGCAGCCCGCAGCTTCCCGGGGTTATCCAGTCTTACTGAAGTCATCCTGGGTTTTAGCGACTGCGTAGGGGAACCGCGGCCGCAAACCTACATGTGAACGCAGATAAACAAGAGATTCGGAGGGCAAAGGGTTTCAGAACCAGGTGCGCCTGTTTCGGTGCCATGTTTTGTCACAGGCTAAGTTCCACAGCGTTCCTCATTTCCACCCCACCACTGAAGTATCTCCCTTTGCGCGGCAGATACAATTAGAGACGGACTCGTACCTTTCTTACATTGTGTGCCTGGGTCTCTAACCTCCAGCGGCTGTGGGTTGCAGAGGACTGGGGACTGCTTGTGTCTATTGGTCTGCCCGCATTTCAGCATGTAACTCCAGCAAATCGGGAAAATAATTGGGTTTTCCTTTGAGCAGAGGGAGGGAAGTGGGGGGGGAAATTCTTCCCGTGATGTTTTTAAATTTCAACATTTGCTCGTTTATCTCCATGATAGGTCTAAGCACTCAGTTGAAAGGTACATTTAGGCGGCAGAGGCTGTGCTGCTGTAGGGTGTGGAATTCCAAGTCCCCTCACTTGGAGGACTTGAAAGAACTGTGCTCGTTTCGAATGGGATCGTCTGGAAGTGCGGGCAGGGAGGGCTCACCTTGGCGTTATACCAAGGTGCGACACCCCCCCCACACACACACACAGTTTGTGTGTCAGGGTCTGTGTGAAGGCAGGCATGGCAATCCAGATTCGGTGTGCTCGTCTCCAATTACATCGTGCCTCAAATACACACGGAAGGAAGTGCACATATTACACTTGACAAATAATAAGGGGCGGGGGCAGCTTTCTCCCATCTCGCAGCAGAGTGAGCCAGACTCTTAAGCACCACACACACACACACACACACCCGCACGCACACCCACTCACACGCGCGCACACACACACGCGCGGTGAATGGGTAAGGCTCAGTGATTAAGATCACGATGCTTGTTCATCTCTGTCCTGCCTAATGGGATTGAATGGGAACAATACCTTTGAACTCCCGGGCTATGATCTGCATACTAACTGGTCCCAAGTCCTTGGCCGCGACCTTAGCAGACATCCACCCATTCCCGCAGAAGCAGCCAGGCCCTGCTCAAAAGTTGCTTTCTCTCGAAAATCAGCGACAACAAGAAGTCCCTGCCTGAAAAGCGGCGGCGGCGAGAGATTGGATTACTACTCCCTAGCTCCCCCTGCGAAAGGCTTTCAGAAATAAAAAGTGCTTGTCCAGGACGGGAAAGCTCAGGCTGCTTTCGATGGAGCACTTCAGGAGCAAGTAGGCTGGAATCCGCTTTTCAAATTGTACACTCGCACTTGTCATGTTTTACCCAGAAATAAAACTATTTGATGATAGATTCCCTGGCAAGGTGTTTCCTAAAAACTCCTCTTCCAAAGGGACAGAAGCCTGCATGTACATTTCATTCTTCTAAAAGTAGTGCACAGGGCCAGTTAGATCCTGTCTTTATTAAACATGCAAGTATTATTTTGTTTATTGCGGGTTTTTGTGCATCGATTTTTATTTTTTAAAACGTATACATGCCTGCCTGCCTCAGTGACCTCCTTCTTTTCCCATTCCCTTCAGGTGGCCTTAGCTTGGGGCCTCTTTATTACATTCTTAAGGAAGTCAGAGGAAAAACCAGGGCTGGTGGTGCACACCTGCAGTCCCAGCATACAGGAGGCTGAAGCAGTACAATCCCCATGAGTTCAAGGTCACCCTGCCTAGATAGCAAGACCTTGACATGAGAAAAAAAAAAAAAAAAAAGG
>NW_022900933.1:35727267-35739081 GCF_012274545.1 Fukomys damarensis | reverse complement strand
AAGCAGTACACCCCATGAGTGCAAGGTCACCCTCCCTAGATAGCAAGACCTTGACATGAGAAAAAAAAAAAAAAAAACAGGAGGAAACTGAAAAAAGAAGTACACTTTCACCCAAAATCTACATATTTAGCTACAGACATAAATGGCCATGGAAACAAGTAGAAGAATCCCTGAGGACTCTTGCATCTCTCCTTAAGAAGAGAAAGGGCCAGCCTGGACAGATGCAAACACCAGTCAAGTCACAGAATACAGCAGCCACACATGTTGCCTTTTAACACTGAGCAGCACAGTAAGGAGGTGACCCAGTTCCGTGGCTAAGCCAAAGAGCTGTGCTTGGTGTGGTCTTCAGCAGAAGAAACATCTTCTGGGGTGAGAAATTATCCGAAGAATTTATTACCAGTGGTGGTAGTAACAGCACTAAAACCACGGAACAAAATAAAAACGCAAAGCAATGTCTCAAATATGAAATCATCACTTACAATGGAAGACAGGATTTTCTTGAAATTTGTCTTGGGATAAAGCAGGGCAGCCAGACCTCCACACTCAGCTAGGAACAGTGAAAATATACATATATAATACTTTTTGGTGCGCTGGGAATTGAACCAGGGCCTTCTCACTGAGCTACAGCCCCAGCTCTTTTTTTATTCTTTGAGACAGGTTATTGCTAAAGTCACCACAGTGCCCAGGCTGGGCCTAACCTGCAGTCTTCCTGCCTCAGCCTCCCTGAGTGCTGGAGTGACAGGTATGTGCCACCACGCCTGGCCATAATACTCTTACTGTTAGAACTAATCAGCAAAGCCAGGGTCCTCCGGTTCCCTCAAACCACCTTTACCGGGCAACAAAAGGGTACAACAGTGAGACAGAAAGGCCCCGCATTTTCCACTCTAGCCAAAAGGCTGTCAACTGATGCCCAGGCACAGAGACTGACCCTCGCCTCCTCCAATCCTCTCAGGTCAGGACAGGTGGGCTCACCACGTTCACCTGCATACGTGACTCGGCCTTTCCATCTCAGTAAGTACATGCTTTTCTAAGAACACGTTGTTCTAAAAAAGAAAGGAGGAAAAAGATAAAAAAAACTGTCTGTAATTTGTCATGAATTTCAATTACCAAAAAACTTTTTATTTTTTTTCTTTTTGCAAAAAAAAAAAAAAAATTGGCACACCTCCAGGTTTTAGGAATGTGGTTAAAGCAGAGAATGACAGAAAGACAAAGATTGTGTGCATGTGTGCGCCAATGTGTGTATGTGTGTGTGCGCACATGTGTGTTTGTGTGTGTGCCCACACGTAGGAAAAGCTCAGAGCACACCATTCCTGCAGACCACACTGGAGTTTAAGTCCTGAGTCTCAGCTCCTGGTGCCCCGAGTGGGGAAGAGCATGTTGTGCACACACAGTGATTGCTCTGGCAGGTTCCGCAGTGTGTCCCAGAGCTGACGTGTCAGAAGAGTGACTCACAGCGTCCCGGAGTTGCACACACATATCAGGGAGCCAGTCTACACTCGCAGACTCACCGCACATAGAGGCTGTTGGAGAGGAAATAATCATTTTGCAATTGGAAAGTAAGAAGGGGTTTTTTTTCCCCTCCTTTCAGACACACAGACTACTTCCCAAACGGGAGCAGAACTTTTCTGAAATGTGCAACTGTGTGAAACTCGTCTGGTTTCAGATTTACACAGAAATTTGGAACCATCTTGTTTTTATCCAAACAAACTCAAGCTGAAGAACTTCTTGACTAAGCTGGGAGCATATTTGCAGGGAGAAACTGATGTTCCTAATTCATTAACTCACCAGCATTTGGTACCAGTTGACTCACTAAACATGCACAGCCTGGGGACTCGGTTGGTTATTCAGTCCTGGGGAAAGCTGACTCTTGGCTGGCGAGGTCCCTCGCACCAGGTGAAAGATTAAAAAAAAAATTGGTGTGACATCAGCTTGTGATCTGTTCCTGGTCCTGAAGGGAGGATGTTGGACGTCTGAGGTGCTCCGAACACATAGCTGGAGTGGAAAGAACATTTGTCAAATACGAAAATAAATGCAATTAAAATACACTGAACTGAAACATGAGACAGTATGCGGTGAAAATGCCCAACCCACTGGTTTGGATCATTCCCATGGGGGGCCGAAGGTGATCACACCAAACAATGTAAAAGTGGCTTCTCTCGGAGGGTCACAGCCGACCCCTTGTGCAGTCCCAAGTGTTGGCAGAGGGCACAAACCTGGAGTCCCTGTCCTTGAGGGCCTTCGGTTCTAGATGTAAGAATGGTGAGACCCTAGACATGGGCCTGATGGGGATATGCAAGGGAGGGCCAGGGAACCCTGCACTGTATTGCATGGTTAAGAACGTCTCCTGCAGGAAAGGGGAGCTGTTAGTACGGATGAAAAGAGCAAGGGGACAAGCATGTCCCTTTTGGAGAGATGAGATCCAAGTATCAGGAGGCCTGGGGGCAGAGCCAGGGGACACAAGACAAGGGAGCAGACGCACCAGACACGAAGAGGGGCACAGACCATGCAGGATTGTGAAGGTCCGTGGAGGGCTTTGGCTGTCACCCCCACAGTGAAGCCAGCACTGAGCTGTGAGTGCAGGTGACAGGCGGTAAGGCCCTCCTGAGTCTTCTCAGGTCCCATGGACAAGATCAGGATTTTCAGAGGGAGGGTCCATCCCAAGGCTCAGGAAACTTTTTAGTTTTAAGACAAATCAATAAAATGCAACATGGGGGGACAGAAGACAGCCGAATTCTCCAATTTGTCAGTATGTTTCTATGCAGTGCATTCACCTGTGTTGTGAGCTATGGTTGAGTTTTTTTGAAAATGTCTGGGTGAGTCAGGCATGGTGGCACTCCCTGAACTCAGGAGGCTGAAGCAGGAGGATTGCTGCAAGTCTGAGGCCAGCCAGAGTTACACAGTGACAAGGCCAGCCTGCACCGGATAGCGAGACCCTGCCTGAAACAATAAAAATACTCGGGGGAAGTGGAGAAGGGAGAAGGAGGAGTGTGGATACCTCATGGATCCCATGAGCCTCTCTGTGAACACCTCATCCCTGTCTCTTTGTGGAGTGCCATGCCAGCTTCCCGGGGTCTCACTGGCTCTCCCTGCACCCTGCACCCAGGTTCCAGGTTGGACAATAGTCTCTGGCCCAGCCTTCTGCCCCTCATTGCACTGGAGCCTCTGTTTTCTGTTCTGTAAAATGAGGACCCCCATGCAGATTCTAGTGGGGACATCCGGGGGTACACCTAAAGTGAAAGTGTGAAATGTAATTATATCTAGATGATTATATTCTTAGGTTTTTAAAAATCACAATAACAAAACTGAATAAGAAAAATTTAAGAACACCCTAAGTAATCGATGCTATTATATATAGATATATATGCATACACGTTTACATATGTTTATAATGCAATTTTAAAATAAACACTACAAAGGCATACAAATTAGTTTTGCTACCCAGAAAAATCAAACTTAACTTCTCACTATATTTCTGATTATTTACAGTTTATAATATTAATGTAAATATCTCCATAATATTAATGTAAATATCTCCATAATATTTATTTGCATTTAACTTATTAGTAGTGTATACTTATCTGGATGATAACAGAGTGGTCCCGCAACAGAGCACAGCCGCAGGTGAGACTGGCTACAGGTCTAACATATGACATCATGATGGGTTATCTCATACAGTCATGAAATGCACTCGTCTGTATACATAAAAATGCTGTGAAAGTTTACATCACGGAATACATTGTTATGGAATTATCATCAGTTTTTAATTTTTAACAAGATTGCTAAGTCACATGTATTATTAAAAACCATCAGGCCGAGAGTGATGGCACACACCTGTAATCCCAGCCCTCCGGAGGTTGAGGCAGGAGGATCGCTGTGAGTTCAAGGCCAGCCTGGGCTCCACAGTGAGTTCCAGGCCAGTCTCAACTACATAGTGAGACCCTATCTCAAGAAGCAAACGCACAAAAAAATCCCAAAAAAAATCAGTCCCATGGGGAAGGTCCGCCTCACTCGCTTTTGCTGTTTCCTGTCTGACAAACTGTAGCTCTCACCATGGACGTGACTCCCACACTGGGCACGCTGCCCTGAGTCTTTCTTTTTCCACTTAAAATGCATCCTGGAGATCAATTCTTGTGGAAGAGACAAACATATAGATCCACTTCTTGTTAAAGGCTGGATGGCCTTGCTTGGTGAGGATCTTGTGTGTTTTGTTTAATCTGCAAAGTCTAAGTGAGGCTCTCTCCAGAACTGTCCCAAACCCAGCTGCAAAGGGTCTATTGTTTGCTTTTTGTGAACTGCTAGGTTAAAAAGTATAAATTCTATGAACTTTGACACAATTGGCCAGTTTGTCCTGTGAAAAGCAGATGCTTCTGCATCACCCACACTTACGGTGTAGGCGGTCTTTTACTCGCTCTCCTTCCAGTCTGAGTTTGCGTTTTTCTATTTGGGAAGTTATTTTTAGCAATCATTTGTATTTCCTCTGTGTGTGTGTGTGTGAGTATATGTGTGAATTGTTCACTTAATGTTCCCCCTGGATGACTTTTCCATATTAATGATTTGCTAACGCTGTTTATATGTTCAGGAAATACATCTGAGATGTGTCACACATATTGCAAGGCAAGAGTTGTATACTTATAAGGGGAAAATGTAGTACCCTGCATTTTTCTGGCATCTGGGTCTTGTGTCGTACTTTAAAAGGCTTTGTGAGTTTCAGGATCACTGGCAGCGAGAAGTCCAAGGAAGAGAAAGGAGAAGAGCAGCCTGGGGAGGATTTGGGGAGATGCCAGTCATGTTCCCCAGGGAGCACAAGGGTCATCAGTGGGCAGGAGTGGGAGTCAGGTGAGGGACAGTGACGTGGGGGACGGAGAACCCTGAAAACGACCTCCTTCGTGTGGTTGAGGCAGGAAGGGGCATCATCACCACAGTGCGAGTGCCGGGTCTTGGGAGCCTGGGGGAGGCACCAGGGCAGCTGTGCCCGTGGCAAGAAGCAGGAGGACTTGTGCTATGATGGTGATCAGGTGGAGAACCAGCTGGAACAAACCAGAGGGTGCAGGGCTCCAATTTCAGGCTGCGGGCAATGCTGGAGGGGAATGGGTGACAGACTGACATGTGGGACTCAGCAACTGCAGGCACAGGGTTGGTCGGTCTTCTTCAGCCTCTTCCTCCTCTGTCAGATGAAAGAGGCACCAGCCAGCAGACAGTGATGGCAAACACCTGTTCTGGTGCTTGCTGGGTCCCCCAAGCCAGCCATGTCCCTGTGTCCCCCTCCCACGTCTGACGCTCTGCATGCTGGTTGCTCCCACAGCAAGACAGCACACAGAGCCTTTCAGGTCCTCTGCTGGGCCCCAAGGGTGCAGAGCAGGAGCTCAGTCCTGTCCTCAGGAATCAGCCGGCCCGGCCCATGGGGAAGGACAGGAAAGCACAGATCTAGAGACAAACCAAGCATAAAGGGAGGGGATGAGCAGCCTGCAAGGTTGTGCATGCCAAATGCTGGGGAGGCCAGAAGGGGCCAGGATTTCACTCCACTGCGGAAAAGAGAAAACACACAGGCATCTCAGGACTGAAGAGAGAAAAGTCTCTGTCACCTTCAAAATCAAAGCCACCCTGTCCCGTGTCACCATTTGCAGCCAATCATTTCTTCCAATGCTCTGATGAGCTTACAAGTTGGGGGTCATTGTCTTGCTTCTTACAGCTGAGGAAACTGAGGCACGGGCAGGCACAGTGATGTGTGTTGCTCCCCCCAGCTCTTGAAGTCCTGAAAACAGACAAAACAGCACAGAAGCAAGTTTTTCTGCCAAGTTTTAAAAAGAATTTAGACTCTTTTGGTTTCTCCTGGCCATGAAAGCCTCTAGGTTCCAGCCGGTCTTGCCGACTCTCCACAGGCAGGGGCCTCTATCCCCAATGATACTGCTCCTCCGTGGTCTATAAAAGTCATTCAAAGAAGAAGAAAGTAAAATTAAGCAATAATGGCCCAAGTGACCAAATCCCCGGACACATAATAATTGTCATGGGCTCGAGCCTCAACCTGTAGCTGCCCATGATGGGGAAGTACAGACAGACAAACAGATCATCATGGCTGTGGGGGAGCGATGTGATTTAGAAAACTCCTGCTCATCACACCTGTCTTGCCTCTCCTGCCCATCCAGTGACAGGAGGGTTTGCCATCACCATGGTATTCAAGACCTCTTAGCCCTGCAGTAAAGACCATCTCTTCCCACCACCACTTTCCAGCTTGCAGAAACTTCCTTTAGTGGCAGGGCCTGCGATTTCTTTGGCGGAAGAGAAAAACAAAGATGCAAAGAGGTTAAACCACAATGCTTAGGAGTGAGCAGAAAATGCCCAGGGGACAGGACTGCTGCTGGTGGTGGTCCTTGGGTGCACTGAGATTTGCAGTGGGGGAGAGAGGCTTGGAGCGAACCCTTGGTGACAGGAAAGCTCGGTCCAGAATTTATAAATTCTGTGTTGTTGCTTTTGTTAATCCTCAGCCTAATCCCTTCTGGGCCACAGAAATAAAAACGTTCCATGACCAAGCATGGACCATTGGGTAGCAGCGAGCCAGTGAGGGTTCCATTGCAGAGCAGACTTAGGTCAGTGCTGTAATCTGAGAAAGTGCTCTCGGAGCAGAGCCGAGCGCGAGGGCTGCTGTCAGGATCATTCAGAGACCTGTTTAAACTATTCCCTTACACTGCAGAAGTTCGGGGCTCGTTCCCAGCTCTTCCCTCTTGCTCTGCAGAAAATGAGCTATCAGCAGTCAGATGGTAAAGAATGAAGAAGACAAATTAAGAAGAAAGTAGTCACAGGATACAAAGGCAGGCACCTTTGACTGACAGGTCCGTGCACCCCCTGAGCTAGTGCAAGGATAGTCGCCTTGCTTCCCCAGAGGTTGGTGGAGGAGTCAGCCACCCCCACATCTCAGGGGCTGACAGGCCTGGGCTGATGCCCGGGAGCATTCCCACCCTGTGCTACTCTCTGAGGCTCCCAGGATCGCTTGGGGCTGAAATAAGCAGGCTGGCAGGTGTGGGTAAGTCCCGGCCAATCAGGAGACAGTATGTCAAACCCCTGCCAATCAGAATACAGCAGCACTAGCCCTGGCCAATCAGGAGACAATACTGTCTCAGATGAGCGCTAGGATACTTGGGACTCTGAGGTCATCTTGGTCCTACCCGGGGCCCTGGAGGTGGCCTAGGCTCCCTGAGAAAATGTTCAGTGAACGGAAACACCAAGGCCACCTCAGAGAGGACGTTCTTCTGACAGTTGGCAAGTCCCTCTGAAGCTGGAGGCTGACATTTGTGTGTGAGCAGGGAACCCGCCAGGACCTCTGGTTTCTAACAGCTCCTCTGAGTATCTGCTGCGATGCTGTTCTTTCAGGGAGATGCATTTCTGTCCCCAGAACCCTTCCTGTGATGAGTCCTAGGCCCCAGCACATAGCTTCCTGGAGCTACTTCCCTCAGTTATATCAATTACTTTCGAAAGCTTAATCCTCTGGATGTGACACTTAGGGGCCCTGACGAGATCTTTCCTGCCCTTCCTTCCTCCAGGTCCAGCACCACCTGACACCTATGGGCTCCATGACTTCACGGAATGCTTGCTTTGGGAGCCATGCTGAACCTGACAGTCCTTGTCCTAAGACAGAAGAGGAACTGAGAGTGGCTTTGCCCTTCTGTCCCCCGACATCAGGGATCAGCCAAAGCCTGACCACCCCCAGGGAGGTCCCCTTAGTCCCTCCCTGGACCCCCACAGGGATGCTTTGGAAAGAGGAGCTCTGTATGCAAATCAAGGAAAAAGGGCATGTCAGCACACTCTTTGAAAGTCAAACTCCCACTTCCCCTTGTAAATTAGGGTTAGATGATTGCAGAGGCAGAGAGAGCTGTCACCTGGGTGAACAGAGCCCCAATCCTAGCAAAATGCAGCTTCCTGGCATTGCTGAGTTTGAGTTGTGTCCGGGGCCACTGGTACTCTTTACTGCCATCAGGAAATATGCTTGTCACCATCATCATTTATTTAAGGGGCTTTGACCCTTGCCCCTCGATGTTCCCATACCCAGCCTGTGGTCTTATCATGACTGGAATGGGATTCCCTCGCCCTTGATTCTGGTCTTGGCACTGGGTTTGCTTTGGCTGATGTATGAGCAAGAGTGGCATTGTGCCAGTTCTGAGCCTAGCTCTGAGAGACTTTGCCTATTTCTGTTTGTCCTTTTGCTCTTCAGCTACCACCAAAATAAGATAGTGCCTGGGGTGGGAGAAGATTGGGAGTGTCCCTTGTATCCAGACCCCAGCCCTGGATGAGCCACAGTCAGCCAGTGAGCCTGACAGCCACAGAAAAGCAAGCAGTAAATGCTTCCTGTTATAAACCAATGTCAGGGGCTGTTTGTTACATACTATTATCATGGCAACAACTAACTGATATGTCACTGATGTCTTAGTTCATTTCAGATGCTATAAGGAAGTACCTTAAACTGGGTCATTTATGAGCAGCATAAATTTATTGCTCCTGATTCTAGAAGCTAAGAAGTTCAAGGTCAAGGTACATGCAGTATGTGGGAAGGGCTTGCTCTCTGCTTCAGAGATGATGTCTTGTTTCTGTAACCTCTTAGGGTGGAAGAGAGGAAGGCAACAGTGTGTCCTCGCATGGCAGAAATGGCATAGGGCTCTCTCGAGCCTCTTTTTTAAGGGCACTAATTCTAAAGTGAGGGTGGAGCCCTCAGGGCTTAATCATTTTCTAAGGACCTCACTTCTAATATGATCATATTAGTGTCAGATTCCAATGTGGGAACTTGGGAGGACACCAATATTCACACCACAGAATGTGAGTCACACTGTCATCGCTACCTGACAAACTGCCACAAACTTAAAAGCTTAAAGCTATACAAATTAACGGGTTACTCAGAGTTTCCCAAGGCCAGCAATTTGGGTGTCAGCTATCTGCGGCCTTTCTGCTTTCCCAACCTGAAGTCACAGTGGCAAGTGGCAGCAGGAGAGGCCATCCAACTGGAGCTCAGGGGCCTCTTCTGGGATCATCGGTTGTTGGGAGAATTCAGTTCCTGGTGGCAGCAGGATTCCTCTCCAGTCCTTGCCATGTACTGTTTCCTGCAGATTCCACTGGAATGTGGCACAGTCAGATCCTACATGGCATCTGGATAATCTCTCTACTTTTAAAATCTTACCTGATCAGGTGAGACTCCTCCACATACCCCAGGACAATCTCCCTTTAGATTAACTCCAAGTCACCTGTTGGGAACCTTACTTCTGCTTGGCAAAACCCCTCACGTTGCCATGTAACCTAGTCAACCGAGTGACATATTCACAGACTCTGTCCCATTCTGGGGATATGTCATTAAGTGTGTGCCCCAGGGACTGGAATCTTGGGGGGCATCTTGGAATTCTTACCACAGTCATTATCTAGAGTTGTTCAAAATTTGTTTTCTACCAAGCTGCACTTTCTGAGAGTTTTGTGTTGGTGGCCTAAGGGTGTTTTTATCTCCAAATATGAATAAATTTTTAGATGATTTTTCCTCCTCTCTTCTCACCTGTGGGAGTTTGACACTATGAATTTCTAGGCTATGGGAAACCTCATCCTAACCCTAGAGCCCCAGATCACAAAACTTTGCAGGAGTTCAGAGGGAAAGATCAACAGATAGAATGAGGAAAACCTGATCAAGAGGTGAAAGAGAAATGTGGTGCCCAGAGCTAGGGATCCACCTTCCGCAATTCCTTGCCTTAGAAGACCCAGCTTTGGCCTCTCCTAACACTGTGTCCACTGTGTCCACTGTGCATGGCCACGTAGACATGAGCAGTCACATGGTAGAGACAAAGTTACATCCTGGCTTTACAGTATTCAAAGCATGACCATTTGCATTTAGCCCACTTCCAATGTATTCATAGCCTTTTCATTTGTTGGTTTCCTTGTTGCTGTGCTGGGGCTGGAACTAAGGACTTTGTACGTGCCGGGCGGCCACTTTCCCACCAGCTACAACCTAATGTTTCTGCAGAGTGTAGCGTGTTCAAATTGAACTGCCTGGGTTTGGGTCCCGGCTCCAGCGGTTCTTGACCTAGAAATAGTCACTTCATTCCCCAGCACTTCAATCTCCTGTGTATAAAACAACAACAGTAATTGTAACAAGTGCAACAAGAAAGCTTGCAACATAGGGTTGTGAGGATTAAATGAGATATCAGACGTTACAACAACAGCCCAGTGCTTGGCTTGTATAAGACCCTGGTCGGTGGCCAGGGTCCCATTTTTACTGTGCATTCATTTTTTCTTTCACTCTTTCATTGGTTGATCAGATTGTCATACTCTGCTAGACACACTGGGACACTCCCATCCCTGCCCTCAGAGAGATGAATTCTAATGAGGGAGAAAAACAGAGCTACTTTAGTACAGTTCCTTCGGTTTTATGCCTGCCTTTGAAAAGAAGCTTGGGAGCTCAGAAAGCTGCAAAGAAGGTAAATCAACAAAGGTAAAATTTTGGGGTAAGGGTAGAAAGGGAACACGAAGAGAGAAAGAGCTTGTTAATTCTGTATTTGTACCTCATGGAATGCAACTGTTACTCTTCGTTCAGGCTCTAAATGAAATGTGGCCACAAGGAATGTGCCCTGAAGCAGGAACGTGTGGCTCACAGTCCTGGAGGACAGGACAGAAGGTGCCCCTCGGAAGGAAGTGGGAGCATGAGCTTCCCCTGCTCAAGTGCTGTTTCTGAGCCTCTTTGTTTATAACCAGCAGTACATAAACTCGAAATTTTAATGAAAGCTCAATTCAGATGCAAATGGCTTGTCCAAGTGGTAAATGCGAGAGAAAGACCAGGGTGACAGGTGGGACATTATTCCTTCCCGTGCCATTCCGGTGTTCCCTGAATTACAGCGCACAAGTTTGGGTAGTGAGCTATCACAGTCCGACTTGAGTAATGAGGGGTGATTCTCCATACGTTTCCCTGTAAGCTGGTTGGCAAATCCAATTAGTTATCTCTGAGGACAACCCGTAAATATTATCAGGACATAAAATATTGCGGGCATTTGGAACAAAAATACAGTCATCTAAATATTGATGTTTTTCAATGGAGAATTGGAATTTTAGAGCAGAGAGCAGCAGGCATAGGCTTCTGGGTTCAGAAATGAGAGTTGAGGGCCCTGTAATTTCAATTTTATTCATCCACTCATCCCTCCATGAGTGAGAGAAATGAGGCCAGAGGCCAAGACGCAGTCCTGTGATTTCAGATCACCCAATCTAGTGGGCGAAATTGACAAGTCAACTGACCATTTCGATTTACGTGATGATCGCTAAGGGCTCAGAAAGCCCAGAGTTCAGGGGAGGAGCTGTCCTGGGCCCCCAGACCCAGCAGCTGTGTCAGGAAAGTCTTCCCAGAAGATATCACCTCTGAGGTGAGTTCTAAAGAATGGTGTTATTTGCTTGTGCATGCCTGGCATCTGTCACAGACCTGGCGCCAGACAGCACATGAACACGTATGAAGAAATGGCCATGTACGGGGTTTAAAGTATGGATTTGGAAGACTTGTCGACTCCGACTCCTCCTTCAAAGCCAGGCTGATATCTTCAATAGATGGAAAACCAAAAACAACAGTGCAAATTACCAAAGAGGGGTGGGTACTGTGGTGATTGCCAAGGATATGCCCCAAATGAACAGGGTTGGGACTGCCACCCACAGCTGTGGCCTGTGGGCTAGTGGAGCTTTCAAGGTGCTAAAAAGAAATCCAAAATCGGGCTGGGGATTTAACTCGGTGGTTCTGCAGCCTGCCTCTCAAGCACAAGCACCTGAGTTCGATCCCCAGTACCAAAAAAAAAAAAAAAAAAAAAAAAAAAAAAA
>NW_022900933.1:35664464-35727141 GCF_012274545.1 Fukomys damarensis | reverse complement strand
AAAGAAAGAAATCCAAAATCTAGGTTTGTCTTGTAAGATCTCCCAGCTTGTGTGTCGGCAACCAATTCAGAGGCTTAGATATTTCCTAACCATTCAACTATACACATCTATGGTGCATCTTGTAGGCCACAGGCAGCCAACATGTGACTTTCGACTTCCTGTGCACCGGGACCCTCCAGGAAGTTTTGGTGTGTTATTGAATTGAATCTTCCCCCAAAGCTAACTGTAGAAATGAGGGTGCTGGGGGTACAGAGGCCAAAAGACACCTCTCTGTTCTTCAGCATGGTCCTCCCTGGCTTCGCTGAAGAAAATAATGACCGGATGGGTGGATGAAGGAGCCACACAGCAGTCCCAGGGATCCAGGCCAAGGACGTCGTCTATATGAAGCCAAGCAACTGGGTAAGGAATATCCAAGCTGCTTGGTTTGTGGATCTGTGTGGGGCACAGGGTGGAGAAACAAACCAGAAGCAGAAGGGACCAGGTGAGGGCCTTGAGCACCAGGCCAGGGTGTGTGCACTCTGTCCTGACAATGATGAGTAAGAACTCTATCGTGCATCCTGACTGTTCTGCAGTTCCATTTCCCTGTCTGTGGGATGGAGACAAAAGGAGCACTTACTTGCTCCATAGAAGGGGACTTGAATACACCCAGGGCTCAGTATCTCTCAGCCCTTGTCACCAACAGGTCAGCAATGACCCGCCTCTGCCCCAGGGCATGCTGGGAGAAGGGTCTAATCAAGACCACCTGACCCTTGGACTCAGGAAGTTGCCAGGCCAGTGATGTCACTTGGTTGCTAGGAGCACTGCCACCTGAATGCTGGTTCTTTAGAAAGACACCCTTCTTCACTCTCTACACTGCACAGGAGCAACTGACAGGGAAGGAGACAGGCCTGCCTTCAAGGTGCTCCTGCTGGGGCCATGAGCTGGAGGTCTGCAGAGTTGTGACAGTGTCCTTCCTTCCTGCTCCACACCGGGCCATGCTCATGAGTGATTTGGGGGTTTGAATTCATGGATCACAGGTGCCTGCATCCCAGGGACGAGCTTTTAGGAAGAAACTGACCTGATCACCAGGCACCTGCAGAGCCATAATGATGCCGGCAGAGCTCATGGGACTGGATGCCACTTCCAGGTGGGCACACTGGGTCCCGGGCCCCTGACCAACACCTCTGAGCCTCAGCCTAGCCCTGCAAGCAGCTGATGAACTCATCATCCAGAGGGAGAGGCAGAGGCCGCCGCCAGTGTTTGCCAAGTAGCATGCAGCAGCGGATCCGTGAGCCTGCTCATCGCTGGTTCTACCATGGCCAGCAGCGTCTGGGCCCTCAGCTGGACCTTCCTACAAGGCGCTTTGGTGAGGATGGGTTCCTAGATGGTATACAGCTGGGCGGGGACATTTACTCCGCAACACAGAGTGGAAGTTGCCCTTTCCATCCCAGAGGGGCTCCATGTGACAAAATCCCACCCTCAGCTCACAAAGCTGCTGCCTCCCTCCCCTCCCCCACCCCTAAATAAATAAACCAAGAATGAGGGGAGGGAAAAGTTTCTGACTTTCTGTAACCTTTTCTTAGAGTTCAAGTTATTTCTTTAATGCATTTGTCTGCTTTAAAATTGTCTCCTTAGCCTCTCAAGGGAAACCAATATAATACACCATCACATTTCTCACCGGCGAAAAAAGAACACTTACTCTTAATAGGTGGCAATTTTGCCAGATGTTATTGACATAGTAAGTGCGAAATTTTCGCGATACTCAATGCAGAGTGCAGCAGATTAAAGAACAATGAGGCACAGTGTAAAATGAAGTTTCAAAAGCCGCAGTGTCAAAGTCAGGGAAGGTGTGAAAAAATTACATCTTTGCAACACGATTAAGAACAAGTTTACTAATTACTTTATCCGGCACAAATTTCAAAGTAAATTCCCCAAGACTAGGGAAAGTTTTGTGAAGTGTTATTTTTCCCCCACTTGTCAGCATTTCTTCCTTGGTGGCACAGAGAGGACAGAGGGGCTGGGCCATGCTGTGTCATGCGGTTGCTCTGTCTGTGCAAGGGCAGGGAGCTCAGGGCCAGAACTGGGGAAATGGAGAGATGAGTCCCCCCCACCCCTACAGATACCAGCAGTTTGTCCCAAGCCAAAATCCCACAAGTCACCCCTGACCCCAGAGCCAGGATGGGTACCAAGTCCACAGGGCACACAAGTGAGGCGGAATCAATTATGACCCTTCGAACCCCAGACCAGCTTGCAGGCAGCAAACTGAACATCAGCTCAGCTCAGCTCAGCTCAGAAGATCATGCAACTGGTACCTCCCACATGAGGAGCTCAAGCCGGCTCCTCTGTCCCCCAAATCAAATCTTCTGCTTTCTTTCTAATACACCAGTAGCTTTAAAATTGTTTTTAAAGCAAAGGAAATCTTTCTCCAAATAAAATCTTAAGTGAATATCAGAAGCAGACCTGCTTCATTGGGTCTGGGGGACAATGAGACACTTGGACCTTCAGTATACTGTGGGCTCTGGTTTTGCTCTTACTGCAAAGGTTGTTGAGGAGGACTTTCCTGATGATGCCTCTCTGAGAGTCTGAGTGTGCATCCACACAGGCACACATATGTGTACACACACACACACACACACACACACACACACAAATCCACCAGCACACATGCGTACACAGCCGTGCACATGCACTCAAAAACACAACTGCGGGCAAAAGGCCCACGGGATTACAGCTCCCCAGAGATTTACAATTCTCCTCATTTTAAAAAGAAACCAAGCTTACAGTCCGTACATCCGGGCTCCTTCTGTAGAGACCCTACTCATGCCTTGTCCAAACTTGTTTACCCTCACATTGACCTTAACAAACAATGCAATGCCTGGAAACACAAAGTCAGTAACAGCTTAGTTTTTAAATGAAGTTTTTATTATGAGGCCATTGTAATCCCAGGTCCACATGCAGTTGTAACAACAGAAAGAGGTCATGGGGACTCTTTTTCCCACTTTCCTCCAGTAGTAAAATCTTGCATGATAATATATTACTTGTCATATTCAGATTTCCCCAGTTTTCCTCATTCACGTGTATGTGTGTGTCCCAACTCTTTTTTTTTTTTAATAAATGCTTCTCAAATACCAGTGTAAAATGACTTCTACCTCTGGGGGAAACAAAAAAGAAAAAAGGCAAAGTGACCCATTTTATTCTGAACGCAGTCAGTGTAAAGCAGCCTTGGCCCAGAGTAAAGTTTCCCTTCTGCACAGCAGGTGCAGAGGCAGGAGCGACTGCTGGGCAGCTTCAAGATGCAGCCTGGGGGTGCTGCTCTGTGTAGGGGCTCAGACAGAGGTGGCCTGCGAGCATATCTTAACAGCAGAGAGCGAAGATCCCCTCTGCCACCTTCATCGGCCACAGTGATTTCCCTTCAGCACTGCCGGTAGGCAAACAGCTAGGAAGCTATGAGGGACAGGAGAGCCTGTGTGTCCTGCCCTGATCACACCTGCTGAATTATGATGGCTTGTGCTTACTCCAAAGTCTCCCTTGATCCAGAGGCAAGAACAGAAAGAAAGTGATGTTGTGCAGACCTGCTCCCAGGAGGATTATCTGGTCAACCTCTCTCAGCCTATATCCCACCAGCTCAGCACTGTCCTGTCCCTGAGCCCTTTTCACCCGTTCCAACAGATAGGCCTCCAGGGTCACATCTCACTAGCACTGGGTGGGGACAGGACATAGATCAAGCACCTCCATATGTCAGGGGCAGGAAACAGTGACTTAAGAACAAATGTGGACATCTGTGTCTACCTAGGGGGGTGAAGTAAGACTCAAATGTAGACAGTGTAGTCCCTAAGATGCAGAATGACCACACATGTGAGAATGTGTCACTTCTCTGAACCTCAGATTTGCTGTCTACATGGGGGCTACCAATGTCCCTTTAAAAGCCAGTATTTTAGGCTTTCTAGCCACATGGCCTCTGTCCACTGTAACTTCAGAGCAGCCTTCAGTAATGGCAAACCTTTGAGAGCTTACAGTGATAACAAACACCCCACTGGGGTAACCATGTCATGGGCTCACCACCACTGGCCTAGACAATGTGCTGCCACACGAGTAGGCCAAGCCTCTGTGGAATCGGACTTAGGAAGCAGGTGGGCAGCTGGATTTGGCTGAAGAGCCTTAGTGTTCAATCCTCAATGTGTATGGTTGGTACCTTCATAGTTCCCTCACAAGGCCACAGTGGTGAGAGATGGAGATGGTTCATGTGAAATTGTCCAGAAAAACGCTTGATGGATACTTGGCATTCAAGATGCACACATTGGAGGTTGGGTTGCTTTGCATAAGGTGCAGTAGTCTTCACACGCATATTATCCGAGTCTGGCCCTGGGGTAAAAGACACCATTTGAACAGTGCTGGAAGACCCTCAAAGTAAAACTTTTGGCAACAGAAATTCAGATCTTTATGAATTGCAGATATATACTACTAATAAAAAAGGGAAACAATAAAATAAATTTTATGTATAAAAAAATTCCAATCTTTATATAGATCTTGTGTTCCCATCTTACAGATAGATGCTCTTGTCCCAGCAAACATTCAAAAAAGAAAGTGATTTAATGCAATTTAACAATACCACACCTAGAGGCCTAAAGTCGCACCAACTTATTAGGAACAAATTCAGCTATGTAGGGTACCATGCTCACTCAGAAAAAATTCAGCCTCAGGCAGCAATTAATCTAAAGGCTCTACCCTTGAATGCATTTTATGTCTACAGATATTTTTTTTTAAAAAAAAGAATTTCCTTTAGTTTAAAGGTAAAGCACAAAGTTTTCAGTCATGGCAGAAAAAAAATCTACATTATTTTCTGCTTGGTCATTTTTGAATCAGAAATAGCATTAGTTAAAGTTCATAATTCTACAGATATGTGTAGGGATCAGCATCTGCCCCTGAGACGGGACCAAAGAGAAAGAGGTGATACATCCCCCTAATACCACTTATTGAAGAAGAACAGTCCAGGTGTGCATAGAAAACTTTCAGACCCCAGGTGGTGGAATTTCCCTGTCCTCTGAAGTATGGCTTTTTCTCAGGAACTCCTAACAGCCTTTCAACTGCTATGAGAAGCCAAGTGTTAGCAGCCCAACTGTGCCCTAGAATTAAACCAAGCATTGTATATTGAGGTGCTGGACTCCTTTGCTTTCCTTCCCGAGAGACACTCACTATGGCACACGATCTTCCAGCCTCGGATGAGGGTTCTTCTGGCCCAGGTCCCAAGTGGTGCCATAAGACTGAGCCATTGTGATGATACAGGCTTTGTCACCGGAACAATTTCAGACTTGCTGAAGTAGCCAAAAACCCTTTCCTTTGCCCCAGATCCACACTTCATTCTAAGCTCACAAATCCTCCAAGTGTGCGTTGAGTGAGCACAGCGTCCCTGGCATTCTTATAGGCACAGGTGCTATGCAGACAAACAGGCATGATCTCGTGATCCTATCTGCATGGAGCATGCGGTGGAGCACGGAGACAGATGTGGAAAGCTGACCTCTTTGGAGTGCGTGGTCTACAATAATACTTAAATGTTCCACAGTCATCTGTGCCTTGCCCCATCTGACAGAGCAGGACTGCAAAGAGAGGCAAGCACTGGATAAAGATGACAACAGAGGCCGCAGAGGATGCAGGCACAGAGACACATCTGTTCTCTGCCCTTACCCTTGAACTTGCTTTCTGTTTCATCTCATGTTGCTGCAGTTGGGGAACAGGTAATAAATCTGTGGGCTGGATTCAAACCACAATGGAGAGGGGCAGATGGAGGACCCTCTGGTGCACAGTGCAAATCCAGGCTCCCTCCTGCCAGTGCTGCCTGTGGCCCCCATCTCAAGGCTTTCTCTGAATTCTGTACCCTACTTCCTTTTCTGCCCCTTCAGGCCTTGTACCAGCCCCTATTGCTGCTCTTCCCTGGGTGAGTCTTCATCCTTTGTTGCCCACAGCATGATAAAGATCCCTCCATCTACCCTCCCAACTGTGCACTGGATTGCCACCACACCCAGCAGGTCCTGCTCGGTAGAAGCAATTCAGCAGGCCAAGAGGGCAGAAGAGTAGTGGCTCTGTCACACCTCATGGACAGACTGTGCTCCCTTATTATACCCCGCATACAGGAAGAGGGTGCAGCAATTTGCATCAAATGCATGAGTTATGATGTTACCACCAAGGACTCTTAAAGCAAAACCTACCCTGCATGGTTTCATGAACATTTACCAGCTTCATAAAAGCCAAGCCACTACATACAGAAGACTGAATAAAGACACATGAATGCTAGGTCTTTGCGGAGGGCTGTCTTCTTCTCCTTCCTTCCTCCTCCTTTCTTCCTCCTTCCTCTCCTCCACCTCCCCCCTCCTACTTGTCCTTCCTCTGCTCCTCTTCCCTTCGTCTTTCCTTCTCCCTCTCCCACTCCTTTCTCTCTCCCTCTTCTCCCTTATTCTTCTCCTTCTTCTTCCCATTCTCCATTTTCTTCTAAACGTTCAACTTTGAATATCTATAGACTTTATACAAATAAATCTTCACATAAAAATGATCTTTCAAGGAGAACTTGCCTAAGGCCAATGTAACTAAAAATAATAGAAGCCAAGGAGGTCTGCAAAGGTTGTCTTATCTAACCTTGTAATTCATTCTACAAATAAGGACGTGGAAGCCCTTTGAAGGGGAAGGATGCCTAATCCACACAGCTACAAACCTGGATTCACACATCCAAGAAGGGGCAAAAAGTGTCCTAGAAGCAAGGGCTCTGGACTCAGTGAGGCTTCTCTGTACCCACACATAGTGTAGTACCTAATAATCTTGGAGCTTTTTTGGGGGGAGGGGGGTTGAGACAGGGTCTCACTATGTAGTTGAGACTGAACTGGAACTCACTGTGTAGCCCAAGCTGGTCTCGAACTTGCTGCGATCCTCCTGCCTCAGCCTCCTGAGTGCTGGGATTACAGGTGTGCACCACCACACCCTGCCTTCTTGGGGTTCTTTCTGTTCACCCTGTATCCTCGGGCTCCTAAAACCTCTTATATGTTTCTTCTCCTGTGAAGGTCTCAGACTCCAGTGACTGCCCATTTCCCATTTACCTCACTAATTTTTATTCACCTGGAAATTTTGTGTTCAGCTTTCACTGCGGCCTACTCAAAAGTTCATTTCCTTTCACTCAATATAGCTTCAACTTCCTATCAGAGCAGAACACTTCCTTGCCTGACTGGCATTGCTCAAAGTTGAGCTTGGAAAGGTTGCGGGGGGGTGGTGTACAGGCACCTGCTGACACCAGAACGGGGAGACTGTCAGACAGGAAGATGAGCAGGCCCAGCTGAGGAGCCTCTCAGGGTCAAGGAGACACCACTACCCCAGAAGGGCAGCCAGCCCGATGGTGGAAACATTCACAGCCATGTGGTTGAGAGGGGCCGGGAGAGTGAAGAGGCTAGGAATAGAAAGAGAGACTGAGAGATGAGTCAGAGGATGAGAAGGCAAGGCAGAGGGCAAACGACACCCACTCACTGACAAATCCCCAGACTTTTCAGGTGGAAAATGTCAGACCAATTTGGGGCCCAGACTTCCATTCCCTAAAATAAAAGTCACCCAGGTGATGTGCAAGATTCATGTTAATGAAGTCACATAGATCTTGCATTTTAAGAAAGCTGAAATTTGCAAGAAGAACAGAAATCATCCCATGGGCTCCACCATTCCCAGATGCACAGCCAGGGGCTTGTTCTCATCTCAGGCTGCCAAGCTTCATTTCTTGCTCTAGAAAATGGAGACACATGCCAAAACATGAGCATCTCTCTGCAGCAGTACAGAGAGATTGAAGCCTGGCATCAGAAAATATGGGCTCCCTATCCTGGTCACCTCTCTCAGGATGAGAGCAAGCAAGTGACTTGAACAACCCCCACCTCAGTTTCTCCATCTGTAAAACTGGAGTAGCAATGCTATCGATCTAGGGATAGAGGGGAGCCCAAATGAGTGGTAAAGTCATGCTTGGCCAGCGGTGAAAGCTATGCAACTGCTTATTACCATTATTGTTACTATTTTCAATGTCCGTTATACTACAAGTAGACTGGTAACCCTTATATTTGAGTGGTGAATCGTAAGAATCAAAAAGTTAGTCCCTTCATTGCCATTTAATTTGTATTCTAATGATTTCTTTGAAACAGGAATATATTGCTAGAGTGGCATTTATTATAAAAGGAAAAAATGAATGAACCACTTATCTACGGACATAAATCATTGACTTATGCCTCCTCCAACCCAGGATCCACATCTATCTATGGATGTTAATCTCAGGGCCAGAGGGAAATATTGTGGGTACCCAGAACAGCCAACCAGCCGGGTTTTGAAAATAAGAGCTCTTTGTCCTGGACATATACTTCTATTACTACTAGTAGCTGTAGTAATAACTAAAATCACAGCTTGCTAAGTATTTTGAAATCCACACCTGTAAGTCAGTGTTTGTGTTCCCTCTCAAGTCTTATTTCTGATATTTCAACATGTTCTGACACTGTCTTGAAATTGTTTCTCCAATGCTCTGCTCAGAACCCCCAGCCTTCTCAGCACCTTCCCTCTAGTTGTCTCTTCGTTCTCTAGTGAACTTCTCCTAGGTCTTGAAGTCTCCCCATGCATGTCTTGACCAGCCTTACAAGTCCGTACTTCATCATGTTGGAATTGCCACTTTCCTGGGCTGCATCTTTCCCTGGACTGGGAGCTCTGCAGGGGAGAAAGGGAACATTGTATCCTTTCCATCTCTCTGTGTTTCATTGGACCCAACACCACTGAGATGGATGAGTAGACAGTAGTTAGATGGATAGCAAAGTAAAGGATTCATGGGATCCTGGTCCAGTGGCTTTATGCAGATGTAGGAGATATTAAGAAGGGGTGGCCCACTAAGTCAGTGGAGAGAAGGGAGGTCCTCATCAGGTGAGGACAGATAGCACAGGCTCCAGAGCTAGTAAGACTGGGACTCTGCCTTCCACTCCTTAAGTGCAGTATGATTGAAAAAAAAAAAAAAAAACACTGATATTCTTAAAGGAGTCAGACATTAATCAAATAAAAATAAAATCTATCCAAAACTATGACAAAAGTATTTGAAAACTCAAGATATCAGAAAAACACTTTTAGAAAAAAATACCTGAAATCCCCAAGAAACTGAGATCCCCTATAGTCCTGGTGGAAAGGGACCCTTTGGCTCACCTGTCAACCTTGGCTACATGGACACAATGCTCATGGTGACTTTCTGAAGTGTGTATTCCCAGCAGTCATACAGGTCTACTTCATGGGCTATGCTCATTGTAACATTTGCACATAACTTCCCATGTACATTTTCGCTGCCCAAATTGGCCATTTATAACCCTTAATGCAAATGCCACTTTTAAAAATCAATTCTTTTTTCTATTAAAGACTCCAACATATGTCAAGACAATATAGCAATTCCAACCAAATAGCAGTTAGCAAGAGCTAAGATTTCTGTCCTGCTTCCATCGTACTGAGATACTAGACCAGAAAGAAAAAGGGAAGGAGAGGAGAGATACTGATTTATGGGATTTAATGAATCATCATATCATCAAACAGCGCATTGTAATGTGGGTCAGGCCAAGACTGCAAGCTCAGACTTGGACTTCTCCACCGAGGACATCCATGGTACAGTGTGGTACAGTAGATTGACTGTCTGCTTCCCTGTATATTGTGTATTCATTCACAGATCTATTAGAAAACATTATCAAGTGTCAGATTCTGTCTCGAGTCATTGTAAGTGAATGACATGGTTGTCTACCAGTGGGAATAGAGTTTGGTCAGTTACTGACACCAAGACTCTAACTGTCATGCCATCACAGTTGGAAACGCATGACCCTAAGAACGCACTTAGCACATTGCTGGGGTCCGAGTGAACCCATAGAGTACTTATTATATCAGCTTAACATAAAGTACAGATGAAATGCAAAGACCTCAAACTATAGGATCCTAACTACACAGAGTTCCATTTCCCTCCTGCCTTTGGAGGCAGGCAGTCAGAAAGAGGAAATTACGGAGCTGAGGACCCTTTATTATAGAGACTCTGCATGCTTCCATTTCTGAAATGCCTGGTCCTATTTCAGAGGGATGAGGAATGAGGGGTTCCCCAGGAATTTCATGGGCCATTCTACATCTAATTGGCCAGAACCTTTCCCATGGTCACCCATAGCAACATGGGATTGTGGGACATGTGGTATGTTAGTTAGCTTTCCATTACTGTGAAAAGATAGCTGGTATAAACAATTTAAAGGAGGAAATGTTTACATTAGCTCACAGTTTCAGAGGTTTCAGCCTATGGTCAGCTGGCTGCATTGATTTTAGGCCCTCGGTGAGGCAGAATCATCATGACAGAAGGAAATAATGGAGTAGAGTTGCTCGCTCATGGCAGCCAGGTAGCAGAGAGAAAAAGACAAAGCCAGAGAGAAAGGGACCAGGGAGAAGGAGACCCTTCAAAGCCTCACCCCACCATGACTTGCTTCATTTAATTAGGCCCCACCTTCTAGTAAGCGCATTGAGCTATGAACTTGTCAATGAGTGGTCTACTGATGAAGTCAGCTGCCTCGTGATCCAATCAATTTCCCCAGAGCCCATCGCCTGGCAACCAAGTCTTCAACACAATGAGCCTTTTGTGGGACTTTTTAGCTAAGAACCATAAGATGTGCTTTAAGTAAGAAGCCCTTGTGTGCTACCAGGATTCTGTAGCCATGGATGATGGATGTATCATGGGCTTTGGGGACAATTAGCAGCCCACCCTAGCCCTCTCCCCCTTTTCAAGCTGAGTTCTCCCCATTCCAAACCTGTCTTTACTCATCTTTAAAATAAGAGGAGAAGATAGGGCTCCTCCCAGTGCTGAGAAAACAGTAAGTGAAAGGGGGCATAAATGCAAATAAACAAATAATCATCTTTGGAATTTGTGAAGTATACGAAATGAGCACCATTGTAGAGCTTGTTAGGAACACAGAGCACCCATCCATGCCTGCGAATAACAGTTCTTGGTCATCAGAGTCAAAATTTCCCTGATCCTACAGTCTTTGCAGCATTTTGACTTGAAGTTCCCTGGCTCATTCATTTTTGATACTGACTTATCATCATGGGTGACAGACGGATTCTGTGCCTTTCTTGAATTTCAAAACTATTCCCATCAAAAGTTGGCACTGCCTTTTTCCAGCAAAGCCCAGCTGAACTAGAGAATAACATAATCAGCAGGTTTCAAAGGAAATTAGAGTCAGATCACTGCCCTCCGCACCCCGCCCAGCTGCAGTGAGTTGGTCATGCCTTATCAGTGTGTCATTTTATAATGTTCCGACACGTTGAGTTAAACCAGCTTGCCCAAGGAAAGGATTTACTGATTAGTTCCTGATTTGCTCTGTCTTTGGCGACAGCAACGTCTTCTCCAATGCTGGGTAAATAAAAAATAATTTAAAAAACACTTACAGATCATTTATTGCAATACCTTTGACAGAGATAGGGGACCTATCTGAAAAGAATCATAGTTAAACTTAATCAATGATGACTTCATCTCGAGCTTTTATTTATAGCTAATGCAAATGTTAAAAAGATGTACAGCCATTAATTATTAGCGGGCTTTTTTTTTTAACTCAAAGTACGAGTTGAATAAACGTACTTTAAGACACTTAAAGCCGAGGCATTCTTTATAAAATGACTAGCTAAAGAGTCCCTTGGGCTGCCTTGAGCAGCTTTCAAAGCTCTAATAGCACTTTTTCCACCAAAGACACACCCCTTGAATCCTCAGAGAGGTACAATAGCATAATTGTTCTTTTAGGTTTCAAGACCTTGACATATCTGTCAGGAAAAGAATAGCGAATAATAATACCAGAACTATTTTATGCAAATTCCACTTAGAGGTTTCAAGATTTCCCTGAGACAGATTTTGCCCTCTTGTTGACACTCGCATTGTCACATCAGCTTTACATAAGAAAGTGGTTGGAGTTTGCCTTTTGTTAAGTAATTCTCATTTTTAAAAAATCTTTAGATAAAGTTAAAAAACAAATACAAAAACAATGAGATAGAAACATCAATTTGGAGTTGTATCAAAGGGAAAAACAGTACTCACTGGAATGATTTTTTGCCCCCTGCAGCTAATCACTTTGCCACAGAAATTCTCTAACTCAAACCATGATGGCAAGGAACGGTGTTTACGAAGATGTGGGCTATGCAAATGTGCCTGTTACATCACCCAGCACTGTGGCCACATGAGCAGTCACGTCTCTAAAGCAGACTGTTAAAACATGATTAATCCAAAAAGCACCTGTTAGTCTCAGAAGTAGATTAGGTAGGAAAAGAAAACACCCAGCGTCAGTGCTAAAAGACTCTTGTGAGTTCAACCACCCCTATAGCCCTATAGCAATTTAGAAAATCCTCATCAGGCTCTCAAAATATAAATCAAAATTATGATCAACTGTCTCCAAAACAAAGGATTAAAAAAATCCATTCACATAGAGAAAAGTCTGCATTATTAGCAATTTGGCTACCCATGAAGAAAGAGATCATCTCGACCCATTTACCCATCCATCTAACCATCCACCCTTCCACCCACCCACCCATCCATCCAACCATACATCAATGCATTTATTCATTCATTAAATATTTCCTGGCCATCCTCCATGATGCTAGATCCAAATTTGGTTCTCCAAATTAAAGCATGCATTGGACACATTCCCTGGATGGGTGCGGGGAGAGATTACTACTACATCATCAAGCCAAAGAATTGGAACTACCACCAGCTGAAAGAGACAGGAAAGGGTGCTTCGTGTGAAGCCTTTGGACAGAGCTTGTCCTGCCAACATCTGAGTGTTTTCATCTGAACTGGGCTGAGTGATCACTACAGCTAGCAGAAGACAAGAGGTGTCACCATGTATGAGTTCAGGCACTTGGTCAAAAAGACAAGAAAACGAGGAGTTTCTGTTTGACCTTCTACAGAGTGTTCTACAGAAGGAAAGGCCTGAGTGGCCACATAAGAAGTCTGGTGTTAGATATCATGGTCACAGGGGAGCTGCCAGCTGTATACCTGTTCCAAGTTCATAATCAGTAGAATTTATGAACATCATGAAATGGTTGTTCAAAACTTCTAAGTGTTGGAGCACAGCAGACCCAATGCTTTCGTGTGTCTGGCCAGAATTAATGTACTGATATTCTAGCCTTTGGGGTGATGGTACTAGGAGATAGGGCCTTTGGGAGGTGATTAGGTCACAATGGCAGAGCCCTCCTGAACGGGATTAGTGCCCTTATAAGAAGGACCCTAAAGAGCTCCCTATCCCTTCTCAGCACCCTAAGGCACCATGGGAAGGTGGCAGACTGCAGCTTGAAGAGGGCCCTCAGCACAGTCTGACTGTGCTGGCACATTGATCTCAGAACTTCAGGCTCCAGGATGTGAAAAATATTTCTGCTGTTTATAAGCCTCTCAAGCTATGGTACTGTGTCATAGGGCCTCGAGCTGTCTAAGACAAGGGCAACTTGTAAGTAGCAGTAGGATGAGTTACAGACACTTGGAAAAGTCATCACCCTCTTCTCTGTTCTGCTAAATCTGAAGGCCAAGGTGGTAGAAAAACAGTTGGATTCCATAAAAGCAAGTATCAGATAGGATCCACAGTATGTAGCTCCCTGGAGGCGCCTTGCACAGAAGGATGATTTGGGGCTTTTAAGAGACTGACAAATCTGTGTCCATGTCCCACTTACCTATGTCTCCATCTCTCCAGCTGCGTGGTCCTCAGCATGCAGCTCAACCCCTCTGAGCCGGGGTTTCCTCACCTGGGCAGTGAAGGGGAATTCCTGCCGCAATCATCTTTCACGGACCCAGGGTCTGGTTGTCTACATCACTGGCTCTCGGCAACTGGGAGCTCTTCCTGTTCTAGGGTTTTTCACTTTGGGCCCTTGAGCTTTCCCTGAACCTCAGACTCTGAACATCACACAACAATAGATGCTAAGATGCCACTTTCTCCGCACATGGGTGGTAGGAAACCACCTTCCAGCCAAGAAAAGGAGAGAGACCTGCAAGCTCGTGCATCAATTTAGTGTCTCCCCTGGGGAACCAAGAGGCTTAATGTTTATAAAGTACTTTGAGATCCTGAAAGCAAAGACTTTATACAAATGTAAGATAATCATGATAATTAAGCCACTGTTATTGAATACAGCGAGGCCTTATTGTTTCCTCATCCTGCAGTGAGCAAACTCCTGGCGGACTCTTTAGCACACTGAAGAGATAATTTGCTAAATCATATACCACTGCCCTGAAAGTCTTACTCACCTGCAGTCAGGGACAAGCTCCCACCCAACAATGATGCTAATAGCAGGCCTCTGTGGTCCTGCACTTTACAGTTTACAAAGCACCTTCTGACAGCACCTCCCACTATGGGTCAATAGGATCACGAAGGAGGGAGAAGGAAGAAATCGTGCCTGACCAATAGATGGGAAATGTTGGGGTCAGATGTGCCTAGAGGACCACAGTGAGGAGGATCAAAGCATCTCAAATCTGGACAACACGCTGGACATTTAACCCTATGTCTGCATTTTGTAAATGAGAACACTGAGTTTCCAAGAGGTGAAGTGGCCCAACCTGGGGCCCCTGCTGGCCTACGGGGCACCCAGCTGAGCCAGAGTTAGCCAGTTGGGGATCCAGCCCTACTTGCCTGGCAGAGCGCACTCCTTAGACTCTCCACGTAGGACTGCTGCTGCATTGTGAAATGTGGGTCTCATCCTTATTCACATAGGACAGGTCCATAGATCGAGGTGATTGCAATTATTGAAAGAGGGCTTGTTACATGGGTTGCTCCGAGAGGAGGAGCACACAGTATTATGGGGGCCCCTGGGATACCAGGGCCAGTGAGTGGGCAGAGAGGTGTGGAGGACAGAAGGAGGGCTAAGGCAGGGTCTTGCCTGGTTGGGGTACTGTGAGCTATGGGGTGGGCTGACCCTCATGAACTAACTAACTGGTGATGGTGGCTGGAGTGTGAGGGGCCAATTAAGGAGGTGGCCAGGACTATGGGCTCAGGATTGGCTGCTTTGCATATGAAAGCCATGTTCCTACACACTGGTGAATGGATTTGCTGTCTGAGAATTAGCCAGCCCAGACCTCCCAGGTCAGGGAGGGGACAGGTCCCTAAGATATCAAAACATCAATGAATGAAAAGACATGATTAATATGTGCTTCAAAGGACCTTAGAGGCCACAGTATCATTTCAGAGAGGACACACCGAAGGTCAGAGAAATAAAACACCCAGGACTCCAAAGTCCAGGCAACCTTGCAGAAACAGTGCTGGTCAAAGCCTGAGCTCCAAACCTTTCAACCACCCCCTTGGCTGGAGCGCAACCTCCAAGCACCACATTTAGAGACCTTGGTCTTTGATGTGCTGGTCTTGTAGCAGCCAGCTCTTTATGGGCAAACTCAAACTTGGTGCTCTGGGAGTTAGGAGCAAGCCCAGTGCTTTTCTGTCTGGCCTGCTGCTTCCTGTCACTGCTTACAGCGGGCCACAGCTCCTTTCCGGCACCTTCCTGCCAGCACACTCCTCATGCAGTGCCCCTTCCCTGGCCACTTATTTCTTCCTGAAAACTGTAGTCACCATTCAACGTCCATAAACGCATGAGGGATCACACACTGAGTGCCTCCTTTCATGAGCCGAGAATTCAGGCTCCTGTTATAGCTGTGATTGCTTTTGCTTGAGTTTGTTTCCTATTTTGTTCCTTTGTCAGAGTCAGCTGGATTTTGCCAGAGAGAAAGGATCTCATTGCTAAGCCTTCGCCTCGGAGTGGATGCCCCCGGACCCAGGACCTCCTCTATACCTGCAAATGTACCTTCAGAGCTCGTGTGCCCGGGTGCACTTCTTTCCCTGCTGATTTAAAATCTTAAAATAGATTTCTTCTTCCAAAACATCCCTCTCCACAAAGCCAACCCACCGAATCAAACTCATTATCTTAAGACATCTCTATGGCCAAAGGTTATGCTTTGCGGAGCTATATTAATCTCTTTGTCTAAACAGCACAAGCTTAATTGGTTGAGATCAGAGTTGTACTGTTTTGAGTAAAAGGGTGTGATTAATGTGAGCTAAAGATGGTTGGACCGGCACAGACTAATTCAGTTGCATACACAAACCTATTATCCTCAGAACCTCGAGGGCCTGAGGGACCTGCCTCATGGGCAAATTTCCTCTCGGGAAAAACACAGAGCCCTGAGAAGGCTGTGAAGACCCCCAGAGCAGGCAAGACACTGCAGACATGTCCCCAGCCTCTGTGCATATGATGTAGCTGTTGGTGTGGAAAGGGGGTACCTATTACAATAGGCACTTGATTTCCTTTGGGGTACCCACTAAGGAGAACAAGTTGTTGCTACTTGCTTTGCCCTAATTAGAATGCAGCTTGATTGCTTCCTGATAAAAGGACAGAGGACAGGTTGCCTTTCTTTCTTCACCCAAATTCACTAGCCAGCCCTCCTTTCTAACCTTCTGTTCAGAACCTTGGTCTTGTCTCTGTGGATGGCCTTGGTGGATCCTCTTGCCTTTGCTGCAGGATCATGTTAGGGAATCAGAACAAGAGATTGGAGAGCACGAGTAGGACAAGGTTAGTGTGTAGCACTCTGTCTAGCTCTGGGACCACCGAAAGCTGCACACCCTTCACACCAAGCATAGAAAAAGCCCCAGCTACTGCACTCAACCCAGCTGGTTTCTCCAGCTTATTACACACCAGCTTGTGCCAGAGGCTTTATGTATATGTGTTTATTCATGCCTCAAAAACTACCAGCTCTTCGCTACTCATGCCCCTTGTTGTAGAAGAGAATACAAACGGGGAGGAATTTGCCCATGGCCACAGCTGACTGGCAAAAATCAGAATGGTCACCCTCAGCCTTTTACTCACACATCCAGCAAGAGAGAAAAGAGAAGGTACAGGCACACCTGAATTAGGAAAGAGCAAAAGCAGAGCATTGAGCTGCTAGATGGAAATCAAGATGCACTGAAAAGGCTAGGGTGGTGTGGAGGAGCAGTGGGAAGGGGCAGGAGGAGGGTTGGGATGAGGACAAAAGCTGGACCAGGATGGAGGTGAGGGAGAGAGTTGGAATGCCTAGGTCTGCAGCCCGAATAGGCTTACATTTATTTTTTTTAATATGGCCTTTCATGCATCAAGGCACATTCCTCTATACCCAATTTGTTGAGTGTTTTTGTCATGACTGATGATGAATTTTTTTCAATGTCTTTTGGGCATGTATTGCAATGACTGTATCATTTTGTCCTTCATTCTGTTAATATGAGACATCCCATTTATTGATGTGTATACTATTTATTGATTTCAACTATCCTTGCATCCCTGGGATGAACCCACCTGATCACGTTAAATAATTAATGTCCCATGGAATTTTGTTTACTGGTAATTTGTGTTGAAGATTTTTGCAGCTATGTTTATCGAGGATATTGGTTAATGATTTTCTTTTTCCTTTTCTCTTCTTTTTTTCTTTTGATGCATTCTTGTCTGATGGCCTCAGAAAATGAGTATTCCCTCTTTTTTCAGTTTAAGTAGAATTGGCATTTGGTTCTTAAAATTTGGTTGAGTTTAGGAATGATGTCAGCAGATTTATTCTTGTTGAGCACATCCTGCTGGGGGCTGGGGGGTGCACAAACTAGGGAAACAAAATCCCTGTCCTTCCCATTGTGGGGAGGACCCACACACCTGGGATCCAATGGACAAAGGATGCCCACAGTACAAAGAACAAAGGACCAGAACACTGCAGAAACAGAAAGTTCTACTTCTGTGTAGCAGGGCTTGCAAATGGGCATTTGTCTCAGGTAAAAAATTTGTGAGGTCACTGAAGAATTCTGAAACCAAAATAAATAATATTTGAGTACAGCTTTTTTTTAAAAAAATCAAAGTTATTCCAAAAAATCCACGCTGAGCAAATGATCAAAATTTTAAATACAGGATCAGTCTTACTCATTTCTCCTTTTGTCTCAGGCTTCAAGAGGGCTGAGTTTGTTTGATTTCATATTTATTTAACATTTTGATCTTTTGTCCAGCCTAGATTTTTGCATTAATTTTGATTTCTTTAATGCATTCAAATATTATTTCTCTTGATGACTGAGACTTCAGGGAGCCTTTCAGTTTTCCAGCCAGGAAAAGCGGCTTCCTTGCCTCTCAGTGCTGGTGCAGCTGGTGGGGCATTTGACCTTGCACTTCCTCCTGTCAAGCTCCGGTAGCCAAAGGTATAAAGTCCACACGCTTTTCAGTCTAGAATGATCACTCCATCACCAGTGTGGAGGACTGGCCAAGGAAAGTCAGTCAGGAGGAGACAAAAGACAAGTCATACCTACCGCAGTCTTGTGGGGTTAGGGCGCTGAGAGGTCAAGCAATCCAACAGGTTCCACGATGTGAATCAGGAACCTTCCTGTGCACAAATGCAAGCTGATTCTTCAGTTCTTGGCCAATTTCCTCTCCCAAATTGTGAGCAGATGCATGTTAAATTAGGATTAATGGAGCTCTTTTGTGGTGCATTGAATTTGAGCTGTGCACAGTAATAGTTTCATAACACATCATTCAACCTTTCTAAGAGGTTAAAAATTATATACTTAAAGCTTTAGTGTATTTGTCTACAGTCTGAATGATTTCAAATGGGACTGATCAGTCCACTTCATTAAAGAAAAACTGGTTAAAAGAAAAAGTGCATGCGCATAGCAATGAGAATCTGCACCAGTTTAGAATCCAGTAGTATTTTTAATATAAGTATCCAGTTCTTTATAGAATTATCCTGGGCAGCCCTCACACACTATAATCATAGTTTATCTACCATGTATTTCGGTTGGATTCTTTGCACATTACTTATTTCCTAGAAAATCTTTAGAGAGGTCTGGACTGAATAGTTATAAAAATTATTGTAATGTATTTTCTATGCATATTAAATTAGCTCCCCAGACTGATAAAAGGTTGTAAAGCTATTATTCTTTATTCTTCCGTTTACTACAACCCTAAAGTAATAGCATCCTATTAAAGTTTATTGATTGCTCCCACTGTTAACTAGCAAGTTGGTATATATAAATAAAACAGAGAAATCTGCCATTTCTGCCTTGTTTCTTTTCGCAGCGCATGTCCCAGGAGAAAGATTTCACAGGGCTGGGGATTTAGCTTAGTGGTTCCAGCACCTGCCTCGTAAGCGCAAGGACCAGAGTTCAATCTCCAGTACCAAAAAATAAACAAACAAACAATCAAAGGACCCGACCTTGGCTGGCTGTACAGTGAGGATTCATCAGGGGTTTTGACTTGTTTATTTTTGTTTGTTGCTTGCTTTTATGTTTCCAAAACATGGGAGTCTTTGAGAAAATTTTACTATAATGTTTTCCTCCTCCCTATCTCTTTCTCCCTCTCTGTTGTTTGAAAGAAAGACCAAGAAGTGTGGGCTGGGAGGGATGCTGGGTCAGAACATCTCTTGCCACATGATCAGCCATTCCTTATTCATTTTCCAGCACCTGTCTGCGCCCTGCTCAGTGGCATGCACTATTACTCTAGGCAGAAGAGCGTTAACAAGGGAGAAAGCTGAGGGTCCACTCATAGGATGCCAATAAAGATTTACTCCATAGGAGGGCTATAAATGCTATAAGGAAAACAGCAGGATAAGGACGTAGAGAGCTGTGAGCTATTCTGGATCAAGAGGTGAGGAAAGGTACTCTGACAAGAGGTGTTCCCAACCCTTTGGGAAGAGAGCCATCCTCACAGTCACCCAGGCGCAGGGACCTCAGAAGAGGTTCTGATTAGCAAAACAGCATCTGAGCCCAAACACAGACAACAGGGGCATGAGTGGTTTGGGGACCATGCATTATCAGAGACCTGGGGCTGGACTGGTAATAATAAACCAGGAGGGGACCCATCTCTGGGCGAGAGGATCACAGTGTGGAGGGAGCATGGAGCAGCTCGGAGGGCATCTGGTCCCTTGCACAACTGTCACAGCTGCTCCCAGAAACCATGGGGTCCTCATGGGCTGAGCCAAGAGGAAGTCAGGGAAGAGCTCCATCTGCGTGCTGGAGATGACATCTGTCCTGAGGACCAAAGGCAGGGGACTTCCCTGTCACCTACACCAAGGATGAGGACAGCAAGAGCCCTTGACTTGCACAGGTGCCTGGGGGCAAGTAGTGGCCAGAGGAGCAGCCAGCGCAGGAAAGGGTGGGTTGAGGTGGTGCAGGAACTTCTGCTTTCATCGGCCAGGGATGGAGCAAGGATGCCACTTTGCTCTGTATTTACTTTAGAAAGGATCTGCCCAGTAGCCAAGTAGAAAAGGGCAAGGGGAGGATTTTAGGGACAGAGATGATGCCATCCTGACTCTATCTCCTCATCGGCTACGTAAGCACAGTTGGAAATTTCCAACCAGCTCCAAAACTTGGGAGCACAGAGATATCACCAATTTAAAAGCTCCTCCCATGTCCCCTCATCTCCCTTCTCAGAAACAGGTTCAGGAGCCTTCTGTACTACTGTTTTTTGCTTTCAGCCCCCGAATAGCTATAAGCCCTAATACTGACTGTAGAAAAGAAAATATCCTTAAAAAAAAAAAAAGAAACAAAATTGATGCTTTCACCTCAGCTTGCCCCAGTTCAACATGCATGATGTCTGTCTTTGCATTTAAAATCTCTCCCCCCGCTTCCTCCCCTAATGAAAATGAGTTTTGTGCCTGTCATGATCATTCTGGGCTACAGCCCTCCCTTCCAAAACAATGGTGCCCGCCTTAAAATATTCGGGCCCAAGAAATGCCGAGGCAGCGCAGACGTGGGAAGCAAGCACTTCATTTTTATCCTCGTGTGAAATTCTAAAAAGGAAAATCGGGTTACATAAACCAGGACACGCAGGAGCAGCCCAGGGCACAACTTCCGGGACAAGGGATGAGATCAGAGTGAGATGGGATTAGTTTGTTTAAAGGGAGCATTCTGGAAGTTTCCGGAAGCCCTGGAGGGAAGCCTTGCAGGGCTGGGTCCCTGCCTCCAAATAACTGCAAGTGCAGCCTTGTAGCGTTTGACCTTGTCCTGGAGAAGGGTCAGATGAAGACTGTCCACTCCTCAAGAGTCCGTGACACGGCCACATGAAGTGGGCAGGTGTCATGGTGGAGGCAGGAAGCTACACAAACGTGAATTCTTTCTCAAATTGAGGGTAGCCAAGGAGCAGCTGCTGCTCAACCCAGGACTACATTTCCCAGGAGGCTTTGCGCCTACGTGAATTCACGTGACCAAGTGTTACCCCAGGACTCGTAAGTGGCTAAGCTGAGTTGCAGGGCATCTCCTCCTCTGTCCTACACACAGCGGTGGGCAGCTGAGAACAGAGTCTCCGGATGGGAGTAGCCCAGGCCCCTGAATCACTAAATAGAGGTGGCACCTGTCAGGCACAAACTCCACTCAAACTAGTCTGATATGTGAGCACAAGAGAATCAACTTTCCCATCCTGGCCAATGAGAGATGGTAGCGTGGGTAGGGCACTTAGCATCACCCCACTAACACAGCAGTCAACTGGAAATGTCAGTGCTGAGGCCTGTGGCACGTCCCCTGGCCGCGGTCTTCAGTTTAGTTACTTACTCATCATATGCAGGCTTTCTTGAACTGAGCTGAACGCTCCATACTATACCCCTGTAACCTTCCAGTACTCTGGAGACCCGGCAGAAAGAGCCATGTCCAGCAACTTGACCTTTGGCTTGTGAATGAGTGGGTGATAATTCCGGTACTTTCTCTTAGCTTGTAAAGCGGATTTAGTGAGATAATGCGCTACATTGTCTAGCAGAGTGCCTGCTGTGTGCAAAGTAATAGCCATTATTCCTCTCACTCTTGTTCAGGCTATTTTGATATAATTCTGCTGAACTTGCAATTCCGAGAGGTGGCTGTGGTGAATGTTGTGATTTCTGCAAATCTGAGAATTCCGAGAAAGGTAATCAAGTTCCCAGAGTTGGTCAGACACAGGACCTCAGTTCCAGATCTGTGTTCAAGTTCTCCCCTCTGTGGGTCGCCCTGCCCCTGAGCGACCAGGGCCCCCACAGTAGGCAGTGTTGGCCGAGCATGAAATACACCCAAATGGAAGGCATCAGAGCTAATTGGCTTTTCCCCCAACGCAGATTTCTTTTTGACAGGCAGCAGGACACAAGGAAGGAACAACTTGTTTCACATCCTGTTGTATAAATAGGGCTGGGACAAATGGCTTGGCTAAAATAAGCACAGCCCCAAAACTTCACCGAAACTGGAACCACATCCAGGAGGACTTTATGTTTTTCTCTTTCTTTCCCTCTCTTTTATTATTTTTTGAGGACTTAAAAATAAGTCTATTCCTATTTTTCCTCCATAGTCACTCTGTCCAATATGTAAAACATATAAAAAATATGAATTGAGAAGGGAAATATAAATACTCACTTGGATTAGGAAAAAAAAATCAAGGAACATGACACATTCTGGTTTGCAGGAATTTTCTTGGAATGGTGACTCTCAGGCACCTGGTTCAGAGGTCACAGGTCAAGGCTAAATTTTGGGAATGCAGCCAAATAAGCTGAGGGTGCTATTGATCAGTAATCAATGATCAGTTGATCATTAGCTCTGCCTTTCTGGGGCATAGAAGGGCCATTAGTGGCTTGAAGGGGCACTGTCATCTGCTTAGGTGCCCTCAGGTATCCTGTGCGAGGGACACGGTGCCAAGAGCTGTTTATTGCCCCTCACCCCATAAGCCTTTATCTACAAAGCTTTTAAGCTTTTCCACATTTTCACAGATTCTACTGGAAAAGCAAACACCAAGGAGTGAGCATGACTTCTTTAGGAGACCCAAGGACAGAGTGCACAGCTGTTTGTCACAGTCATGAGAAGAAGATCCCAAACCAGTTGACACATTGGACTAGATGAATAATTCCAAGCCACACATTCTGTATGGCAGAGGCAGGTGGTCTCTGCATTGAAGAGGCACCTGTGGGAAGGTACAGGTGGACCTGTGGACCCTCAGAGCAGCCAGTTGAAGGCAGGTGTCACCCAAGGTCCCTAACTCCAGCATCCATGATTCTCATGCCTGATGCCGACACTCTCTTCCAGAAAACGGCTCAGGGAACCAGCCCAGACTGAGAAAATGCATGGAAAATTATCACACTCTAGTGCTACTCAAAATCACCATTGAAAGACAGTGAGAGTCATTTACAAAAAGACACACTTTTCCTAAGTACAGTCATCGCTCAGCATTCTGGAGACTATTCAAGTCCACTATATAAAATAGTGTAGTATTTGTGCATGACTCACGCCTGTCATCCAGTACACTTTAAATCATCTCTAGATTACTTATAATACTAATTACGCTGTAACATCTGTGTAAATAGCTGTCATACTGTGCTGGTTAGGGAAGGAGAGACTGAAAAAAAGTCTGTACATATTCAGTACAGATGAAAAACTTAAAATAATAAGTTTGACCCATAGCTGATTGAATCTATGGATGTAGAAGTCTTCTATTACAGTTTCTATCTGCACGTCTCGCAAAGCTTCATGCACTAGTTCCTAGGCAAGCTTTGGAGAGGCAATTGGATCATGGGTGTGTGACACTCATCATTGGATTAGCCCACTAATGAGATTACAGAAAAATATGATACTGGGAGGTGAAGCCTGTTGGGAAGAGGTAGGTCACTGAGGCATCACCTGGAAGGGTCTATATCCCTCCTCCTCTCTTCATCTTGTTCTCTGCTTCCTGCGGCCCTGCCATGGACTGTTTCTCCTCTGCCGTGCCACCCTGCCTCAGAGCCAGCCAATTATGGGTTGAAACCTCCATAAAGTGTGAGCCAAAATAAACCTCTCCTCCTTTAAGTTTATGCATGTTGGCTATTATGTCCCAGAAAGGAGAGAGTAACTAAGACACTATCTGTAGCTGTGGAGACCTACTGTAAGATTTCAGAAACGGTCCAATCTAGACTTGGTTTGCCATGCATTAAAACACATTCTAAAACCATGCACAATGTAATGGTGTGGCAAGACCAGAAAGAATTGATTTACAACTCAGTGGGAGGAAGTAGGGAGCTCAGATAGTAGATTAGGGCTTCATGGGTTCTGCTCTAGTCTGTTATTTTTGAAGACCAAGCCAGTGCCTGATAATGATAACAATTAATGAATATTTATTGAGTAAATTGAAAGTGACAAGTTACAAAGGGAAGGTTTATTTAGTAAAAGGGTTGAGAATTATTACTCAAAGATTTAGGAGAAATATTTTAGAATCAAACTTTTCCACAATGTAGAGTAGATTCTGATAGATAGATTTCAATATGAAAAAGGTAAATATTAGATCAGAACTCAACTATTTATCAGAACTGTGGAATATTGCAAACATCTTGATCTTTGAAAAGGCCACAGAGAAAATGGGCATTATTTTCCTGTATATAATAATTAAATAGCTATAAATAAATAACTTGGCATAACTGGGTATCAATGAGAAACTCCAACAAATAGCTAGTTAAAAATGAAAGAAAGACTTCAAAGAAGAGTGTATACAAGTGGTGACTAGGAAAGTTATCTCTCCATTGTAACAGAGAAACTCACAAGAGAGCTACAAGTTCACCAGGAGAGATGGTTCATAGTCTGACACTCTCCAAGTGACTTGTGACCCAAGCCCAGAAAAGTCACTGAGGAGCACACAAACCATTAGAGGAGTCAGTGATAAGAATACAGCTACTAAAACATCAAACTCCACAGAAAGATTGCTTTCTGGTTGCAATTCTGTGAGCTATTGGGAGAAGCATGTGAAAATGAAAAGATGTTAAACATGACTCTTTTTTTGTTTTGTTTTTTCCACAATTTTCATGATGGCAGCATTTAAAAAATAGGAACTTGTCCTACACCATCACGGACGCATGGGACAGAGGAAAGGAGCAGGACATTCTGAGTCATCCAAGATCACCAGGGCCAGGTACTGCCCAGGCACTGTGCACACAGCATCTCTGCCAGCCTCCCTCATGGGGGGCTGGTGACAGGAGTGCTCGTGTGTGTGTGTGTGTGTGTGTGTGTGTGTGTGTGTGTGTGTGGTGCCTGGCTGATGGACTGCATTCATTACATCCATGTATCTGCATGTATGTGAACCCCAAGCTTGACACCCACTCCCTCTTCTTAGCTGGAGATTGGGCCAGTTCACCTAATCTTTCTGTGCCTGGTTTCCCCACAGATTCAAGGAGAACAATACTGTGTCTCTCAGACAGTTGGCAGAAACGCAGCCTATCTAGATCATCTGGCAAATATTAGCTACCTGCCTCATAATATTTACATACAAAAGGCCTAATGAATCTTTGGCTTATGAATAGCTACTGTAAAAGCTGATACTATGATAATCAGCACCCACTGCAGTCCAGGACAGATGTTCTAAACACTCTTGGGTTTGAATCTAGGCTCAGCCATCCAATGGCTGTGTGACCCTGAGAGAGTTACTCACCCTCTCTCTGCTTCGGTTTCACCTTCTGTAAAAGAGGGGTCACAACGGTCACCTAACCCAGAGACAGGCCAGGAGGATTTGAAATAGTGCTCAATGACTCGCAGTTCACCAGCCATAGGTTTGCGTTTCTTTGCCTGTTAAAGGACAGAAGTCATGACCTTAATCAAACTGCATCAGTAAGCACAGGGCGGAAACAGGAGACAAATCAGTGCACCAAGCAAGTCTTCACCACATCACTGCTGTTGGGCTGTCCTGGTCACTCCACTCCATCCTGCTCAGAGGAGAGGCCTTCAGCCCTCTTTGTGGTGCTTGTCCTTCACCAACCTGAGCCTCTGACTCAGAGAGTCAGTTTCCCTTCTCCCAGCCGGACACAGCCCTGCTCGCTGGGCACAGTGTCCGACCAGAGACAATCAGTGTGTGCATCGCCACCTCAGCACTTGATGGTGAGGGGCATGCTGGGAAAGCCTGGCCGAGGATGATGGCAGTGTTCCCCAGCTTTGGCTCAGCTGGGGACGATCAGCTCTTCCCAGGGCTGGGGACGCCAGCACAGCCACGGAGCTCAGAGGCAAGATGACCCCAGCCACCTGCCCCTCTCTGTGGATGCAGAGCTGATTTAGTGCCAGCCCTCACAGCCCAGTACTGTGCTCAGTGTTCTAAAAAGGGTGAGAATCAGACAGGGAAGCAATTCTCCCAAGGCCACACAGCAAGGTCCCCATAAGATGGTGGCCCTCAGGCTGTGGTGGCTTCAGGGGGCCACACAGAGTCTCAGATGCATGAGAAGGAGGGAGGGGCCCCCCTCAATCAGTGGTCTTGGGAGTTAGGAACCACTGTGCTCTTTTGTGGTTAACACTCTCTCAAGCCACAGAGGACCTGGGCTGGGACTTACAATCCACACCCCAGAAAGGTAGGTGCTTCTTACTGTCTTTCTGCAACATCTACAGCAAGCACAAAGCAACTTCAGTGAGCAAATGAGCCCTTAAGTAGTGCAAGACATGAAATTTGAGACAGTTAGGAAGGTGAACAGGTCCTCCCCATATGTCTGCTCTAGTATGCTGCTGCCATCCACAGAAGGCCTCTGAGGCTGGACAGAGGGTCCTCACTGGGGAGCAATGGCTGCTCAAGAAGAGTCCACACAGCCAATCAACAAACAGTCACCAAGCCCAGGTTACATTAGGACTCTCCTGGGCCCTACATGCCTTGGCTTCCCTGGGTCTCTTCCTCTAGCAATAAATACTTTAAAATACTTTTCTGACTGTATTTGTATAATACTTTAATATTAATGACATTAGTCCGTTTTTACCATAATATGCCTTTGATCTTAAAAGAAAAAGATTAAAACATTGTTGTGGGCTCCTGAACATATTGTAGGCTCTGGGGCTGAGGGAGAGAAAAGGTTCGTCCAGCCAGAAGGGTGCAGCCACACAGGAAAGTGAGGAGCACAGGGCACAGTACGCTCTCATGTGCACATACACGGGTGCACACACAAGCACCCACCAAGCAGCTAGAGAACGATTTGCATTCTTTTCATCTCCTCTTTTTCTTTTAGAAGATCTAAAGAAAAAAAGGGAGGAGAAGTAATAAGAGGGAAGGAAAGCAAGAGAGAAACGGAGAGAGGAAGAGGAGAGGAAGGCACACCTCGTGCCGGGCCAGCTATCATTCATGGTGACACCAACGTCTCCACAAAGACAGAGCAGGAGAACACCATGGGGGGCCGTGGAGGGTGTGCGGCGGGGCCCCGGTAATTACCATGGCCTAGATATTTCTCTGCAGAGGGGAAAAAAAAGTCCAGCACCCGATCTGGGTGTTTTTTTTTTTTTTAATAGGTGAAGTTGAACCTAAAGCACTGTAATTTTAATCAAATCTTTCCCATCTGCGTGTAGCGTCTGTGAGAAGTTGAAGATTTAAGTGTATGTTGTAGGGTTTGTAGAATTGTCCCAGCGGGGAGGGAAGAGGGCAGAGCGGTGGTAATTATGCTACACTTAAAGGTATTTCGGTTGCCAGGGAAGACTTTTTTTTTTAATTTCCTCTTTCCCTCATTGAGGGTTTGGATGATGTCACCACCAGGCAAGGAGAAGAGAGAGCAAATGTCTCAGCCCACAGGGTGAGCAGTGGGGGAGAGATGAAACTGCACTTTTCCGTCTGCTAAAGGTCGGTGCAGTTTGGAAAGCGGGAACAGGACTCTGGGAAGGAAGAAGCAGCCTGACTCCTCCAAGGCACATGAGGGTCCAGCCAAGGGCACCTGCTGACAGCACGCAGAGCCTCTCCCACTCTGCCCAGCCTGCAGGGCTCCATGCACAACCACAGTGCCCTGAAACACTGGCACGGAGCATGCACACCTAGGCCCACATTCCCACACTCTGGCTGGCACATGTAAAACAATGGCCTGGCAGCATGGTGCAGGATTTGCATGCAGCTCTCTTGGAGGTAGGAGGGCAGGTGTGTGCACCCCAACTGCAGAGCCTGTGAATCCAATGCAGTCAGGGAGAAACTCAGAAATGGCCCACGGAAGGGCTACAAGGTCTAAGACAGGATTGGAGCAAGTGAGAAGCAGGGACTGCTCATCAACCTGTGCATCCTTGGCTTTTATTTTTATAAGCTTTTAATATGAGAACTGATTTAGGGTGAGGAAAGAGTTGCAAAGATGATTCAGAGAGTCTACCCTGTACCCATCCCGTCCTTCTCCTCTTACTATTAGGATGGGGCAATTGTCATGGTGAATGAACCAATACTGATTCTTTGGTTTTTTAGTGATATATGGAAAATCTCTTAACCACTTACCCCGCTTAATAATTCCAAGCAGGCCCTTGGCAATTGCTTCAGAAACTTCTCCCCCAAAATGAACAGTGTAGGATGGCATTGCTGGTGAATGTGCACCAAGGAAACATTTAGTCGAGAAGCACTGTCCTGTCAGCTCTCATCTCCAACAGTTCTAACCAAAGTAGAATTCCTAGATGAACAGACAACTCTGGATTCGAGGCCTGGAATCTCCTTGCATGCTGCCTCCTCTTTGCAGTAATCACAGGCCTTTCCCAATCAAAACCGCCACAGGGAGATGGGCTCTGCTCCGAGCTGGGAATCCCAAGGGGAAAAAGGAGTAGTTTCTTTTCTGAGGAGGCACCATCACCTAATTCCACAGACAAACTCAGAGAAGGGCAATTTCATCTTAAATAAAATAGAACCAGAACAAAAGGCCTCAAGAACATTCTCAGCACTAGGATTTCTCCAAATTTCCTACCCTTCCTGTTCAGCCCCAGCCTCATTTCTACAGCCCTTGGTCCTTCCCATCCTTGGACGCCTAGTATAGGGCTTCCTCCAGCAGGAAGTCTTCCTGGGGACCAATGGTCTTCCTGTCCCATCTTGGGACACTGAAGCCCATTCAGAGTGCAACACTTGCCGCTCTTGTCAGGTTTCCTGGACCTGTCTTGGCCCCGATTTCATCTCCTACAGCTGCTGTAAGAAGTACTGTTAACAAGCTGATTACCCCCAAGCAAGAGAAATGCACTGCGGTACAATTCTCAAGCTCAGAAGTTGGCAATCCAGGTGCGGGAAACTTAGTCCTGGGGGTCTGTGAGAAGGCATCTCTCCCAGATTTTTTAGCTCCTGACTCAAGCTGGCTCTCTGGCCATTCTGAATGTTGTGTGGCTTCCACTGTGTATCTGTCTCCGGCTGTGGCTTATCTTTTCATAAAGACACCAGTGCTTTTGAGTCAGATGACCTCATCTTCACTTGATCATCTATGGGGACCCTCTTTCAAAGTGAGGCCACCTGCACAGGTCCTGGGAGTTAGAACAGCAACATCTTTCGGGGACTCCTGGACCCAAGGTGAGAAGTGTGTGGGCTGCATCTTTGTATTCACTGTGCAGTCTCCGAGGTCTAGAAATCTTCATGGAGTAGAAGCTCAGCAGAAGTTTGCTCAATGAGCTGACTATTCAGAGGCCAGCACCCACACATGATTGCAGACCCTTTAAAAAGATGCCACTCTGGGTGGCCAGATGAACCAAGAGACACAGGCATTGGGAGACAACTTAGGACGGACCACTCTTCAGAAGAGAGAAGAAATTCTCAGATGTGGGTTCACAGAAGGCCAGTTTTCAAACCACAAAACACCTTCCCATGTATGACATCAGCTGACCCATTGACCTGTGGCTGCTAAAAATCCAACCCCAGAGAAACTTCAGGGACAAAACCCAGCAGCATCCAAAGAGCTGCAGCACATGGCCTGGGGCCTGTTGGGACAGAAAGTGGGGAAAAGGAGATGGCAGCCCCACTTCCCAACAGGAACTGGGGATATCTGGGCACAGAGAGCCTGCCCAGTGACCCAGGGCCCTCAGCTACTCCCTGGACAAACATTCCACCTCACAGTAGGTGCACTTGGCCACTCTCCTTGGTGGCAAGGAATAATCAAAGTCTCTGTCTGGGTCTTCAAGGAGGAACAAACTGGGCTGGATGGCAAGGAGGAGGCTAATCCTGCAGAGGGGACGAGGACAAGCAGAGATGCAGGAGGTAGAAGGAAAAGGGATGCCCCAGGCCCTGGACCACAGCCATGACTAGGACTGTGCCCCTGACTGCCCGCTCCACTCCGGGCCCTTTCCTGCCCTGTGTTCCATGTTCCTCACAGCAGACAGGCCTGGAGCAAGGTCATGAGATTTGCTTTGGCAGACAGAGACTAGCAGGGGCTTCATGGGGCTCTGGTGATAAACCACTGGAGCTCAGGTGGCCACCGATTCCAATATGAAGAGATTTTCTTAAGTAAAAGTAAAATAAGTCAATAATTAAATTTAAGAAGAATCCTTCCTGTAGAATAGCAAACACAGGGAGAGGGCACCATTCACAACTTCTTCAGCAAATTGATAGGAACTTTTTCACTGAGACAGTACATGCAGCTGGCCTCATTGTCTGTCTCTTCACAAAATCCAATATTTCCCCTTCTGTTATGCTTGGCACAATGACAAGAAAGGAAGAAATAAAAGTTCCCGTATTTAATGAAGCTGTTGAGGATCCTTTTTTTTTTTTTATCAGAATTGACATGACCATTACCATTTTGACTCCAGCTCTGACATAAGAGTCCCATAGCAACACGATCTTTCCATGGCAACCTCCCTACTCCTCACACAAAGGCAATCCTGACAGTTTAACATTCAATAAAAAGTACTCTTAATTAAAAGATGACAAAGAACTGGCAGCACAAAAAATATACTGGACATAGATTTTCAACTTTCGTTAACATGGGTCTGTGAGGGAAACAACCAACTTTAGCTTGTCCTTTGGAAGGATGGTCATGAGGTCTGAGGCATGGAAAGACTCTTGGAGTTCATCAGAGGATGTGCAGTTCCATCCAACAAACCTTTGCTGAAGCCGAGGTCCTCTCCCGGGTCCTGGAGCCTGACGTTCCAAAGAGGCCTTGACAAGGAGCTGGGCGAACACTGCAACAGCAGCAAGCTCAGGGCAGCGTGGAGACGGTCACCGCCATCCAGAGTGCACTCACTGTGTGCTGGACATCGTGCAGAGTGCGGTTCCTACACTGAAGTCCCGCGATGTTCCCAGCCCCTCTTATGGTCTTCATCCGACCCACAGGGAAACCGAAACTCAGATGACCCGTGACCCACCAAGGTCATGCAGGGGAACGGGCTTCACCAGGACCCGGGCCCTGCGCCCTCCTTGCTCCGGCTGCTGTTCTGCCTCGCGCATCTGAACGAAGCGGGGGGCAGCCAGGGGAAGAGAGGATGGACCACCTCCAGGGCACCTGAAAGGGCGTCCTGCAGTCATGAGTGTGAGGATGTGTATGCGTCCACGGTTCTGTCACTTCCTGCTCTGTGACTTTGGACACGTGCCCCCATTAACCACGCAGCATAATAGCGTCTCTTTAATACAAGAATTATATAAATTAACCCTTCTTAAGGGCTTATGATACTGCCTGAGCCCTGCTAATCACGGTGAATAATAACAGTATCAGTATTACTATTACCTTGGCTCTTTTCTCAGAGTGGTAAAAGAGAAATATTAAGAAACAGGTCCAGCTTTCTCTTCTGACTCTCGTTCTTTCAAAACAGCTTAGGGCCCAGTCACTTTGAAATAGGCTTCTTGGCTTTAGATAGAATGCACTCTGCTTGTGATAAGTGCTGGGTATTCTTTTCTTTATAAATGGTGGCTGCAGGGTTGGCTACCGCAATATAAAGGAACCAAGGACCATAGATAGTACCCTGAAGACAGATTACCATGGGAATTCCATCCACCAAAGCGATTCCAAAAAATCTATTGTCACTATCACTCAATAAATAGTAGAGCCTACAAAGCACATGGGATACCTTATATCCTCTTCCCTTTCTGGCACCCACTGGAAACATCCTATTATGTGTCTTTTACTGAGATTGGAAACCCCACAATTCACAGGTTTGGTGAAGACATGAACTCCATTTCAGACATGAAAAACTGGAGATGCCTACAGGACCTCTGAGGAGAGAGACTGTCCAGCAAAAGAAAAGCAAAAAAGTGCTGTGTGTGTGAGTACCACTTAAACTGTTCTACTCCAGCATGGGCTGCAAAGGATGGGGAGGAGCGTCTAGAGGTGGCGCCCAGGGGACAGTGACAGCATCCGGAGAAAAACCTGAGAGAGTCCTGGAGAAGGGAAGCCAGGGCCCAGGAGACCTCACAAGCCTTTGATCACAGCAGTCCTGAAGGCAGCTGACCCCGGGCTGCTTATCTGCTGAGCTCCGGAAGTCTACGTGCTTAGGTGCTCGGTGTTCTGAGCTGACCACTAAGAACCTAACCAAGGCACTACCTGAGTGAGCACCAAGAAACAGGAAAGCAAAGGTCATCTTCCCTCCACACTGCTGAGCTGGACACTCGGATCCTAGAAAAGAGGAGACCTTCAGCCGTTCCCACCACTGGGGGCATCCCGGCTTTCCCACCTTGGGACTGGCCTCTCCAATCTCCCAGCAGCCTCCCTGCCTTCCACCCTTTCCTCCTTTTCCCCAGCACCACGATGGCCCAAATTAGACCATGAGGAAGAACAACCATCCCACCCCTGACCACCTTGCCAACTGGAAAAGTTCTCTGGTTTCCTGGGCAGAGGTTGTCCCCTCTTGGCCTCTTCGGAGCCTCTGCTTCTCACCTCTGCAAGTGATACAAAGCCAAGAAAACCTGAGCAACTCTTTGGCACCCAGAAGCAGCTGTGGATCTTTGCCAGGCACGTCCTGACATGTCCTCGGTCACTGGTCACTGTGATGGTGTTTTGTGCCAACTTCTCTGCACCACAGGGGACTGGGTATTTGGTGGAACATGATTTATGAGTGAGTGTCTGTGGGGGCATTTTTGAACATCTAAGTGGTAGACTAGTAAAAGCAGATGGTGGCTCCAATGGGTTGGGGCTCCTCTAAGCCGATGAAGGAAACAAACAGGTGAGTTAGAGTGAATCTCTCTGCCTGCTCTACTGCTGCGACCTTGGAAGGGCAAACTGCTTACTGCAGTTTGAACTTCTTCACCTCTGTACTCATGTAAGCCAATTCCTTAATAGTAAATGTCTGTCTGCCTGTCTGTCTGTCTGTCTGCCTGTCTGTCTGTCATCAGTACGCATTATCAAAAGGCGTTTATTAGAGGGAACGTAAGCATTTTGACACTTAATATAGGAAATACTTATATGACCTTGTGAATGTACAAAATGCCATAGAATTTCACACTTTCAAATGATAAATTGCTTGCTCTGTGAATGCCCCTTTAATTTTAAAAAAAGTTCAGAAAATTTAAAAAAAATGGTAGTGTGGCTTTAAACTTGTTAACTCCTCAAGAATTGCACACGAGCAGCCAGACAGATGTGTTTCCTGGATGCAGGCATGGGGATGGCTGGAGGAAGTGGGTGTGGTCTAGGGCTCACCATGGCAAGATGCACAGGGTAAACGAAAGTAGCAGGTAGGTGTCTGAGGGGCATGCACCTGTGCTGGGTATTCCGGTGCCACTCCGTCCACCTGGAGGTTGATTGTGTTGTTTCTGCCTAGGGCTGGTAAAGAAGGAAGGAAGAGAGGGAGGGAGGAAGGGAGGAAGGAGGGAGGGAGGGAGTCCTGTAGCAGCAAGCATGGAAGCCCAGCAGTGATCCCACTGCCACCTGTTAGAGCCATGGTGCAGGGGCACCACGGTGTTTCTGAATTGAGCTTCGGGGCAGGACGGACTGTGTGGTCTTTCTTACTAATCGCTGCCACCTCTGACAGAGGACACTGAGGGTCAGAGAAGTCCTCTTGTCCTGCCAAACCAGGAACAGATCAGAGGGGCACAGTCCACCTGGTTTGGTTTCCATTGCTGCACCCCTGGGCACACAGAAAAGGTGGGCAGTGCCCAAACTGCTGCTCAGAAGACAGCTGCACCCTGGAGCCTGAACAGGGCTAGGGGAGGGACACAGCAGTGTCAGGAGGCAGCTGGCACTGTTGGCTGGGCCTGCCCACATTATGGGGATGGAAATGCACTAACTGAGGCCCCGTGGAGTTGGGCGTCCAGCATAAGTCGGGTCACAGCCTGGTTCATGATGCCCAGGAGCCTGGGATCGGAGAGGTGACTACCTTTCCCTAAGCCACACAGTAAGCCAGGCGGGGAAGAGATGGTGATAGCAGTCCCAGCCTGACCCTTGCTGCCAGTGTGGCAGAAATCTATGCATTGGACTGGGAGTCGCCACAGGCCCAGACCCCAGACTCTACTCCCATATCCTCAACATCTCTTGGCTTTTTGCTTCCCTCCCAGCAGCAGAGTCCTGGGCAGAGGAGCATCATCTGGAGCAGCAGCCTGGTGGCGAGGCTGGGCCGTGGCCTCCCAGGGCAGGAGCGGGCTGCACCCAGCCCCGCCCCTCAGGAGCAGCTGTCCCCTCTCATGGCGGTATCACTGCATAATTGACGATGTTGGAGAGCATTGCCTTTATTGCCTCTAACAGCCCCATAGCCACTGATTGCCCTTGCCGATGGCTAATTTAATCTCTGTCAATACAGCACTGAGTGGCCTTAAAAGAACCATTATCCAGGAGGGTGGTGCTCGAGGGGATGTCAGTGAGATGCTGGCTCTCAGATTCAGGTCACAGCATGTTCAGGGCTGCAGGACCTTGGCGGTGACATGTCCAACTCACCACCTGTACATAGGACAGCCGAGGCCAGGAGAGGCCCACAGCGAGGGATGCACTGTCCTTGGTGCCATCCTGCAGTAGCCTTCCGGGCCTTTCCCACTCTGAGTCCGGATGGGCCTGTAGGGAAGGCAGATGCAGCCCTGCTTCCAATCGCTCCTTAAGGCCTGTCTGCTCAGAGATCTGGGTGGTTCCGTGGGTGGCCCTGACCATTGGTGGCCCCTAATTGTCCTCCTTCACCCACTGCTTCTCCTGCCCCCATGGCCATTCCTGCTGCTGCCTCCTCCCTGAGCTCCCAGCAGACTCGCTCTGCACCTGTGCACTTGCTCCTCTACCAGGAGAGTCCTTTCCAATTTTCAACTGGAGCAGCTTTCTTGGTCCTTCAAGGACACCGTGGCCCTTGCCTGGGAGCAGCCCATTTATTTTATCCATTTGAGCAATTGAGCCAACCATTATCCATTGCTTGGAATCCTGACATCCCTGGACACTGGGAATTGGAACTGAAAGTGATCCGCAGAACAAAGCCAGACGTGGCCCTGGCCTCATGTGCCTTACATGAGGAGGACAAATGCTCAACATAAATAAATAAATAACACAGTGGCATTATGTAGCACCCTCATCTGGAGAAGACACTGCCATCTGCCATGAGAGCCACCACTGAGGGCCTGACTGGGATGGTGGCGTCCAAGAACTCCTACTTGTCTTCTTCTGTGACCCTCTGTGCTGTGCCCACCTTGAATATAATAGGTGAGCCTCCTGGACACCCTAGTAACTAGCCCAGGGCCCAGGGCTTACAAAGTGAGTGGGATCTTTCCCTTTGTCTCCACAGAAACACTGCCCATGAAAATACTCTACACCTAGAGCAATGGAAACTCGTAAGGTTTATAGCTAAAAAAAATATTTTTCAAATAGCAACACTTTTCCTCAGAAACCATCAAAACTGGTCACCAGTCCGTCATCTGTATGCCCTCCCATCCTTCCATTCGTTCATTCTCCTACCCATTCACTTATTCCTCTATCCACTAATCCATTCACTTAGCCACCTAACCGTCCATCCATCCAGCCACCCCTTTCATCCATCTTTCCCATCCTTCCATGTCATCCATCACTCACTTATCAATTCATTCCTCCATCCAGTAACTTCCCCACCCATTCATCTATTCCATGTGAATTCACTGATGCCCCACTACACACCAGGCGTATGATAAATGTAGGCAAGCCAGGGAGGGATCACGAATGTCTTCTCACAGGCTCTTTCTGGCCCTTCAGATGTCCTCCAGATCATCCCTCCGGCAATCTCCCCTCACACCTGAGGCCAGGACACCTTGTCCTTCCCTTCCTGTTCCTCTTACTGCCACTCCAAGCACTTCATTTCCCATTCTTTCCCACCCTCCAACAACTGTCTTATATACAGTACAGTATTATATTTCATTAAATATGTTTGTTTCTCTTGGAAAATTCTAAGCGCTAGTATCCAACTGTCATTATTTCTTCCTAGTAAGGGCTCCACCAGTATTTTTAATGCCTGAATGAACAAATAAATGACAAATATGAATAATTACAGGACTCAAGGGGGCGAGCTTAATTGGTAGACACAGAACATCTGCATAGGCAACAACAGGGTGAAAAGGAGATGTGAGGGGTGTCACTAGACTCTGAGGCGTGACGTCTAAGGGAGCCTTTCTGGAACTGGGAGGCGGAGAAATTCATGGCCAGTGACCTGTGTGGACAAGAAGGTTCAGAAAATGAGGTTGCAAAAGTTTGATGGGACTCCTCTGACAGAGCAGGGAAAGTGGGATGATAACCAGTTTATACTTATAATATATGATTTTCTTGATCAAATTTACAGGATGGGAAGCCAATGGGAGAAAGAGTCATTTTGAGAGGAAAAAAGAATTGTGAGTAGGGTTTATGAATCCATTGCTATCTTTCCCCTGCCCTGCTCTCCAGAGTGGAGAAAAGTCCTGATTCACACCACACAAATGGTAGCAGGTTGGAGAGGGTCCATAATTAAAAGGGTTATGCAGTCTGAAAGAAGAGGAACGAGATGTTTTTTGCTTCAAAACTGACCTGCTTGTGGTTGAGATTCAAACTTTCGACTGCTGCTGGAGCACTGTATGTAAGATTTTGTCGTGGTAGAGTGGTGTCCCACAGCTGACCTTGTAGACCAGCTGAGCACCGAGTCTTCCTGTCTACACCTTACTGTATTTGATGAAGGTGTGGAGGGAGGAGGTAGCGATTGGATTCTGAGCATTTGGTGGCTAACAGGACACTGGGCATGAAGGAGCTTCCAGGGCCACCAACAAGTGTTATGGAGATGGAGGATGTACACCTGCCCTCCACAACTTTTTCTTGCCAGAAAAATAGCTTCAAGACCCATTTGTTTTTGCAGTGAGCCAATGTAACATGAAGAACCCATCTGGGAAAGAGGGTGGGTTCCAGGTGCCTCGGTTTGGGTTGCCTGTGACATTTGAGTGTTCGTTGACATCTGTCTTGTAAAGGAAAGGTGAGTCCGCAGCTCATGTGACAAGTGACTGATGGGAACAGATGTTACAGATGTCAGCTCAAAGTTTTTGGGGTTGCAGGAAGCCAACCTGGGAAGTTCACTGAGCCACAGGGCACCAGGGCACAGCAGCAAGGGAGTCCCGGATGGACCTGCTCCCTGCTCACCTGACAACAGCCTTCCCTGCTCACAGGGCCCAGACTGTGGCCAAATCGCTAGCCCAGTATTTAGTTTCTAGAGTGGCCATAACACAAACATGGTGGTTTGAAAGGACAGGGATTCAGTTTCATAGTTCCAAAAGCTGTGAATCCAACATGAAAGTATCAGACCGCTGTGCTCCTCCCAAAGGCTTAGAGGGAGGCTCCCTCTTCGTCTCCTCCAGCTCAGGGGGTCTGGTGCTGGCCACACCACAGCACTGCACCACTCCTATCTGCCATTGTCTTTGTCACTCCACAGTATCTTTCTGGGTCTCAGATCTCTCTCTCTCTTTTCTCCCACAAGGGCATCAGTCCCTGGATTAGGGTGCACCCAGAGCCCAGGATGACCTCAGCCTTACATCCTCAACTTAGTTACATCTGTAAGGACTCCCAATCAGGTCACCTGCATACCTACCTTCAGCTCTAGGGGCTGAGTACTTGGATGCACTGGATTCTCCTATCAGGATAATCCTTTGCAATTAGTTACTCTCTAGATGCTCTTAGCACAAAGATGAGCAGAGTGAACTATAGCACAGTTCTGTCCAGCTACTGGGAACAGTCTGGTTTCTGCACATGTACTTCCTTCCTGACATGGAGGCTGCTGTGAGGACCTGAAGTCACAAGTGGTAGCCAGCTTATAATCATGAGGTGACAAATGTCAGGATAGAAGCTAATCAATAAGGAGCCTAAGATGGCACCAGTGAGAAGCAAAGCAATGCCAGCCTCCACTCACCTTCAGATGTCCTCTCCACTTTTCTCATCAACACTAGTTGAGTGTCGTATTATCGAGTGCTTTCATAGCTGATACAAAACCCACATTTAGGGAGCAGAGGAAGAGAAGCCAGCAAAATAAGCAAAATGTCTGATGCAGGAAAAAAGAGAAAGTGACATCTCAGAAGCCAGGAAAGACAGAATATGAGAAGGAAGCTGTCAAACGCCAAGGGGAGGTAAGGTAGTATGCAGAGTAACAAAGGTTGTGGCTGCCCATTGGTTAATAAGATAGGAGTCCGGGGCTATGTGGTGAGTCCCAAGCATGGTGCATTGACATTGCCAGCTAGAGCAATGCAGAGAGGCAGGGTGTGATCTCAGCAAGGAGAAGAGGATAAAGGAAAATGCAGGAGGAGGAAGTAGGTGACCAAGGGGAGGCGAGCTGGCGGAAGTGACAGATAAGAGACACGAAAGTGTTGCCGGGGAACAGGTGACAGAGATGTGAGGAGAGGCGGCACCTAGAGGAACAAGGCATGCTCAGAGGGCTCTGGGGTGGCTTGTGCTTGAGTGGATGAGGCAGCCCTTCATCCTCCACGTTTCCCAACAAGCAGGTGGCGAAGGCAATCTTCTGCCCTCCTTGTACCATCTTCTTGTCAGCAACTGGCAATGTTTATCTCTTCTGCATAGAAAAAGAGAAATTACCTGGCGGCTGATCCCTGTTATGACATATATCTTCCTGAAGGAAGAGGGGAGGAGAACTCACTGTGACAGAGAGACCAGAGAAATATCCTGTCTCCCCTCATAAGTGAAGATGGATGTCATAACAGAGGACCAGCCACAGCCTTACGTCCGTGCATGCAAACCCACCATTCAGCAAGGCAGAAACTTCTCTGGCTAACTGTTATGGAGAATTAGAGTGCTTGCAAAGATGATTCTACATCAGTTCAGTAATGTATGGGTGGATGTTTGCAAAGAAGGAAATATCCCCAGGAAAACTCTCCTGGTCGAGATTACACACCAGTGGCATCTCTGATTTAGGCAAGCTGCTGATGCCTTTATTTATGTCTGTGTACAGGTGTGCATATATGTTTAATATTTCAGAGTGCAGAGGGGGTCATGCCATTCTGAGGTAGCAATCCGGGTTTTCACTGCAGAGTGAGGTAACCAAAGAAGCCACGGTGACCCACTGTTTCATGACGATACTTTCTACCTATTTCCCTTCACCTCCAAGAGGCCTCAAGTCTAACAAATCACCCCACAGGTAGTGGGTGGATACGAGGATGGCAGGGAGAAATCTACAGCTGGTTCGGCTACTAAAAAAGTCATTTTCTATGTCATGCATCAGCCCTTCTTCACCCTTCATGGGGAAATACCTTGCAAAGGATGAGACAAGCGACCTGACAGAGGAAGCACTAAAATGTGGCTGAGGAGGAAAACAGTAGGACAGCACCAGTTCACACAGATTGGCTTCTCAGTTTATTTTTGATGGCTTCAGACATCTCTTTGAGGTGCTCAAGAGACCATCTGGATGCCCACCCGGGCCACCTTTTGTGGCCCACAGTGAGATCTCTCACGGCTCCTTGAACTGAATTTTATCTGGTGCGGTAAATTCCATGCAAACCCTGAAGGTGGGGCTCCCACCGGGTCTTCAGGCAGTTTGAGGCTCACCTGCCAAGCATGGATGTGGGAATACTGCAAAAGTGTCTTAGGAGTCTCCTGCCTAAACTTTCAGGGGAAAACAGGTGGGAAGCAGCCTGGCCTTTAGCTTCAAGGGGGCCTGGACAGGAAGTAGAAGCGGCTATGAAAGTGCTGCAGGCAGGGATAGATCTTGGAGAAATAAATCTCCAAACATCAGAGGAGCAGCTTCCCAAAAGCTTAGGGAAGAGGGGTCTCTGGGGAGAGCTTGGTGTGGAGAGTGTGACAGGGAAGGCCGTAGCAAAGAGGGTCCCCCTGGGGAATGGCTGGATTAATTCCTGTGATGGGGGACAGGTCACCAAGCTCACACTCTGGGTGTGTCCGTTATGCAGTTGTGCACTTCATTCTAGGCAATGTGTCCAATAGTAAGACAGTCCACCACTGAGGCTACCAGAATCATAATGGATCTGGCATCTACCCTCAAAATGATGTCAGGGTGGCTACATTCTCAACTAATTCCTACAATCATCACTTAAAATCTGGCTGTTTCTGGAAATAATTTTAACCTGTTTATTTTGTATAAATGTAGAAGCCAGACATGCCCATATTCCCAGAACTCGGGAGGCTGAAGCAGGAGGACTGCTGCAAGTTTGAGGCCATCCTGGGCTACATAGGGAACTCAAGGCCAGCCTGATTTGTATAGAGCGAAAGCCTATCTCAAAAATCATTCATTCAATCAATCAATCAGTCAATCATCAATATAAGAGGACCAGAAAATCAGCCATTCAAAGGACAGAGAGTCACACTAAAAATCTAGAACAAGTACAGTTATGGCCATGAAGCGCTTAATCTAATGACGTCAGAGTTTCCTAGCAGTTGCGGGAGAGGCAGAACTAGAATCAGTCCAGAAGTCTCATGTGCTGACGAAAGTTTAGTAAAACTTTCAAGAGGAGACAGGTTTTCTTTTCTAGCTCTAAATTCTAGGAGAGCTGATTGTGGGGAGATTTTATGCAGTAAGTGATTCTTGAATGCAATTTTTTTCAGTACTGGGGGCTGAACTCGGGCCTTTGCACTGAGCTACACCGCCAGCATTTAAAACAATTTCTGATCTTTATTTGATATAAGTTCTCTCCATTCTGCTAAACAAGTGCCCAGGCTGGGCTCAATCTTAGGATCCTCCTGCCTCTGGCTCTCAGAGTGCTGGGATCACTGTTGTGCACCACCATGCCTAGCACACGAGTATTTTTTTTCCTTTTGTCCATTGAAATTCTGGATGAAAATGTGTTCCAGAATGTAGTCCTCTGCGAGTGTTTGCTTGCTGCCCTGAGTCATGTGACCGTGGCTTGGGGTGGGCTGTCTGCCCTCCTCTAGCCACCTACTACCCTAACCTGCACCTGCCTGAAGATTCACTCCTGTCTCTGTAGTTGCCAAGGTCCTGAGGGAAACATTTGGTTTCATATTTACATCTGTACCCTAGTGTCCAGCACAGCACCCTGCACCCAGTAGGCCTTTTGTTGCAGACACTAGATTGAGCATCTGACTGAGTGCATTAACAGTGCAGAGGTGGGCAGGTCTCTTAGCCAGGTGCTGCCCCAGTGAAGCCTCACAGGCCAGCCAGGTCAGCATTACCTGGTGACACACACCCGGTGTTTGTTTCACACACAAACCCAGTCCTTGCTTCCTGCTATCCAGGTCCTCAGTATGTCCCTGCTTCTGATGAGTCCAGGAAAAGAAAATAATCCTTTGACCATTCCTTCCCTCCTAAGAAATATCCCACAGGCTCTGGGATGTCACTCTTTTGCCCTGCTGCTCAGGGGAAGGCTGGTGAAAGGCGGCCCGGCCCAGGGAAGGGGAAGTTGTGTACATGTGCTGACCGAGTGAAAGGAGGCTTGGGATTGTGAGGGAGAGAGGAGTCCTCTCTGCAGGGGTTGCCAGGCAAGTGGGCTGCAGCTGGTTCACCACCCTGGGAGCTGACTGCATCTCTCCTCCCCACTCTGCACGCAGTGACTCACCCTGAAGTGTGCACCCAGCCAGGGTAAGAGAATTTACACCTTGGGAATCGCCCAGCTCTGGACATCAGATGTGGGAGACTCTCCCTCCCAACAAAGAGCCGATGGGATGCTCCCCAGACACAGATGCCAGAAGAGGAGAGGAAGGCATTAGGGTTCTGATCCAGAACATCCCTGGGTCTCATGTTTTCAGAGGTTCAGCTTTTGGAAGGTGACTGGATCATGAGGGCCCTTGCTCACCCATGACTCAATCCGCTGACGAGTTCACAGCAGAAGGTGCTGTTAGGAGGTGCGGCCTGACTGGAGGTGGGTTCCTGGGCGTGGAACATGGAAGGTTGAATTTTGTCCATCTTCTCTCTCACTCTCTCTCTCTGCTTCCTAGCTGCTATGATGTGAGCAGATTTCCTCCCCTGGCTCTTCTGCCCTCATGTTTCTGTCTTGGTGCAAGCCAACTATAAACTGAATCTTAAAAACCATGAATCAAAACAAACCTCTCCTCCTGTAAGTTGTGGATGACCAGTATTTTGTCCTAGCAACAAAAAAAGTGACCTAGATGGAAGGACAGGGAAAAAGGAAAAGAGAAATGGGTCACAGAATTCTCCCTAGCTGGCTCACCCTTTAGAGTACCCCAGATTATTTTCTCCACTCAAAACTTACTGGTCTTTGTGGCATCTGCTCAACTCTGCTGCTCTATTGTGAAAGTGGCCATGACAATATGTAAATTAATGGCGTGTCTATGTTCCAATAAAACTTTATTTATTAAAACAGGAGGTGGGCCACGTTGGTGCCACAACCTCTAGCCTACTGACCCCTGATCTAACACTTGAATTCTAACTCCTCATTGCCAGAATCACGAGGATCCATTCCCACACTTGCCAGCTGCTTCCTCCACACCTCCAACTCCTCCAGGAGCACCCTGGGTTCTGCCCAGACTCACACGCTGTAACTGACAACCTCAGGCCCTTCATTCTTGTCCAAGGGGAAGATCAGCTCCACTGACTCCTCACAAAACCTTTGGGAAGATGATTGGATCATGGGAGTACGGTTCTGTCCTCCCTGTTCCCCAGCTCCTCTCAAAACCACCATCCACACAATGCCTTTGTTCCTACTGAACCCAAGGTCTTCATGTGTATGAAAATTGTCTCCTTCCATGGAAGCCCCCAACCAGACACACAGCTGTGTGGTTCTGTGACTGTTCTTGGGCCAAGGGTGCTGTCACTGTGTTGACTGATTTCTACATCTTGAGTCTAGCACATGCAGGCACATTGCAGATGCTTGGTATCGGCTGAAAAAAATTGGGGCAATCTGATTATCATCTAGAAGGTCTTCCTGAAAGTGGTGCCACAGCAAGCTGCCCGATAAACCATCCTTGATGTCATCCATCTGGTCTCCAAGTCACCTGTACTCTTCCCAGACACGTCACCAGTCCACAGTGAGCTCTGAGTGTTTTATCTGCTAAAGAAAGAATGGTAATCCTTGGTCTTTTAGAAATCTATAATCTAGAAAATGTCTTTCCTGACCAGTTCATGACATTACCTCTATTCCTTGACCACAGCAGTATAAGCCAAGACCATATAAAAGTGGCTAATACTGGCCTTTCACATTATGCTCCACTGATAGTCTTAAGCGTCCAATATATTGTCTTAACATGCATTTATTACCGATAAATATGTGCACTATTGTCATGTCTCTAATATATGAACCAGAGCAATCTCTTAAATTAAAGATCAAATTGAGTTCGACCAGTGATTATATAAATGTCACTAACCTTTTTATTTTCTGTAGGGTTTTTGTTGATTGTTTCAGGAATCATAAGAAGTTGAAATGATTTAATGTCAAGTCCACACGGCTTCTCGAAAGGAAGATAGAAGATTATATTCTTCCACTCACATCCCTAAGCTGATTCACAAGTTAAATTTTCAGTCTGATATCAACTCTAAACTCTATCGGTTCTGCCAGCTGTGTTTTTTTAATGCTCATAAATCCAGAGGTTATAAATCCCTTGAATTCTCTTTTCTAAATAAAATTTCCATGTTAAGGTCATTTTTCAGCTAGGACTTTAACCTGCATAGATGAGCAATGCCTAGAATTGAAATCATAACAGTTTTTTAAAAAGTCAAGAATGCTGCAAAAATTCAGACCAAATCATAATGTGTAGTTAATTTCTGTAATACATAAATGTACATAATAAACAAGCAGTGGGACTTGTTAATATAGAGGGAGTGCTGACTCATTTTGGCAAACTTATAGTTGCAAATCCAAGTGGTACAAGGTGCTTTCTGCTCTGGTGATAAAACCTTCTGAATATCCTTGAACTGTGCCAGGAAATGCCCAACTCCAATCTGACTGTGAATCCCATCAGCAGAGACCTAGATTTACCTTCAAAGCAAGGAAAGGTGGTTAAGGGAAGAGTCAGCTCACATCTGAGTCTGTCCACTTGGTCCCTAAGAACCCAGTGTCGCCATCTTCCCTTTCCACATCTCCTATGCCATTGGACAGGAAGTGTCCGCCACATCTCTCCCAAACGGGAAGCCATATTGGGTTAGGAATGAAGAAGTCTGTGTTCTTGTCAGAGATGTAGAGGAAATCATGGAGAGGTACTGTCTTTAGGAATGGGGCGGCCACACACATAACTAAAACCTTTTATCTGGGTCTACGTAGCATTGCCCCAGAATGACATTTTAAGAAGTCGATTGAATTTTCTTTTCCTTGTTCACTTTGTCCTTTCTGCCATCATGTCAGCGACTCCCATCACCTCAGGAGAAGGCTTACAGGGCAGGAAGAAGAGCGAGCACTGGTTCATGCCAGAAGTCAACACTTTGGACTTGCTAGTTCCTGGACTTTCAGGGTTTAAAAGTCTATGGTGAAATAAAAAAGCACTTCCTTCCACACAGGAAAGACCAAAATAAAGAAGGAGCAACAGCTACATCACTGGGGATTTGGCAACAGAGCTCTGGAGTATAGTAGCACAGAGACTCATGACAGCCTTATCCTGTCTTGTCCTCCTAGCCAAGATCGACCAAGCCAAAAGAGTCTCTGCAGGGCAGGGAAAGGGTAAACAGGAGGACCCCAGAAGTCCCCACAAATGCTGTGTACACCTGAAGTGTTTGCAGAGAGACCTGCAGCCTTCATGGGTTCATTGTGAGGAGCTGCCCAAAGTTCACACCGCTGCACTGCCGGGTAGAGGGAGCCCAGCCTAAATGTCCCCTGTGCCATCCAGACCCCAAGACACAGTGCTACCCAGAGACCCCCACCCAGGGTCCTGCGAAGCAGCCCTTCCCAGAAGCTCCACCTACCCAGCTCAACATGCAGCCAGTTGGTCCCATTCACCCTCCCGCAGCCTCAAGATGGCATCCAGCAGCCCCAGCAACCCACTCACCACACTACTCCCAAACACCAAGATATGGAGTTAGTGCTCAAGGATGAATGGACGATGGAATATTATTCAGCCATAATGGTGAATGAAGCCCTGTCATTTGCAGCAATATGGAACAGGAGGAAATTCTACTAAGTCAGGCCCAGAAGGAAATACACCACAGGTTCTCACTCATATGTGAAGTCTAAGAAGGTTGGTTGCTAGAAGAAGCAAGCAAAAGAACAGTCATTAGAGGCTATGCATAGGAGACTGGGAAGAGGAATGGCAGGAGTTTGGGCAATGGGCACCAGAATAGTGTTAGAATACTATTAGGCTCCAATCCTTACAGCATGGCAGGGTGTCAAGGGTGCACACAAGTTAATTATCTATCTTATAAACAACTAGATAAAAGGGGTTTGAAGCTTCTTGGTTGCAAATAAATGATAAATGTTTAAGCACATGGAAATGCTAATTACCCTGATTTCATCATTACATAATCTACACATGTATCAAATTATTACCATTGTCCTCCATAAATACGTAGGGTTAGGGTCAATTTTAGGGGAAAAAATGAGGAAAGGTAAAAAACACTAAGAGAAAAAGCCTAAGGCAAGAATGATTCAGTCTATACAATATATTTCACAAATCAGTTAAAAAGACAAAGAGCTACACTAATATCCTGCTGTTACTACAATAAATGACCACAAACTCAGTGGTTTAAAGCAACACAAATTTATTTTTCTACAGCTCTGGCCATCAGCTGTCCTTCATGGTTTTCCCCGTGCTGAGTTTAAGATGGCAGCAGGGCTGAGGTCTCACTTCAAACTTTAGGGTAGCACGCATCTCCTGGCCTTTCCCAGCTTCCGGAAGCTACCTGCATTTCCTAGCTTGTGGCCTCTTCCTTCCTCTCCAAAGCCTGAAGAGCTGCATCTCCAAATTTCTCTGACTCTGCCCAAAGTCACACCTCCTTCTGAGCCTCTGCCTTCTCCATTACATCTTTTCCTCTCTCAGACCCTCCGACTCCTCTTCTCCAAGTCTGTGACGACACTGGGCTCACCCCAGTATTCCAGGATCATCTCTCCATCTCTAGAACTTTGATTTAATCACACCTACAAAGCTCCTTTGCTGTGTGAGACAACATATCCACAGGTTCTGAGTATCAGAATCTTTTAGAGAAAGAACTGGTCAGAAATTGATCTATGACGAGAGCCGAACAACTTTGTCAGCCTCAAATATTTTCCAGGCTGGATGAAGGAGAGAAGCCACAGGTGACAAAGGAGGGGAGAGAATAAGAGAACTTAAGGACGCAGGCACACAGAGTCAGCACCAGACCTCACCAGGCCCTACTCTGAGTCACAGGTGTTCACTGTACCCAAAAGCTGCATGGAAGCCATGTCTCCAAGCATGGACAGTCCACTGTTCAGCTGGGAGTTTCCACCCAGTGTCAAGAGCCTCACTAACACCCACTGATTGCAGCAAGATCTTCCACCAATAAATAGGAAACACACTGCCTGGTCAATGAGTGAACTCATCTGGACCCCAGGGTCAAGCCAGACTTTCACACAAAAACCTAACCTGGGCAATCTTCAGGTCCAAGAGGAACGGGGACATTCTAGCCACAAAAAAGGGGAAGTAGGGAAGGCAAGAAGGAAAATGAAGAACATAGAAAACAACCATAAACAATCCAAGTGAAAGAATTCCTGCCCTGTGTGTTATGGTTGATAACTAGATATTCTCCCAAGCCTCATGCGCTCACTGATGGGGCTTTTGGGAAGTGAATGGACCGTGGGGGTGTGGTACTCAACAGTGGGTGAATTTAGTTAGATGTGATGTTGGGAGATGAAGCCTGGCGGGCAGGAGGCATGGAGCTGGGCAAGGCCTGGAAGGGTCTCCCTCCTCCCCGCTTGATCCCTGCCCCCTCTCTCCGCTTCCTGCCTGCCCTGCCATGAGCCACCCTATGAACACCTCTCTTCCTCTGTGCCCCTTTGCTACATGGTCCTGCCTTGGAGCCAGCTGACTATGATGGAAACCTCTGCAAACTGTGAGCCAAATAAACTTTTTCTCTTTTAAATTTTGGGTGTGGAGAAACATGTCTCAGAGACAAGAAAGTAACTAAGTCACTGTTCCTGGTTTGGTCTCAGACTTAACTAACCAGCACAGGTCTCCCTGAGACAGCAGAGAAATGCATCGTAACGGGTCTCTGGGCTTGGTCAAGGACAGTCTGTACAACCTCAAAAATGTTAGGTGTTTTCTTTTCCTTTCTTCTCCCCTCTGCCCACCCCACTCCTTAAAACTGAGTCCTCCTTACACTCTTTCAGGGATGTCACAGTGTTAAGGGCAAAAAAAAAAGTAGGAAACTGTGTGGCAGGGGCATCGAACGCCAAAATAGATTAGCGCCATGTCTTAAAATTTATCAAACTATGAGTCCTCAATGCTTCGTTTTATTTTACCTTTTAACAAAAAGGAAATCATGGGTACAAGCCACCTGAGAATGCACCTTGCACCCAGCAAGCATAGGGAAGTTGTCCTTAGTAAGCTCAAGGTGCTACTCTCCCACCCTACTTCCACAGAAATAAAAATCTCAAATCAAAAGCATCTGTCCTTTTCCTTGTATATGTCAAAATGTAATTGGCAACGGTTGGGGTTTGTTGCTTTTATTGCTTTTAATAGCTGTATAGCCACTGATTGCCCGAGCTGATGGTTAATTTAATTTCTGTCAATACAATATTGGGGCTGTCTGCATATTCAGACCATGATTAACTGCTGCTGAGCCCATAACACTGGTGTTATTATTACTGCATTTAACTACCTCTTGGGAGAAGACAAATTAAATTATGTTGAAAATGCTGTTGATTATCATTACGAACTTATTTGTAGAGCACAATTACTGATGTGTTGTAAAATAAATCAAATTTTTTATCATCTTGGTATAAATTAACTTTACTGGGGGAGAATGGAGAGAAGAAGAGACGGAGAGAGTGCCGGCCACCTTGTCTAAATCAACAGAGCACTGAATTAAAATAATAATCACACGTGAATGCAATGTTATATTTTAATAACGAGCTACTTCATGACCAAGAGAGCCTCATAGATTACAGGATTTCAACAATAAAGCAGCAAGCTTCATGTGTGTTCCTGCTCCACTGCCTCAAACGCAGAATGAGGCCTGGGGATGAATTATTCCTGGGCTGTGACTCCAATTCGACACGAAATCACCACACGGGCAGTTTAAGGAAGACAGCTTCAAGAGCACAAGTACATTCATTGCCTACACGCGGCCTTTTCTTCACTTTTGCCATTCCCTGACACTCGACTAGGTTCTCTTTTGGCTGAGTCCATTGCCTGCAATCAGTACACCTCAGCCTGTCGCCTCCGCAACTGCAAGGAAAGCCACAGACACCACCCAGGCCAGTGGACCGGGGCCTCGCAAAGTGGCAGTCATATAGTCACTCAACTAACTGTGTCCTGAAGCTCAGTCTCAAGCTGCCTCTTCGGTGCTGATGAAGGCGATGACAGTGCAGGTTCCATGAGCTGGTATTTGGAGCAGTTCCTGCACCTTTCCATAACTCAGTGGGCCCAATGGTTGAGCAATTTGAAGAAGAAATCTATGCCACAGGCCTCTCTCATGTAAGTACACGTGACCACATGGCAGGATGAAGCAATGGACCAGGAGCTTAGCAAACTCCTATAAAACTTTTTGTCTGGCCAAAACAGGTTGATTTGGGGCTAGAACATGAAGCACACTGGGCCTGGTTTGGGTCTGTGGTTTATCTGAGTGTACTTGCTCTTCTGTGCTGCATAACAATTAGTACAAAGTTAGTCACTTAAAACAATACTTAGGTATTAGCTCACAGCTCTGCCAGGCAGCAGTCTGGTCTGGGGACTCAGCTGGGTTCTCAGAGACCCAAAAGGCTGAGGCTATCAGAGCTTTTTTCACAGGGACTAGGTTAGTGATGGGGAACCTTTCAGAGCTTCCAGTGATGACAAACAGCCAGGTGCGGCATGCATGCCATGGGCTCACCAACACTGAACTAAGAGGACAACTGCTTCCAAACTCAGTCCAGCTGCCAGCAGAATCCAGCTCTTCCTGGTCGTAGGATTGAAGCCCCTCTTCTGTTGTTCACTTCTGGGAGGTCGCCCGAGCCTACTCTGCCCCACCAGTCAGCATCTATGCCCTGGACCCTTCTTGTTTGACTCTCTGACTTCCCCACCTGCAATCCTGTGGGAGAAAACTCTCCACTTTAAAGGGTTCCCGTGATTAAATGGAGCCCACTCCCTCATCTCCAGTTTTAAAACCAACTGATTAGTAAGTTATTCCATCTGCAAATGCCCTTCCTCCAGGTGAGGCAACAGGATCACAGGTGTAACCCATCAATAAGTTCATGTTTCCTGACGTGAGGGCTGGAATGCTGGGGACCATCTAGGAATTCTGCCAACCATGCCAAGTTCAACTGAGTGTGTACTTTAGACTAAGTAAGGGCTCTGACTGTCATTAATTCTAACAGATTTCAACTGTGAAGCCATGTGAGTTAGGGGATGGTGTAGCTTCTCTATAACAATCATACAAATAACAGGAGCAGTCTGAGTTTACAGAGCAGTGACCATCTGAGACACTGAGAGAAACATTATGAAGTGGGTTTAATGTGAGCTGTAACCTTACGACTCATGTTCTAATCAAACTCCTTTTTCACAAGCAGACCCTGAGGCCCACAGTAGCCAAGAGCTGTGTCCTGGCTTGCATTGTCCCTGTCACTGCCCAGACCCATATTCAAATTTCCTGAGTCACTGCTGTGATTCAGAATGAGTCACTGCTCATTTTCCATGACCACTTCATAGCAAAGGTCTCTGTGATGTCATCCTCCTGCAAATGGATTCTAATTCCCTAGGACTACATCCGGGGAATCCATTTGGATTTTTGGTCCCTTTCAGCAATGCGGAAATTGTCCATTTGTCTTGCCTCCTAGTCACAGAGCTGCATGCACATGAGCCTCTCCATTAACATACAGAATTCCACAGAAACCAGAAGATGTTCCCAGATGCTCACAGGACTCACAGGACTGGGCCAACAGCCAAGACTATCCTCATGTAGGTGAAGCTCCAGGCCACCAAAGTCTTCTTGTGCCACAAGTCGTGACCCATTCTGAACACAGGCTGGGCTAGTAGAGTTTGTAGGTTCTTGGGAGTGAAGGTTCAGGCCAAAAGACTTGTCAGGAGGCTCTGGAAGCAGTCAGGGTGGGGACCAGGGCAGTAGTAGCACAGGGCAGGGAGAGAGGTTGATGTGAGCTGTAGAAAAAAATATGGGATGAGAGACCAAAGGACCAAGAAGAGCCCCACCTCCCACAGTGGGAGGACTTAACCAGCACTCTGCTGGATGAATGGAGGAGAAAAGGCATGGTCCCTTGGGGCAGTCAGAGAGCACAGGAGATAAGCTAGGGAGTCAAAGAAAGCAGTGGCTGCCCTTAGCTTTTTCACATCTCAGAACTTTCATTTCTTCTTTACTTTGTTTTTATGGGGTTTTGCTCTTGTGCCATCTAAACACACACACACACACACACACACACACACACACACACATACACACACACACACAAGACGAAACTGATGGCTTTTTCTTTACTGAAACAGAGAATGAGTAAGAGGGAAGTTGGAGGAACCAATACCTCGAATACCTAGAAAGGCTACAAGGGTAATTGTTAGTAGAAGAAAAAGTCATTTCTGAACCTGAAATGACACCTAGCACCTCCACAAAGTGCTGTGTGATGCCCTAAAATGATCCTCATAAATTCAATGCATACTGTGTTACATCGTGGTCACACATCTCAAAGCTTTGGGGCTCATATCAACAACAGTAGATTTCTCTTTTTACCTTTTGGCTGAAGGATCTTCAGCTTAGCCGTGTGCATATGTTTTCTTCACTGTGAATCAGTGAATGACCCACCTGCTGGTGGTCGAAGCTTCCCTCAGAAGAAGCATATATTTCTCCAACTCACATCACACTGGCCAAAGCAAGCCACATTGCCAGCCCTAAGGATGATGCAGAGATGAGTTGAATGGTGGCCCTACGAAAGACAACCAATGAAGGTGAGTTGAGGTCTTTTCAGAAGTGATTAAGTATCTTCAGGGAAGCTCTAAACCCAATGGTGAGTCGCCTTGCAAAATAAGAAAGAGAGAAGACATATGGAGGGGAAGATCATGGGAAGACAGAGGCAGGGATTAGAGTTACACAGCTACAAGCCAAGAGTTGCCACCCACCACTGGAAATCAGGGGAGAGTCCCAGAACAGCTTGTGCTGCAGAGCCTCTAGAAGGAACCAACCCTACCAGTCCCTAGAATTCAGACTTCTGGCCTCCAGAACTATCACAGAATGCATTGCTGCTGTTTTAAGTCAGCCAGTTTGGTCGTTTGTTAGGGAAACTTCTAAAAAGTGAAAACAAGAGTTAGAATCCTCTTGGGGAAGGAGTGGCATAATCTGCCCAAAGCCTTTCTCTGGGTTGGGACTGAAGATTCTTCATCAAAATGCTTAGTTCCTAAGCTAATCATCTCACCTCCCCATTGCAAGTTGACCCTCACAGGATACCGTTCACTCAACTCTAGTCCCTGTCCCCAGCATTTCCTCTGTGTACTGTTCTGCTCACCTGATCTGGCATTTCCGGTATTCACCAGCTCTTCTCTTACGCCTGGCTGGCTGGCCTCCCCTTGATTGCTGAGGAGCACCCTGAGATACTGCCCTGGATTGACCCCCAAAGTACAGGTTGAGACTATGAAAATATCCAGAGTGTGGGTTTGGTTTGACTGCTGCAGACCAGTCTGAGAGCATGAACGTCCATGGCCAGTGAGAATGCGACCTTGACTTGGCCACTGACACAATGAAGAATGGAGAACGGCCCAAGACCCAGCCTTTGGCTTGGCTGTGGAGGACCACCCTGAGGCCATGGAACTTGGGGACATAGCACCTCCAGGGAAGAGGTACAACCACCAGAGGAATTTGTCCCACTGTCACACTCAATCCATACAGTGTGTACCTGAGCGTTTTTGTCTCACAGGGCAAAAAGACAGCCTAGCGCAGAGCCACAGACAGCCTAGCTCTTGGCCCCGAAGCACTGACACTTGAACAATTGTGTTATTATTTCCTGGGACGTGCTTCAGGTGGTCTTTCAAAGGCTGGAGCCGGATTAACTTAGCTCCCTGTCACAAATTGGAACTGACATGTCATTCATGTGAGAACCCTACGTGGTGAAGAAATATTTCATTTGGCTAAAACAAGTGTGATCTGCAATATTGCTTTTTTCTTCAAAGGAGACACATCTGTCTTCACTCCAGCTCTGAAAAGTGTCGGTGGGTCTGGTGGCTAGAGAGGGGGAGTGCTACGTTACATAATCTATTGGCTGCTTCTGAAACAGAAAGTACTTGATTCGTAGAATTGAGATGCTAGAAAGAGCCACAGAAAAAGCCCAACGTACCCCCGATTTCTTTTGGAAGACAGGGATTGCCACATGCTCTCTAGGATCATGAAAGAGCTGAAGATCTGTATTCCAGCCTATTGGCACATAAGTGTCCCAAATTTCCACATTGATTCCAGTGAAATCTCTCACCTGCTCCATTGCCTGCTTTGTTTCCACAGCCCTCTGCACCTGACTAGCAACAACACACCCTGAAGTCTCAGCCTAGACAAGGATTCTGCAGCCCCTCCTGATGTGCAGAGACAGGACTGGCACACCCTCATCCCCCACCCCATACCCACAAGCTCTGCAGTGCCAGTCTCCCTTTACATGGCACTCACTGCTCACGGCAGTGACCAGCACTCTGGCCAGTGTCAGCACTACCACTGATCGCCATTGCTCCCCTGTGAGTCCTCGGCAGAGTGGTGCACCTCCCAGAGTTGATGGGTAAGTGCATTCATGGAGAGTGGTATTGTTAGATCTAAAATGACCCCCAGAAGTCTCAGGTTCAGAGATGAGGCCTGCTCCAAAAGAGGTGGGCCACTGAATGTGTGACCCAAAAGGGTGTGTTCTTGTCTCCAGCTCCTGCTTCTCTCTCTGCATCCTGGATGCCATGGGTTGATCTGTTTGCCTAACCATGCCCTTACTCCGTGCTGTTTCTGCCTTGGAACCAGCCAACCATGGACTAAACCAACTAAAATCATGAGTCAAGTAAAAAAAAAGAAAAGTCTCCTCCTTTAAACTGCAAGTGTCATGTATTTTGTCCCAGAGATGAAAAAGTGACAATTACAGAAAGAGACCAGGCCAAGAGCTTTAGGTCTCTACCTCAGGCATCTCTCTCCCACCAAAAACCATGCCCTGTCTTTGGTAAGAACTACTAGGGGAGACCAGTCTTCACTCACTGCCCAAAGATTGCAGAGATGAATTACAAACTTTTGCTCACTCATGAGCTCTCCAGCCCCAAGAAGGAAACTGTGAGTTGCCAACACAGCACCCAGCTCCTTTTCTTTAGGAGAACACCTTCCAACTGAGTCCTGGATCAGAGTCAGCCGGAAAGGGTAGGAGGGGAAGGGGCTACTGGCCCCAGGCAGCTCCTGACAAACACAAAGGTGGCTTAGAAGGTGCGCAGAAGCATGTTGGCTTCTCAATAGTCACTTATTCTAGTGAACCCTGTGAAAAGAACAGAAGGGAGTTCTCCAGTAACTCCTAGGGCTCTCATTGTCCTCTGGATGAGCTCTGGAGACCTACTTCTGCTCCAGCAGTGCCACTGAGACAGCCAGAGGTGACCTGAGAGTTAGCCCTCCTGGTGGCTTTGTGGGCTCTGTGTTTCGTGTATTACAACCCTCCTGTGGGATTGTTGGAAGGAGGCAAGCTAATGCCTCATTGACGGAGAAAGTTGCTGGTGCTAAGGTAGCTCAAACCATCTCCAGAAAGAAGAATTATATGGGAAGGATAGCTGCACACGGTATCACCCCTTGCTCTTCAGCTGTATCATAGGCAAAAATATAAAATGTGGAGACATGGAGTCTTAGTGGAGTGGGTGGATGAAAGAAATTCTTCAAGGACTAGGGCTAGGCAAATAGAAAAAGGTGAAAAAGATGTTTCACATCTTTAGCTATTGGGGAAGTGCAAATTAAAACAACAATGAGGGATTTCCACATCCCTATTGAAGTGGCTAAAATAAAAAAATAATAACACCAAATGCTGGATAGGATATGGAGAAACTGAGTCACTTGCTGGCTGGAATGTAAAATGCTATAGCCACTCCAGAAAATAGTTTCACTGCTGCATATACGCATGCACATCCAATTACAACATGACCCAGCAACTGAACTTTTGAACAAAGAAATTAAAAATCTGTGCATACATGTTTATTGCAACTTTAATCCTGATTGTCAAATATAGTTTATATGTTCTTCAATGCAAGAATGGCTAAATAAATTGTGGTACACTGATATGGGATGGTTAAGTGATAGAATGCAATGAACTTTCCACCCATCCTAGTTACTTTCTCACTTCTGAGACACAATACCCAATGCCCACAACTTAAAGGAGGAACAGTTTATTTTGGCTCACAGTTTGTAGAGGTTTCAGACTACAGTCAGCTGACTCCAGGGTCGGTTGACATGGCAGACAGGCTTGGTAGAGGAGAAAGAGCTCACACCATGGCAGCAGGAAGCAGAGAGGGATCAAGGGAGGAGGAGGGACAGATCCTTCCAGGCCATGCCCCCAGTGACCACCTCCTCCCACCAGGCTTCACCACCCCACATCAGATTTAGCTTTAAAACTCAGTAGTGGACTAATCCACAATTAGTATCGTGCCCATGAATATGCTTACATATTTGGCAGGATATCCAGATATACATCACAATACCATCCTCGCTGTCTTAGTTACTTTTCTCATTGCTGAGACAAAATACCCAAATTCAAAGTTAAAGAAGGGAAGGTTTAGTTTGGCTTAGTTTGTAGAGGCTTAAGTCTATAATTGGCTGTCTCCAAGGCAGGGTGGTACTGCAGAGGGGAACCAGGGAGGAGAAACAGTTCATGATAAAGCAGGTTAGGCAGAAAGTAGCAAGCAGTGGCCTGCCTCTCCCTTTTAGCATTTCCAGGCTAGCTGCTTTTTGGTGGTACTGCCCACACCCAGGATGGGCCTTCCCATTATCTGCAGTCAGTGGACTAAGGTAGCAACCATACATCCTTAATCCCAATATCACACCCTTAATCCCAGCATCACACTCTAGATCCAGCCAGCTCCTAAGAGCCCCACCTATGAATCCATGAGGCTTTTGGGGGATACATAAGTAGAAGCCATAATACACACCATAATCTGGATGAATCTCTAGGGAATTGTGCTGAGCAAAATAAGCCAATTCCATGAAAACTGTATGCTGAATGCTTCTACTGTTATAACATGCTTGAAATAAGAGAGCTACAGAAATGGAGAAGAGATGCATTCTTACCCAGTGTTAGTGATGCCAGAAGGAGAAGAGGGTGGCAGGGGCAGGTGTGAGAGCAAAAGCACAAGACAGGGCCTTTGAGGTTGTGGAACAGGACTAGATCTTGCCTGCAGTGATTGGTACACAGACCCATGCATGTTGCAAAATTGCATAGAACCAAATACCCATGCACACAGTTACACAATCTAGACATATACACATACATCATGAGTATAAAGCACGAGGAACCTGAATAAGATCTGTGCACTGCATCAAAATCAAAATCCCAATTGTGACACTGAACTATAGTTTTGCAAGCCTTTTCCACTGCAGGAAACTGGGTAAAATGTATGTGACCATTTCTCTATTTTAAGGAAGAAAACCACTTCACATCTGGAATTCAGGAGTGGCTTCAGGTTTTCCTGAGAAAATTTTAACTGCTATGGGGAGGAGGTCCCCACCCCAAATGCTCCAAAATGAGTCTTTGAGAGACACAGTTAAGCCAGGTATTGTGACATAGGCCTGAGGAAGGCTGAGGCAGGAAGATTGTAAATTCCAGTCTGGAGTACCTAGTGAGACCTTGGGCGGGGAGGGGGAGAAAATGAAAACAGAAAGAAACCATATGCCATTAATAGGACATTAAATTCTTTATTCTTTTTCACCCCTCTGAGGAGTTCTAGATCTATACACTCAGTGAAAATGAATAAAAGATAGCAATTGGTTTCTTCTCTGGGGCTGATGTGCTATTTATTGCCAGTGGATATTAAACACATACACATGCACAGAAAGTGAAAATGAGAAACTGAAAGCAGGCTTTCTGTAGAAAAAGCAACACAAAGTATTAGTCAATATCTGCTTGATGCAAAACCCCAACATTTTGCTTCTCATTTCTCCTTGCAATACCTACTAAGATGCACAATAGATTTGAGCAAAGTATAGATTAAAAGCTGACTTTGAACTGTGTGTAGAAGCTTAAATTGGATTTCTTTATGATTTAGGACATGGTAGGTCATTCATAATTCATTGCAAGTGCATCTTCAGATACTGGAGGAAAAAGCAGCACTGCCCAGGCTTTTCTACAACATGCACAAAGTGTTTCCTGTTGACCAAGTACAAGAGGAGGTACGAGAATGGAAGGAGTAAGTGTGGGTTGTGTGTGCATTTACACACCTGTGCACAGGTGGACAGTCCATACAGTCACAGACCCCAGACCTTAACAAAATCAGTGTAGGCTGAAATAAAGCAGGATCACAGGCATATGCAATCTCACATTAATCTCAGTGAATGTTCAAAGCCAGAGTTGCATGGGCACCCTGGCATTCTTAGGACAAGGAGCTGAGTGTCGTAGGGTGCATGGCGGCTCAGAGCCCAGAACTGGTAAGGTTTACCCTACGTCTGGGAAATCTGAGGAGCACAGAGGAAGGAGGTTTACCCAGAGGTGCTGTGTCATTTGGCAAACCCCCAAGGGTATTCAAAGCGTGCTCTACAATCGCATGGCTAAGACACCACAGGTGACCGGGTTGTAATTGGTTATGTGTCCCTCTCCACACTGGAGCCTGGAACTCTTCCGGAGCAACAAACAGCCTTGTCTGCTGACGCCTCCACACTCATGGCACTGAGCACAAGGTTCACCCAGGACCATGCCTGTATGGATGTGTTGGATGGCAAGACCTGAGTGAACCTGCTGAGCTGTTTTTGTGCAAGCTTTCTGCCTACAGTAGCAATATAGCTTGTACTGCTTATCCTCTGCCTCTCCAGATCCATTTTGCTTCTTTCTGCTGTCTGGGGTCCAAAGAGGCTGATCACATTGATGAGGCTACCAAGACTTCAGCAGCCCCTGGGTTTCATTGTTTCCTAATAAAGGAATACAGCATTGGAAGATCAGATGGTGGAGGAGGAAGGGAAGAGAAGTAGGGTTTTGCCCTTTCCATGCCATCTTGGTATGGTGACACTCTGCTTCCCTACCCAAGGCCACAGGGTCTAGCTTTCCCCAGCCTTCAGCAATGAGTTCACATCCAGGGGTTCTCACAGGTCCCATCATTGCTAGCCAGGAAACACACTACCATCTCCTGCTCTCTCTTTAGTAGTTATGAGTGCTGCTTGCTAAACATATGAGTCCTTTCTTCTTGATAATGGAAGGAGTATGCTTCCTGACTCCTTCATCATCTGGTGGGACCATGGGAATATTTCTGGCATAGTTATAAGAGATGTGGGAATCACTAGAGCATTTTCCCCTTTAGAACAACCACCAGCAACATAACAGAGAAGGCAAAGCAATGACCATGAATGAAAATATAGGAATATTTTACAAATGAGCAGTACGAGCTAAAAGTAAACTAAGATTTGGGGAGTCATTCTGTAGTGTTGTGTAGCCTATCAGATCTAAAACAGCTCCCTCGACCCTGAACCCTGTGAAGAGTCACTCCACTGAACACTCTTCAGTTCATCTCAGGTAGCAGTTTCTATTTCCCGCTGACACTCTAAGCCCATTTGGGAAAATTTGTAATAGAATAGCCCATTTGGGAAAATTTGTAAAGCACAGAAAATTATGTATAGGCAAATAAAATAATTAAAAGCTCCACTACTCGGAGATACCAACTATAAATATTTTGGTGTGTTTCCTTCCCAGTTTGTGTGAGTGTGAGTGTGTGTGTGTGTGCGCGCGCGCGCGTGTGTGTGTGTGTGTGTGTGTGTGTACAGGGGGGGGTGTATGTTTTTATGTATATATACATAACTGAGATCCACTGATAATTAATGCCCTTACAACTTCTTCTAAAAAGGTGAAAATTTAACAAAGTAGTGACAATAAATGCAGCCAACACAGCTTTGACCTTGTTTAATTGAATTGACTGGTGCCCCAGAGACAAATCACCAAGCAGGGCCAAACCACACAGTGATCTGATGGCCATTTCACTGAAGCCTGCTTTTTGCCAGGCTCTGACAGTGGGGGAAAGAATGGAGGAAGCTTTGCCAAAAGAAAATAAAACATCTGACCCCAGGGGAGCCAGCACAATGGCTGCACTGGTAGAAAACAAGCCATACAATGTCAACAAACAGAAAATGAATGGGCCTGTCATGAAGCTGGAATTTGGGAAAGCTCTGGTTTCCAGGCATTTTATGGTAGCAGCAAAGAAACAAGAATAATCCATGTGCATTGTCGGATGAGCTGCTCTCAACACAGCCAGTTTGAAATGGCACACCAGGAACGTGCTATACAGGCCAGTGTTTCCAGAAAGTTTGTGCAGCCATCCTGAGCCCAGGAAAAGGGACGCACTATGGCCCAAATGTTTATGTCCCCCAATGTGTTTATGTCCACATGTTGAAATCCTAACTCCCAAGGTGACTGGTTGGCTATGAAATGAAGCCCTTGTGTATGGGATCCATGCCCTCATAAAAGAGGCCTCACAGAGCCCCCTTGCCTCATGCACCACGTGAGGACACAAGGACAAGACATTGGGTGCAAAGCAGGGAATGGGTGCTCTCCAACCATCTTCTGCCAGCACCTTGACCCTGGCTTCCCAGCCTTCTCAACCATAATTAACAAATTTCTTTTGTTTATTAGCAACGCAGCCTATGGGATTTTGTTGTATTTACCCAAACCAACTAAGACAGCTCCAGGCAGATATGTTAGTCTGCTTTTCATACCCATCTCTGTAACAAAATAACTGAGAAAGTTAATTTAAAAGAAGAAAAAGTTTTCTTAGGCTCACGGTTTCATAGGTTTCAGTCCATGGTCATTTGGCCCTGTCACCACTGGCCATTGGTGAAGCAGAACATTATGGTGGACAGTGTGTGATGAAACAGAGATGCTCACTTGAGGGTGGCCAGGAGCAAAGAGAGACAGAGGGGAAAAGGTGGGTCCTAATATCCTCTTAAGGACATGCCCCCCAGTGATTTGGCTTCCTTCCACTGGGCTCCACCTCTTAAAGATCCACTGCCTCTCAATAACGCCACAACCGAGTAACCATTGGACATTTAAAATTCAAATAACAACAGATATAAATAAGACTTGAATCTGGTTCTACTCAACTTCTTCCCCTGTAGCACTTGTAAATGTTAAGAGTCACAAAGTCACATAACTATCATAAGATGGGGGAAATTCAAATTGCTTTCTCTCTGACCCCCAAAGCCATCAATTGTTTCATGGTGCCATGATGCCTTAGAAGACAAAGGTAACTGTAGAGAGAAAAAGTTCTGCCTCTAAGATTAAAAATTTTAGCATGTCAGAGTCAGGATAGACCCATCCTTTCTCTTCTTTCTGGGTATAGGAAAACTACATTTCCCAGCTTTCCTTGCAGTTATGCTGGCCCATGTGACTAGGTTGGCTAATAGAAAGCAGCCATAAAGAGATACATACACGACTATGTTTGGACTTTAGAATCTTGTGTTGGAGATTTAGGTCCTCCCTTTCCTTCTATATGGCAGAACCATGTTCAAAACAGTGTATTAATGTGTTTTGTGTTGCCATAGCCAAATATCTGAGACTGAACACTTTATTTTTAAAAAACGGGTTTATCTAACTCACAGTTCTGGAGGTCCAAAAGCATGATGCTTGGCACTCTGGTGAGGGTCATATGGTCACATCACAAGATGTCAATGGCATCATAGTGGAAATACATTTGAAAGGAAAAGATTTCATAATGAGACAGGGAGTCAGAGAAATTCTGTAGTTAAGCTTGTTCTTTTTATAAAAACCAGCTCTCATGGGATCTAACCAGGGTCCCAAGATAACTGCATTATTCTCTTCTAAAGGTAGAGGCCCTTATGGCCTAATTACCATCTGCTGGACTCTACATCTCCAAGGTTCTATCCTCTATCAACATTTTCATACTGAGGACTAAGCTTATAACCCACAAACTTTTAGGGGACACACTCAAAACATATCCAAATCAAACCATAATACATGTGAGAGAGAGCATCCAAATCCTAGCATCTCTGTTTGGAAGGACAGGAAAGTCACCAGACCCCTGTAGAACTGAAATTGAATGGGAAGTTAATGCATGCACAGAGACATTCTGCAACTTTAATTTTAAGTTGAAGTCTGGAGTTTGTTTGCTACAGTATCTAGCATGCACTATCCTGACTAACGTGGTTTAGCATGGAGGAGAAACATAGAAAAAGTATCATTTGCTGTTACAATATGTGCTGATGTAGCTTCCGGGCAGAAAGACTGGGAAGACACACATGTTGCATCCCTATCTACCATATTGAGTCCCGCAGGATGGCAAACCTATACATCCATTCACTTAAAAAGTATTTTGGAGTTCCTGTTATACAGGATATTGTGCCTTAATTGGGAATTTATTTATTCAGTGGGTGCCCATTGATTCTCTACAGTGACAAGGCCTCAGGCACTCTGTTGGGCGATAGGGACTAATTGTATTGGTATGTGTTCTCAAGGTCCTAAGAGACATGTGTTCCTTCCCTTAGGAAGTATTTGCCCTCTGTTACTGCATGAAGACACTGACTTGAGCAACTCAGTAAAGCCTACTTGTACTGAGGTAGAGCTCAAAAAGAAAGGTAACCCATGGTTCAAACAGAGACACAAGCAATGAATCGGGCCCTGACTTGGGTGGAAGTGGCATTCCTGGAAGCCACATCTGAGCTAAAATGTGGCAAGTGAGTGTGAGTTACATAGGTCCACGATTGGGAGACACCGTCCTAGGCAGAAGGAGCAACCTGTGAGAAAGGCAGTGGCAGAAGGAAGAATTCTCCATGTGAGAGAACAAGGACATCCCGTGTGGCTGGAATGTACAGCATGGAGAAGGACAAAGGTGAACTGAGGTAGGAGAGGAGGGCAGTGGGCAGATTACGTGAGGCTTTATTGCCGTATTCACAATCTCTAGCTTTTGCTTCTAAACTTTGGGAAGACATCTTAGAGGACTCGGGGTGTGTTGGGAGATAGAATATTGTGATGTAGCCAAATTTCACTTGCACAGTGTTGCTCTGATCAGTGGACCATGGCCACAGGACAGAGAGGTCACAAATAAATCCACACCACTCTGGAAACCTATGACCCAACAGATGTTACATAAAGACGTTAACAAAGGTGAGGAATCCCAGCCCCATTAATGGAACAACTGACTGTTCACATAGGGAAAAATGGAATCAGAGTCTTGCCTCAGTCCATGCTGGATGCTATCACAAAATACCATAAACTGGAAGGCTTATAAACACCAAAAATTAATTTCCTGCTGTCCTGGAAGCTGAGAACTTCTGGGTCAAGTTGCCAACACATGTGGTGTCTCTGAGCGTCCACTTCCGGGCTCATGGATGGCTTTCTGCTGTGTTCTCACATCATGGAAGGGACTGAGGAAGTGGTTCGTGAGGGCTCTGGTTCATGACCAATCACCTACCAAAGGCCCCCACCAAATAGCATCTTCCTGAGGTTTAAGATTTCAGCCTTCAAATTTGGAGGAGACAGAAATTGTCCAGCTACAGCACTCCATTACCCCACTATGTGTGTGACATCATTTGCACATGGATCTAAAACTGCAGTACAAAGGCAAAAAATTATAAAGCTTTCCAAAGAAATTACAAAAAGGTGTGTTACCTTACAGCAAGATATCTTTTTTTTTTGTTCTGGGGATTTAACTCGGGTCCTTTAAGGCAGGCCGCCGAACCGCAGAGCTAAATCCCTGGCCCCTATCTTAAATATTTTATAGCAAATTGTTAACTCCATAAATTTAAGAAAGTGTCAGATATGGATTACATTAGAATTGAGAACTGTTATGTAAGACAAAGGCACAATGCAGAAAACACAAACACATGTAAGAAGGTCTTTACAAACATATAACCCCAAAGAGTCAATGCTCACAATGCCAACACAATGCACTGCTTCTACGCGTTAGAAGAGAGCAGGTCAGAAGAGTGTCAGGGACTAGGAGGCCGATGCCACAGTCCCAGAGTGGGGAGAGGGCCAGAGAGTGAGCCGATCCATAGGGGGAATTTTTAGGGATAAACCCAGCAGGGTTGCTGACTGAGTGGACACAGGTGGCAAATGGAAGACTGCCCACCACCACTCCTAGGTGTCCGGTCTACATTCATGGGTGGGAGCCGGTGTGGATCGGTGCACGGGGCAGTATGAGGTCAGGGAAATTGAGGTACCTGTGGGAGTTGCTGTGTGCATCCATGGGGTGGAGAGCCAGAGGGAGCAGCAGGCTCCCGGGCCCCCAGGAATGAAGGCTCACTGGTTTCCCTCGGACACCGTGGCAAATGTCTTGGCTAAGAAGAAGGTGGCTGGTGGTGGCCTGGAGGCAGAATATGACACTCTTTAAGGGTGGGACCATAGATGTGAGCGCACACACAGGCAGCAGTTGTGTGGGAAGGAGGTGGGGAGGGGCGGGAGGGAGTGAAGGGTAATCTGAGAGGTGAAGGGGGCCCCCAAGAGGAGAGCTAGGGAAGGTTGCTGTGGAGGGAGA
>NW_022900933.1:35658270-35664375 GCF_012274545.1 Fukomys damarensis | reverse complement strand
GGTGGGGGAGAGGTGGGGAGGGGCGGGAGGGAGTGAAGGGTAATCTGAGAGGTGAAGGGGGCCCCCAAGAGGAGAGCTAGGGAAGGTTGCTGTGGAGGGAGAGCTCCACAGAGCACTGAGGGTGGAGGAGACGTGGGGAACTCCGGAGAGCCGGAATAAGGCAGCCGTGTGGAGGTGAAAGGGACACCGATTTGGGGCACTGTGTAGGGAGCCTAACAGTGAGCTTGAGAGTGCACCTAGGAGCAGAGTCCGGGAGGGCATCCAGGGGAGGACTGAGGTGGGAGGACTGATGGCGACACCGTCTGCGTGGTGTGCGCTGGTGAAACCGTGCCGGTGGTGGCTACAGCATTTATCCTTGTCCTTTGTCCACCTGGTCCGAGATTCAGTCCACCAAGAAGTCTCAGTGTCTGTGAGCCAAGGAATGGCCACATGGGAGAGCTGTGTTCCGGGAGGCAGCACAGGGCTGACCTACCCGAGGCCTCCAGCACGGCTGACTCTGCACAGAAAGGGCTCAGGGATGGAGCCAGAAGAGCTGGTGCTGTCCCTGCCTGCACAGAACTTGCCATCTTATGAAATAGTCATTCCTGGAACTCATTTTCATCTTCCCTTTGGCTAGCTAGAAAATGGAAGCTCAGGGAACCCACGGCCAGGGGACTACAAGGGCGCAGAGGCAGGCGTCAGTCCTGACCACGCCGAGCTCCACCGCTCCACCGCGCAACCTTGCGGAAAGTTTCTAAATAACAGACACCTCGGGCTGAGCAGAGCAGGCCGGCACGGCTGCCGCACTGTCTGGGAATAGGCGGGAGGCATCTGGAATTCTATTTTGGAGCCCTCCTAGAATGCCCTTCTGTCATCCTCTGCCACCTTCACTGTGCCGGAGACGCTGACATTTATATTTTTAAACCCTTTTTGTCAAAATTGATGCTATAGTTCTCAGGTGCAGGATCTTACCCCGTGGAACACCTGCAGAAGCAGGAATAAATTGTAAACAAAAATTCCCAGTATTACATAAGACGTTAAAACTGGAACAAAAACTTGAATTTAAACCAGTTCAGCTCCATCCCTAATAAAGCAAGCCGAACAATGGAGAAACTCTTTCTATTCACCATCTTCCAAGAACAAAGGAAATTGTCCCCAAATAAAGCAATAACCTAATACCATATTAATAATAACCTTGCATTTGTGTAGCCTTCTTTGCTTTACAAAGCATGTTCGCATCTGCCATCTCGTGGGGAGGTGACTTCAGACACAATTGCAGTTATTAAACAAAAACCAAGAGTTTATTATAAGGTTATATTTGGACAACCACCAATCTACCTTCTACATCGTAGCCAGGGCTAAGCAGTTCTATTAAGATCACTTTGGAGTCATGAAACATTTGAATCCTGCTCGTTGGCCCCCGAAAGAAACCAAAAGATCTTAATAGGGCTTGGAAAACTTCACCATGAGACCTCCAAGATTTCCTCAGCCTTGGTCTCCTCCAGTGTTGCCAAGATATTCGGAACCTTCCGGTGACCTGAGAATAGAGCTGGGTTCTGGGTCCGTCTGCAGACAGCCTGGCCCTGTGCCTTCTCAGGGCCCTTGCCTGCCTCCTGCTTCAGGGTCTCTCCCAGCACAGTCTGGAGGAATTTCTTTACGAGGAGGAAAAGTCAGATCAGGAGAAGAAGCCAGCATGCCCCAAGGTAGCTTCTGGGGTGATGGCCTTTGCAGGTCCTCAGGAGGTCTCCCCTGGCCCAGTACTTCCCACTCCTATGACCCACTGTGCTGTGGGGTATTTCTTGGTGGCAAACAGCACTCCTTCTGGAAGTTCTCAGGACAAGCTTTCAGAGAAGGTCAGATGTACTCATTGGAATCCCTGGGCTCATATATAAAGGTGGTTGGATACGTGTTCTGGCTCTCATCTCCTAGTTCTCCCCAGGAGGCCATGCCCCATCCCCAAGCCTCAGAAGAGGAAGGAACAAAGCATCTTGAGGTGGCCATACAAGATGACAGAGAAAGGTGCCAGGGAGCCTCATGCAACCAAGGAAAGGGGCCCCTTCCTTCTCCTCTACACTTGACAACAGCACTTACCACACACAGGCTGGAAAGGTTTCCTGAGGTCATATGGGGAGGGGACACAGGACAGCAAGAGTTGCAGGTAGGTGTCTGGGACATCACCACCTTTGCCATTTCACGCCTGCTTGACCGGAAAGTCTCTACCCAGCATGAGGTATACTCCCCAAGGCAGGAGCACACCAAAGAAGCTTAAGGAGCCCAGTAGTCTTCAAAGCAAAGTGAAAGCAAGATACCAACCACAATAGGAGCAAGACCTTGAGACCAGTGCTGCCTTCTGAGTCTTCAGAACCCTCTCCCACCCGCAGAGCCAGTGCTGCCCAGCAGGTGCCCCTCTCTGTATATTACTATTGACCAGAACAAAGCCAAGGCACAGGAAGCACCCACTCTAGGCACCACCACTGGTAACAGCTAGAGTCAGAAGTTGAAGCCCAACTGTTTTTTTTAAATATGATTTATTTCAGAATAATTTGAGATATATATAAAAAAATCACAAAAAAGAGTTTTCTTGCTCAGCTATCATGGTGCATTGCAGAGTACATTAGTCAAAACGGAAACCATCATTCTTAAACTGTCTTCAATCACCTTCATAATTTATTTGGATTTTGCTGAGTTTTCCATAAATGCCCTCTTCTGCTGCAGAAACGACTCACAGTGCCATATACTACACCTGCTGATTATGTCTTTACCTCCTCTAGTCTGTGACAATTTCTGTCTTTCTTTGTTGTCTCAGGATCTTGGTGATTTTGAGAAGTCCTGATTGGTTATTTTTAGAGTGTCTCTCAATTTGAAAGAGACAAGACTTTAGGCTGGTTCTCCTCTCTCACTAATTCACAGCTTCCCATTTCATGGGAAATCCCATAACTCTCATGCCCCTCATGCACTGATCACCACCTTGCTCCCTGACACCGGGGAGATCACAGTGAGAGCAAACCAGCTCAGTCCAATAGCTCCTCTTCCTTGATGTTCCACATCTGCACCATCCAATGTGGAACCACTGGCCACATGAGGCTATGGGTACTTAAAGTGTGGCCACTGTGACTTCTGTTTAATGTGATTAATTAAATCTAAATAGGCACCTGTGGCTAACAGCTATCCCAGTGGCTGCAGTGGAGGGTAGAACAAACCCAAAGTTGACATAGTCTTTGAGGATAATGGAAGGATCAGAAAGAACGTGCAACCTTATCTAGATTGCTAAAGGAGAACCTGTGATCTGGAGAAAACTGTAAACCATAGGGCAAAGGGTGGGGCTTAGAGGTCAATGTTTCCCCAGTGGGATTCTTTGGAGACCTGGGCATTTCGCGGGGTGAATAATAGAACCACAGGGGGAGGCACCTGGAGTGAGAAGAGAAATTTATGCAGCAACACATACAAGTGCTTCACCTTCCCAGCACACACAACAGCTCTGTCTGCATCGATGAAATGGGGTGTGTTACTAAGGAAACAAGCAAACAAAAACACTGTCTGATGTGTTCATTTTATGTACCTATTTATTTCTCCATTATGGACTTGACAGGAAGAACAAAAATACACCCCCTTGCTCCTCCCCTACCCCCGCCTATTTTAATCCTGGAATAAAAAGATTGGTTATGGACATCTTGCATCCTCGTGTCAAGCGATTGAAATGGCTTTTGTGCTTTAGGTCACTCAGACTAGCTAAGCATTCATTTAAGAAAAATAATTCAATACAATATTTTTCCTTTCTGTGTAGATTCCAAAAAACCATCGCTTTATTTCTTCCTTTCAAGAAGAACCCCAATTTTACTTCAGGTGGCAATGTGGCCAATCATAGCTGAAGAATGAAGACTGCTCTAAGACAGATAGGGAATCCACCACATTCCTCCTCTCCAGATGACTCACTTTCCCAGCCTCCCTTGCAACAAGGGGTGGTCATATGACCTGGTTCTGGCCAATGAAATTCTAGGTTTCTTCTTGAGGGGGGAATTCTATGAAAGATATTTTATTTTCTAATCATAACAATAGGTGCAAAGAACTTCTCACAATTCTACATCATGATTCTTTTGTTTTGTTTTGTTTTTTTGAGACAGGGTCTCACTGTGTAGTTCAAGCTGGCCTTGAGACTGCTAAGTAGCCCAAGCTGGCCTCAGATTGTGGATTTCTTCCTTCCTTGACCTATGGTATGTTGGGATTACAGGGATGCACTGCCAGGTCCTACTATGGTTCTTTGAAATTTGGCAACAATTTGGAAACCCTGGACTACACATAGAAGATGGAAGAAAAGGACAGATAGACAGTTCCTTGATTAAGCTACTGAACTGTGGGACTGTTATCTCTAGTTCTAAGTGAGAGAAATATATATTCAAAACCATCATTAGTCTTCAGCATGTGGAAAGCCAGTATTTCCAGCACCATTTATTAAAGAGGCTATCTTTCATCCAGTGAAAGTTTTTGGCCCCTTTGTCTAAGATAAGATGGCTGAGTGTGTATGGAGTTGTTTCTGCATCTTCTATTCTGTTCCATTGATCCTCATATCTGTTTTTTGTTTTTTGTTGTTGTTGTTTTTTGCCAGTATCATGCTGTTTTGTCACCATAGCTTTGTAGTATAATTTAAAGTCAGGGACTGTGATGCCCCTTGCTATGCCTTTGATGCCCAGAATTTTTTTGCTTTTCTAGGTCTCTTCTGGTTCCAAATCAATTTTAGGAATGAATTTTTTAATTCTGTGAGATGTGCTATTGGGATTTGACTGGGATTGCATTAAAGCTGTATGACAGTTTTGGGAGTATGACAATTTTTACTATGTTGGTTCTTCCTACCCATGAACAAGGGGTATCATTTCATTTTCTGATATCCTTTTCAATCTCCTTTTTCAGAATAGTGTAATTTTCAATATGAAGACTTCCTTTGTTAGAATAATTCCTAAGTATTTCATTTTTTTACTGCTATTGTGAAAGGCATGCTTTCCTTAATTTCTCTCTCAAGAAGTGTGTTATTGGTGTAGAGGAATGCTATATATTTTTGAGTGTTTGACTTTGTATCCAGCTATACAAATGAATTTGGTTATCAAATATAGAAGTCTTTTGGTGGAGTTTTTTGGGTTTTCTATGTACAGTATCATGTCATATGCAAATAATGATAGTTTAACTTCTTCCTTTCCTATTTTTACTCCTTTTATCTCTTCCTTTTGTCTGATTATTCTGGCTAATGTTTCAAGAACTATATTGAATAAGAGTGGTGATAGTGGACATCTTTGCCTTGTTCCTGATTTTTACAGGGAAAACTTTCAGTTTTTGTCCTAAATGTATGATGTTGGCTATTGGTTTGTTGTAGATGGCTCTTATCAGATTGAGATAAAGACCATCTGTTCTAATTTTCTGCAGGTTTTTATCATGAATGAGTGTTGGACTTTGTCAAATGCTTTTTCTGAGTCTATTGAGATGATGATGTGATTTTTTTCCTTTGGCTCTGTTAATATAGTGAATGACATTTATTGATTTGCATGTGTTAAACCATCCCTGCATACCTGGGATGAATCCTACTTGGTGTATAACCTTCTTGATTTGCTGCATACTGTTTGCCAGCATCTTATTGAGGATTTTTGCATCTATATTTATTAGGAGATTGGCCTGTAGCTCTCTTTTTGGTTGGATACTTCTCTCCTGTTGCTAGCAGGGTAATACTTTGTCTCTTACCATACACTAAACTAAAATGAAAATGGGAAAAATTTTAATATTAAACCAGAAACACTAAATCTGATAGGTGAAACTCTTGAAAACATAGGTATAGACAGAGACTTTCTGAACAAAAGCCAAACCACACAGGAAAAATTACAAAGAATCAACACCTAGGGTCTGATCTTATTAAAAAGCTTTTGCATAGCAAAAGAAATCACCAACAACATAAAAAGACAACCAACATAGTGGAAATTTTTTCAGATGCTCCTCAGATAAAATATTGATATTTAGAATACATAAGTTCCGGGGATTTAGCTCAGCAGTTCTGTGGCCTGCCTTGCCAGCGCAAGGGCACAAGTTCAATCCCTGGTACCAAAAAAAAAAAAAAAAAAAAAAAAAAAAAAAAAAAAAAAAAAAAAA
>NW_022900933.1:35624469-35657640 GCF_012274545.1 Fukomys damarensis | reverse complement strand
AAAAAAAAAAAAAACAAAAAAACAAAAAAATAGAATACATAAAAAACAGAAAACAATCAATCCCCCCCTCCCAATTTAAAGACCTAATCCAAAAATGGGCATCTGAAATGAATACACATTTCTAAGATGAAAAAGTAAAAATGGAAAAATTATGAACAATGTTAAATGTTAAACATCACTGGTCATTTGAGAGACACAAATTAAAATAACACAAACATTCCATCTTACTCCAGAAAGAATGGGTGTTATCAAGAAATCAACCAATAACAAATGCTTGCAGGGCTGTGTGGAAAGTGGAACCCATCTCTACTATTGGTGGGAGTGTAGACTGGTGCAACCACTGTGGAAATCAGTGTGGAGATTCCTTTAAAAAAAAAAAAAAAAGCAGGACTAGAGGTTCCATTTGACCCAACTATCCCTTTCTCTGTATCTTCCCAAAATAATTAAAGGCATCATACCACAGTGATATATGCACACCCATGTTCATAGCAGCACAGTTTGTAATAGTTAAATCTTGGAAACAGCCCAAATGCCCCATCAACTGATGAGTGGGTATAGAAGATGTGGGTTTTTATGGCTCAGTACTGCTCAGCCATAAAGAAGGATAAATTTGAGGCATTTATAGCTAAATAGATGCACCTACAGACCATACGCTTAAATTAAATAAATGGGGAACACATGTGTATCACGTTATTTCTCTGGTGTGAAAAAAATACAAATAAGGGCCAAAATATATAATAGGTATTGTGAAATAGAAGGAAATGTTCAAATGGGAAGGAGCACAAGAGAGGTAGGAGAGGGGAAGGAAGGAAGGGAAAGAAAAAACTGAAAAGAAAGAAAATGGAAATAAAATTCTTATGAATAAGAAGGGCAAGAGGGGTAGAAGGGAGGGGAGGGGAATGGGAAAGTATGAATTAAGATATATCATGTATGGGTACAAGTTCCAGACAATGAATATAATCATTAGGTATATCTAAATTGTACCAATAAATTTAATTAGTGATAAAAACATCATTAGGCAAGCCTGTTTTTACTAGGAAAAGAGCACATCTGTTCTATTTCACGCTAACAAGGAGAATATTGAAAATGGTGCTCTGAGTTTAAGATCAATCATTCAAACCCTGGCCTAGGTCAACCCTCCCTCTTTATGGGGCTTTACAAAGAAGGTGACATTCACAGAAGAGACTTTCACAAATGCACCAGCAAGTCAGTTGGTAAAATCAGGTCAAGAACAACCAGGACAAGAATGCAATGACTTAGAACAATGACTTCCATGTTCCTTACCTTGCAACTTCTAAGATGGTTCTAACTAACAAGAGAGGGAAGACTAGTGTCCCTGGGTTCCACAAGGGCCACCCTATGAATGGCCCGTTCACCAAAAACCAATGAAGCTGCACACACAATTCTTATTCCTACAGAAGACATAAACTTGAGAATCCTTTGCTCTGCTCTGATAGGAAAAGTAAAGCTACTGTCATTACAGTCACAGGAGATCATCCGCAAAATGATGAAGACAGATTTTAGAGTCCTTCAGAACATCTCTTTCTGCAGAAAATTAATTTGGCCTACTTTGTTGGCAAGAGATATTTGGAAGGGTGCCAAAATGTATGGCAATTAATCAACAGGAAATAAAACAAATACAAATTGCAGATTCTTCTCAGAAAGTGTATGTCCCGATGTCTTTCTTTTAAAGACAAACTTGCCTTTAGAAGCAACTGAAGCTTCTGTGGGTCAATTCTGGCAACACGGGCCACAGCAAGTGGCATACCTCAGAACCAAGTGGTCAACCAGGATGGAGAGGACCAGAGAATTTAAGATCTGACCTGGGTGCTGGGCAGTCACGGAGGTGCTTTCAGTACTCTGAGATCTTGCCTGATTGAGAGACAGCTCTAGATGCCCCCTACCCCAGTAACTCCAGCCTGAGTCCCTGAAGTTTTATGTCTACAAAGACACTTGGCCCTTGCCCATCCCTGAACCTATCCTTACAAAGCTGCCAGTGTGCCCAGGTGTATCCAACCAGATGTCAGGACAAAGGGACCTGCGCTCAGTTATAAACTGGGAGATCTTGGGTAAGTATAAATTGTTGGCCCTTAATTACCTAAAAATATGGGACCGTTATCATATCTCTGTGGGGGTTTGTAGTAAGAATCATATGAAGTGGAAAGGCCTGGAAAATGGCTACTATCCAAAGGTCATATCCACATATTTAATTAATTTCTTCTGGTTCCTCACCAGCTTCCTGTGGAGGCCTGATGCTTTGTCCTCATCTGAGCCCCTTGAAGCAAGGTGAGCACCACAGCTAGTGGGGGGAGACTTCCACAGTTCAGCCCTCCATCTGGTTCTTGGAAACCTGATGGAGCCAAATACAGGTTCCCTTGTGAACCCCAGACACTGCAGCAGGGCAGATCCAGAAGCTCCTCCCCTCTCTCTCGCCTGTCCAGCTTTCTTCCAGTCCCAAGTTAAGGGACCCTTGAGAAATGCTAGAGCAGTGTTGTCTCCATGGTCACCGCAGACAGCAAATGCTACTGAGCTCTTGAAATGTGGCTAGTCCAAATCATGTGTGCCATTAAGTACCAACTTTTGAAGATCTAGTGACTTTTTGTTTGGACAGCACAATGAACACGATGTTCAGATATGTTAGAATAGATAAAACGTATTATTAAAATTAATTTAAATTTTCTCATCATGGCTACTGGGAAATTTAAAATTATGTGGGCACCTTGCATTATATTTCCAGTGGATATTGTTCTAGAAGAAGCTGCAATGACCTTCTGAGATACAACTCCAAAGCCATGGTCCACAAAAGAAATAACTGGTACACTGGACTTCATTAAAATTAAAAATCTAGCCAGATATGATGGCACGTATCTGTAATCTCAGGGCTCTGGGAGACTGAGGCAGGAGAAACATAAGTTTCAGCCCAGTCTGGGCAAATTAGTAAGACCCTGGTTAAAAAAAAAAAATTAAAAGGACTAAGGATGTAGTTCAGCACAAAGGCTCTGGGTTCAACAATTGCCAAAACAATTTTTTTAAAATCAGGGATGTGTGAAAAAACACTATTAAGAGAATGAAAAGACAAGCCACAGATTGGGAGAAAATACATGTATATAAGATATGTGGGACTTAATACGAAAAATACAAAAAACTCTTAAAACTCAACTGTAAGAAAACAACCCAATTTAAAAATGAGCAGAAGACCTGAACACACACCTTGCCAAAGAAGGTACACAGAAGTAAACACAAGAACGAGCACACAAAGGGTACTAACTTCTGCAGGTGGACTGCCTCTGTACTGCCCCTCCTGAGTCAGAATGTTGAAATCCTGACCCATAATTGACAGTGTGAGGAGGTGGGGCCAGGAGGGTGAGGCCTTCCAGAACGGGACTAGTGCCTTTGTAGTTCTTTCCTTTTTCTTCTTTTTTGCAGTACAGGGAACAGGGTGCATTCCCCACGCGAGAGCCAGCAATCGCTTGCCCTTTGGCTGTGAGGTTACAGTGAAAAGACAGCTGTGTGAAAGCAACCCTGACCAGAGGCTGCCCAAGCCTTGTACCTGGGTCTTTCTGGCCCCCAGAACTGTAAGAAACAGATTTCCTTCTTTGCTCCTTCTGTGATAGCTGCCCCATGACTAACACAGCATCGGGTGTCATCGAGGGGTTGCAAATTAAAGCAGCTAGACCCACTGTCACTCCTAGAACGACCAAATCCGAACCTCTGACAACACACCCAAAGTCGGCAAGGATGCAGAACGGGACTCTCCCATCCCGCTGGTGGGAGTGCAAACCAGTGCAGCAACTCCGAAGGGCGGCTTGGCAGTTTCTTACAAAACGAAACACTCTCTAACCAGGAGCACCCCTTGGTGCTTGCCTGCATGAAGTGCAAATTTACATCCACAAAGCCTGAGCAGCCTTGGTCGTCATTGCCAAAACCTGGACCCGACCGCCATGTTCTCCAGCAAGTGAATGGAGACGGCCGATGTATCCACTCGACAAAAGATCATCCTGGACTGGAAAAACTAAACTCGGTGCGGTGGCCCATGTCTGCAATCCCAGTACTCCAGAGTTTGAGGCGGGAGGATTTCGTCCCAGGCCGGCCTGCACTACAAAGTGAGAGACTGTCTCAAAATAAAACCAGTGAATAACTGAATAAATAAGTAGAAGCTACAATGGTCTAACAATACCCTTGTATTAGTTTTCTAAGACTGCTGTAACAAATTAGCACCAACTTGGTGTCTTAAGGCCAAAATATGTTCTTTGAAGATTCTGGAGACTCTTAGGGCACTTCTCATTTGGTTTAGGGCACATGTGGACCCTAGGGTACTGCCTCATGTTAAGATTCTTAAATTAAAATTATATCTGCTAGGATTTTTTTCAAATGAGGTCATGTTTATAGGTTCGGGGAATTTACAGGGAGATCCATAGTGGATTTCTATCATCAACCCTCTACACCCTCCTCTTCTTGGCCTGTGATAAAGCTGAGCTCTAATAGGCCAAGCCAGATGATGTGAGAGGCAGGTGCCACCATCTTCCTCCTCGGCTCATGGACAGACTCTCTGCATGGTGAGCCCACACACCAGATGCTCAGTCAGGAGGACCACGCTGGATTTGTGGTTCAAACTTTGCGCTGTTCTGGAGATATTTTCACCCAACAAAATCTTCCTGTCTCCTCACTCTGGGTCAGATGCTGGGCCACAGGATAAGTTGGACACCAACCATCCTGACACTGAAGGTGGCCCAGCAATCCTGACTGGTGGCAACAGGTTTGCTGGTTTACATTTCTGGTCCTTCATTTGCCACTTAAAAAATAGGTAAGACCAAAAGGATAAGGGGAAATGGATAAATAAAAATGTTTTTAACTGTTTTGAATAAGTGCCAAAGCAAAAAACAGGTACAATCTGAGAGAACACACTTGCCTCTCGAGTAAGATAACACATAACGTGTGCAGGCAGCCCTTTCCTGAGCCAGGGCCTTTCCATATATCACTCTCTTAACCTGAAAGTCTCTTTTCCCCACTCTTCCTCATCCTCTGTCTAGCCTCATTTAAACATCTGCTCTCCAATGACACCTACTCTGACCACTTTATATGAAGTTACATGTCCCTTCCCCATCCTCTCTACAAGCACGTGAACAGGCACTGTATTTTATGTCCTTGTGAACATCTTTTGTCTGTGTATCTCACTGAAACATGAGCTCTGTGGGGTCGGACTCTATGGATGTAGTCTCAGGACCTCACACATAACCTGGTCCAGACAGGAGTGGACAACGGAGGGGCAGGTAAATTAATGGATGGATGGATGGATGGATGGATGGATGGATGGATGGATGGACGGACAGACAGATGAACAGATGGTTGGATGGATGGATGGATGGAAAACAGATGGATGAATGGATGGATGACAGATGCTTCTTTGACAGTTCAGAAAGTCTGATGGTATCAGAAGGTTCCATGAAATCCCCACTACAGCGCTCAGTCTAACCGAGCCTCCACCCAATACCCAAAGTGCCAGTGAACAGGCTTTGCAGAGGACAAGGCATATGCTTCAGTTACCTGTTCTAGCAGCACAGGTTAGGGGAGTAAGGAGTGTGTGTCTGCAACCTGCTAGGCTGGGAGCCAGCCCCACAAAACAACTTCAAGGGAAGGAGGATGGGGAGGGTTGATGCACTCTGTTCCAGCCAACCTTGAAGTTGCCCTGATTGCTCCGTGTGTGGCACTGGAAAAGTTATTTAGTTGTGTGTATTGTACCCTGAGTGGCCGAGTGCATGCAATGTACGAGGAGAGCACTTTAATGAATATTTAACAACGCGGCAGACATCCAGACACCAAATCAACAATGTCAAATGTGTTTGCTCTGGGAGACTGGACGTGTCCCGTGGCAATGCTGATGCTCTTCAGAAAGACGTGTATATTACAAAGCATCTCAGCAGAGGGCAGAGGATGAGCAATTTTCCTAGTGCACCGTTATGGTTGGGTCGGCGCCAGTGTCATCAGTAGAGGCTGGAAAAGTCAAGACACCAAAGAGGGGCAAGACCAGAAGTGGGAGTGAAGATGGAGATAGGAGGCAGCACAGTGTACAGATCATCATCTTCCCAATGCCCATACCAGAGGCAATAATGAGAATTAATGTCCCGCCCACTTCCTGCCTGAGAACCTCATTCTAGACACATTCCCTGCTTTAATGCCCCCAATACCTCCACAGACGGCTGTTTGTGCTATTCTTGTATTTCCCCAAGAAAGGATAAAGCCTTTGAGTGTTTGCACAACTTTCTCCCAAGGCCGCAAATCTGCAAACTGGGATTGGGTAGGCTGAGTTCAAAGCCAGACCACTTGCCCATTCTGATGCACCTGATTTTTAAGTCCCTTTCCGAAGCCATGGGATGCACGAGAGGCAGAAGCAGCCTGCCAAAGACTAGCATTCTCCTTACTTGGTGTGAAGATACTACTGGAAAGCAGCTCCCCTGCCCCTCCACCTTCTCCTGGGATGGGTCATGTGAACAGTGTGGGCCCACACAGCCAAAATGATGAGGGTCCCATCCAGGCCAAGCTGGTTGAGAAGCAAGTCCAAGCTTCCTCTCTCTCCACTTCTAGGGCTACCTTGGAAGTTTTTTGTGGAGAAGAGAGAACCATTCCCTGCACATTCACATTAGACAGTTGTGTGAGCAACAAATAAATTCCTTGTTGTGTTAAGCCATCGATGGTCTAAGGTTTACTTGTTACAACAGCAAGCATTGCCTGACTAGTGACTCATCCTGGTATTTAACTTCTGGTCACATTTCCTTTCTCTGTAAGAGAAAGAGCTAAGTATATGTACCCAAAGACTCATTGCCCAAATAGAGCATGAGTCTCCCAGAGTCGTGGTCAAATTAGATTTTGTGTTCTATAGGACTGGGGTCAGATTACGATGTATATGTCCCATGGAGTGAAGGCCATATGAGAAGATATAATATATGCAAGGCTTCCAGATTATAGAAAATACTCAGAACTGGCAGTCGCTATTACATTTACTTTTTTGCACCAAGTACAGCCAATTTGGTTTCAGTTCACTTTGGGTTTGAAGCAACCTCTCCAAGTCAGCTTTATTTATCTAATGAAACATATGAACACACTTTTTATTACATTCGAGGTCTGTTCTATCCAAAGCAATGGCTGGGTTGGTTTTCTGTTACCATTCTGTCCCGGGATCCAATGCACTGGCAGATGGCACTCCGCTCCCTTCTGGCCCTGCACTTAGAATCAGAAAAAAGGAGATTTTTTTTATGAGCCTCTAAGGATGTTTCTGTGGCTCCCACCATGGCCATAGCCTGGCATGGTGTCTATGCCCAAAGGGGAGGCAGGTGGTACTGCAAGCACACATGTTCACGATCTCCCCAACCATCTTATTCTCAAGCCAAAAGCGAATGATTAGACAAAAAGCATGGTCAGTCAGGCCTCTACCAGAACTGAGTTCACTTATAAATGAAAAAGTAGGGATACAAAGAATGCCTTATCTGCCTCTTCAGTTATTGAACTAACATTTGAGTAGTGAGTAGTTGCCACTGAATTCCTTTGGGGTTCATTTGATAATTTACATTTTGTTAACTTTTATCTTAAAATAAGTATACACTTACAGAAATTGCAAAAATATTACAGAGAAGTACTGAGCATGCTCTCACACTCTCTCTCTCTCTCTCTCTCTCTCTCTGGTAGCATCTCACATAATTACTATGCATATGAAAACCAGGAAAAAGATATTGGTATAATCTACAGGTCTGATTCTGATTTCACAAGATTTTATCTGTGTTCATGTGTGTGTGACTTTGTGCGATTTTATCAGATATATACTTCTGTGTAGCCATCAGCACAGCGCTTTTGGCTTTTATTCCACTTGAAAATGTTTGCATATTCATTAATGTTGAAAAGTAGAAGTACCAAGAGCAATAGCTACTGCAGCGCAGCCACAGAAAGGAAATTGGGTTTTAGCATCTGGTGCATTTCCTTCCACAGGTCTTCACATATTTCTGTGGGGTTTTGTTCTGATTTTTAAATTTTAGCTAATTCTTGCACACCTCCTGTGGGAGAGCTATCACGATCATCTGTTAACTCTTTACCCCTTTATACTTCTAAATAGATTTGAGAGCTAGAAGCAAAGACATCATGATCTGCATTGAACACAAGGAAAAAGCCAGTGACCTGCCCAGAGTCACAAGTCCCGCAAGCAAGATGATCAGGCTTTCGTAAGCACTCAGCCTGCCATCCACTCTGCAGCCAGCTTCTTCCAACTTGGAGCCTTTGTAGGGAAAGCCTGTGTGTGCTCTCTTCATCGCTGAGGGGCCACAGACACAGCGCCAGAGAAGAGCATCTGTACCCAAAGAGAAAGCAAGGTTACTGAATGGCACCTCACACCTCGTGAGAAGAAATGCCACCCTGCACCAGCGCTCCCGCTGAGACACTGGGGAGAGCAGCCAGAGGCCTTCCAGAGTCAGTCTCGCCCACTCTTCACCCCTGGATCCATGCAAGTTGGTCAGACACTAGCTGTTGCCCAGCCGGAGACAGCCCAGCATCTTCCTAACCCAGAGCACCACCAGCCCTCCTCCTTGGCATGCAAGCTGCAAGGTGTCCTGCACAGCACCACCCAACCCTGACCTGCTGTGCGGCCCTAGGAATGGCCAAAGCACTGCCCTGGGCTCCACTTAAGCATGCTCTCTGCCTTTCCTTCTGGAATGGGAAACAGCCTTTACTCTATGATTTATACAATTTAAAAAAAGAAACCTATAAAGGCACATATAATACTGAGCAGATCCTTAGCATTATCAAAGAGCAGAATTTCAATAAGGGCGTTGCATTAAATCTGAGTTGGCAAGAGCTTATAATAAAAGTACAGTAATGAGCAAGCTTTATGATAAAATTAATGTAATTAATTAGTGTTTGTAAAGGACTTCAAGATCACAGGGTGAAAGGTGCCAGCTAGAGAGAAAGTCGTCTTAGAAATTACCACTATTATCATCTTAAGTCACGGCATATATTATGCACTATATGAGCATTTCCAAGCATATATTCATGTCCCAGCTTTAACTACGTTAATTTATAGTAATTTGCAAATCCAGTCTCTGATCAGCCCTGGGAACCCTTTCTGGATCTCTGAGCGGATGAGGTTATGATTCAAGTGGTATTTGAAACTCTATCCTGTGATCACCCATTATAGAGCACAGCCCCAGACCCCGGCAGGCCCAGGCTCAAGTTAAGAGACTGAAATTGCACCTGACAAGGTGCAGCCTGGGGCAGCTTCCTGCCCTCTGGGCCATGTCCTTGGGGGCTTGGTTGGGTTTTATTAAAAGTGGGTCTCAAAACATCTCTTTGGTCCTCACTTTTCCAACTTTCCGGAACACACACTACTGTTTTTCTCTGATCCAGTAATATCCCCTGAGGGCAAAAGCATCTTTTTGCTGTCACTCTGTCCCCAGGATGCACAAAACTGAGCTTGGCATGGCTGTGGGTCTCAGGAAATTGGGGCTGATGGGGACAGCTCAGCTCAAAGCTTGCCTGTCCAAATCAGGGCTTATATTTCTAACCATCCCACTGGACTAGTTTACAGACTACTGTATTTATTAACTGAACCACACAATTTCTGTTGGGCTTTGGGATACATTTTAAAAATTTAAGCTATCTGTTTGATAGTAAAAGTCAAACCAACAGGCAGTTTGGAAAATAACAAGAGAAATGGGGCATTTTCAGAGGTTGTTTCCCCTGGCACCTTTAGGCTGTGGGTTAAAACAGCTGTCACCCTTGTGGTTATGGGTAGCATTTCTGGCCAAATTTCTGCCTGAGGTGGGAAGAGCCCCCTGTGGGGGTGCAAGGTGACGAGCTCAGTTGGTTTCTTACATGTAGATGAGCCTACGATTTGGTCTAAAAAGGGCATCATGGGAGAAGACTGCTCCAGTCATACGAAAGGTGTGGCAGTGAGTGAGCAAGTGTACCCGATCTGTGACAGATCTCCTGGGTCCAAGCACTGAACACTGACTCTGCCCTCACCATCTAGTGATCCTGGAAGAGTCACATTTTTTTTTTATATCACTATCCTTATCACAAGGAAGGTGAGAATGGGTGGAGATTGTACACCTGTACCCACACACACAAACACACACCAAACTTGCACAACTCTTCTCATGGGTGTGTCATGGCGGACATTACCAATCCATCACAAGTCCCTTCCCCACTGAGACCAGCCATTACCAATCCATCATTAATCCCACTGAGACCAGGCACTGACAGCTTCAGAACTCACAGAGCCCCAGGCCACTTCTACTTCCTAACTCAATTTGCTAGTCAAGTAAAAACCTATCTTCCTTTCAGCTCAAAAGGTATAAATTGTGCTGCAAATTTTGAAAATATCAATTCCAATAGTACTGGGAGAAAGCATCAACATCTAAGTACATACATTTACTTTTTTTTCATGAAAGCTTTTCTGGCTGCCAATTTTAGTGAAACTTTATAGGAATTCTAATAACCTTTAAAACTAAGCAAAGTAAAAACATCATTATTAGAGTGTTCAATTAGAAATGCAAACACACTCTGCTAAACAATCTCCAAATGTAATTGTTTAATAACAAAACACAAATTAAAAAGGAACGTACAAAACAAAATGTCCAGGGTACAAATTGTGCTGTTTTGCTCCTAAGAAAGCCAAGAGCAAGTCTGGGTATCATGCGCATGTTTTTCTCACCATGCTGGGGCTCTTATTAGGCATGGATCACACCCACACCAAACATAACTCTAGGCATCCTTTGGCAAAACTCCAAGAGGCTCAAAAGTATAGCTCTGGCAGCCCTTCAGGGTGCTTTATAAAAACTCACTTGCCCATAATGCACTGGTCAGTTTTCTTGTTGGGGGAAAAAATGCCTGACACACACAACTTGAAGGAGGAAATGGCTTATATGGCTCAGGACTGATTTCAGAGGGTTCAGTCCACAGTCAGCAGATGCCATTGCTGTGGGTGGGGTGCGAGGCAAGAGCACACTTGGCCTCAGGGGTTCACTGACTAATGCAATAGGTGGAGAAGGGCACCTTCAGCAGCAACTGCCAAGACACAGAGCAAAAGTCACGCATAAGGCATGCTTATCCTGGCTCAAAAGTCTAACCTAGGTCTTAGGGGAGAGCAGCGTTTTCTCAGGAGAGTCATACAACCCCGTTATCAGGCTGTTTGCTGCCATCATCTAGTGGCAGAAAGTAAGTTGGGGATCCATGTGGCACAGACACGATATACACCCACCATGGGTAACTCGGAAGTAGGAGACGCTACCATTAGCAGCCTCATCATCGCCATCATAGTCATCATCCTCGATCATCATCATCATCATCATCATCGTCAACCTAATTAGCATAAGGACTCACATAGTACAGGAGAAGCGATGTGACTCTCATTCCCCACTGACGTGCAGCAAAACTTCCTACCCTCAAACAATAATCATTTTATCTCACTTCGGTGGGCCAGCCTGCTCACCCTCCAGGCAGAACAAACCATCACCACAGGCCCCTTTGCCTTGAGAGTTTTGGGTTTGGCGGTCTCACCCCACACACACACTGTGTTACTATGACTCTTTCAAGAAATAGTTCAAGGTTAGATAAAAACACATTGTAAGAATGTTTGGATACTTTATTCATACTATTATCCTCTACATATTATAATTGATCCATAATATAGATTTAGGATTCATAATTATTTAAATCGTGTCTCAGAATGGCCGTGTATTGCACTTAAAAATGTTGCAGGTTACCCAAAATAGATGTCACTTTGACATAAATGTCCTGATTTCTAAATCCTGCTTCCATAACGCTCGAGGCAAAAAATTTCATCTAAATATTATTGAATTCCGGCGCGACATTAGCATGCAGAGATATTTACAATAACAGAGCCATTACAACTCAATCAAAAGCTGATTTCAGCCAGAATTATGCAGAATTAAATCTTGCAGGATTCAAATTATTAAAAATCAGAGACTCAATAAAGTGTGGTCTGGAAGTCCCATTTATCAAGGGAGCCGAAGTGCCTGTGCAGTTATAGTGACTTTTTCATATATATTCTGCAAGAATTTGCATGCATTTTGAAAGATCGGAGTTTAATTCTTATGGAATTCAAGTAACTATGCTATATTTATAAGGCGATGGAAGCCAGCCCCTCCCAAACTGTTCTCTGTTTCCTTTCTGTATCTCACATTTGAAATGCATTGGTTTTAATTCTGGCTCCCCCTGCATAGAAAGATCCGCACTGAGGCTACAAATACAGAGAGAATACTTCTCTCCATCGAAGGCCAAATCAGGATGGCAACAGAAGCAGCTAGAGGAAAATCCAAAGCCCTTTATAAAGCTTGTTATACGATGAACACAAAGTGTCCTTCTCTTGCTGTGATCAAATGAAGATTTAATATATATGAAATATATTTCATACAGCCTCCTTTTGAGATAACATGTTATCTAAATAGGAAAAGGATTCATTTTGAAGGAGAGAGAGAGGTTGAGAGACAGATTCAGAGGAGGAGAGGTGGGAGGAGAGGGAAGGAAACCATCACATAGGAACTTTTACATCATCAGGAGCTATGAGCTACAAGGGCCCAATTCTTGTGACAAGCAGCGTTGGCTTCACACCTACGCTGTGCCAGAGATGGAGACAAATAGGCTCACCTGCCCCGCAGCCCCTCACACCCCAGCAGGGGGGACTGAGGCGAGAAACCTGCCAGGAGCCAGGCCCTGTCCTTCACGCCTTCCCTTCTCTCTGTAGGAGTAATCCTGTCACCTCCACCTTCTGCTGCTGGGAAAACTGAAGTCCCCAAGGGTCAGCTGTCTTTCCCAAGGCTACATGGCAAATCCAAAAACAAATGTGACCTCTTTCTTGCCCTGGTCAGCCTGGCCAATGTGGGGGACAATTTGAGATCACCTGGTCACCATCAGGGCCCTGCCCAGGGTGGAGGCACAGAAACAGAGAGAAGGCAGGGGTGGCCCTAGTCTTTAAGTCTTGAGGGCCGAGTTCTGACAACGGGAACCAGTGGGAGCTCTGGTGCTCAGACCCACTGGTCCTCCCTGCAAAAGAGTAAAACCAAACAGGTACACCCAAAGGCCACTTGCGGTGGAACCTAACAAAGACATTTTCCTCTTTTCCAAAAGAAAGCTGGGTGTGGCAGTGCACCCCTTGAATCTGGAAGGCTGAGGCGGGAGGATCTCAAGTTCCAGCCCAGCCTGGGGAACTCGGGAAGACTCTGTCTCAAAATAAAAAAGGTGGGGGGGATGCAGCTCAGTACAAAGGCCCTGGGTTCAAACCCGAGAACTAATAATAATAATAATTAATAAATCAAGTAAAATAATAAAAATTGTAAAGGACCTTCAGGATTGCAAAATGACCCTCACTGAATCGACCCCACCCCCGGCGCATCCTCTGAATGCCTCAGCACACTAGGGGCTCTGGATGTTCGGGACCAGTGCTAAAGTCTCACGGCCAGCCACGCCTGTGAATCCCAGGTGCAATTTTTACCTCTGAGCAGAAGCGCTTCGCTCCCGCGCTCCCTGCCTCTGCGAGTCCAGGGATCCGGCTCCTTCTGCACACCGAGAGCGCTGCTGTGCCCCGACCTACCTTCTGCGGGGACTTCCGGAGCTGAGGGTCCCCAAGTACAGCCTCAGGAAGCCCCGGCACGAGCGTACGCAGCAGTGACTAGCAGTGCCCCGCCGCGTGACCCGCCCCATCCACCCGCGGGCAGCTTCCTGACCCTGTCCGAGATGAACGCTTGTTCACTCTACTTCCTTAGGAGGCTCGGGAGCGCTCAACCCGTGTGCGCTGTTAGGTTGCAGATCACTTTACTTCTTCCTTTTAATTTTTATATGTATCAGACTGTGTCTGCAGTACAGAGAGTTTACACTCCCAAGGGGAGTTGGTAACACATCTTCATTCTTTTTAGTCCCCCCTCAGTTCCCTTGTCATTTGCAGAAGCTCTATTTCACTGATTCCTATTATTTACCCTTCATTTTGCTTCTTCAATTATTTATACTTCTGAAATTACTGTATACATTTGGGTTTCTCCCATAAAAGAAACCATATGATATTTATTTTTCTGGGTCTGATTTACTTCATTCAATGTCATGGTCTCAAGATTCATTCATTTTCCAACAAATGTCTCACATCCCTCCCTCTTCGTGACTGAGCAATACTCCACTGTGTATGCACAATGTATTTTTCCCATCCACTTGCTTGCTGATGGGCATCTAGGTGGTTTCCCTAGCCTACCTATTACAAATTATGCTACTATAAACACTAGCATCAGGTATCACTGCACTATGACGGCCGTAACTCTCAGCTACACTCTCCTAGGTGTCTTCTCCAAAGAGTTAAAGGCACCGGGATTGGGTAAGAAGCCTCAGCAATGGGATTGAGGACTGCAGGGGACTCAATAAACACAAGCAAAATCAGAACTATGTGGAGGGATCTGCTCTCCAAATCCCACTTCCCTGTGGTTGCAGTGCAGACAGCCAAGGCAGGACCAGGGCCACATCCCAGCATCCACTCTTGTCGCAGTCATCAGAGGTCTCCAGGCTGCAGGACCAGAGTGAGGAAGGGCAGAATTCACTGGTGTGAGCCAGAGCCATGTGCAGGACAGCCAGCCACACTTTTGTGTTTTTATTTCCAGCATTGGGAATTGACCTTAGGGCTTTCCCCTGAGCCACATCCCCAGTCCTCTTTTCATTTTACTTTTATTTTGAGACAAGGTCTTACAATGTTACTTAGTTGACCAGACTGGGGTAGAATTTGGCACCCTCCTGCCTCTGCTTCCCAGAGTACTGGGATTGCAGGTGCACACCACAAAGCGGGGCTCAATATTTGTTTTTTGGGGGGAACGGCTTTGTTCTTTTTCCTGGGAAAGAAAATTCGCAGCAAAGTGAGGCACTCTAGTTAGTTTCTGGGAAAAAGCATCAAGCAGAAAGCAAAGCGCCTGTGAACCAGAATTCATGGGTGACGGTGGTCACATGATGTGGGCCTAGGTTTCCAAACCTGTCAACCAGCAGGCAGAACAGGGCAACAGAAAAGATTTCTTTCAGATCCAGTGCTCTGTGATACTTTAGCTTTGGGGCAATGATAAAAATACACGTCCCATTTTCCCCAAGGAAATGACCTTTCAGTAAAGGATGAAATACACGCGCATGCACAACGATTTCCTCACAAACGTGGAAGAGTGCCGGGCAGAGAGCAAAGGACAAGCACTGCCTGGTACTTGCACAGTACACATGTGTGCAAGGAGGAGCTGCTGGACTCTCCAGATCGCCCATGCCAGAAGAAAAGCTACGTCCACAGCGAGATCATGGGTCTCACAGGCAAACTTAATCTGCTTTCATTATCCTAGTATATATTTTCCCCTAATTTCTGCAGTGGGTGTGTGGCAAGCCATGAAACCAGGGTGCTCTGTGAAAAGCCACTCCACAAACATTTTGCAGGCTTGGATTTAGATGGGATTTGGGGTGGGATCTATTTTTGCACCAATGAGCTGTGTGACTTTGGCCAAATCCTAAGCCACTCCAAGACTCAGTTTACCCAGTGGATATCAGCATCAGTGAGAACATAGGAGCACACAATAGGTGTTCAGTTATTCTCATCACAAGGAAATTGTGGTTCTCAGCATTCCTGGATCCCCGGAGAGCGAAATAACTTTAAGGCGGGGTTTCTGTCTTTGAAGAGCTAAGCAGTGAGGATAGAGGAAAGGGATTTGGTCTATTCTGCCCTGAGGAAGAGTCCATCAGGCCGAGCACAGGGATCCTAGGGCCACCTTGGCTTCATGGCAAGGGAAGAATCCAAAATGAGCTTTAAAGAATGCATCAAATTTAGATCTGTAATAAATCCTTGGTAGGATTGTGTACACAGATTCCTGACTATAGTGACTTAAACACATGAAAATATAATCTTTCATATAAGAGAGGTCCAGCCATAAGCAAATCACACAAGCTACTTTTATTTATACTTCTACTTTCAACATAACATCACCTTATGGTCCATAATGGCTGCTGGAACTCTAGCCATCACAGCAGAGTTCCAGGTTAGCAAAGATGAAAAGCAAAGGAATTCATTCCTTCTGCATTGGTGTCAGTGTCCTTAAAATTGTGTCCGATGTTTCTTATCACATATTACTAACCAGATGTGTTGCAAAAAAAAAAAAAAAAAGGCTGAAAATGTTGCTTTGTATTGTTGGAGCCATGTGCCTAGCTAAAAACTGGATTCTTGTTGGTACCTAAGAAAGAAGAAGTAAAACATGGATTCTGCCACTTAGGAAAAAATGTTGATTCAGGAGTACAGTGTAGAGAAGCCCAGACCCAGTATAGACCAAGCATGTTGAAGATAATGAGGTAGCATCTACAGGCTGTGAGTGGAAAACACAGTGAATATTTGAATTTAACAATATTGATTGCAGTAAAAGACAGGTTGCCATAAATCTGCTCAGAAGCCTCCCCCTCCCTAGGAAGACCCTAGCCCGTCGATGTTGCCACTTTCTGAAGCAGTTCCGGAAATTCTTCTTCATGAGGGTCTTTGCAAAATAGGATCCAAGATACAGTGAATGCTGCTGCTGAACGCCATCCAGCAGGAAGCCAGTCCCTGGAAACACGATTCTGGGTCCTCTTCAGCCTTATTCACCAGATCTGACACAGTGTGATTCCGGGCTCCTCTCCAAAGTCGAAATGACCTCAAGGGAAAAAGCTTCGAATCCATTCCAGACATCAAAGCAGCCGCCCAAACAGCGGGACTGAAGACCTTCAGGAAAGAGGACTCCAGAGTGGCTGCAGAACGTGGGGAGGATGCTGGGATGAGCGTGTTGGAAGTGAAGGGGAGGTTGTGAGGGGATTCATGGGCTTGTGTCTCACTGTGATAAATATTTTAAATGTAAACACACACTTTGTCTTTAATGCACTCATGGGGACTCTGAGGCAGGGCAGGGACTGCTGGGCTCCGTCTCTGCCTGTGTCCTGTGTTGCCCTTCCTGCTACGGGTCCTGAACACAACAGGATCTTTCTGCAAATGTCTCCAGCCTTCTGGTCCTTCCTGGGAGGATCTCCTCTCCCAACCTGGAGGGAACACTGAGACAGCAAGTTGTGGCAGCGTCTGCTGGAAGCGAGCTCCGGCCCAACCTGGGCTACTTAGCAGCCTGTCGAGGCTCTGTTTCGATACAAAAAGGGGCTGGGGTGGAGCTCAGTGCGAAGCTCCAGGGTTCAATCCTCAGAATGGGCTCTGGGGAGCTGGGTGCAAGCCCTCCCCCTGCCTCAACATGCCACGTCCTGACGCCCCAGGGCAGTTCTGTCAAACTCTGGCCACAGCGTCCCCATCACGGGCTCGGAGGTACCTGCTAAGACACAGACAGCTCTGTAAAAAGAAGAGCAGCATGCCGGGTGCCCGTGTGGACACAGCTTGATGAGAGGACACTGCATCAGTGATGTGTCCAGGCGCGCATGCCCACACCTCCAGACTGCTTTGTCCATTTGGGGCATGAGCAAGACCCTAACGAGCAACCCACACCTCCAGTTCCTTCAGTGGACACAGAAATAAAAGAAGAAGCAAAAGAAGGCATTGAGGCCACACAGGCCCCGCAGGTGTTTGGTCCACTACAGTGACGGGAGCTCGACATGCAGGTCCAGGCACTTTCCCAAGGGTGACCGCACTCCCTCTTCCCAAAGTGTGGGTGTGTGCTTAAGGAAACAAGTGCTTGGGAGATAATTTTGTAAATATATATATAATAGATTTTAAAAATCCAGTTACCTTTTCTTAAAGGAAGATGAGAGAGCGGGGGGGGGAAGAGGGAGGTAAATTGCATTTGCGATGAAAATTTGAATTTCAAGAAGTATATTATGTCCTCCAGTGTTCTCAATGAAAAGAAAATTATTTCTTTCTTGGGGAACACACTCTCATGGCATTTTAACTTTTATGACATTTCTGATTTGGAAAGATGAGCTTTCTGTGCAGAATGATTCAAACTTCCATTTTCGTAGTGTGCGTCCTTATAAATGACACCAGCCAAGAAGGGGGAGGAGGTAGCTTCTAAAGTAGAGTTAGTTTCTCTGCAAAGAAAGTTGTCTCTCTCAATCTCTCTCTCTCTCTCAATCTCTCTTTCTCTCTCTCTCTCTCTCTCTCTCTCTCTCTCTCTCTCTCTCTCTCGCCCCTCCATACCAGGATGGTGGTGGCTGATAGATCGGGGAAATAAATCGCACTTAATAACTAAACAGACTGTTCTATGGGTGGAAATCTTTTCCTTCCATAAACAATGACCAGACACATTTCGCCATTGAATATACAAAGATATATTCAGATAAGATGCAGACCTGATCCAGTCCCGACGGACCCCAAGCCCCTGTGACGCCCACGTAGATCTTTTAAACCTTCCCAGGAAATTCGGATCCATTGTCTTGCTTGAACATGAACCCATGCGATCGGAGGGAAATTTGAAGCGATGATGTTTATTTAGAATTAGAATCGATTTTCATTTTACATAACACCTTTAATTTCCAAGGCTCCCGAAGTACTTTACAAAGCAATAAGCTAGACAGCAATATTGCTATAGACAAGTGTAACCGTCATTATACTTTCTGTAATAGCTGGCAGGCTTGGAAATTAGAAATCAAGGGAGAGAGATGGAGAGACGGATAAAGAGGAAGCGAAGGGCGCGAAGAGGCGCCTGGGGAGAAGTCCAGAGATGGAGATGGGGGACCCGAGAAGCCCACGGCGCGGCACAGAGACGCCAGGGACCAGAGAACCAGGTCAAGCTGCCCGCTTGCACTCGCAGGGGTGCTCTTTCCGTCTCTGGGGACAGGCAGTGGCATCTCAGCCTCTCGCCCGGGCACGGCAGCACGGTACGTGCACATCACAGCGGGCACCGGCTTTGCCATCGGGAAACCTGCGTGCGACCCTGCAGGGCGGCCCCAGGTGACTCGCTTACCCTCCCCAAGCCTCCTGGTCCTGCGCTGATGACACGGGGCCGGTGCAGTGACCCACTCCCGGCCTCACAGGCTCGCGCCAGGTCATGCTCACTGCTCCCATTTCCCAGAAGAGGAAAGCGAGCCTAGGGAAGGGCAGATCCGTCGGGGCTCCCACTGTGCCCCCGCGTTCGGCCCGGTGTCCTTTCTGCACCACCGCCCCCGGAGCCAGCAGTGCCCCCATGAATCAGCTGGGCCCGTGCCAGCCGCCTTGGGAAAACGGATCTCATCCGGCCTTTCGGGGCCACCGAAGTGTGCTTGTTGTCGGCAAAGGAAACGTGGCGGAAAGGACCACGAGCTCTTCGTGGCCGGCCCGGGGAGGCTGGGGTGCTCCGTGGATGCTGCGGTGGGTTTCAGACACCCGTGCCTTCTCCAGGCCTCCTCCGACTCTGCCGCCGCGCCGGGGTGGGGACCACAAGGCTCCACTGAGACAGACGCGAGGGGCACCCCAGGGTCTGCGGAGCCGCAGTCCCCACCGGTCCTGAAAACCAGGGGGCTGCGCAACGTTCTAGGAGCGACTGAGGTAGAAGAACTTGAAGGACATTTAGGAGACAGGAGAGAGGCAGGCTCTGTAGTCTGCCTGGATGTGGAGACCGAGGGAGAGAATCACGATTCCATCGGTCCTTGCAAAAGGCCGCTGCCAGTATCAGCCGACGCTTATGACAATAATGCACACTAATAACCAAAAGGGCTCCGACGCCGATTTCCGCACAGCCTACCTGTTCCCGAGATGCGGCAGAGCCCCTGCTCACTTTGGCCAAGTCAACCCCGGGCCCCTCTTCCTCCTTCTTAGGGGGAAGAAACTGCATTGTAGGATGTATTACTTATTTTAATCAAATACAATTTTTTTTCCTAATTGTCACCATGCCGGCAGCCTCACGGGGACTGGTCTGACTTGTGTACATCCGTGACAGCGGAAACGGTAACAGCAGCTGCTTTGAGCCACCCGCCCGTGTACCGTACCTCTCCTGTCTTGTCATTCACATTTCTCCTAATTACGGAACATCTGCTTGCTGTGGTCATTAACACTCCGCTACCAGCTTGTCTAGTTTAATACCAATGACTCCTGACCTCCCTCAAGGAAGGCGTTTTCTGTCAAAATTTCCCCCCAAAGAAGCCAATTCTCCACACGAAATTTGCACTTTTTTTAAAATGCTACCTCACTAAAGGCTTCTGGAGAGAAATAGGTTTGATTAGGCGTCGGTACCTGGTGTTGTTGGGGTGCAGGGTGGTGAGAGTCCTACCAACCAGAAACCTGGTCCTGGCCTTCGTTATTTTGTTTTGTATGGAGTCTGCAAAATTAAAAAGGGGAGAATCCTTTGAAGGGCGAGGAATGCAAGTTGGAGGGCTGTCCCCACTCCAGCAGCCCCCCCCCATTCTCTGACTAGGGGGCAGTGTAGACACAGCCCAAGCCCCTCTCCTGTGATGTCTGTGCTGGCTGCCTTTATTACTGTTTTAATTATAGGTGTCCACCGCAGTGCCCCTGCTCCCAGGCACCCAGAATCCTAAAATTGGGGGAAAGAGAGGCCCCATCCTCCAGGGAAGCAGCCTATTTCACTGTGAACATCAGAGAGCACTTAAAGGACTGTGTAGTTTCCCTCCCTTTCTGATCACAACAAGCTCAAGGAGTAGAATCACAATGCGAGGAGAAAACACAGGAGCAGCATTTCGCTCAAAGCATAATGGATCCGAGTGGAGGGCTGGCTTTCACCAGATTCCTCGGCGTGGCTTTGCTTTTGCTCTGAGCTCCCTGTCTGAGGGCTTCTGACAGCCCAAAGTCCAAAGTGCGGGGGCAACTGTATCATGGGGAAAGATGCACAGATTTATTCTAATACAATGGGAGTTGGGAAAGCAGAAAATCACCCAAGCATTTGAGAATTGTTGTTTTACAGAATGGGTTTGCACGTTCCTCCTTTGGTGAGAGGCACATCCTCTTTCCGGTAGGAGAGAACGAGTTTGGAACGGCTTCTGCTAATATCTCACTCAGAAAAGTGGTGAGTGAGCTCGCAGTGTTTCACAGGGCTCGTGGACTTCGTTTCTGAACTAGAGAAACATTCACTTCAGTGTGGATCGGGTCGGGCAGTTTGAATAGGACGCAAGCCCCACTCGAGAGTGTCAAGGTAATCAAGGCATCTAGGAGCTGATTTTCATTTTATTTTTCATGAAGTCAAAAATGCTCACTGACCCCCACATGAGGAAATTCTGAGGACAGTGAAGTGATTAAGAAAGAATGACCTAGACCAATGCTGTTCAGCCCCACTACTTCTAAAAAAGCATCCGTGGTTCTCAGCTGCAGTTAATCAGAGCAGGCGTCTTCCTGATGGAGCTACGCTCGCTTCTCTGGAAACCGAAAGAGCAGAGCAGGAAGAAGAATAAAAAGGGAGAAAGGTGAAGGGAGAAAGGGGTTAAAATTACCGCGGAAGAATACCTGTAAATACATTTTTTAAGTGTGCATTTCCAGCATGCAGCATCATCTTAATTGCCACCCCTTCAAAGCACCTATCGGAGAAAACGGTTTAACAAGGGGGGAGAAATGATCTTGTAATCGCCACAATAAAAGCGTCTCTGTCCTTTGTATATGCTGACTTACAAAAAAAAGTGATTTCAAACAACAAAAGATGAAGCGGTAATTACATAAATCTCTTCATTCTTGATGAAGACACAATGCAATACAAGCGAATCAATAGTGTTGCCGCTTGTAATTCTTGGTTTTATTATGAGCCCAGCGCAAACTTGTTAAAATTGAATTCTGCTTCTTGTGTATAAAAAAAAATTAGGATTTGCACAAATCCGGAGGAAAAGAACACATGTTCTGTAAATGTTTAATTTTTCCCGTGCCACTTAGGAGATTTATGACGGGGAATCAGATTTAGAAGTGCATGTGACACCCACAATGCCCCGTTGCTTCTGCCTATATCCCAGAAAACGAGACCTGCAGCCCCGAAGTCTCGTTCCAGCCGCAGACGTTCAGAGTGCCCAAAAATCACCTCCTCAATTTTTAATCCCGCTATTAAATAAACTAAATGCACCCTAAAGTCAAATATCTACAACTTAATGCCAATAAATTGGCTGTAATGAATTTCCCCCCATACACAACCTACATTTATAAAATTTCTCATTTAAGAACAAGTAATTTTGTTGATTTTCCAAAGAAAAGGTGAAAATTATTGCATTTAAAAATAATTAATAGATGGGCCTGCGTACCTTTGAATTAAATTAAAGGAAAAAATATTTCTTTTTCGTGGAGATGATTGCATTCATATCCTGTTTGGTGTGAAAAGTAGATTCCAAAAAGCTTTTAACTAATTTGTTCAATTTGTTTCAAAGCCAACATGAATAGGCTGGGTGCAAATTCAGATTCATTAAAACTTAATTAATATGCATCATTATGCAAATGAGGTTGCAGTTAATGAGTTCTTAAAAGAAGCTTTCTTTAATTAGTTCAGTTTTAATGGCATCATCATTTATCTGACTTGTTTTTAAAGCCACATGACATACAAAAAGTGACCATCCTCTACAATGGGCTGCCTAATTGCGTTTCATCCTAATTGTTTAATGTTGAAAACTTTGAAAAAGTTAAAATGTTTTGATATTTCGTTCTATTAAATGGCTTTCACAAACTTTTCCATTCTGGTGAAGGAGACATTCTCCCATTCCTCAGTTTTCTTGCTAATGTTGCTTTTAATTATTATTTTTTTCTTGGACTTAGCCATTTTGATTACACAAATATGATGTCCACCCCAGGTATTTACCCGTGGCCAAACCCCTTTTTACAAGAACACACGGGAAACCAGGAGTGTAATTGCTGAACAAGCACACCTTATTGTTATGTGCATACAGTAGTGTGCATTATTATACTTATGTACTTGAAAAATTAAAATGAGCCTTTCCTGAACCGTCTGCTAACTTCAGGAAGCTTGGTAACATATTTTAACACAAGATTTTAAAATGTAGTGATTCACGAGAATTCCATACACCCTACTATCGCCAGCACCTACATCAGAGATGCCTGCCTGGGAGATAAGAATGCTTAATAATTATTGGAAAATATGGAAATCAGAAAGAAAAAAAAGCAGACTTAGCACAGGAGGAAAAAAAAAAGATGCTAACCCAGAAAATGACTTCGATAGCTTTGGAAATACAATGGGCTTTTAAAACATTTTCAGATTTATTAAATATTGTGCTACACAATTACAATTGTGTTTTGACATGCGGTGCCGATGTAATTCTTTGGGGTGGGGGCAGGAAGTTCTTTATACACAGTCCTAGGAGGATGCAGGGAGCCGTGTTACACGTTTTTACACTACTGTCAGGGGTTTTATGACTGAGACAAAGTAATTGCGTGTGGAGCTCAAAAATAAATATATGTGCTTTGCATTGCTTTAAGTGAAGTTTTATGTTTTATTTCAGCAAGGACTGAGCTGTACACCACCACCCTAATTAACAACAACCACACACACACACACGCACACGCACACACACACACACACAAAATTTACCCAGGCACAGACGAACGCTGCAGATCTTATATATTTCACATAGAAAAAGAAAAAAGAAAAATACATACTCCAACCTTCTTTTAACACTTAGTCTTTTGAGCACCACCATGAATATCCTGATTAAATAATTGGGGGAAATAAAATCTCACGGAGAAGGGAGTCGAGAACCCGTTGTTGGAGGCTCTTTGTCATGAGAGCGAGGCTGTGGCTGGGAACAGGGCCCCCTCTCTCCGAAGTCTGCCGGTTGCGACAGTGTAATTGGCGTCTCCGTGCCATATGGTGATGGAGACCGTATTAATGGAATTACATGAATATCGATGGGCAGGCTCTGTTCGCAGATCCGGCACCACGTAAAAAGTGGAGGGAGCCGCCACGCCACTGTGGCCCTGAGTGATGTGCGACAGACTTTGTTATTCACAGCCAAGGTAGGGCTGTCGCCCAAGTGCTCACCTTCGCTTCGTAAAGACACAACGTGTAGAAACTGGATCCGACCCGAAAAATCTCAAAAATGGCTTCAGCTTATTAAATGGAACAACGTGATTCTCAAGGAGGGGGACTTGTTTTTCTTTCTGTCTCCACAGCAAGGAGCAGGGTGCCCTGGACACTCCAAACATTCCCAAATACATGGATGGATTCATTAAGTCAGGTCAGAATTCCCTGATAAATCCTTTCTCTAATCTGTTACAGCAAAACTGTGCATTTACAAAAACAATCATATGGAAAAGGTGTAAATATATTTACAGCCCCTATCCCACATTGACACTATAAAGTAAAATATTTCTGTCTCCTTCTCCATAAAAACAAACTTGTCTTTGGCACTGTGCTTTAATGTAATATATAAAACTATTCTGTGCCCTAGTCCCTGCAGTGTTCATAGCATCCCTTTGAAACAGAGATACCTGTTTTTGTTTAAAGAAGGGTAAATATCTCCTCTTGTAGACAGAGTGGTATTTGCTAAGGGTCACGAGACAGAAAGCCAGGGGTCTGCACAGGAAGTGGGACCCTGACCCCACACTCTTCCTTGCCCCTTTCCTCTTGCAGCAAGTTAATTTACAGCCAGTAGAAAAGAACTCAGGGCCCCCACACCTCTCCATCCCTCTCTGTTCCCAGCTAGGGCTTTAATAGAAAGGATAAATTATGGGGCTCTACAGTGCCAAGAAGCATTCAAGTTTAGGGCTTTTAGGGATAATATTCAAAATGATAATGCTAGTGGCCATCAATCATAATTATTTTAAAATTCGATAAACACGCAGCGAGCCCTTTCTTTGTGTCAAGGCATCGTGCCAGGTGCTGGAATTTATTGAATCTTCTCCATGTTGCAGGTTGAGGGGGCCCCGAGTTCGCACTCCCAGGCCCCTGGAGTTCTGAGAGGGTTGGTGACAACCCCAAGGGCCAGAGGCAGGCTGGATGGGAGTGCCCACAGGTCCCCAAAGCTGTGCTCTTCCTACGGTGACCACACCCGGGGCACCACCCACGTTCATTTGAAATTGATTACAAATGGACGACACACCCACACTGTCTTCATGAGCTGTGTGATAGGCAAGGTGCAAAGAAAGGCATCTGTGAATTAGTGTCAAGGATGGCTTTCCATTTGGGGGAACAAGTGACCTGGGCTGGGAAAAGTGATAATAGTGACAAAGTCACTGCAAGAACGGGCACCGGCTGGACATTTACTCCAGGTGGGTCTGGCTTGTGTCCTTTCCAGCACTGACTTTCTCAATCCTTGCAACATTTAAAGGGTGAGACGCGGCTGTTGATCCATTCCACAGGTCACATAAACAAGTCACAGAATAGGTAGCAAAGAACCCAAGGTCCTGCAGCAGCGGCAGTGTGGGAGTGGATTTCCTCTTGGGTGTGGAAGGCTGAGGCTCTCTCAGTCCTGTAATTACAGAGATGAAGAATTTCCTCTGTTTTGCAATTGAGTTAAGTTGGTTTCTTTGTTTGCAAAAATGTTCATCTCAGACGACAGGGATTTTTTTTTCCTCTCTTTTCCAAATGCACAAGCATTAAAGATATGAACCCTGTCCTCATTTTGGGGAGAGCGTGGCTAGTATTAGACATCCCAGGGTTGAGAATAAAATCCAAGGGCTCCTCCTCACAGAGTGCTCATGACAGGACTCAGCCTGTGATGCTAATTGAGAATTCTGAGGGGACCCACAGTGGGCAGCCACAGAGGCCCAAACCAGAACTTGAATGTAGAGAATCCAAATACAGCCACCTCTCAGGAGAAATGGTTCCCACACCACCCCAAAAAAATATCAAGATGCACAGAGCTCAAGTGCCTTAAATAGAATGTGCAGTTTTGTCTATAACCTATGCAGATATTGCCTTATACTTGTCATTATTTCTGGGTTGTATACATAGAATATCTAATGGAGAGTAAATGCTAGGGGAGAGTTTTACTATACCATTTAGGGAATAAAGACAAGAAGGAAAGTAGGTCCATGTTCAAGACTGGCACAGGTTTGTTTTCCAAATATTTTCCACCCATGTTTAGCTGAATTCACTGAGACAGAGCCTGCATCTACAGGGGCAACCTGTGCTTTGTGAAGTTTTACCAGCCATCAGAGGGAGAAGAGGACACGGGTAATAAAACCCAGGGAGAGGGGAGAGGACTCATGCGTTATGTTTCCTCCTCTCCTTCTCCTCCTCCTCCTCCTCCTGCTCTTGATCTTCATTCTTCCTCTTTCTTTTTCTATTTCTATTCCTATTCTTAATCTTCCTTTTCTGTGCTAGGGATCAAACCCAGGGCCTCACACACACTGGCAAAGCACAGACTCTAGAACTCAGCTCCTCCCCCATCTCTGGGCTGCTCTGTCTGCCCCTAGCCCACTCTGCATCTTCCAAACCCCTTACAGCACCCAGTCCACCTCCTGTCTTAACCCCTTCCTCTAAGTAGGTGACTGATCCTGCAGATTCATCCCGGCAATGCCACTCAAAGAGAAGCCCACTCTCTCTCCACTACTGCTTTGCCTAAGCCTGACCTGGCTCTGACAGATCTCTCTCTACCTCTGTCCCCACTTTGAGTGTGTGCTCACTGGTGTCACCAAAGAACCTTTCATTCTGAATCTGTCACTATCTCTCTCTCTCTCTCTCTCTCTCTCTCTCTCTCTCTCTGTCAATGGCTCCCCACTGCTTTTCAAGTAAAATATAATCTTCTCAGCTTGACTTTTAGGACTTTCCATGCTTTAATCCCCATCCTGTATTGTCAGTCCTATTTCTCTTTTCTCCTTTTATTTCTCAAAATAATCCAAATAAATCTTACTTCTACTCCCACCTCAACAATTGTTTCATTTTCTAGTAATTGTCAGAACATACTCTGGACAGAAAATTCGTAAAGTACAGAAAAAAATCAAAATCAAGATCTCCTAAAATCTGGATACCTAGATACAATCTCCCTACATAACAAATATATTGGCTTATTTTTTTCTATATGTAGATATAAGAGATACAATACATATTTAGAACAAACCCAAGATCATTATGTAAAAACGGCTATGCTGTCTGGGCTTATTTTCCATTTAGTAATAGAGCATTAGCGATTCATCGCGCCCTTAAATACCCTTAAAAACCCTAGATTGAAGGAGTTACTTTGGGCAAGGCATTTAGAAGCTTGGCACACAGCAGGTGCTCAACAAATATCAGAACATTAGTTCTCATCGTTATTATGCACTATGATATCCTCTGAAAGCTTAATGTCTAATAACTGCATGTTTGATGATGTAGGTATCAGCAATTAATTGAAAGCATCCCCTGCTGTTGGTCAAGTAAGCCATTTATAGCTGTGCCCCATCTTCAGCGACCCTGCAGTGGCTTCCTACCCATACGCATGCGTGTCTGCATATGTGGGCACACGTGTACCCGTGCGGAAGCATGTTTGTCTGTTTCTTGGGCCTGGTGATCATCTTGGGAGAATTTCCCAATTGCCCAGAAACCCTTCTTCTTTTTCCTCCCTAAGCTCTTTTGAGTTTATCTCCAGGCACTTCGAGAGCCCTGACCCAACCCATTTCTGCAGTCTCCCAGCTCTAGCATGACAGAGAGAGTCTCTAACAATGACCCTCTGCTTTAGAGGTCCTGACTATGTCAGGGCCCCAGAACCTCTGTCCAGATGTGGGGTCCCAAGGGTGAGGCTGCCTCTGGGCTGCAAAAGTGATGTTGAGATCTTGTGCACATGGGAGGGGAATGGGAGCAGAGGGAGGGAGAAGAGGGGGAGGGAAAGGAGATGTAAAAGAATTGAGATGTGCCCACTCCCCATGTGCCTACACCCCATGCTGAATGTAATCCTTAGGTAGTACAAATATGTGCTAATTAAAAACAATGAGAAACAGCCCAAAAGCTCGAGGATGTGGCAAAGGACACCGACCACCCCTGCTGGCCTTCATCCAAGCCTGGTGGGGTGAGTGGAGCAGGATGCCTAGCTCCCTGGGGCCCTGGAAATTCCCTACCTGCCAATCTCACCACTGCCTGGCCGGCATCATTGTTTAACCACTCTGATAAACATCAATTCCTAGCCTTCATAATTCAATTTTATCTCCCTTCCTAACTACGAAGCTGAGCTTTCCTGATATATGCACGTTGTCTCTTTGGATTTCCTCACTGCAGACGGCATCAGCTGTGTAATCTGCAGGGCTTGGTGCCAGCAGAGAGTGCGGGCTGTCCTTGTCCAGAAACCAGGAACAGTTTCAGCGTAGCAGAGAGACAGGGAAGCACGGAGCTCGGCCCAGACCCTCCTGGGTGCAGGGCCCTGTGTGACTGTCGGGCCCTACGTGGGCGAAGCTGACCCTGAGAGCGGATTTTTCTCCTCATGCTTTTGACTGGTCAAAATGTGTTTCTTCTTGCCCTGTTCATGCTTCTTCTATAGTGGGTGAATTGCTACATGGTCTCTTGTGTCGCACAAATCACTTTCCCCTTAGCGTGTGGGTTGTAAGAATGCAAGGCATCACTTAGGTATTTCCTCTGCACAAGGGCCCGGCAGTTTCTGCATGGCTTGGTGCTGAGGTCAGCACCATGTCTGCCTAGGTCACCAACAATTATGTGGTGCTGGGTCCTCTGCCCACCCTGCCCTTTCTTCCCACCCTTCCTGCAGAATCCCATCTTTCAAGGACTAGGTCAGAGCCCCAGGAAGCTTCAAGTCCCCCACCCCAACTGCAGGGCGTCCTCTCTAGATCCTCTCCTACGACACCACCTGCTTCCACCTGCCCTTACCTTTGGAGGTACGTGTTTCGTCTCCCCACTCAGGGGGCCCCTTGATGTCAAGGACCTGTATTGTTCATGAATCCTCCACATAGTGCAATTGTTATTTTTGTCATTAGTGATTAATGTCTACCGAGCACCTGTGATGAGCTAGGCACTGGTCAAGATGTAGCTGGGTGATGAGGGATTAGGCCCCTTGATCAAGGACCTGTATTGTTCATGAATCCTCCACATGGTGCAATTGTTATTTTTGTCATTAGTGATTAATGTCTACCGAGCACCTGTGATGAGCTAGGCACTGGTCAAGATGTAGCTGGGTGATGAGGGATTCTTTCCAGATGCTTCCAGAACAACAGCAAACCCAGTGCCAGGCCATCAGAATCCCATTCTGTTCTGATCTGCAGCGAAGATAGAGCTCAGCCTAGCAAGTCCTTGGGTTCCAGCCCCAAAGGACCCAATCCATTGAGCTGTAAGTGTTAGCAGCAGCAGCAGCAGTACAATTTTTGATATTTTGGGGCATGTGACAGGAATCAAGAAAACCAAAAATGTGAAGTGGAGACCTTCATTGCCCCACGGCACAGACAGGAAACAGAGGCCTGGGGGCCTGGAACTCCCAAATGATGACATTGGGAAGTAAAGCTGACCATCTGCTTCCAGTGTTCTCATACCGGCCATCCGGGTGGCTCTTCCTCACCTTGGGCCAGCAGGAGAGTCCCCCGTCTTCCAGCATACAGGTGGCAGATCTGCACATTGTGGAGTAGCAGTGATACAAGAAAGCATCTCTGGTTTTGCTTGTTCCCAGCCTGGGTCCCACTGGGGCTCTCAGCAGCCAGACGCTGCTGTTCTGAGCACCAAATGCAAGGCTTAGCTTCTCAAAGGCAACACTCAGATGTGGAGACTTCCAGGATGTCTGTCCTTCGCTGTAAAAGCACGGTATGCATTTGTATAATTAGCAAACAGGTACTGAGCTACCTGTATGGTATGCACACAGAGTGTCTTTAGATGCAGTTTCAGGAGATGAGAGAATTCAAATGATTTGTCCAAAATTGGAAAGCTGGCCAATAAGACAGACAGCCAGGACTGAAACTTGATGGCTGAAATCTACTTGTAACTTTGGAGTGACCCTTTTTTTCTCAGTAATAGGAATTTAATCCAAAGCCTCTGCATGGAGCTATATCCCGGGTCCTTTTAAAAATATTTTTCTTTTTAAATTTTGAAACAGGATCTTATTAAGTGGCTAAAATGTCCAATCGAGGCTTGAACTTGTGATCCTCCTGCCTCAGCCACCCTGAGCACTGGGATTACAGACACGTGCCCCTGAATATTAACTTCATGATGAGCAGTAGGGAAAGTCCTGCGAACATAAAGTGATCAGAGCAGGAGGCCTGGCTCTCCAGGATCTCAGAGCCTAGGAGAGGGAAAATTCACACCAACAGAAGCAACAGCAGAGGTTAGGACTCCATGTGGCCTGAGGCACAGACAAGGGCACCAAAAGAGGGGTCTGAGTGGAAAGATGAGGGATCAGAAAAAGCTTTCCAAGTTCATAAGGCTTTCTATATAGCATGGTGGCATGGTCAAGCCCAGATGAACAGCCATTCCTTGAGCTGGGGTATGTATGCTTTACGCAAAATTCTTCTACCCTTGGGCTCAGAATCCTCACCTTATACCTACGACTGAGCCATCTGTTAGCCCATCCACTAATCAGTTGGCCCACTTATTTACCCATCCTTTCACTCATACCTCCATCATCTACCCGTCCTTCCCTTCGGCATCCACTCATCCACCCTTCCAGCCATCCATTACTTTCACTCATTCATCTCATCGTTTATTCATCCCTTCACTGACTTGTGAAACAGGCTAGGTTCCCACTGCAGCAGAAATTGATTTAGAAACCAGTGAAAATGTCCAACTAAAATCAACATTTAAACAAAATAAACTCTAGAAAGAAAAGTTCCTGTCAGCTCCTGATAAATACATTGCAATTCTTGTTTTGCACTATTCGATCCAGGAAATTGAGAAAAACATGATTTCTAGATACCATAACTAAATCAAGGAGGGAAGCATTACTCCCGGGAATGCTTTCATGGAATCACCTCAAATATATAAGGTATTCCAGGGTCCAAACTCACTCTCACTCCTCTAATACCTGTATTTCCCCTTGCATGGTCCCTTATATGATGACTTATTTTTTACAAATTACTGTCATTTGAAAATGAAATAGATGGCAAAGACTCATCAAGTTATAAATCTTTAAAATGAGGAATTACAATGTTCTAGATAATATATCATAAAGTAAGTAAAAGCACTTAAAGATTGTGTTTCTCATCTCTTATATTCATCTTTACATAGTATACCAGTACTAAACTGAGTTTTACTAATTTCATGAGAGAAGAAAAGGTTCAAACATCTCCAATACTCCCTCTCAACATAAAACGGGAGGAAAATGTGGTATCACCCTCTTTTTAATTGATATCTCGTCCCTCACTTAAATTACATGTCAGAATGAACTGTCAATTGTAAGGAGAATATTGATATTTTATTCCCACCACTTTTTTCCTTTGGAAGGAATAAAACATTAAAACAGTGATTATATATGAATCACATCTTATACACTGGAGGTACAGTATAATTAGAAAAATAAGTTTCCCCACTTGTAATACAATCTTACAAAACAGATCCGTTCTTGCACTGGGAGCTGTGTTTGAAGTCGAATAATTCTGCTAGATGATTTCTGAAGGAGTTGCACCAAGAAATTGCTTCCACGACTCTCATTTCTGCGCTACCTGAATGGTAAAAGCAGTCTCCACCTCCATCGCTACCTCACGCCTCTGCCATAACAGGAAGTGGATTTGCACACCGGAAGTTGGAATTGGAGTCCTTTGACCCATTGGATTCCAGGTGAGGGCTAAGAATGAGTGGACAGCGGATTGCTATGGTAGCTCGAAAGAGTTTCATGTTAAGAAACCAGCTCCATTTCTGTAGCTGAAAGGAACAAAAAATAATAATGTGCACGAGAAGCAGTTCCCATGGCAACATGACTCACCACCCATTCATTCCCCACCCGTCCAGTCCTCCATTTCTGACTGGCACCAGTGGAGCCTCTGCCGGGAAGTGAACGGGCCATGGTTCCTTATCTTCAGCAACCTTAAAGCCACGGAGAAAATCTTGGGCCTTCCTCTACTTGTAGAAGCATCACCCTGACCTCTGCCATCATCTTCACCCAGCCTGGTTCCTATGTGCATATCTCTGGGTCTTAACATCCTTTTTTTGTAGAAGGACACCATCATATTGGATCCCCCTTGACCTCATTTGGGGTGGGTGGGGTTACCGGGGATCAACTCGGGCCCTTGTGCTTGCAAGGCAGGCACCAGAACCACTGAGCTAAACCACGGCCCAACCAGTAACCTCATTTTAACTTTATTATCTCTACAAATATCTTGTATCTAAATAAGGTCACATTCTGAGGTCGGCAGGGCTGGGACTTCAACTCTCAAACTTGATGGGTAGAGAGGACACATTCAATCCAATAACAAGTGCTGACTGCAATGAGTCTTTTGAGAAACATTCCCGTGTTCAGTAGAGAGTTAAGTGAAATGGCACAATTTCCATCAAAATCACCAGCAATTGTTCAGTAACGGGGATCGAACCCAGGACCTTGCACTTATGAGCTAAATCCCAAGCAGCAATTTTTCTTTTAACTGAACAAAACAGTTCTAAAGTTCAACTGTAGGCATAAATACTGAGGGTTGCAAAGAACATTTTGGAAAAGGGGAAAAGGGCAGTGAGGGAAATTTTTGATCCATTTTTTTATTAGCAAACTTCAATAAGGAAAAGGGAGATGCTGAGCCAGAAAAGGAAATCTTGTGAGTAGAAGAGAATTAAAATTTAGCAATGGACCCAGGGCACACACTGAAGTCCACCTGTGAAGAAATGAACTTCACACCAGGGAAGGAAGAATGGGCCCTCTCTAGCATTAGGATAAAGGTCAGGGAACCACACAGAGGTGCAGCTGGGTCCCCAGTAAAGTCCTCAGGCCAAAATATACCCCAGATGGGGAAAATAATGAAAACAAGTTTAAAACAAAAATAACATTTTTCCTGTTTTGCTTTTCCTCTTCTTAATCTTATTGTTAAGAAGGCTTTTCCAATTATGTGATTGAAGCAAAAAAGATTACCACTCAAAAGATTAACAGATTTGGTGGCTTAAAAATTTAAGAAAACTTGCATGATAAAGACAGGTACTATTCCTAATATACAAACAGCTTTTAGAAAGCAGTAAGAAAAGACAAGTGCTTTCCATATTGGGGGGGTCAAATATTTGAAAGGAGGGTACACACAAAATTGGAAAGTGCTTTGAGATTTCATTGAGTGAAAGGAGCAGGCCCAGAATATATTTGCTACTTTTACACATATATATTAATTAGCACATGAATTATACATGATAATGAGTTTCTTGCTGACATTGTCATGTTACAGGCATGTAACATATTTTGATCTCTCTGTTTTTTTTTTTTTTTTTTTTT
>NW_022900933.1:35566680-35624159 GCF_012274545.1 Fukomys damarensis | reverse complement strand
TTTTTTTTTTTTTTTTTTTTTTTGGTACCAGTGATCGAACTCAGGAATTTGTGCTTGTGAGACAGACAGCAGAACCACTGAGCTAAATTCCCTGCCCTTTTGATTATATTTTTGAAGGCCAATTCACATATCCTGTGCATATAATGAACATGGAGCAGTCTGGTGGCCAAACAGACAGCAGTCAATGCTTTGTACAAATACATCAACTGTGATGATTATTATTAAGAGTATATAAAAAGAAATGAACACATGCTTTTCAGAAAGGGGACCTGATGTAGTCTGGGGGCCAGGAAGACTGGCAGGCAGTGATAGCCTTCAAGCTCATGTCTGATACAGGAACAAAGGTCATTGGCTGCAGGGGACAAGTGGGACAGTGACTCAGGAAGTATCAGGGAGGCTGGTGCAGCAGGAGTCGAGAACTGGCTCTCTGACTGAGTGGTGCAGGGCTCAGGCAACCCGTGCTGTGACACAGAAGCCTTCCAGCTGCAGAGTGAAGGAGGTGAGGGGCCAGCAGCTCAGTCCAGACTGCCGAAAGTGATGCTGGTGGAGACAAGAAAGAAAGACAGAGTGGATTCAGGAATACCCATCAGCCACCTGGACAGGACTTGGGGGGCAGGGAGATTCATGCTGCCTCTGGGCCTAGGCTGGCCTGACCAATGGAGGACAATGTGTGGAGGGGTATATATCACATATCACATGTATCCATCTCCAACAGGCTCCCAGGAGTGGCTCATTTGCACTGCCCAGAGTGGAGGAAGATTTCAATTTCTTGACTTTTCCACATTGTTTACATTTTCCTGATGAGTAATATTTTTACAGAAACAACAATGCTGTGTTTTTCCTTTAACAATATTACAAAGAATCTAGAAATCGAATGAAACAGAGCAAGGCAAATGAATGTATTGCCTTAGCTAAGAGTACGAGCATAGAGAGACAGTGATAGAAATGACCCTGGAGAAATAGAGCAAAAGAATCTGTAAAAATCCAGAAGAATCTAGAAGAATCCAGAAGCATTCAGAATACACAGCTGCTCCTACCACTGCCCATGCCCATTCAGTCTCATCACTTTTTTATCCAAAATCCCATGCCAGGCATTCTATGAGGTCCAATGCCTCTGAGCAATACCAACAATGTATTGAGACTCTACTTTCACAGTTATGATGTGATTTATGTAGCTAGTGATGCAAACTTTGCCCTCCATCTCACACTCCCCACTTCCCAAGGCAAGAGCTTTGTCCGTGGTGGATAAAAGAGAGGCTCAGAGTTCAGCTGATCCTTTTGGTGATAGGGCAGCTCCTGCCTCAACCTCCCTGGAGTTCTGGCACTCCATATAAAGCAAGTATCACGGTTATATATAACCTGCCTCAAGTGGGGCTGTTGCAAGAGTCTGACGGGAGTCAAGTCGGGCAAAACATTCGTTATGGCAACTGGCATATCATGGTTTGTTTATTGTGTGTCTATTTTTACTTTTCATGTCTTAAACCCCAGAACCCAAAACAATGCCTTGCATAATGAAGGTAAGCAACAAATGTTTGTTGAATTTAGTTGGCTAAAGATTGGATTCAATTGCAAAACCTTTGGAAAAATGCAATTCATGCTTTGCTTTCTTTCTCATTCAGATGTTATGCCTCCTGTAGGAAGAAAGGTTCATTGTAAGTTCCCACTGTACATCCTACAAGGTGCTGAGGCCACCAGTGAATGAGTTCTTGGCCTGATTCCCCTGAGCCTCATAATCTGGTAGGGAGGGAGGGCAGATATCCAGATAAATTAATGGCCTCATGCATTGCTAGGGGTGAGGAGGGATTTGGACAGGGTGACAGGATGGAAAGAGGACAGGGGTGAAGTCTCCCTAAAACTCTTCCCTGACCTGCACATCCCCATGGTGACCAAGGCCTCGTCTCCCACTGCATCCCCTTTTAAACACAATGCTAGCCACATAAACACACTGAAGACTCTCACAAGGGCCTCTGCCTCTGCTATTTCCTCTGCCTACAGTGTCCTCTGCTCATCATGCCTTATCCCGGGGTCCACAGGGCACTGGGCTAAACACTCCCAGGTATATTTCTGGATGATATGAACATCTGAATCAGAATTAGGTTCCAGATCCCGAGGGAGGCAAATGACTCTTTACTCATGTAGATTAATTTCATCACATCCTCTGAAAAAGCAAAGAGGCTGAGTTAAGGGTACCCCCTCCTCTGAATATACACCTCAGATAGACATACCAGCTCTTCCTAAGTCTCCAGCTTACAGGTTTGGAGCTGGAGCTGATACTGTCTTCTTCCTGGGTCTCTGGCCATGGGATCTGAAGGAAAAATGCAGTGTGGGCCCTGTAGTTTATTGTGCAAAATACGAAAGTTCAGAGTGCCACAATATGGACCATTCCAAAGCTGTGAAATGATAAGCTTAACCATCACAAGCTGAGGACCATCCATATCTCTGTCTCCTTCTCTCTGTCTATCCCTGTCTCTGTCTCTATATCCATCTGGACTAAGAATAAAAGAGCAAGTGAGGATGGGGCCTAAGAATGTATTTATGCATGTCTGGAGGTTGACAGTCTACAACCCGCAGCCAGAGACTTGTGGTCCCCTCCATCAGCCCCACAACCCTGAAGGAACCAACCCGCCCTACAGTGCACATGGGGCTGAGCTGGGCTCTGCTATAGGGTGAATGCATACACTGCATTTTCTATTTCCTATACAGTGCACCCTCGAGTTACGACTGGCCTGACAAACAACTTGGGTTACAACCAGAAAGTTAGTTTTAACTTACAAACTCTTGAGTTGAGACCCAAATGCTGGCCACTTGTGCTTCCAGGTGGTCTCAGATACAGATTTAACCCTTAAAGAGTTCTGGAAGAAACATGACAGCATCCTTTCTTGGGTGAGGTTCACTGAGATATTCTGGGCCAGTGTCTCTTTAAGAACACCGAGATCTGCCTGGGTACAGGAGAGAGACTTTGAAGGCTGTGTAGAGGAGCCTGAGCCTTCATTGACCAACATGAGTTGCAACCAGCCTGCAGGAATTAATTGAGTTCATTAGTCAAGAGCACACTGTACTTTCAACTTTCAATGAGTACGATGGGACTTAGACTCGTGGTCTGTGAAGGAGCCCTGTGGGCCTAAGCATCCACCCATCTTACCACGTCTCCATCCTGACAGCTGTATTTATCTGGAGAGCTTGGGCCACTCCCCACCTCCATTCTGGCTGTGAGGGCCTCACACCAGACTCCCCCCCTTGCCCAACTCTTCCCCTTCCTTCACCTGGCACATGTGTTTGTTTATGTCCTAAGGTCTGGGGCCTTCATGGCAGATCAGCTTCCCAAGAGCAAAGTTTTATCTGTTTGGTTCAAGCCTCTCTCCAGGGCCTGCAGTTATGCCAGGCACACCAAAAATTGATGAATGAATGCATGAATGAATGAATGAAGGAGTAGGGTGTGCTGAGGTTGGAAGCCTCTGTTTCCTTAGTATTCAGAAAGGAGGCCCTGAGAGCACTGCTGTCCCACACCTCCAAAAGGAAATAAAGTTTGCTTAACAAAGCACCTTCCGCAACCATGCCATGGACTGTGCAGCCAGGCCTTTTCTGTCCCCTTCCTACTGTAAAGCTGCAGGGAGCCCTCTGTTCCCAGCCTTGTTCTGGGTGCTGTCCAGGTAGCTGCAGATGGGAGACAGAGCAGGAAGGGACTAGTACTTGCCCTCTCTTCCCTACCCAGCTCCTGCCCAGGCCCGCTGAGCATTCCCATCTGCATAAACTCAATGGGCCAGAAAACCTTCTACTGTGCTCTCACCAGCTAGTATTACTCTTTAATAGGAAATTTAGGGGAGTTTAGTTTGATGGCAAAGATCCTGCCCAGTCCTGAAAGCCTGGTTCCAATGAATGCAGCAGGACAGAAGTCACTTGAGGCTATTGTACTCAGTGCATTTTTTGTTTGTTTGTCTGTTCGGAGATAGCACCCTACTAATTTGCCCAAGCTGAGCTTGAACCTGCAATCCTCTGGCCTCAGCCTCCCAGAGTGCTGGGATCATAGGTGTGCACCTCCACACCCAGCTACTCAGTACTTTTGTGTTCCTTTTGGCAGCCTCACAGATGCCTGGGGAAGGAGCCTCCTTTGATGGCATAATCAACCCTGAACTATTTCTGACTCCTTCCCTCAAACCCCCGACTCTGAGATTTTGAGATCCAGTCACCACAATTCTCAGATCTTTCCACTATTAATGCTGGTGACTGTGCCAGTGGTGTTCCTTTGGCCTGTCCAGTCCTTTCCACATCAGGCACAGCTGAGTGAATCCTGCACTCCACACCCACCCAGAACAACTTTGGGCCCAGAGTCCACATCTCTGGTTTTACTCTGTGACTGCACCCTGTCTGCCTCCCCATGTGGTGGGGGACTGGGATTTGTCATTGGCCTGCTTGCCAAGGAGCCCTTTACCCGGTGGACACCCCGTTTCTCCCCTGCACTCCAGGGCTCTGGGCAGGGACCCTAGGGCCTGACCCTATGCATGCCCAGCAGCTCCCTGATCACAGTGGCTGGCTCAGATTGGACATGTGACCTATGCCTATCAAACTGGAGAGAAACTTGAGCCTGTTTCAGGTTCTACCAGAGAGAAACTTAGTGTCATACTCCCAACTGCTGAGGATGGCACCTGCTAGGACCATTCTTCACCATGGGGAAAAAGAAGAACCAGCAGAAAAATCACAGAGCACAAAGACTGGGCAAGAAAGTTAACCTGGGTACAGCAAGTGGTGCCCGTATCCAGCCTTGCCTGAAGCCAGTTGTGTCCTTCAGCCTGTCCGGTAAGTAGGTGCAAAAGTCAGCATTCTATCACATGCAGCAGAAAGTGTCCCACTGAGAGGTTGGCCACTCCCAGGGTGCCCCGTCAGGAGCCTAGAAGCTCCTAGAGGCCAAGCTGTGGTCTGCCTGTTTGGCCATATCACTGTCCTGGTCACTTCTACCCCTGCTTTCCTGAGCTTGGAAGCCCTTGCTGAATCCCTGCTGCTTGAATCCAGTGAAATGAAAAGAATTACTTGTTAATAACTTGGCCGTGTGCACTGGACTAAATTCCCCTAGTTTTTATATAATGTAATTATGAAAGAACACCTTCAACCAATTTAGCATATAAAAAGTTGTCGGGGGGGCACATTTGTCTTCATTTATGTGTTTCTTAAATATTACTTGTCCTGCTCATGGAAGAAAAATATTCAAATGCATTAATGTTTTTGTGTTGAATACGAGATGAAACTCCTAAAGACTAATTTTCCAGATTACTTATTTTATACTTAGTGTCATTAATTCCACATGTGTGAAAAACATATAATTATACCCACACTATTAGTACTGAATAAAATTCCGTATTATTCAAGTGTAGAAATAGATAAAGTGGCACTAGACTCGTGTACACAAATGAGGTTTTTGAACTTTAGTGTGATTTTAATTATCTCACGTTAGCATGAAAAATACTCAGCAAAATGCCTAGGCTGTGCTTTTGCTAAATATTTCTCCACCACTCTCTTTATTACAGTAAAACACCCCACAGTGTGGGAGTCAGACCTGTGGACACTGGAGTCCTTGCAGCTCTTGGAACTTGTATGCTCTTTTCAGGACAGGGATAACAACAGAAGAGCAGTTCACAAATACCATTCTGGTGACACTAGCGCAGCACATGGACTTTGGTCCCACCAGGTCGGATGCCCTTTTCTTGACACTGCCAGGAGGTGTTGGCATGATCATGCTCTGAGAAGTCCTGCAGTGAGAACTCCCAGAGAACCTTGTCTCCGCCATCGTTTCTCATGCTTTCCGGCCAGAGGAGCCCATGAATGTCTCACCACCATCTTGGGAGATGTTGTCCTAACAACTTCACATGTTATGATGCTTGTTTGTTTGTTTATTGAGAAGTTGTTCAAGGAGGCCCTCAAGGAGTCTGTCCAGCCCACCCCATGGGAGAAAGTTTCCCATTTGTGTTCTCCTTTGCCACACACATGAATAAAGGCCTATTTCTCAGGGATCCATGTGGAAAGTGAGTGTTCCACCAACATGGCAGTGGGGCCTCTGGCTCCTTGTGGGTTTGCAACCTGTCCCAGCCAGGCCTGTGATGTCTCTGCATCCTTATGAGGTCTCCGTGTCCTTGGAGCTGGTATTCATGTGGCTGGTCTCTTTCTCATTCTGATGCAGAATGTGTCCCTTTCACTGCTTTCCAGATAGAAAACAAAATCCATAGCAGGCACCTGCAAAGCGGTGACCAGACTGTGGGTTCAGGGGACACCTGACAAAAGTCACTCCCACTGAGATGGAGCTCCACAGCTATCCAAGCCAGGCAGACACTAGGATAAGTAAAGTCACAGAGCTAAGACAGTTCCAGGAGAGAGCTCCCTGCCACCCTGCAGAAGCCAGAAGAGCCTCCACAGGGATTGAGCCCCAGAGGCAACAGGATTAGCCTCCTTCCTCTAGGAGCAGAGTTGACAAACAGCAGCCAGATGGAAGGAAACAGCCCAGGCCCTGCAGTGGCCATTAACTAACTGTGTTGTATCACAGCTTCTTACTGGGAAGTAGTAATGGAGTCAAGCCTGAAAAGTGCTTCCAACTGAGCATGGTACAGCACCAAAAAGGTTCAACACACAAACTTCTGATGGCTTCATCAGCTCTCGTTCTCATCATTGGTCCATGGTTCGAGCTCCCCAAAAGTTCTATTGTTGAAAGGCAAAGTGTGGATGGCAATTAGACAGGCAAGGCTATCCAGAGAGGGAAGACTGTGACAAGTGATGAACAGTATGGCACTGGAAGACAGGAAGGTCCTTTGGTGGATACATCTTTGTCTCCCTCTTCCCAGCAGGTCTTCAACACCAGTGGATTGGAAGAGGAGCTATAGTGGGCTACATGTGATGTACAGAGGTGAGCACAGGAGAAACAGAGACGATGAAAATTGGCTGAATGCTCTTTGCCAGACAGAGGAGAGATGGAGGTGTACTTGGAAAAGCTCTTTACCTGCACACATCAGTGGGTCTAGAGAACGTGACCCAGGTTGAGATGGAAACCTCAGCACTTGCACCCTTCATTTCCCACCACCTGAGCCCATGGGGCAGCATGTGGAAAACCTTTCCTCTTCCAAGGCCTGCTGACTCCTGGCTTGTTGACAGGCCTCTTCCCATTCTTCCTTTTGTCCAGCCACCTGCTTGTCACCACCTCCTGCTCAGCCTGAGAACCCTGAGAAAATCCCAGGAAGGAGGGAAGGAGGGAAGGAGGGAGGGGGAAGGGGTAGGGGAAAGAAAGGGAAGGAGGGGGGAGAGAAAAAGAGGGAAGGAGAGGAGAGGCAAGTGGGGAGAGAAGGGAAGGGAGGAGGGAAGAGAAAGAAAAGAAAATAGAAATGACATTAATTCCAAACCAAGAGCTTGAAGCCTCAGGTCATCCTAGAAGTCAAAGCATCACTTTAAGATCCTAAAATTTTCATAGACCAGATCAGAAACCTAAACAATAAAACTAGTTTTCCAGAACATTAATAACTGGCTCTGACCATTAAACACCAGTGGATTTGACTGGACCAGGAACCGCCTGCCTTAGCAGATTAGTAAAGCACAATTCTGGGTGTGTCTAAGGGGCATTTCCAGAGGTGACTGGCATGCAGGCCAGCAAGTGAGGGGGAAAAATCCACTGTGATTGTTGGAGGCACCATCCAATAGGCTGCAGTCCAGATGGAATGAACAGTGAAAAAGGTGGAAATCAGCCTACACTTGAAAAGTTCCCTTTGAATGGAGATTCTTGGCCTGAGCCCCTCCTGGACCCTCTGTCTCTCCTGCACCAAGAGTTCTCTGGGCTCCCCGCCTTTGATCCTGTAAGTTTATCTAATAAATCAATATCCTCTCAATTCTCTTACTATAGAGAACCCTCACCAATACACCGGCAATGGACTTGGATAACATAATGGTTCAAGGGTGGTTTATTCCAAACGAGGATGGAAAATAAAATACACCAGTATTCCTCCATCTCCATTTTACGGATAAATTTAGATACATGAAAGCTCAATTGAGATATAAAAGTTTATAAAAATCATTCAGAAGCCTTCCATGCATTCACTTTTGAAATATTTACACCACGCCAAATATTCGTAATGAGCACTGCAATTCCTTGTGATTTTCTTCGTCACCTTTGAGTAACCCTGGATATGAGAGGGGGTTAAGTAGAAGGTGGGGCACATAGCAATCACCAGTTATGATTACAAGTGGTCAATGTTAACTCTGTAGGACTGGGTTTCTGCACAAACAGCACTATGGGAAATTGACACTGCTGCTTACAAATGTCAATTCCCAAATCTAGGGCAGTGCAGGTGGATTGAGAGGTCCCAAATATTCTCTCCAAGACACTTTTTTTCCTTCGGTGGGTAACTCAGGCTAATGCACCCCAGCTCCTTCAATGGCCTCCAGGTGTTACCTGGTAACTTTAGAAAAACTTGAGTTCCAGAAGTTTGTTTGAGAACAACTGAAATTGATTAGAATTTTAATCATATTTTCCTAAGCACTAAAGAACAACAAGGAAAAATAAATACAGATCACAGAAGCAAAAAATCCAACCCAGCAGGGGAAAAGTCCACTCTCTCCCCTGCCTACCTAGGCCCCTCTGCCCTGCCCACTTCTCACTGTGCTGGGGACAGGGCACATTCGTAGCTGCTCTGCTTTTGTTTTATGTAGGGCTTCAGTGCCAGAAACCCACCAGCCATGAGCTAGTCACCGACGTCCCTTTACAGATGTATTAGTTCCCTGTTTCAGATATAACAAATCACCATGAAATCGAGTTTCTTATCTTACAATTCTGAAAGTCAGGAGTCCATCAGAAGTCTCACAAGATTAAAAGCTTCAGTGGAATTCTGTTCCTCCCTTCAGGAGGCTCCAGGGAAGAATGTGCCATTGTCTTTTCCAGCTCCTAATGATTTCTGCATCCTCTGGGTTACCCTACCTGTGTTTCTGTCCTCCCATCTCCTGTGCCTCTGACTGGCCTGCTTCCTTCTTCAGAACCAGGGATAATCCACCATCATCTTCACAGCTCAAGGTTCCTCATTTAAAGACATCTGCAAATTCCTTGCCATGTGAGAAAACACATTCACAGGCTTGTGGGAATTACGATGGAAACACCTTCAGATGAGAGGGACACTTATTCTTCTGACCACAATGGACGAGGTCATAAAGGAAATAATCCCCTTCCTACTGTTCAACAGCCTCCCCTTCTTTCCTGCTTTCCCTCACACAAATAGCTCCTGTATCACCTTCTGCGTCCTCTCTACTTCCCAGGATGTCAAGGAATTGTAATTCCAGAACCCTTAGCTCTTGGATGGAACCATGTGACTAGTTCTGGCCAATGAATTGTGAGCAATATAAAATGCGGCACTTCCTGGCAGGCACATTGAGTTGCCAGTCAGAGAACTTCCAGAATCCTCTTCTGCTTACTCGGCACCCATTTGAGCAGCGCCCCCTGCAGACCATGGCAGATATGCAGTGGCAGTTGGCAGCCAGAGCACAAGCAGGATGCCCAGGGATATTTGAATTTCAAACAAATCTCAGTTTCAACTATTTCATGGGCCATACTCTCACTACAAAACCTGTTGTTTATTTGAAATTCAAATGTAACCCAGTACCTTGTTTTTATTTGCTAAGTCTGGCAACCCCGAGTTTGTGCCAGACATGAACATTTGCCAAAGCCCTGAGATTGGGGGTTATTTGTCACCACAATGGAACCCAGCATCCTGACTGCTACAGGCTCTTGGGAAATTATATGGATTGCAGTAACAGGGCCAGGGATTTAGCTCAGTGGTTCCGGTGACTTCCTTCACAAGCACAAGGCCTCGAGTTCGATCCCTGGTACCAAAGAATAAAATAAAATAAAGAAAGAAAAAAGAACAAAAAAGAATTTCAATAACTGGCAACAAAAATACTAGCCTTCTATCATCAGGTTAAAAGCACCAGAGTGCATCTTCATCCGCTGAACCCACACCCTTGATTAGATGGGTCCATCACCTACACTTATGTCAGCAGCTGAGGTCAATGATGTGCTCTCCTCGCTTTCCTAGGCAGTTTGAGGGTAGGGAGAATATATTTCTCCCTTGATTTTTATTTAAATCTCGGGTGCTTGATGCATCTTGGCCACGCTAGAATCATTTGGATGACAAAATGCAGCTCGGCATAATGTGCTAGACTTTGTCAGTTTCTGTTTAATATATCAGCGCTTCATGGTGTGTGCAAAGAAGCTCTGGAATTGTCCTCTAAATTAGAGATCACTTTCATATCTACCATGTGACGAGTCCTCTTGGGAATGCAGATGATGGCTGTACTTATAAAATGCTCTTGAAAGCCACCAGCACTGCACCTGACAGTCAACCAGCTTAAGTGGATTGTCAGCAACTGAGGCAAAAACAAAAGCACCAAAGCTGTGGATTGGCACATGAAACCAAAAGACACTGATGGCTAGTTCGTGCAGATGTTCACTTACCTGGGACCAAGGAGACGAGATAGGGATCAAGTACAATGTTCTTCAACACAGCAAAGATGTCAGGGCCTGTTTCAAAAATCTACTCCTTCAAGCCCTGCACTTTGATTTTAAGCCTGATAAACAGAGTTCTGAGAGTGAGACAGTTTGCTGCAATGCCCACCAGTGTCATGGAAGATGCAGGTGCCCAGGCAGTAGGCACCGAGGGCAAACCTCACCTTGCTGAGAGGGGTGGGACTATGTGGTGTTGCCAGTTGTGCTTTGTTTTATGTTTTGTTTGGAAGCTGCAAAGAGAAGACTCTGGATTCTAGAGACTCCCTTTCCATCTTTGTTAGAAAGGAGACCACAGCAAGCTGGAGCCCAGAAGTTCAGCTGACATCTTCCAGGGCATTTAGAAAAGCAAAGAACGTGTGTGTAGAATGACCAGACCTGAGCTTTAGCATGGGATCCCTGTTCCAGAGTTGTCAGTTTCTGTCAACGAGTTAAAAAACTCATCAGGTTGATATCAAAAAATGATACAGAAATGTAGCCTTTCAGAAAAGAGATCATGCTTTACACATAATTCCCCTTCCAACTTTGTATCCTCTGTGCTGGCCTCCAAACGTCCTCTCCCAAAGGCTGAGTACTACTGTCCCATCACCCCAAAGGAGCCTGCCATCCATCTGAAAGAACACACAAGAAAGCACAGCAGGGCAGTGCGGCCTAGGGAAAATATCTGAGGAACAGTGGCTTGTGTGGGATGGAATAAATGCTGCAGACCTTTAATGATCAGCAGAGTTGATGAGACTGGCACAGGCAGAAGCGGTTCTACAAAAGAGGAAAGGCTTTATTTGGCTCTTGGATGAGGCCAATGCCTGGGAGACGTGAAGGAAAAGGGAGGATGTGCCAGGCAAGACTACATGAAGGCGTGAGGTGCTAAGAGCTAACCGGAACAGCAGCAGTGCCATGGGGCTGTACAGAGCCAAGGGGGAGAGAACCCAGAGCTGGCAAGAATGGCATCGTTCTTGTTTATCAAATGAATATATAAAAACAGTGATAGCTTGTACAAAGAGAGGCCCTACTGGGTGCAAGGCACCTTGCTAGGTGCTTTGCAAGTCACCCAGGGCTCCTGCAGAGTCTTGCCTTGTGTGCCCCCCTGACCCATGCCCCAGAAAAGGGCTCTGCCACACACAGCAGCTCCATCTTTTGCTGGATACCTCCCTCTCTCTCTCTGGTTAAGTCAGCTTTCCATCTCCATTTGCAACAGATCAGAACAGGAAAGCAAATGGACTCTGGATTGAGACAGACCTGAGTTGGACTCCAGATTCCAGTGGTACCACTTGGAGACAAATGTCTATATTTTATCTCTATGTCTCAGTTTCCCTGATTTTGAGGCTCACTTCCTGCTACCTGAGCCTTCAAAGCTATGGCAGTTCAATGAGATTGGAGGCTCAGATGCATAAACTGTCAAATAAAAGGCAGTAATTCATATCTGTCTTTTACATCACTCTCTGCCGCTAATCTCAATAAATTCAGTCTTGCTCCCAGGGACACCTCTTTAAAAGAGCTGAAACAGCAACAACCTTCCAATGACCTCTCTGTCCAGGAAAATCATCAAAAAGACTATGACTTATTTCTCACATCCCTGAACTGGTTGGGGACCACCTCTTTCCTTGCCATGTGTCGCAGCCATCTGTTAAATAATCCCTTCCAGAATTTTGCCAGACACTGAAAGCAAGATGGCATGTCTGTCTTCGTTCAGGAATGCAGCCCCTCTGCCCACCCTCAGGCTTCTGTGGTGTATTCTGTAGTGTTTCCAATGTCCAACTACAGCTGGAATTCCCTGGAGTGGAAGAGACCCAGATCAGAACATCAGAATCCATGACAGTCATTGCTGGCTTTGAAGGTCATCTCATGAGCTGGTCCATGCTGGTTGCCAGCTTTTGCTACCCGAAGCATTGGAATCCCTTGGGCCTTACTAGAATCAGAAAATGCTCCCGGCCCAACTTTTCTCTTTTCTTTCCACCCAAACCCTTGCCTGGACCTACTGATTCAGAGTCTGTATTTTGCAAACATGTCCCGGTGATACGGGTGCCCATGACGGACCAAGAACCCCAAGCTCAAGCAGTTCTCAGACTTGATGCACTTCAGAATGAAGAAGGGGACTTTTCTAAACATTCCCATGCTTTGCCCCTGTCCCTTGAGAATCTGATTTCACTTGTCTGGAGTAGTGCCCAGGTCTGGGTATTTTATGAAGGTGTGTGTCGTGACTCACGTACAGCCCCGGGGGGGAGATCCCCCTTCCCCGACCAGAGCTCTGCCCTGAGACAGGCTTGGTTCTATACATGGTGACCACAAGGGCCTGCAGCAGAAGGTCACGTGGCCGCAGCTGTGGAGAGAGACAGGTGCTCTAGACACTAAGGACCTAGAGCAGCTTGATAAATATATCCTCGTAAACAATCATAAGTTTATACAGTCTCATTAAAGTACAGTCACATGCTGTGTTTATAACGATAGAGTTGCCAAAAATTGGGCGTCAGTAAAACAAATCGTATTGTCACAATGGTTATTATTATTGTAACAAAACTTTAACATTTCTTACCCCTCTGCCAATGCAATCACAATGCATAATGCATTTGAGATTACTTCCAGCTGTCTCCTACTCTATGAATGGGGACATTTTTGTGCACACAGCATTCAGAGGCTGTGTACATTTGCATGATAAGCAGCCATCTTCCCATTCATGAATAGAGGCTCAAACAAGAATGGCCCTTCAGTGGCCACCATAGTGGCCTCAAACTTTCAAAGAGCATCATTGGGTGGTAAGCCATGGCCTAAAGCAGAAAGGATCTCAAATTTGAGGAGTTTTGTTATTCTACCCAGGTCCTAGAAAACCTGATGAGCTGTGTGTCCTCACCTGTTGACAGATGTAGACGCCCCTGCCCTGTCTTGTGAGCTTCAAATGAAGCAGTGTTTAAAAATGAGCTGTGTGATAGTAGAAATCTCTACTAAGTTTATAATATGATAACATAATGAAGACTGTGTTAGTAATAATAGCATTGGCGACAGCAGCATTTCCACCATGGAGAGAAGAGGAGGAAGCCCTTTGTCTAGAGATGGGAAGAGAGGTCAGGTATAAGTGAGTGGATGGGTGGATGGGTGGATGGGTGGGTGGACAAGTAAATGGGGGAGATGGGTAGATAGGTGGGTTGTGGGATGGATGGGTGGAGAAATGGATCTATGTATGTAAGTACGCCTGGATGGAGGGCTGGATGGCTGCATGGGTGGATGGATGGATGATGCATGGACTGATTCAGTGGAATCATGGCAGTCCACCTCCACCCTTACTATCTGATCTCTCACAGCTCTAAGTCAATCAACTGAATGCCTTCTGTTGCAAGGTAACCATGAGTCTGCCCCACAGGCCTTCTTTGTCTGCCTGAAGCCATCCTCTCTATCCTCACTCCCTGCCATGCTTCCCTCCATCTTGTGGCCTGCGCTTTTCCACCCTTGCTACTTGACAACCTCGGTGCCAAGTCTAACTCATGTGACTGCTTTGCAGCTGCCCCTTGTTCAATTGTTCAAAGAAATCCCGCCCTCCTCTTCCATCACCGCAGCCGTCTGTTCCTATCTTGCAAAAATGTGTACTTTTCTACACATAAGGATTTTTTTTTCCTCATGAAAGGAAGAGGAAAAGCATTAGCATTTATTAAACGCCTCCCCACACACCTTCGTGTGACCGAGTGGCAGCCTGTACAGATATATTTTTCCTTTTTGTCCTTGCTTTGCCAAAGAAGTGATGCAGACCCAAAGAAGTTGGCTGGTTTAACTTAGGAAACTCCGTCAGGGGATGATGATAAGATCCTTGGTTTTGCAATTCCAAACGTGTGTTCTTCTCCTGATCCTAGTCGTAGGGGCATGCTCTGAGCTCCTGGAGGACACTGCCTACTTTGTGGCTGAGGTCATTACAGAAATGGGGTGACAAATCCAGAGAAGAGTAATGGGTGCATGTTACTTATTGATATCTGTGCTACCCTTACTCATGGGGACACCGGCCTGCCCCCTGGTCAGCCCCCAGCAGGAGCTAAGCATTATAATTGCTGAAATGAAAGTTGAAACCCTATGATCTAATCCTATTGGGACTGCTAATTGGCAGTTAATTAGAAAAGTCGATTAAAGGAGAAATTCATGTAGACCTCAAGATCTACATTTTAATTTAATTTAAAATTTATATTTTCATTTACCTAACTTTTGCTTTGGAGCCTTTGGCTTTTCCTAAAGCGCAGAGAGCCCTGTGATCTGGTTTCCGTAAGCTGCATTTAAAATAAAAATGCCTGTGATTTCCAGTTTGGGTTTGTTTCAAGTGTAGCTAGAACATGAAGATACAGGCCAAGTAACTGGTGTTCTAAATTCTCCCGGATTTTTATCATTTTTCTCTCAAGGCTTTAGCATTATCTGATGCACAACTAATTCCCTTACACTTGACAGCACTTACAAACTCACTTCCTGCAGTAACTTTCCTTTATAACATCTTTGCAGGAATTCATCAGTCTTCTTTGGCTTACTAGAAATATGTAGCATTTTAGTAAATTAGCTCACCCCGAGAAGGGGGGCACCTGGAACAAGGGGAGGGGGGACACACCAAGGGACTCCTGGGAGACCAGCAGATCACCGCTGGGATGTGGGTGGGCAAGCACCCTGGCCAGAGGTGTGCAGTTGCCCCTTGCAGCCACCAGGTGATTACAGAGAACTGAGAAGCCAACGTCAGGAAGTCTGCCCAGAGGAAGTAGAAAGGTCTGCAGCTCTGTCTCACCACTTGCTAGGTGTATGATCTTGAGCGATCCAAGGTCAAAATGGGGAGGTCTTCTCACTTGCAGCCGTGTTGCTGAGAGTGAGTGGTGAAAACAGAGAAAGCACTGACCGCTTCGAGGTACCTCCAACGTAGGAGCCCACGCTATGAATTTAATGTTTAGGGTTTCTGGTACCCAGCTACCTCAAGTGAATGTAAATGGAGGCCTCAGCTCTTGCCCTCCCTTCTCTGAAGCAAAGCTTTCTCTGCATATCCTTTTTAAAATTAGCATTTACAGACCCTTCCGATCTTAGGTTGAAAAAAAAAAAAAGCTGAGACTTACCACTTACCCTGTTTGCACTTGCAAATTGTTTTCCTTTGAATTTGGAAAAAAGAAAAGAAAAGAAAGAAAGAAAGAGGGAGAGAGAAGGAGGGAGGGAGGAGGGGGAAAGGAAAGGAAGGGAAAGGAAAGGAAAGGAAAGGAAAGGAAAGGAAAGGAAAGGAAAGGAAAGGAGGAAAGGAAAGGAAAGGAAAGGAAAGGAAAGGAAAGGAAAGGAAAGGAAAGGAAAGGAAAGGAAAGGAAAGGAAAGGAAAGGAAAAGAAAAGCACACATACACCTATACTGTTAGGACTCCCCGCTGTATACCAGTGGAAGGTCAGACCCTGAAGGAGCACCCTCCGAGCACCCTCTCTGGTTTCAGCCACAAGGTCCTATATTGCAAATCCATAAGCCTCTTTTGTGAATTACATTTGGTTGGTAAAGACAGAAGAGCGCCTAAGTCACAAGATCGTTGCAGCAGCCACATCACAGAGACTTTTTTAATGCACATAACCGGATAGTATGGTAATCAAGCCAAATCAAATGCTTTGAAATCTTAAATAAGATCTAAATCGCGATTGTTCTAACATATGCGGCTCATGGAATCTCTTGGCCTCAGTCACGTTGCAATGTTTTCTCTTTGTTTTTCATTTGGGCGGAAACAGAGAGTAGTTTTTGCAGTTAATCATTTAAAAGACATTCAATGGTGGCAAGGTGTAATGAAAAAACGCATGAGGTATACTTAATAAAAGTAACACCTCTGCTATAAATTGCTTCATGGCAATATAGGAGCATATTAGAAACCATAAAATGCATACGAGACATGGAATGAAGCAGAAGTTCCCTTCATTGTCAGCTTCTATTTCTGAAATGGTCTGAAATGGAAGATAATGATTACTCATGAAAAAAAGAGCTCCATCAAATGCAATATCAACATTGTTGGTGGCATTTTCTGACTCGTGGGTGGATTTGTGGTCCTGGAGATGTTCCTAGACATTGTAATTCACAAGAATTATAATTAACAAGGAAAAATTACTCATTTATTTACATTCCCATTTGAACACCAGATAAATTATTTACTAAAAGCCCCTTAATGATCCCAAAATACATAATTATCTAGTACATTGGTCCCACTTTTAGAGCATAGAAACTATAGCAAAATGACTTTTCCCCCAAAACTATTCCCTTACTACTCCTGCTAGACATTTCTTTTATGGGTTTTTAAAAGTTATATTGGTTTTTTTAAATATCAAAATATTTTATGCAAAATATTTCATTTTTAAAAAATTCACTCTCGCTCTTGGGAGAGTGTATGTGCAATTGTTAAAGATGTACTGCAGATTGCAATAAATTCTGAAATTAACACTGAATATATTTTCATATTATGTTTACATATGGGTAGGTTTTTTTTAGACTCCCTATCTTTTTTAGATTTATGAGATTCTCTACAATAAGATTTTGTGTGAGTATATTTAAATTTCATATGTGTATATATTTATACACACTGAGAGTGAGATTACATACTTGCTTTAATTTCTCCCAATCTTAAAAGCTCATAAAATATTTAAACTGTTTCAGAACCAGAATAGAAATGCCTCAAACTGTTGTTTAAAATTACATCCAACCTTCACCTACCCTACCCGTGCTAATGAATGGGGCAGCATACATACCAGGAGTATCAATCAAAGGTAATCAATGCTCAGGGGCTCAGTGGTTAACCTTGTTCTCTGCCCACTCTCCCCTTCCCTCCCTCACCTTTGACCTTAACTACAGCTGCTCAGAAAATGACTCATTGGTCCCTCTCCCTGTTGCCTGTCATTCAGCTGATGAAAGCTCCATTCAGGAATAAAGTTATCAAAGGGTGAGTAGAATAAATAATCTATAAACTGTTGCAAACAGCTAGGGTTCAGTTGACTTAAAGGTGTCATGGCTTCATTCATTTGACAAATATTTATTGAGAACTTCGTGTGTATTATGCATTGACAAGTGGTTGGGGCTACCTTAATGAACAAGTTCCACATTTTCTCTGCTTTTATGGAGTTTGCAGTGTGGGAGAAGAGGCAGAAACTATAATACTTCCCTGAAGAATTAATAACTCCCATAAAGAAAAACACAAGGTGTAGAGAAATCTATACTTGACTTGAGGATCCTACCCTGGTCTTCACTAGGGTAAAAGGTGATCAGGGAATTTCACACCCCAGGAAGGGCCCTTTCCTGAGTAGAACAGGCAGGGAGGAGAGCAAAGAGGGTAGACTAGGGGAATGCAAGATAGATGTGAGGCATGCAAGAAAATGCAAGCAGCTGTGTGGCTGGAGCATAAACAGCCAGGAGACTGTGCTAGGAAATGAAGCAGGTGGGATGGTTAGGATGGTGAACAGCACGTTATTCTGTGTTACTTAATCCTCATTGCCATGGAAGGTCTGAAGCGGTGTGGACATGAATACACTTATGAGTTTCAAAGCTTGCTTGGTCTGCAGTGTGGAAAACAAACAAGAGGAATCAAGGGCCAAGAGGTTATCAAGAGGATAATGGTCCAGAGGCCATGGGAACATTTGAGATGACACATGTCACCCTGGACCAGGGTGGGGAATGAGAAGGAGAGGCTGGGAAGAGCCAAGCTGGGCAGGAGTGAACCTCACACCAACATCCAGGGCAGGAGCTCCAGAGCTGAGTCAGCCAGGTAAGTGGAGCTGCCCCGGAGCCTGTCTGCTGAAGCCCTGATGCCCAGCACCTCTGAAAGTGACTGTATTTGACAATATGGAGTACTCCCTGATTCAAGACTCATAGTGGATGCCTGAATCACAGACAACACTGAACCTTTTTTATATACATACACACATAAAGCTTGATGTGTAAATTAGGCACTGCAAATGATTAATAACAACTAATAATAAAATGAAACAATCATAACCTTGCATGCTAATAAAAGTGCCAACATCATTACTTTTGTGCTTGTACAGCAAGGATTCCTGGAACATAAGCAGTGCAATTCTCCAGCAGTCACTCTTGTACCTATGAGGGCTGTGGAGTGCCTAATGGGAGGACAGCACACACAGCATGGAAACTCTGAATAAAGCCATGAGTCATAATCAAGGTTTGTGGAGGGAAACCCAACACAAAGGAGTGTAAAATTTAAAATTTATGAAGTATTTATTTCTGGAATTTTCCATTTACTGTTTTCAGACTGGAGCTAACCACAGGTAGCTAAACTGAAGAGGGCAGCATTGTAGGTAAGAGGTGCTGTAGTGTAGGTCTTAAAGGGGTGATTAAATGGAGTGCCTTAGAATAGGTCTTGACCTAAGCTGAAGATAAGAAGAACCATTCGGCACACTTGGACAGAGAGGTGACCTTAGGAAGGGGCAACAAGGACAGGACATCTGCAAGCACAGTGGAGAGTCACCAGAGGAAACCAACCCTTGCACACCTTGATCTGAAGGCTTCCAGCCTTCAAAACTGTGGGCAAGTCTATGTGTCTTGTTTAAGCCACCCAGTCTGTGGCATTTTGTTATGGTGACCCAAGCAGGCTAAGTGATAATGTCCAAACAGAAACCTGGTAGAGTGAGGTTAGAGTCAAAAATTAATAGCAGCCAGGAGCACTGTTCTGCAGGAGTTCCCACAGGGACATTGGGAGTTGTGCTCATCAGACCGTGGCATCCAAGAATAAAGGGCTTGGATTCCTTCAATGACCAATGAAAAAGTTTTAAATGAGCCCTGAACAATGATTGAGAAGTTTTCTAGCAGAGTTGTAGATCAAATATTAGAGAAAAGGAGCCACAAAGAAAGCCTGGCGTGTCTCAAGGCACTAGGGAAGAATCAGGGTACTGTGGAAACCCTGCTAGCCTGGAACTGTCTCAGGTACGACACCCTTTGGGCTACAAATATTGGGTGCATCAACTGCCAGCAGTCTCTGGAGTAGACATGGGATGCAAACAAACTAATATGAAGATATAGAGTAGTAAAAGAAAAAACCTATGTTTGCATTTTACGTGTTTGTCTACCTAGCCATCATCCATCTATCTGTACTCATTTAACATGAAGCTTTCCTCATCATACACTGTACCTCTAAACATGCATGCTCACCCTGGACCAAAAAGCTGTAATTGTTTAAATTCTGTTTTAGGTGAAACTCCTCCTCCAGACCCTCCCCAGGCAACCATGCAACTGCTTTGTGTCACTACTTTGTTTTTATTTTCTAGAATTTTATATAAATGGAACCATATGGTATGTATTCTTGCTTTACATGTTCTTTTTTAAATTCAGCATAATTATTTTAAAATTCAAAATATTTATTCAAAATATAATATTTCAAATTATATTTAAATGTAATGCATTAAACATTTCAAATTTGAATATGGTTATATATTCAAATTCATTTATAGTTGAAATTTCACATTATTCGGTGATTATTTTTATATATGTCATCAATACATTATATATATATATCAATGCTCAACATTTTAATGGCTTTTGTTAAGCATTCCATTATCTTTTAAAATAGATTTAAATAATAAGAAAAATATATGTTAAATGTAAACATTTCCCATGCTCTTTATTCCATCTTGTCTCCCCTCTTTCTACTTCTTTGGGGATTTCAATTACCCTCAGAATAGGCTGCTTGAAATTTTCCATAGCTCACTCTTTGTTTTTCTTTGTTTCTTATCTGTATGCTTTTACACCAGTGTCTTCAATTCATTAGACTATTTTTCTCCAACACAGATGTTGAATCCTGTCTGTTCATCCATTCCATTGTATTTTTTATTTTACACAGTATAGTTTCTATCTTTCAAGTCTAGGTCTGTTTGGGTCTGTTCATACTTTCATGTCTCCTTTGAACTCTTTGGCCTTATGGAATACAGATGAAATAATTCTTTTTCTATCTTTTCTGCCAGCTCTACTACAGGTGTCAAATTTTGGCCAACTTTCATCAATTGATCTTTCTTTTTATGAGTAGCATTTTCCTGCTTGTTTACTTGTCCAGAAATCTTTCATTGGATGCCAGACATTGTGGATTTTACCCTTTTGGATGCTGGATTGTTTGTGCATTCCTGTAAATATTCTTGAGTATTGCCCTGGGATTCAGTTGAGTTACTTCAATGCCAATGAAATCTTTAAAGTGCTGCTTTTGAGATTTTTAGTGTAGGATCCCAATCATGCTCAGCACTGTATGCCACCAGAGAGGCACTAAGTGCTTTTTTCTGTGTATTCTTCCCAACACCCTATGAATTATGAGGTCGTTCAGTCTGGGTAGTGGAAATAAGTACTATTCCTAACCGTATGTGAATACCACACACCCTAACTTCCAACCCAGATAGCTCCCTTCCTGCCTACAAGGAATTTCACTGTTCATGTGCACCACTGTTCTTCAGCTTAAATGATGGAGAGGGGCTCCATGCTCACCTGTACACTTTTTCTCCTGGGTGTGTGTCTCATCTCCCTTGATCTGTTATGAAAACTGTAGTCACCTTGCCCTACTCAAACCCTTATTGTACTCAAGCCATTTGTCAAGCCTAAGACTGTCCCAAAATAGTACACTGAGACAGTAACACAGCTCACCTCACTGTTTCTTGTCTCTCTCCTCTCTCGTTGCCCTTCGTTACCTAATGTCTGATGTACAGCACCTTTTTTTGGTCTACTTTGTCCACTTTTTGCTTAAAATGTTGAAGCATCTGGTCTTTGTCATTCCATCCTGCCTGGAAATAATAGTTTGAAATTTGTAAGACACAAATCTTAAGTGTACAATCGGTAAAATTTTGACAAATAGCTTCATTCGCCTAGAGAACTCAAACCCCAATCAAGCTAAAAACAAAACAAAAAAAAAATTACCATACCCCAAAAGTTCCTCATTCCCTTCCCAGTTAAACTTACCCTAATTATTTAAAAAGTCACTCTTCATGACTTTTTTCCATCATAGATTAGTTCTGCCTGTCCTAGAGCTTCATATAAATGAATTATATAGTCTGTGATCTTACTACTTTTATTCAGCACAATGTTTTTTCAGACATGTCTACGTTTTGATTTTGGTAGGTCTCTTTTCATTACCGAGTAGTATTTTATTGCATGACTATCACAGCTGGTGTGTTCATTTTCCTGTTGATGGACAGCTGGACTATTTCCAGTCAGAAGCTATTATGAATAAAACTACTATGAAGAAGTCTTCTAGTACAAGTTTTTATATGAATGAATGTTTCCCTTTCTCTTGAGTAAATACCCAAAAGCAGACTGGTTGGATCATAAAGAAGGCATTTATTTAGTTTTATAGGAAACAGACTTCTTCCCCCAAACTGGTCATGGCATTTTACACTACCACCAAAAATATAATAGGGTTTTTGTTCCTACCCATCGCTGACAACACTTGGTAGTTACCAGTATTTTCAACAGAACCATTCCAGTCCATTGTGTCATAATATCTCTTTGTGGGCCTCATTTCATTACATTTCCCTAACAATGAGTGACATTGAGCAATTTTTAATGTTCTCATTGACCATTCATGTCTCATCTTTTATGGAATGTCTGTTTATATTTTTTCTCATATTGTGGTCATTTGTAATTTTCAAAGTTCCCTAAAAATACTACAATGAAAAGCAATCTTCTGTGTGAACAACAATCTAGACACACATGTGGTGTTTCATGCAAGAAATCACATTTGTATCCAGAGATGGGGAAAGAAACAAGTTCCACGCACTGTGTTTACAAATACTCTTTGTCTTTCAGTAGTTTGTTAGGGTGAATATTTTCTAGACACTTTATTCTGGACATAATCAAATTTACACAGATGTATCCAAAAAATCATAAAATGAATACCAATGTAATCATCATCACCATTTAGCCATTACCAACATTTTACTGATTTTGTTCCATTTACTGTTCCCCACCTTTGTTTTTGCTGGATTTTTAAAAAAGAAATCCCAGGTATTACATAATTTTTTTCATCAAGGTTTCACAATTTGGACAAGTAGGACTTAATATATTTATTTAGAATCTTTATTTGGTTGTCAGTTTAGGACCAAGAGCTCTGAATGGACCGAGGTCCAGATCCAATCTTTGCCTGGATTAGATTATGGAGCCATATCATTTGAAACAAACTTTTAAGCTTTATTTGAAGCACCAGATATGTGCCTTAGTAATGCTGTCCCATAAAACCAGATATTGCCCTCCATCTCTCCAAAGGGGAAAAAGATAATACATGATATATTATTTTTTTAATTGCAAAACTTAATAGAAAATTAAGGTTCTCTTACTTTGTTTTAGGGAAGATAGTGTGTACTATTCCTTATACTCTCATATGTAATAAAAAATTTTCAGCTTTGTAGGTTTAGAACTTATGAGGCAAAGAGTATTAAAATCTGCATCTCTTCAGATATGCAGAAGCAAAAGATGTGATAAAACCAAATGTCTCCTTTCTCTCTTGCATAGCAGAACATCTCCACTAGCCCTACTGGCATTGCTCCTGGTCATTCTTTGTTTAGGAGGCTGTTTGTGCCTAGAGTTTTTAGCAGCATCTCTGGCTTCTCCCTACTACCTTCCGGATTCCAAGGGCTGAAAAACCAAGGTCTCTAGATGTCACTAACAATCTCCAGGCAAGGGAAGGGGACAGAATCACCTCTGATAGTGATCTCCTATTGTGCTGTGTGACTTCCTAAAGCAGCAGATCAGCCACTCAGGTGACTGTCAGTGTCTCAAAGCCTCAGTCTCCCCTCCAGTGAAGGAGGGTCATGCGTGTGTAAACACTGAAAGGAGTCACAGATTGGCTGTGATAGGAGTTCCACTCTGTCAAGAGATACGGGGGAGTGCTGAGAAGTCCTTGTGCCTTCAGCATTCTTATAGCTAGAGAAGTAATAGGCCAAGGTGTGGGGTGACCCACACCCCAGCCCTAGGCCAGGACTCCAGGAGTTCCCACTGCAGCTGAGCTCCCTGTCCTCCAGGGAGGGAGGACCCACAGGATGGTTGGTGACCAGGTATATGACAGGAGCTGGTCGTCACCACCTCTAATGGTGACAGTGGCATAAATGGCCCAAGGCCTTGAAAAGGAGGTAGTTAGTGCTATCTGACATGAGGTACACTGACAGGAAGTAAAGATGGTGCGAATGTTAAAGCCATGTAAGATTGCATTTGAAGCCCACATCTGCCATTTACTGCTTGTGTGGCTCTGAGCAAAGCACTAACCCTCTCTGAGCATCCATACCTTCCTGGGACAGACATAATTATTCCTATTACAGAATTAATGTCTGTATCATAGTAAAAAATATATGCTGTCTGGCTTAGGGCTTCAAACAAGAGTGTGTCAAAATACTTTCCCCTCTCATTTATTAAAATAAAGGTTATCATTTCAAATAGTCCAGATAAGTCCTGAAAATAAGTGGATCCATCATCACTGCCAAATGAGCATGGACAGGGAAAGAAAGAGACAGAGTCAGATGGTAAAGAAAGAAGCCAGGGAATCTCTCAGGTACCGTGAGGTTAGAAGTGAGCCGTTGTGTAAAATGCACAGAAGGACATGATTGGCCCTGAGTCCAGGACAGGTTTTCAGACTGCAGAGACGTGTGAATTCAGAGGCAGTAAGAATTCAAAATGATCACAGTCATGCTCAACTGTGGTGCAGATTTGAAACCCAAGGCTTGTGCAAAGCCCAGAAGGTGCCAATAATAAAATGAAACCCACTCCCTTGCCCACGGCGTCTTGCATCTAGCTCGTGTGGTCTGTCTGTTCCATTTGGCACCTTTATGAGGTCCCCTGGGAGCCCAGCTTTGAATTTTCCTGCATTAGTCTCAGTTCAGCCTCTTGGAACCTGTGGTTATTCGTAAATTACCAAGGAAACTCTTCATCTGAGGTGGGAGCCACCTCTATAGACTATAAATACAAAGCAATTAGCTTCTCAAGTGCCTTATTATGAAAAGTATCGCAAGGACACCTATGTGGACACACAGATTAGAGGATGGAACTCTGTAGAGGGAAGGCCTTCATTTAAAATTGATTTTTTATAGAATGCAAGGGGTGGGGAAAACCCATAAGAAATGAAATGTCTTCTGATCAGCAAACTTGGGCATTACTTTTATTATTGTCTCTGTTCTCCAAACCCTTCACCCATAGGAGTTGAAGTGCCAAGCCTGGTGGTAGTTATCCAAACAAAAGCACAGAGGTCTTTAGGTGGTGAATAATTAGTAGAAATAAGTTGTTAAAGGGAAAGTAAATGCCACAGCCCTTGGGGAAAGCAATCTGATCATTTTTACTACATTTAAGAATGTGCTCCATGATCTAGCAATTCTATCTTGGGAAGTGCATTGTTTGGGAGATATGTACCTAAAAGCAAGGTTTGTGAACAACTGTTTGTTGTCCTGAAGCTTCCAGAACCCTGTGATCTGAATAGTGTGGAAGGATGTGTCATAATGTAGACTACACAACTCTTTTTAAGTGAATTTAAACTGTATAAATTAGAGTTACCTCCACTGGCTTGAAGAACTATCATGGCAATAGCAAGTTGCAGAGGAATTTTGTATGTGTCCCATCTTTGTGAATGAAAAAAATGAAAATGAAGGAAAGGTGGGAGCTCAAGAAGTCAAGGCAGGAAGGAAAGGAGGAGGAAGAGGGATGCCAGTTTTGCTGTCCCCCTCCTCATCGCCCCTCTGGCAGAGCCCGGTGCAGCTCAAAGGTTCTATCAGGTGAGAGAGCACTCAGGGAAATAGTCCCTGTCCTCAGAATTCCAAGCTCAGCAAGTGTGATGTGAATTGCTTGTGCAGAGGATGAAAGCAGCCAACAGGAAGTAAAGAATCCCGAAGGTCATAAACACGGCAGCCAACGCTCTGTCTTCCCAGACCACAGCGATGCAGGGAGAGGGTGGAGCCACGTTGGGAGGAGCTAAAACCATGGAGGAAGGGAGGATAGAATGAGTATTTATTAGGCTTCTCCTGTCTTAGGTGACTCATAACAATAGCCTGTTATAATGACATGAAGGTGTAGTGACGATGATGATGACGATAGTGCTTCAGAGGCATGTTATTGTTAAAGGGGCCTTTCAGTGCTTTTATCAATAGCTCCTTAGGTATTGCACACCTTCTGCTGGTTAGCATTCTACAGCCCTCCTACAATTAAACCATTACAGTTGATGGACTAAGTTTGCAATTTCTTCATTTTATAGATGATGAAATTGTGACTTGAAAGGTAAGATAAATTTGTCTAAGATCACACATCTAATAAATAGAAGGTCCAGAACTGGAAACAAATACTACCCCTGCCTGTGCCTTTCAAGTCCTCCCACTGTCCCTGCTGACCCAAGTCCAACAAGCCTCCGCCTGGGACCCCTCCATCTAATTCTTGTCTGGACATCTGAAGAAGCATTTTTGAAACAACATTCTACATATCGTTCCAATGATGCTACTCTCCGGCAGAGTCTGTGTCTCTACCGTGTACATCTGGGTAGACTTCTGGCTGATTCTGGAAGTGATGCCATGTGAGTTCAGAGGCCAGGTCACAGAAAAGACCATTCAGCCTCTGCTTTACTCACTGGAATGCTCACTGTCTGAGTCCTAGGCTTCTAGGTGAGAAGTCTGGCTACTCAGGGAGCACCATGCTGTGAGGAAGGCAGCTGAGCCCCAGCTTCCATCCCAGCCCCTGCACCAGATCAGTAATGGAAGAAACCTGCAGAGGTTTCTGCCTCCCATCTGTTGGATTCTTCCCAGCTGAAGACTTCAGACTGTGAAGCAGAGAGGTCCCTTCTCCACCAAGATCCTCCCAAATTGCAGATCCATGTGCAAAAATGAATGGTTGGTTTGGCATGCTGCAGTAGATGGCCAGAAGGTGTAGTGGCTTTAAGTACTGGAGTGCTGGGTTCATAATCACTGTTTTAATGAATGAATGAATGAATGAATGAATGATATATACAAATCTCCGCCCTGCCTATCCTAATGCATGCAGGTAAAAGCACCTTGTAAATTGCTCACTCCTGTCTAAATGCAAGGCTATCTTGCAGAAACCGCTTGAAAGAAACAATTTGCATTGTGATTCATAACATTTTCAAGAGAGGAAGAGCTGGAGAGGAGCCATCAAGCCCTTGGGGGCTGAGCCGATCAATGATGAGATGAGGACGGCCCTGGGAAACTCACTTCTGCTTTCTAATTTGGATTCCAGAGTTGAGTCGAGCACCTGGAACTGAACAGCCTCTGTAGAATACAGGAAAGGTTGAGATTCCCAGCCAAGTCTGTCCCCTGGTGTCGACAGTAATTTGATGTCTGGCAAAGAGAGGGCACCTTGTATAGCAAATGCACAAATAAATTTCACCGCCTAATTAGAAGCATAACGGAAAGCTAATAAGCTGGCCTCCTGCTTGGAAGCCCATGCTCTGTGCGTGGATTGGGCACAGGTTGCGTTGGCAGGGCTGGATGTGTCCACCAGGTTCTATGAGCAGAAGAGAACGAAACCGGGACAGCACCTGCAAGACATTCTGTGAACCTACTACCTGCGGAGAGCTGCTGTCTTTCCTCCAGTTCATTGTGCTGATAAAAATAGTCCCGTTTGTTTAGCTGTGTCAACCCTACTGTTGTTCACTTGAAAGCAAATGAGGCCCAAAAAAGCAGATCTTGGTGCCCCCTCCCTTGGAGCAGCGCCCCCTGCTGTCTGTCTGTGAGGATACCCATTGCTTTTCCATCGCAAGATAGACTGAGCTCAAGGCAATAAAAGGCGTCCCTGTCCTGAATCAGCTCACCACGAGATAGAAACTGTCTGAAAAGGACCCAACAAGTGAGAGTGGGTTATATGAATACTTCTGAATACTGGGAGCAAAACTGCTGCCCATTATTTGTCCCCTGCTCTAAATTGCTCATTCTGAGCTGGATGACCTTTTGGGTGGTTTTAAAGACCAAAGAGCAGAGGCCAGAGTGCAGTCATTTCAGGAGTAATGGAAGTACATGGAAGGTGGTCGAGTCTTCCTGGAACTCTGACTGTGAAAGAAAGTAGGGTCATAGATATAAGGGGTGCAGAGTCAAGAGGAGGCTTTGGTGGTCAGTGTTTAGAAAAGATCTGGGACCCTCGAAGGACAGGAAACACGAACTAGTGGATATGCTTCAGAGTAAAATGGTTGATCTTAAACTACCATTTTAATGGGAGGAAACACATTTATGATAAGTCATGGATTCAATCCAGGGTTGCTTTTTATATATTTGGGCAATCTACGGTTAAACAGAATTCTTGCATTAAAACTTTTGAGTTTAAAGGTCTAGGAATATATTGGGTCTGGGTGTATTTAACCTGTAAGTAGTATCTTTAGTGCATGCTTGTCATTGGAGAGATGTCCTTCAGAGCAGATGACATGCTGGTGTGAATTTCAAAAAAATCAACAACAACAACAAAACAAACAAACAAAAAAAAAACTTTAGATCCATTTGTGCTAAAATGGAAGATATGGGTAGTTTCATTATAAGCACACATTTTCATCTATTTCACATCCAGGTAATGTAGCTGAGAGGATGAGCATACAGCCCTGACATCACACCAGAGACACAGCCATGCCTGGTGGCCACACCAGCCACAGGACAGCCCTTGGGGACAGCAGACAGCAAAGCATCATGCCCACTGCTTTGTGCTGGCAAGGTGGAGAAGCAATCATGACCCTGACCTGAGATAACTACAGCACAGGAAGAGGACGAGAGAACTTGATTCTAGACCTATCTCTGCCACTTACAGTTGTTTCCTTAAACTATCACCTTGTCCCTTGTCATGGTTTAGCTATATAGTGACCCCCAAAGCCGCACATATTCAGAGGTGGGGCTTTGGAAGGTGATCGGCTCATGGGGACTCTGTGCCCATCAGTGGATTCATCCAGTGATTAGTTGGTAGGTGAATGTTCTGTTGGGAAGTGGGGCCTGGTTGGGGAGTAGGTCCCTGGCATATGCATCTCCCTCCCTGGCTCCTCAAGTCCCTCTCTGCTTCCTGGCTACCATGAAGTAGCGACTTTCTGCTACCACACACTTCCACCATGCTGTTCCTGTCTTGGAGCCAGTGGACCATGGGCTGAGTTCCCTGAACCATGAGCTAAATTAAGCCCCTCCTCCTTTAAGTCTTGGGTGTCAGGTATTGGGTCCCAGCAAAGAGAAGGTTGACTAATCCACCCCTCTCATCTTCATTATTCCATCAGAAAAATGGGGCAAAAACAGTAACATTGCCCTCTTCACACGATGTCCTTGAAGATAACAGGAAACAATGAATGCAAAGGTCAGCCCAGGGCTGGGACATAGAACACATTTAAAATAATAATGATGGTAACCCAGGTGCATGCTTGTCAGACATTACCCAGACAGTAGTATTTCGTGAGGATTCTGTCCTTTAATCTCATTCTGTGATGGATGAACAGAGTTACTGGAAGCTCCAGTCTCCCGGGGAACAGACCCCGCAGGAGGTGGGGTCACTGAGTCACCAATCACTCAAGCCTGATCCTAGGGGCTGCAGGAGGGCTTGGGCTCCAAACACTGTCTCCTTGCTGCTGCTACCATCCCCAGCTTCTGCTCCACCGCTCCAGCCACCATGTTCTTATTTAACACATTCTAAAATGGGCAAAACCATTCCTCTTTGGATTAGCTCATGGGCTTTCGTGACTATCAAATGAAGTAACATCTACTAACGCATGTAAAACATATTTAAAAGATAAGGATTAAAAAAATCCATCAAGGTAAACAGGAATTCATACTTAGAGATGGAGTAGTAGATCATTATTATTTGCTTTTATAGTTTCTGTGTTTTCCAACTTTGCCATAAAGAGTACATTCCTTTAATTATGAAAACCAAAGGATGATTTTAAATATGCTTCATATACAATAAAATCCTACAAAAATATAAAAGCTAATGTTGAAGACAGTGGTGTAGCCATGTGATAGAGTCTATGTCTGCTGCTCATGAGCCCTGGATTTGATCCTCAGCATTAGCGGGGAGAGGACAGAAGGGAGAGGGGAGAGGGGAAGGTAGGAAAGAAAGTTTGCACTGAAAATTCTCCCTGCACAAGGAAAATGGGTGCTTTCGTTGGGGAGCCTTGTACACATTCACATGGGAAAAATTCAGCATCACATGCACAGCAGCTCACTCTCGAGCACCCGCTGTTCTAGATCATTTGTCTTCATGTATCACATGTTCACAATGATGACCAAGAAGCCCCCTAAGCTGAAAACTTGGCATTACAATATTGTGATGGGTAGGTTCTTTCTACATCATCTAGGAGAGGAGCTGGGTGGCTTTGGCTATCATAAATAGTTCCCTGGGGGTGCTCTCAGGAGGACCTCATCTGAAGCAAAAGAAAAACTTGAAAGAGGTTAATGGGTCAGCAGTGCTTGGTACAAGTGTAGGAGCTTGGCCCTAGAGACACTGCCTAGTGGGAACAGTAGTGTGGACAGGAGGCCATACCCGGAGAATCTCCAGCGGATTGGCGAGTCAGGTGAGAGGCAGCAAAGGAATCTATAGAAGGGAGGCTGGATCAGCGAGTTGGAGCCAAGCCCAGGGATTTGGGTGGGAGAGCTGAACTAGACAGATTAAAGCTTTGGGGAGCAGGGAGCCTCTCCAAGCTACAGATTAGGGCAGATATGACTAGCTTTGCAGGAAAGCAGATACCGAGGAGGTTGACCTGCTGGCTGCCATCTTACCTGAGATCAGGGCCAAGGGAAACGTTTTAACTCTGATTACAGGACTTAGATACTGTTAAAAATGAAAAAAATCTTAAGAATAATAAAAGCAAAAAAAAAAAATCCTGCCACTGCCACAGACATCCCCACACACATTACATCTGACAAACAGTGTCATCTGTTCATCATTTTGTGGGAGTTTAGGTGAGGGAATGGGCAGGCTTAAGGAAATTGCTCCATTATGGAGGTCACCTCTGAAAGTGGACACTTTCATCCTACCTGTGACTCTGAACAGAGAGAAGACTAAGCTGTTCTTAGAAGTCCCATCCCCTCCTGCCCAGAGCCTCCATCCCTGTGTTTCTACATTCTCAGGCAGCATGCAGATTTCTCTGCCTAGAACACAAAAATCACAACACGAAAATATGTCCCATGACCTTTCACCTCTAATGGGGATCCCATAAAACCCCATGCCATCAAATCCCTGGGGATATTGGTTAGAACCTTTTGTTAAAAGATGCTGGCTATATTCCCACCGCAGGGATGCAGGGACCCGTGTGACCTCATAGTCACAGGAATGGACTGGAAGACAAAGAGCCAGGGAGGTTGAAGAGTCAGGGAGCAAAAGCCACACAGCTTATCATCAGTGGAAATCTACTCAGCCACTTTCTGTCCTGGTTTACAAGGTTTACACGGATGATTCAAAGCCCCGACCGAGAGAAGGTCTAATTGACTGTGTTGGTCCCACATTCACATAGGGGCGCTGGCCAGTCTAACAAGACACCTGTCAGTTCTTCCTGAGGAAACCAAGGTGCCGTTCTCATAAGAAGAAGAAAGTGGCTACCAGCAATGACACTGGCCACAAATGCCTCGATAACACAGATCTAAAGCCTGCCTTTTGAGCCCATGTCTCAGAAGCTGTCAGTTGCCATGAAATTACATTACAGTAGATTAAAAAGCTCAGTGAGCTTGCTTCATGATGCAAGGAAGAATTTCATTCATTAATTCCTTTGCCAAATATTTGCAGAGAACCTACTCCTTTCCTAGCACAGAAACCGGAGTCCAGAAAAGGTACCAGAAATGTACTTTTCAAATACTGTATCGAAGCAGTGAAAATCGGGAAAGTTTCCAGAATATGAAACAGGAAATCAGAAAACCTGGAAATGTGAGACTGTGGCCGTGGGGTGCAACAGGGATCCAACTGGAGTTGAACTCTGCTCCCTACGATACCATTGTCGGTTATATCCAGGGCATTCATTACCCTGAGCATAAGAAATGAAACCCTGATTTCATCTCTCCCTTTTGAGACACTATTGCATCTCTACCTTAATGCTGCAAAATCTATATTTGGACGTTTAAAAAAAAACTAGATTGGATGGGGAAAATAGGCGAGATATAAAAGTTACTAATTTTAACACATTTTTTATAATGAAGGCGCTGCTTTGAAAATCTTCTGTTTCCACATATGTGGCTGATTTAACTTGACTTATTAACTTTGGTAGAACTGAAAGATGTTTTTACTTCTGACAACTCCCACGTTCTAACGTGACACAGCTCAGCCCACAGCTGTTGCGGCGACACCGTGGAAGGGGCAGTCTTGGTTTTCTAAGGTGGTCAAGGGCGCTTCTTGGCTACCGATCCCTCAGACTTCTCATCAGGCTGGGCTGCCTGTGGAGCCCCCTGCCCCCCAGCAGCACAGCAAGGCTTGTCTTACATGCGCTGCCTCTGACCCTGGAATGCAGGAGAAGGACAGATCATGGGCGATCCGGATTGCGCGTCAGAAACTCCTGAAAGCATCCCTGGGCTCTGCATCCAGGGGAGGTCTGGCATCACTGAAGGGGCTGCTGCCAACCTGCACCGGTGCTCAGCCATCAGGGAAAATAATTCATTTCAAATCCAACTCTCGAGCATCACTTGGGTTTCTGTCCACAAAACCTTCTTGGGAAAAGTAATCAGAGGAAGTCATGCCATCTCATGTTGCATCACCAAAACCACCTCCAGCCTTTTCCCCATGAGAAGAGTTTACAGCAAAGTCAAGCATGACAAGGGCTTGATTGACATCCATTTCCTTAGCAGCCCGATCCTTCCCACCTGGGATATTGTTCTGGAGCCCGTGAGTTCTGTAGGAAGTCCCTGCCCCTGTGGGACCTGCATAATTCCGAGGTCAAGTAGTGCCCCTGCCAGCTGCTTGCCCCCCAACCCTCATGCTCTGTGTCCCTGGGTCAGAACAAAGCATCCCTCTGAAAAAATTTTTTACTTACGATGAGGGGGAAGGAGTCTAGATATAGTTGGAGTGTCTGCAACAAGCTTCTTCCCAAGACACCCCACCACCCTCATCTCCAGCTGAGGCTCTGCTGAATTAACCCAAAACTGGCAACTTGTGGCCTAAGGGCAAGAACTGTGCCTCCAGGATGAGGCCGCAGAGCCACTCCCAGACACCGAGAAAGACTGGGCAAAGTAACAGAGGAGCGCAAAAGTGAGTCCATGCACAGACAAACGAATGCAGGACTGGGCAGCCAGCTCTCTCTCCACTTAGTGTCTTGGACTTGCAAGTGGGAACAAATTTCTGTGCAGCTTCCTTTTGGTACCTTATTGAAACCCCTGGGACTTGTAAGTGTCGTGGCTATTCGCACACAGGTCACTCTATTTCCCCGCTGTCTGTGGCTGAGAGTTGAGGAAGAAAGGAAGGGGATTTTGCTATAAGAAATTACACAATCTTGTAATTGTCAAAGAAGAACCATTAGGCTCTAAAGGGCAAATACCAGAACTCCAAACAGTTGGTGAAATTGCACAAACCCAGCTACTCGCCTGCAGTTCGTGTTTTTGCCATCGCTGCTTCCTCAAAATGATGATGTGGAAAAGTGCATGAAGAAGGCAGACTTGCTGCCTCTGTGGCAAAGGAGGAAAAGGGAGTAGTGGGAAACTTGGGGGGATATATAACAACTTTCTTTTAACAAGTGAAAGTCTGAGGTAGAACAGGGGTTGAGGGGTCTCAAACTCAAAAGCTTGCCGGGCCAGGTGAAGGGGGTCTTCCTGGTACTATGAAAACCCTCCTGAGGGAGACACATTCGCATAAACAGGGCAGCCTGCATTCTGTCTGCAGGGTCCACACAAGCCAGAAATCCAAATGATACGTGAAATGTTCAGTGAATCTTTAAATTAAAGCATTTACTATAGCAAAAGGCCTATTGCCATTGATCCCTCTCAAAATCCTCCCCTTCACTCCAGACACACGGATCCCATTGTTCTTATCTCTTTGTGAAGCTGTTCTGGCAGCCCTCTCTCTTGAGTGTCTTCTCGAAGTGTGATAAAAACTACCATGAGTGCCGCCACCGGTTGCCCTTCAACGGACCACCAGGCTCATTGCTCCGAGCCTCCTTCCTCCTTCTTCACCAGATCTGGCACCGTAGGATAGCGGGCTCTGCCCACAGTCAAAATGACCGTGAAAGGTAAACATTTTGAAATGACTGAGGACACTGAGGCAGCCACAAAGACACTCACGAAGGAAGACCTCCGGCACTGCTTCAGAAAGAGACAAGAACCACGGGACAAGTGTGTCTGGAGTGTTAGAGAGGGGCATTTCCAAGGTGAATGATGGCAGTGTGTCTTTTACTGTAATGATTTTTAAATTTAAAAGCTCACCGTATTTTTGGCTCAGACCTCATACAATTAAAACTATATCAATGAATTCAACTTCAAAAAAAAAAAAAAAACCCTTCTGTGAGTCCAAATTGGGAAACAAAAACAAAGCTTATGGGTCCAAACTAAACCGCAGACTTGACAGCACCGAGGAGACCAACACTGGGTAATCCCAGGGGGCCAGCTGGGAGCGTGCTCTGTGCCCTACCCTGAGGCACGAGGAGGTCCAAAAAACCCTTCTGAGTCCAAATTGGGAAACAAAAACAAAGCTTATGGGTCCAAACTAAACCGCAGACTTGACAGCACCGAGGAGACCAACACTGGGTAATCCCAGGGGGCCAGCTGGGAGCGTGCTCTGTGCCCTACCCTGAGGCACGAGGAGGTCCAACATCAAGCTTTTTCTTCCAGTAAAACTGTCTGCCTCAGGAGGCCATCGATCCCTGGGCAGCCCCAAACCGGAGGTTGAAAACAGATTCACCGGAAGCCATGGGGGGCTTATAAATGAAGCCCAAAGTCTCTTCTACTACATGAGCTGAACTTCACTGAGCTGCTATCTGCCAGACGCTACCCCCGGAGCAGATCGCCAAAACACTTTAACCTCAGCAGTCTTGGTCACCACCTCCCGAAGGAACGACTCTGCAGGGTGAAGGCACCTGAAAGACCCACCTGGTTCCTCCTCAGAGAGGGTCGTGAGGGAAGTGGGGGGAAGAAGCCAAGCGGGGTGCTCGGCCCAGTTAGCTGGGAGTCATCTCGAGCCAGTGACAGGCTTCCAATCATGGCAGGACGGACTCGGATTTGCATGTGGGAAGCTCTTCTGAGGCCTCAGGTGGTCACGGCGAGACTGTGTTGTTCAGAATCCAGAGCACTGCTGCGGCAGGGACTCTGGCTTCTCTTTGTTTTCCCCACAGCGAGCCTCATCCCTGCACAATCAGTAGAATTAAATGTAAAAATGAAACACAGTTTAAAAAGAGACCGACTTGACTCTGTACATTTCCACTTTGAGGCTGGACCCAATGTCTCTCTCTCTGCCATTGAAGAGCCAGACTGCGGTCTCTGCTGCTGGCTTCATCTCTGCCCCACACTCCACCTGACAGCTGGATGGACGCTTGCCTCCTGGTGCTTGACCCTCCCAGGGTTTCCCCTGCCAGAAGCCCCCAAGATCCCCAGGCATCTGCTCCTCCTGCAGCCCTACGCACTTCCCGTGGTCCTTTCATTAGCCCTATGCACTTGCATTCAGGACGCCTCTCCATGGGGTTCCCCATCTGTCATCCTACCTGGAGCTTCTTGTAACTCTCAGTCTTTCACAGACCACCCCCAAAGTACATTTTGTATCTCTTTCCTCAGTTTCTCTCCTTCCAAGTACATGTGACAATCAACACCATGTACAGTGAGTTGCTTATGATGTGCTCTCCTCGACCCTAAGGACATACACCACTGGAGACCAGCAACTTCATTTGCCCCACACCCCTGCACTTGGACACAGCACTGGCCATAGTAGGTGTATTGGTCTGCTTTTCCCAGTGGTAACAAAATAGCCAAGGCAGGCTAACTTTATAAAGAAAAAGGGTTTATTGAGCTGAAAATCCAAGGTCAGGTGGCTCATGATTTGATCGCTGGTGAGGGTTCAATGATGGATGGCATCCACCCCATGGGATGGCATCATGGTGGGGTGTGTGCGAAGTGGGAGATCACAGTACCAGGCAGGAATCCTATGGGACCAGGGTCCACACTCTGGTTCATGGACACATTTCCAGCTGACCCAAGAACCTCCCATGCAGCTCCACCTCCCAATACTATCAGACAATCATGATGGCACATGCCTGTAATCCTAGCACTCTGAGAGGCTGAGGCAGGAGGATCAAAAGTTTGAGGCCATTCTGAGTCACAGAGTGACTTAGCAAGACCCTGTCTCAAAAATAAAAAATAAATAAGGAGCTGGGGATATAGCTCAGTATGAAGGTCCTGGACTCAATCTCTAATATCACACATACACACACACACACACACACACACACACACACACACACACTCTACATTTTATCAAGTTGATTTCTTAACATTTTATACTTAACATTTTATAGATTCTTGCTTACATTTCCTAAGTGCTTTTGTTGATTTCAGGAAATGCATCTGGCTCTTAAATATTGGGTTCAATCCTATCAATCTGACTAATAAGTATAATGAGTGCAGAGGGCCTGTCAGTGCTCAGGCGTAGGCCTGGAGCTCACAGTAGTGTCCCCATGCGAGTCTGCACCGGTGTCTGCCATGGAAAGCTGGAGGGTCTGTGCTGGAAGCCAGGAAATGACATTCAAGGTGAGGGTGAAGACTGCAGCTCCTCTGAAGAAATGGGAGTGAGCCTTCCTTCACCGTCTCCCTTTTATTCCACTCGGGTGACAAGCCCATTGGTGGTGCCACTCCCACCCGGGCTGGGCCTTCTGTCTTCAGTAAATCCCCTCAGCCACACCCAGAACTATGCTGACTCAATTCAGCTGAGCATTTCTTACCCAAATTGACACAGTCAGTTAACTACAACTTGTAGTAACAATGTTACTTTCTCATTAATAATCACCATGCTGCCACTTCCTTTCCTTCGTATGGATAACACCTTCAGGAATGTCACACATCATGGCTGCTATGGGCACCATCATGTCCTAGTTCCAGATTTAAAGAGATTGCTCTCAGCATTTGCTTTATGTTTCAGGACATTTTAGTATTCCTTTATTCCACTATGAAATGTCCCCGTAGTTATAATTTGGTTACAGTGTTTTTTACAGTTTCTTGAATAGATGTAGAATTTTATTCAACATCTCTTGAGATCATCACAAGGTTTTTCACCTTAGTTGATCAATGTGGTAAATGCCACTGGTTTTTCCAATGGAAGACCACCCTGAGTTTCTGGGAGGAAACCCAACTTGTCACGACATATTAAATGTTTTGTGTGTTATTTGGGGTCTGTTTTGACGATATTTTCTATAACATTTTTGTTTCTGTCTCCATGAGAAAGATAATAATTACCTGAAATATGTAATTTTTTCTTTTTTTCTTGTTCTTGCTCTAGTCCTGGTATTGACATGAGAACAGTTTCATAAAATGTGTTGAAAATTGTTCCTTAAACATTTGTGCATGTGGGATTTATTGGTTGCTAAAATATTGGGTAGAACTCCCTTCTCAAATCATCTTGTTCTACAGCTTTCTTTGTGAAAATAGTTTTAACCTCTGATTCAATTTCCTTAATGGTTTTAGAACTATTTCCTCTGAAGTCAATTGTGATGTTATATTTTTCCTTGTATTTTATTCATTTAATTGAAGACTTCAAATTTATTGGCATGCATGTTTTATTCATAATCTCCTCATCAATTTAACCTCTGAACCACCCTGTTATTTCTAAAACCATTTATTTGTGCCTTCTTTCTCTATTTTTCTTAATTAACTCCAGAGGAGTTGTGTCTACTTTATTAATGATGTTAGTTAGAGTACTTTGGCTTTGATGAATCTTTCTTATTGTATGTTTATTTTCTATTTCATTAATATATATTCTTACTGTCTTCTTGATAGTTTCCTTGGATCAAAACTGTAATTATTTTTCTATTTCCTTAAATTAATTTGTCATTACATTGTCTTTTCCTTTTGTAATCTAAGCAGATTTCTAGGTACATTTTTAGCTTCATTCTGCACACTAGGATACATATAGATTTGTCATCCAACAGTTCTAAACAGTGAATAATTTTCTCTTTGTTTACTTTTGTGCTATAAATTGTTTGAAAGAATAATTTTAAGATTTCAAATATGTCTTTTCCTAGAGATAATTTGTCACTGATTGCTGAGTTGGCGATAGTTGCGATGTAGTTGATAGTGGTGACCTGTAGGGGGAGCCCTCTGAACCTTTCCTGCACAAGGGCGTCACAGGGGTTCCCACACCGGCTTCCACGTTAGCACAATTTTGATATATTTTTAAAAATTCCTGGTGTTCAAGCCACGTTCCATTCCGGCGAAAGCAGAGTGCTTGACGTTATTCACTTTTACAACACCCCAGGTGAATTACAAGGCAAGTTTAGGTTTGAGGCGTGCAGGCAGGTTTTCAAAACCCTCCGTGCAAACTTCAAAACAATATACTTTCTTCAGTTTGGGTGTGGAATGGCACTGAGGTCCAAATATGCCCCTGAGATGCCTTTTGTCGATAAATCACATCTTTTCTTTTCCTCTTCAACCAGTAGTTGGAGGACACAGGGGTCCTGTGGTTCTGCTGCTTTCTTCCCACAGCACCCTAAACTTTTTCTATATTTAGAGCTTTTGTTGTCACTCACACACATGTTGCATGTTATATCCGAAGTAATATGTCTGAAATTGCTATATCATTCTTGACGTTTATTGGAATTAACCATAGTTTAACTCTAGTAAATCGATTTTGCCTGATTCTAATGTATCAGCTGTCTTTGGTGGAGTTCATGTATGCTTTTCTTCTCTTCTCTTGTGCCCTGAACTGTAAACATACAAATATCTCTTCAATTCTGATCAAACCACTACCAAACATGAATGTCAGCTTTGCACCAGCATCTACCTGTGTATTAAATCAACCTACCTTTAAAGGAGTGTTTCGGAAGACAGACTGCTCTTTAAGTGGGGCTAAATTACCCCAGTCAGAATTGTGATGTGGCGCTCAGTATGAGACTTCCAAAGCACATCGTCTCAACGAGGTGCGCTGCCCTAGAGGGAGGACCTGGAAATGATCACTGCTTTACGGAGTGGTACAAGTTTTACTCCCCACCTCCTGTTTATTAAGGTCCTTAACCAAGTGGAAGTCCACTAACCCTTTCCAAACAGTGATGTTTCGGTGAGCATTTTAAAAGATAAGGCAATAGAATTCTTACCGATTTGAGGAGAGAAGAATAACATTGGCTTTTTTTCAGGTGGCCACCTCTCTGCATAGAAGTTGGAAGTCTATGGAGGGGGAACTGGGCCCCCGTTCATCCATCTCCTCTGACCCACAGGAGACTCTGCTAGCTGGGCATGAGTTTTAAACCAGTGTTGGGGAAGTGAGTGCTGGAATTTTCTTCAAGGATACAATTAGTGTGCTCACAGGCAAGTCTGTGTTTAAGAAGTCAAGTTCAGACAATTCTGAACTTTAAAATGCTTTTACATGCCGTCATTCAAATGCTTCATTTTTTTTTAGTGATTAATAAATTGTTTTCAAGGCACCTGTTGCCAATATCTAATTTTCATTGAGCATTTTCCGGGGAGCGTGGCCAAGTGTCAGTGTATAGTTCCTGCTTGATGTTGCGTATAATTTTTAGGATATTCTGAATGGCATGTGCTAATTATTTAGTACAATAGCTAATTTTATGGCGCTGAAAGACTGTAACAGAAGGGCATAATTACTTATAATAGGAATGTCTCGTTTTTTGTTAAAACCAAAGTGTGGGAGGCAATAAAGAAAATAAAGGATAATTTTACACCCTCCTCTGAAGAATGAAATAGTTAATATTTTCAGGACTTTGTTACTAGTAACACTGGAAGACTAACCATATGTCCTAGACTCCCAAGGAAAACATTGTAGCTTGGTGAAATTTACAGCAGTTTCAAAAATACGTGTTTAGACTTTATTTCCCAAAGCAGATGAAAATCTTTTCTAAAATTGTGTCCAGTGTCACAGTCTCCAGCAGAGCACATTTCTTAAGAAAGTTGAGTGTGCGTGTGTGTGTGTGTGTGTGTGTGTGTGTGTGTGTGTATGTGTGTTGGAGGGGGAAGAGCTGGTTCCAGTTTCCTTAACTGGGGGAATTTATTTCAGGTTTGTCACGGTCACCATCACCAGCTCTGAAGGTGCTGTGGACACTTTCCAGAGCTGACCTAGATAGAGATCATTCGATTCTCAAAACAACTGCATCAGAAAGACACAGAGGGAAATGGTTCAAAGCCTATTGGTAGCAGCACTGAGACTTTTGAAATACTGAGATTTTTCCATTCTGGAGTTCTTCGTTTAGGGAATGCATTCCCCCAAAGGAGTGGGAATGTGGTTCATGGTTCACAGATTCAACAAGAGCATTTACCTGTATCTTATAATCATGTAAGTGTGGGGGCACCTGAATACATAGGGACAGCTCATTCACATAGAGCTCCCCACCCCAGGGCAGCACACCATCATTAAAATTAGGTTTTAGGGCCAGGGATTTAGCTCTGCTGCCTGCCTTGTAGGTGCAGATCCAGAGTTCAATCCCTAGTACCAATAAATAAATAAAATTAGGTTTTAGTGGCTACATAATGAGGAAGGAAACTACCCCTACTTAGTAAAACTAAATCAAAAAGCAAAACAGACCACTCATAAAAAGCAACAACAGAAAATGCATGGACTGTATCAGAACTTTCATAATGATCTCAGGGTTGTGAGTTTACAGGTAGAAGTATTAATTTTTCTTTATATTTTCCTACAGTTTTCTAATATTCTATAGTGAACATTTCTAGCTTCTAACAAGGAGAGAATATATTATTTTTGTTAATATAAGCATCAAAGAGTCCTCTTGTCAACAGTGGAGAGCTGAGTTTCACTGCCGATGTCTCCCCAGCACCCCGTCGAGTCCCTGAACTTACCCTTTGGACCCTAAAGCAGTGCCCCCTTTCTGCTCCTCGTCAATTTTATCTCCCTGAACCCCCACCTCCCAGCCCTATCCCTCCCCCAAGTATCTGCTTTCTCCTTCATTACTCTGTCCCTCCTTTGCACACACCTGCCTTTCCCATCTTCAGATCAAGTCCCCACTGCAGGGAACCCAGAACACTACTGGGAGCATGCGGATGGGTGGCAGATGCCTGGAGACCTGCACTGCTCACCAGAGAGCACATTGACTGCTGGCTTCAGCAATCATCAACATTCAAACACACCCCTCCGCCACACTCCAGGTCCACAAGATTTATCTGAGCTCAGGTCACCCCAACAATGCTGACCCAGAAGGAAAAATGAACTAACCCACCACTGGACTTCTGGTTAACCTATATCCAAAGAGAGCGAGGCCTGAGAGGTTTCCACCTTGTCTCTGTGGTCCCCAGAGTGTGAGGAGGTCCCCAATCCAGGGAGTGGCAAGAGCAGAGACTGGAAGACACAGCACACCTGTGCCTTAGGTCACCAGAAAAGTCCAAGACCAAAGACTGGGGTGGCTTGGACCTCCAGGCAGAAAAGAGGCCGTGGTGGCTGGAGGGGAAGAAGATGGGATCTATCTTGAAGGTAGAATGAAAAAGATTTGCTGATAAATTGGGTTTGGCAGGTGAGAGGAAGGAAACTATCAAGGTGGAGGGGTAGATCCACTTGGGTTATGAATGCAGAAATAACGCAAAAGCTGAGAAATACCAAATAGGAGAAGCCTTACCAGCCCAGAGCTCTGTATATAGTAAATGCTCAGTAACGTTTCCCTGAATGGTCAGCAGTGCTACTCACTCCACCGAGTCACCTGGCTTGGGAGCTTATGTGTCAAACCTGAACACAAGTTACCTGGCCCGGAGAGGTGATGCTGGGTGACCATAACGATACCAGCTTCAGTATAGGGAAGTGAGGGCCAGAACTGGAAGGTCAAATCAAGGGACAGGGTCAGATTTAACCTGCTGAGCCCAAAGGGGAGGTAAGTAATTGCCATCACTGGAGTGGCTCAACCCCCACTCAAAATGGCAAATAATGCAACCAGTTTAAGGTAGGGCAACAAAAAAAAGAAAAGAAAAGAAAAATGGGGCAGTGCTTTTAATAATAAAATCCACATTTCAAAAGGAACCTTTTTATCCCCTTTTCTGTGACCTCTTTCCTTCCTCTTCTTATTTGGTGTAGGAAAAACAGCATTGCAGTTGGCGGTGAAAATCCCAGTCTGTACCACTGACATCTAGATTTCATTTTCTGAATCTTTCCCACCAATCACAGTTCATGAATTACTGCAAAAACCTCAATTTTCTCCCTTGTTTATTCTTCCCTGTGTTCTAACGTTGCATTACTTATTGTTAATAAACACAGTTAAACCATTCGGTTGACTACTTTATTATCAATTTCTTTGAATTGTGAATAAGCCTTCAGTTACTATTTTACTTAAAAAGCATTTGGTAATGTGCTTGAGAAAAACAGCTCTACAAATAGTTTACTAGTACATTAATTATATGACTTTTGAACCCCCAAACAAATGTAATGATAATGTGAAATATGTCAGCCTGGAAGATTATGATATTCCCCGTCCCATGTGCCAATAATATAAATAAGTTTGTTTTGTTAAGCAGGCATCTAAACTAACATATTCACTTCCAAATAGCCTTAATATTTATTGTCATGCCAAAGTAATGTCAACATTATTTACAGATTATGAAAAATAATTTAAGGCTTGAACAAACTTGCTGCTGGACTGTAACAAGTTTTCTAATCACAGAATCTGTCCTGCCTTGCGGTCGGCGCACATCCCACTGTTTCCAATAATGAGCAAATACAATTAAGTTTTAACTGTTTTAAATCCTGTCAAAATATTTTTCGGGAGGACTAGAATCATCCAGTGCACTGAGTCACACTATTGATTCTATGATGGCGTCGACATAAACCTCACCTTTTGTATCCAAAATTTTACGGTAAATTGTTAGCTTCCCGGAAAAGCAAATAAATCATTATACTAAATATAGGCTGTCAGGTTGGTTCAGTACTTAGCACAACCTTAAAAATAAGGCGTCTTATCTGTGCTTTTTGTAGAACTACTACTTTATTTAGCAATGCATTAAAATAAAGGCTTTTTGATTGGCTCCGAAGGAAACAAAGAAAGTGAAGCTTTGCCGAAATTTTTTTTTTAATTACACGCTATATATTAAAAATTTAAATGAGCTCTGTTTAAATATTTTAGCTTTGGGAGAAGTGGTGCAAGTGTAGGGAAAGTGTGCCCTGACAAAACACCCTGGAAGCCTCAGAGAGAACTCCAGTGGGCTCACCTGCAGGAAGGGTGCGAAGACACATCTGCCCCCAAACCCACCGAGCCTCTCTGGCCGAGCCCTGCAGAAGTGTTCTGTCTCCAAGACTGGGGACTCTGCTGACCTGCGTGGGTCTGCAGCACCAACACCTCTGCTTCCTTTGCCTGACTTTAGGAGAGAATGGCTTTTGTGTTTATTTGTTTCGTTTCGCCAAACCTCCAGAGTCACGTCCCCTAGCATATAGTTTTCATTTGGTTCGATTCTTCTTTAAGACATGCCAACCTGTTCCATTTTAAAGATGTCTTAATTAGACTAATCCTGATTGGGCTTTTTCCAAAACTCCTGTTGGCAGAGTCCGATTTCAATTAGCATACTGCTTCCTTACTGCAAATGCCCTTGCTCAGGATTTGGTTTTTGGTTTTGTTTTTTGTTTTTTGTTTTTTTGTAATGTGCTATTTTGGATGTCACCACTCCAACATTACCCCGTCTCAGAAATCCTACGGCTCCCAAAATATTTCAAGGCACCAGCATGCAGGAAAATTTTGGCAGTCCCTCTTCCCTGAAACTCTCAAGAAACATAGCTGTCTTGATCAGCATCTCGCTGTGATTGTAAACTTGCAGAGGACTAGGTGTGCTCATCCTCCTGGACTTCCAAAGTCGGGTGTCACCTTTTCTTGTGTGGAAAGGCCAGTCTTGCCTGGGTCTATCCAGCGTTGGGTGAAGAGGTGTTCAGGGCCCACCGACGCAGTAAGGCATGGAGTATCCACATCAGTCCTGCAAAGTGGTTGTCATCTGTCCCACTGTGTAGAGGACAATGCCCAGGAGGTAGGGCCTTTAACTGACTTGCTCGAGACTGCACAGCCCACATGTGGCATTTGGGATTAGATTTCCTTTCACTCGACTGTGCCAATATGCATTTCACAAAGTACTGCTATGCCCACTCACCAGCAGCCAAATGATGAGATAGGAATTTGAGCAAAGGCACTGGGCACTTTGGCCATCAGTGCGTATGCCAGAGCCTGCTTCCACAGAGCTGCCGTCTTTCTCTGCTCATGAGTCAGGGGGCAGAGCTGGGGCCCAGCTCCGTGACCCTGGACAGATACAACCCTCTTCTCTAGGCATCAGTGGATCACTGGGGACAAGGGATCGCTAATTGCTTATCTCAGGGGCTGCCCTGAGGATTCACCGAGGTGACCCTTGTTGGCTCTCCACTGGTGTCGGACCCCATGAACAGCAGGGCCCCTGAGCCAGTGGAGGCTGTGGACCGCAGCCTCCCACCCTCAGGGCTTTGGATGGCCTGGCTGGACCCATCCCCACCTGGGGCATTTCTCTGCGCCTCATCAGATGCGTGGCCACATTGCTGTCCTTCACCTAGTTGCCAGTAGCGTGTTCTCCAGGTGTGGTCATCACGTGTCCCCAGGCATGGCCACATGTCTTCAAGGTGACAAAGTGAGCAGCATCATGATGTTACATCCCAGAGCTGCCCTTTCTGATGTTGTAGCCACAGGCTACTTAGGTGCACTTGAGGTATAGCTCAGGCCACAGATCAACATCATAGTCTGGATATTTGGGTTGAATAAAAAATGTTATTAACATTAATTTCATCAATTTATTTTAGCTTAGTTTTTTAACTGTGGCTACTAGAAATCTAAGAATTACATACATGGCTTACACTATACTGCTCCTCTAAGGTCACTCTAGTTGGCTGACTCGAGCCTGGTTCCCATTTCTTCATGGTCACTGGACATCACCAATGACCTGATAGCTCACACAGCACAAGACCTGCCCTCTTCCCTCCTCCCTGCCTTGGTCACCAGGGCCACCTCCAACCTCCCAAGAGACTGAATCTTGAACACCCATCACCATCGTTCCTCCTGCTTAGTCCTACCTCCCAGTGCCAAACTCAGCTTTCGACATCCCCGTACATCTCAGCGTATCTAAATATGAAAACAGATCCATCAACCACGGAGAACAACTACAAACAATTACATGCCAATAGCAGCGAACCCATAAGTAAATTACAGCCGGTCTCCACGATGTAATACTGTGCTAAAATCACACGTGAGGATATTAGCATGAAAAATGTTTAGGCTGCACATAGAGTAGGAAATAAATTAGGACACAGAACAAAGGCAGGACTTTATTTTCATACCAAGAGTGCACCTGTTGAGGCTCACACAGGTGTATGCATATTAGAGATACATTAGACACATTAACAGAAGCTTGTGGATGGCTGGTGAGAACCCAGGTGAATACTTATTTAATGTTACAGCTTTGTTCCCACATTTCCTGGAATGGAAAGAAAAGCAGAGCATGTTGTTGCGAAGCATATTCCTTGAGCAATGCATGCGCTCTGGTCGTGACCATTTGTAAATGCAGTCTCTGATCACCAAGAACCAGATATGGATTGGCATGGTCTACAGTGATCATGGGAATGTACAGCAATGCCTGAAGACCTCTGGCCGTCATGACTGAAGAAGGTGCTGCATCTTGGCATGTGGTAGATAAAGGCCAGGGAGGTGGCTAAGCATCCTACAATGCACAAGGAAGTGTCCATTCAAAGACAGATCCAACCAGGCTGTCCACAGTGCTGAGTGAGGGAATCAGGGATCCACAGTCTGCACTTCTGCGAGCGCCATGATTATGTGGTCACCATGGCAACCAAAAGTCACTCAAGTTGTAGGTCTCGACAAGATCCTCTACGGGTTCCAGGCTGCTTCCACCTAACACCAAACATCCCAGAGGGAGATAGAACTTTGAGTAGCTATCCAATTATTGATTCGTGGGAGGCAAGAAAATTTGCCAGAAACAACCCAGTCACCACAGGCGGGGCAGTGAAGGGGAAGAAAACAGAATCCACCTTCTCAAGGAGGCAGCAGCGTCTGGTTCACGGTGTGGCGGGGAGGGCAGCACCATCTGCCATGTGTGGCCCTGCTGGACCTGTTTTGTCGAGAGTCTACAGTTTTGAACACGGTTTGTCTGGCACCCTTCACAAGCACTACATTAGCCGGAGTTCATTTGAAATTCATCGTTTCCAAAGAGAGACAAGACACTGGAGGTTGAGTTTTCAGGATTTTAAATGTCAGGCATCCAACATGCGCTGTGGAGATGCAGCATCTGGAAGGGGGTGTTTTGGGAATGTATCTACAAACCAGAGAGGCTCTCTTGGAACACACACAGCTGGGACTGTGCTGGGCCAGAGCTCACTGCTCCGGTTTAAAAATGAAGCAGCTGCTTTGGGACCATGCGGTGGTTGGAATGGACACCTCCCCCAGAGTTCTTATGTTGAAACCAAATCCCCAGTGTGGACATGGCCTCTGGAAGGTTCTATCAGGAGATGAGGGTTCTGCCGTCACAAATGGGTTGGCACTCTTGCCAATGAGGCCTGAGGAAGGCTGTGAGCCCTTTGCCCCCTTCTGGATGTAAGGACTCAGCGAGAAGGCACCATCTTTGAATCAGAGAGTAGACTTCATCAGACACGGAAACTGCCAGGCTGCAGCACCGTGAGCAGTAATTCCTGCTTCTTATGAATGCCACAACCCGAGGTGTTTTTGTTGCAGGAGCTCAAATGAGCAGAGACAGACTGACCAGTCTCTCAAAAGTGTTGGAAAAGAGAGGTCAAGTGTGCGCCCAAAAAGAAACTGTCCTTCCACACTCAAGGAAAAGTTGAGTGACAGCTCCTTGCTGTTCTGCAGCTACACCAGAGACAGCCCTCACTCAGCACTTTGGTTCTATCTGTTCTTCTAGAATGTTCCTCCCCAGATTGGCTCCTGTTCATGGCCATTTATGGCTTTGCCCCTTCTCAACAAGATGCATACTTACCTTGTTCCTGAATAACTCAGTGCCTTCCTACCCTGCCTCTATTCCATAACTCTGCATCTTCTGTCCCTTACTCTGAGCTGATGGGTCTTTTTTTTTTTTCTTGACTCATCACACAATTTCTTATTTATCTGTCTCTTCCCCCTTGAAGATTGTAAGGTCTACAAAGACAGGGCTTTTTTATTCACGTGTAAACACTAAGTGCCTAGAACATGCCATGGCATCCACAGAGCATCTTGTCACACAATTCTCAAGACTGTGGGAAGGAAATAGCTCCAGTGCCTGTCCTTGTGTGCAAGGAAATTACAACCAGAATGGGCGGTGAAGCTGTCCCACATCCAAGGAGACCACAAAAGACCACAAGAGGAGCTCTAGCTGGCTTCTGCAGCTGGTACCCACAGACATCTATCCCACAGTACCCCCAGCAGACAAGGGCTGTGGTTCTATGCTGCAAGGGCCAGAGAGGGGCGAGCACACATGTGGACCCTACCAAGTCCCCATGCAGGAAGGTGGGCTCTCAGCCCAGGACACAGCCAGCCTCTTATTGAATGCCTGATCCCTTCCTCCACTTCCCCACCAGGACTCAGTCATCTCACAGGGTCTGCTCCTCCGACATTCTCAGCTTTACTCTGCCCAGCAAGGAGACACAGAATTCTGGGTGGAGTGTGGCTGGAGTCCAGCCCTGGGCTACAAGGTGTCTCTGCAGGGATGCAGCCTGGCTGGCAGACTCACCAGGCCCCCAGCACTGAGGATAACTGCCTGGAGCAGAGAGGTGGGGTCGCTTCCCTGCGGGGGAATGAACCAGATGCCAATCAGAATGCTGCTCAAGCAGCCAAGAGTTGAGCAGATGAGGTGGCCATGGTCTGGAAAAGGTGTGAGGACCAAGGGACCTAGTAGAGAGGAGGGGCAGGGTTGGAGAAGTGGGGATGCAAGGCTCCTTCCTACAGATCCACACATGGCTGCACCATCCCCGTGGGGCTCCTTTTAAAGGACAGCGGGGTAAAAAGGGGGTGACCCTGTCCACGGACAGGGTCCTCGTCACTCAGGACACTGCCTGCTGGGTAGCAGCTTCAATAAATGTGGCTGAATGAACTGAGGAACGGTCTGAGAGATATGTATGCATTTGTGCATAAATGTGTTGGTATAGTAGGTCAGTCTGCATCTAACTACATATATAGTCAACCAGGACATACAAGACCCTAAAAACTAGTATCTGTCACACAGATACAATGTGTACATAGAATATGCATATGGGAGTAGTATATATGTAACACATACTACTCTAATATATATAATTTTTTAAAGAATTTAAATCAGTTTGTAGGAAAAATAGACACCAATTGTAGGACGTTATAATTCAGAGTATACAGACTCTGCTTTGAGGAAAGCTCAATATAGAAGAAGCCCCTCTTTCAGGGACAGTGCCTGTTTCTGACCTTCCTACCAGCCGAGGTGACAAAAGAGGCCAACCGGTTAATGTGAAAGAACAAATGTTGGCCTAGAAATGTCTGGGTGTGCTAAGAGCTCAGCTCTTCCCAAGAGACACATTTGGAGAATGGTGACCAATGCCAACATTAACAGTTTCAGAAAAGACAAAGATGGCCCATCAATGGATGCCCTTGGTATATTTTGCTCTGTGTTCAAAACCAGGAGTACAGGAGGACACGAGAGTCCAGCATGGGCATTTCACCCCCTGTCGTGCATGGGAGTCACGGAGGCCGGGGAGGAGGGGAGAGGGAGGCCAGCAGGGGTGAGGTCCCAGCTGTCATGAGGAGCACCCTCAGTGAGCTGTCGCACTGCCGAGCAACTATACATAGTAAGAAAGCACTCTGTGTGCCAAAAAGTTAGAGGAAAGGCTCTGAATGTGTCCCCCATACAGAAATAATACATGTCTAAGGAGATGCATATTTAACCAGGTTTAAACATCATGCCATGTACAGATGTTCGGGAACATTACACGCACCTCATTAATATTATGTTTTTATGCACTAGTTCCAAGTAAATTGATTTGAAAAGGAAGACTCATTAAATGGATTCATTTCTTCCTGCCACTTTGGAGCCTGAGGTCACAGGCTGCTGCACTGAATACCGCCGGACAGCCCCTCCCAACCCCATCCCAGAAGGCTGGCTGAAGGGATCGCCCCCACCCTATTCGGTATAAAAGGAGTCAACTTTTCATCGTGGTAGTTGGCAGCACCTGTGGAGTTCTGTGTCCGGGATAAAAGGGGGTTGTGAGTTGAATTTACCAGACATTTGACAAGATTTACCATTGACCTCCACAAACCGTCCGTCTCTGCTAAGGGGAAGGGGAAACACACTACGGTACACGCAGCAGAGGCAAAGAGGGCATTCCAGGAGGAGCCTCCTGTCACCCTGCCAGTGCTGTGACTGTGAGGTCACCCTGCCCTCCAGTCACTCTGGGTAGGGTAATTAGAAGAAATTCTTTAAAGATGACGCCTCCCTCCCCCACACCTCCACCCCGCGTACTCGAAAATCAAAAACCCAGACAGCATAAACAATGTCAAGGAGTGTCTTTCAGCAGCCAATGACAAGGAGAAAAGTTCTGCTCCCAACAAAGGAGGCGCACAATGGCGAGCTCTTCCGTGAATAGAAACCCCGTCTGTCTAACTTCGTGCAGCCGCGTAGACTGCCAAGTACCTGTGGGCGCTTAATAAATGCCTTTGAAGGATGATGAATGCCGACATTATTACATCTGCCATTATATTTTTTAGTGAATGAACCTTCCTTATCAATCTTTACAACCACGATTTCAATAGTATTAATTCAGCCACCTCCAATACCAAGTGCTTTTCTAAATTCTAGTCCTCAAACCTTGTCAAAAAAACAATGCGTTTGATTCTTGCAGTGTCACACGCTGGAATCAAAGAAAATCTAACTTATATGCCATCTCCTCAAAGGGTTGCAGCATAAGTGGCTCATAAAGAACATAAAAGAATTATTTTCCAGTTTCCGGTCTGTAGCGATACTTTAATTTTTCACATGATGTTGAAGACTTCTTTCAAAATGCTACTTGATGTTTGCAATATATGATTTTGGAAAACAAAGAGCCATTGTTTCTAGAAGTGGTTGCCTAAAAAGTAAATACTTGGATATTGCTTGTGAACTACAGTGCTTTCCATCTTATTTTAATGCCATTTAAATCAAGGTAGACACAAAATTTTAAAAGAGCCCAGAATCAGATCCTTTTTTATGGATACAAAACAATGACTGCCTCAATTCTAGTGCTCGCTTTTACCTGTCTAGCTTCCAAGGCAACCCTAGGAGCTTTTTCTGTCCAGCCCAAATAGCCTCTTCCTCCTTTGAAGTGATAAGGTCTGTTATTTCCAACACTCGTTGGACAAAATGTGAAAACACCAGCCTTCCTTCTCCCCTGTCTCTTTACTTCCTCTTTTTCTCTCTTTTCTCCCTTCTTTCCCCAAACAAAGAGGTCATCACCCTGCACAGAGAAATGGTCCTCCAGGAAAAGAGATGGAAACAGAACAGTAAATGGTGCCCTTGGCAAAGAGAAAGTATTTAGCTGGTCTCTAGTGAGAAAGGAAACCGAAGGTAGGATTTGGCCAGACTATGAAAGGGGTGGCACCCCGTGCTAAAAGGCCAGATGTGGCCTGCTACAAATGCTCACACCATGTAGCTCACAAAGGTGATTTGTCTGGCAAGTGATATACAGGGTACAGTTCATGCTTTCCTGGTGCACACTATGGATGTGTAGCTCATGGCGAGTGCTTGACTTGATAACCGTCCATAAGCTGGATGGCTCACAGAGGGTGCCTTAGTGGCACACACTCACATATTGTGTGGCTCATAGTAGCTACTCACTGCCCAAGACACTGGCAAGTTATTATATTTAAGTCACACTGTGACACAAAGGGGACAGATCCTGGTGTTATGGGGCCTAGAGCTTAAAGTCATTTGGAGCATTGCTTTAAGGAAACAAATTTTAAAACATGAGCTGTGAACTGAGAAAAGAGTCAGCAAGCATGTGGCCCCAGGGCTTCAACTTCATTAGCTCCCATAGCCTCTGGGCCTGGAGGACTCTTGGGGACCATGGAGTCAGCTGGGCCTGACCAGAGAGACCAGAAAGGCCCAATGCCTGGCACCATTGCTGTGCCTCTCTGTACCACCATGGGGCTGCCATGATGGTTTATGGCCCAACTCCATGGTCACTGTGTAGGAGCAGTCATTGCCCCTGTGTGCACCATGGACCCCAGCGGGATGCCTCCCAATGCCTGGCCTCTAACACTGCTGCTTCCTCGAACCCACCCTATCTTTCCCTCTTTCTGAAAACATTAACTAAGTATGTACCATGTTCCAGTCATCAGACATGGCATCCATGACACATCAAGGAAATGGGAGCACAAAGGGCTCTTTCCCAGCTCATGGGAAGCTGTAGCTCATAAGGAAAGACAGGAAATGTGGTAGTTACACTGCATGTTTACTGTAGGCTCGCACAACTGGAATAATGTATCTCATTTCATCTTCACAATCCAGAAGACAGGCAATACTATAACCACTCTTACACGAAGAAGGCCACAGAACTAATAAATGAGAGGATTGAGATATGAAGGCAGGAAGTGTGGCTGCAAAACATCCTTGCTTATAGAAAACCGATATTAAACAGAAATACAAAAGTAGGGTCGCTTGTATGTAATATAGTTTGGGGTTTTTTTTAATCCCTTTCTTTCTCCTTTCCTCCCCTCTTCCTTCCTTTTCTGAATTACAAATGAGTACTAAGAAAAAAATAAAGGAAAATAATAGAGCTGAGGGGCTAGGGGTATAGCTCAGTGGTAAAGTCATTCTGGGTTCGAGTCCTAGCACCACCATAAAAAAGAAAGGTTGTCAAGTTCTAGGGCACCAAAGGCACCAGATTCTAGGACAGGGATGGCACAAGCACACAGTCAAGGAAGTGGCCAACTGCTGTGTGCTCCGGGAGGCAGGAACTGGGACTCAAAAGGAGAAAACCACGCAGGCAAAGTGGAGGGAAGAGCATGTGAGATGCGAGTGCAAAGAGAGAGGTCTGAAACCCCACAGCCTGCAGTTTCTGGTGGGGGCACAGCGGCCCACGCCTGTGTACCTGTGCAGGCCCCGCCGAGGTCCCACTTTCTTTTTCCAGCAAATCCTGCCAACCGTAGCGCATGTCTCCAATCGATGACAGCCGCAAAACCGTGAGTAGGGTGGCAGCTCCCTCCGAGCGGAATTCTTCCGGAGTCCAAACGAGGCTAACAAAAGAGAAATTAAACACAGTGCTGTGTCACCGCACTTTGACTTAAGCGTCCACTTAGAATTTCAAATAAAATTAGAAGATTCTTCTAATAATTATCTAGGATGGCAAATAAGGTTCAGGGCAGGCTCATGAGGCAAAAAGTGACTAATCGTATTTTGCAAGCAAAAGGCACCCGGGCCTGACCCTTCCCAGGATCATGCTGCAGGGCAGTGAGAGAGGAGGCGAGGTTCCAGGCAGTTCCTGCTAAATAGTCACCCACCCGCTGCCCCCCGCCCCTCCTCCATATTCATGGAAACTGCGCCCATCCATATTCATTACTGTTCGGAGAGTTTAAAAGTAGCAAATACAAGAATGGAAGATTTCAGTTCTAATAAAAGTGCTGTTCATGATGAACACCATAGCCCTCCTCTCCCACAACTTCCAAATTAAAGAAACTAGTAAAGGACACCAGCAGGTGCTGGCGCCAGAACAAGCACATCCTCCTTCAGGCACTCAGCCATGTGTGCCGCCCGTACTGGGTGTCAGCTGGTGTCTGTCACTGACACATGAGGTTCCCGGTGCAGGCCTGCGCAGAATCCCAGCTCTCTCACCTACCTACAAGCCATATCAGAGCTAGGCCCTCGGTTTCTCCCACAGCCATAGCGATAAGCAGAGCCTCCCTCAGCCAAGCTCACCCATCTGGCCTCCCTTAGGTCGTGCTGACCAAGTCACAGGTCTCCTGGACCTCCTTTGGCAGATCTCAGGGAGTCAAGGAAGCAGGAGCGGGTACCAGCACCCAGCACCATGAAAGGGCTCAAGACAGTTTCCAAAGCCTTGGGATTTCTTTGCAGAAAGTAGAACCAAGTCAGAACCCTTGCAGGAACCGAGTGAACTGACACCAGAGCTCCTGCTTTCCATCTGTCATCTGATTTAGGCTCCTCAGCAAGGCTCCTTCAGGCCGACCCTTACCGTGTGTCTGTGTTCACCTCAGGCCCTATCCAGGCCACACAGTGAGGGTGACTGTGAGCTTTCTAAGTGCTGACAAATATAAACAGGTCACCATCTCCCATCCCACTGGCAGCAAAGGCAAGATGTGTGTGACTGTTTTTTTTTCAATTTCACAAAGAGCAAACAGCAAAATTTGAAGAATTTGCCTAAAACACTATATTGCCCCGGGAAAGTATCAGTCTAGGATGTTCGGCTCCAGGGAGAAGCTGAGTGCCTGACCGCAGCCTGGGCAGCGCGTCCCATAAAGGGTAGGAGATAAGGCCCAAGACAAGCTGGAGGAGGGGACCCTCAAGTTCTTTCTGTCCTGCAGTCTATGAGGACCCCAAGCACCCATGTTTCTGATCTGTTGTGGCACCTGGTCCCCGGGGCAAGTGGGAGCCACTGCTGAAACACAACAGGGAGGAGGCAGGTTCTTGGAAACAAAGGAAGAAGCTTGTGATGTCACAGGGTCTCACACACACACACACACACACACACACACACACACACACACTTTCCCTTCCTTTGGTATTGGAGGATGGAGCCCAGGGCCTTCACATTGAGCTAAAAGTTCAGCCCTTTATTTTTTTTTATTCCGAGACAAGGTTCCGCTAATTTGCTAAATAACCCAGGCTGGCCTTCAATTTGTGATCCTCCTGCCTCGATGCCTGGAGTGCTGAGATCACACACGTGTGCCGCCACAGCCTGCACAAAGGGAGTGTGTAGATGTGGTGGAGTGTGCTGGGGTCCCAGACCCTAATTTCTGCCCGGGGTTTTTCCGGGGAGAGGCAGAAGGCCCCAGCAAGAGCCTGACCCGCCCCACCTGGACTCCCTGGGAAGATCTTAATTCCCTGTGCCCCTACAAACACAGCCTGGTGCAGCTAGCTGCCAGGTCGCCTCCCCTGAGATCCTGCGCTCCTGCGACACCCAGTCGGGTCCCCAAGCAGATCCCCCAAACTGCCCCTGTGGGCGTCTGAGACTGGGGAGACCAGTGCTTGAGTTCGAAGGGTGAATTCGGAAAGGAAGCCCTAGAAAAGCGCGGGGGGGTGTAATTCAGAGGAGAGGGAGAAAAAGGTTACACAAGCCAAAACAAGCGCTCCGGGCCCCCGGACACTGCGGAGCCCAGGCCTGGCGCGGGGTCCTGAAGTTGGGATGCAGCGGGGGTGCGGGTTGATGCTCCGTCCCCGCCTCCTGCAACCCCGAGGCGGGAGAAAAGATCCGCGGTGGAGAAGAGAACCCAAATCCCTCCCGATCAGGCCGTTCTCCGGAGAGGAAACAGAGCTGTGGAGGTTGATCACCCTGGGACGGGGTCTTTCCAGGGCTCTGCAGGGCAGCGGCTCCCCAAGCGTCCGGAAGCCGAAACCCGCGCGGCGCCGCTGGGTGCTGAGCTGGGAGAGGAGCGCTCCGCGTGGGGGATCGCGTCCCGGGGGCTCTGGCCTCTCTTGGCCTTTCAGTCATTCTGGGTACACTTGTAGCCAAGTTGTTCACAGCCGCTACGGAGAGGAAAACTCGGGACCAGGGTGGCTCCGTCTGGACACCAGAAAGCGCCGCAGCCTCCAGCCCTCGTCCTGGAGCTTCCCGAGGTCAACCCAGAACGCCCATCCTCCCCACTTTGCTTCTTGCTGCTGTCCCTGGCTATTTTGTTTAGAGTGGGAGTGAGCCGGGTTCGGGAGTGACATAAAAGCCCTGCTCCGATTTACAAATAGATGCAGAACATTGAAAATGCTTTTAAAAAATCATAAGACTCCTTTTTGAAAAAATGAGAGACTGCCAACAGATAAATCGAATAGCAAAATAACCATCCTCCACAAATACCGCGGTGGAATAAAATTGTGCAGCTGAGCAAGTGACTAAAGGATGTACAACAAGTACATGCCTGTGGCGACATTCTGGACATGTGGGGGTCTCCCTTGGGGTGAGAGGGCCTGCAGCCTAAACGGGGGCTTCTGTGAACGGGAAGCCGGGAACAAACGGCCTTCCGGGTGTCCTAGGCTCCCTGCGCAGGCAGTGCCAAAGACAGCGGAGGCCGGAATCCAGCCCGGTCATTTACAGAGCGGGTAAACTGAGGCCACAGCCTGACCCCATCTCCCAGGCCGCACACTTCGTAAGACGGCCCGCTTAGAACAGACTGTCAGTTCCACTATGTGTGGGGGAATAGAGAGGCCCAGAAAGGGAGCCAGCACAGGGCCCCGCTGGGACGCTCCAGCCCTGCTGCGGGTCTCACCCCCACAACGTGGCCATCATGAGACTTGGGTGCTGTGGATTTTGTGGGGGGTTTTTGTTTGTTTGTTTTTTCTGTACCGGGAGAGTAGAACCCACACACATCCTCCTCCAAGCAATGTAAATGTCGGCTTTTGGAACCTTTGATTAAATGCTATCAATTTGGATTCTTTTCTATCTCATCTCTCTAAAAGTGTCATGGACTGAGAGGTGTGAGCAGGCAGGTGTGGGGGTCCGGAGGCCAAAGCCTGGGTCCTAAAGGTTTCCTGTTTGCACAGAAGCAAAATCACAGCTTGCTGCGTGGAAGCCTCTTCATGTTCTTGGAGCCGAACTTAAATGCCTCTGAAATCTTGGCCCGCCATTATCTTGTAGCTGTTAATTAAGCTTCGAAAACTTTACATCGTGTTTACAGTGCACTGTGTGAATTGCAAAATAAATTAGAACCCCAAAGAAGTTGGAGTTTTCAATAAATGGAGCAAAAAGCCAGAGAGACTCTCTTCTGGTATAAAAGACTCACTGTGATTTTTTAAAATATATTTGTTTCTAAGGGGGGAAATGAACTATGGCAAAGTAAACTTTTGCTTCTTAAAAGCAAAATGTCCTGCCTAAGATTTCGATATTTTGCACCCGTGTGCTTGTTGAAGCCAAACTGTTCTTCACAGAGAATTGAATGAAGACAGAAGAAGTCAGGGCAGTATGAGGCAGGCTTCCTTTACCACCGAGAGACCAAAATCACAACACCACACTGATCATTCTCACAGCTAAGAGCAACCACGTGAAACAAGATTACAATATGGCATCAGAAGCCCTAAAGCAGATTCTAGGTGAATTTTATGTTTGCTTCAGATTTTTTTTTTTTTTAACAACCAGTGCTAAATTCAGGAGACCAAAAATAGCTTTTAAAAAGGGGCATAAACAAAACTCCACGCGGAGAAACAGCTGATGTCTTCCAAACCTCTAACCTAAAAGATAGCTGCTAAAATATATTCTTTTGAGCACTGTTATTATTTAGTTTTCAAAATGAAATATCATAGACTTTCTTCTTTTTGCAAATGTTACATTTGGGGAAAAGGGCTTAAAACTGGACCCTAAAAACTGTTGTAAAACTGAGTAGATATGGAAGGTTTCACAAACAGAAGAGGGAGGAGATTGTGTGTCTAAATCAGATACACTCATTTTTTTAATCATGCAAAGTAAATCATTCGCAGTGTTCCATTCTTAAGGTTTTAAGAGAATAAAGAGCAAAATTCACTCTTTCTTAAAATATTTGTTAATTTGTTTTAAAACTGGAGATTTGTCATCTGCCTCTCAGAACAGATGCAAAAAAATGATATAAATTTAAATCATACTGGCGGTTTTTATCCTGTCATAAAAACTATGAGAGAAAACGGGAGGCAGGGAGACAAAAGAAATGCAATAGGGTTGCCTTCCAAACAAATCTGGCTTAAACCTGAACTAATACAGTAACTTTCCTAGAATAATCTCATAGAGATGGCTGTGTAGCCTCCTCCTCCTCCTCCTCCTAAAAATCAGTGTATTTCCTAATTTTTTTTAAAAAATCTGGTTCTTTGAAACCTCTCTATAATTTCTAAACATTAAGACACAGATGATAAAGAACATCTCTGTGTTCTACCCAGAGAGCACTACCTCTTCACACCAAGAAACACCTAGTTCATAGAAACACCCCTGACAGAGGGCTGGCCAGATATTGAGCTTTGTGAATAGCAGGAAAAAAAATTACAATGTCTGCACTTCCCTCCTGTCCTCCCTCCTTTCTTTATTTTCTTTTCCATTTTAAAAATCTTGTTTATTTGAGTGTGGCAGGAGAGAACTGACAAAGCACAAGGTTTGGAGTCAAGAGATCCAAAGTCTCACTAGTTCTTTATGCCTAGCCAGCTGACCTCAGTTGGTCCAGTTGCTGAGTGTGACTCTGTTTCCTCATTTGGAGATGGATCATGGAAAAGGTACAGAGCCAGTTTAGAGCTGGGTATGGATGTGGATCTGAAAATGGATACATGAGGAGCGTTCATATAAATATGGGAAAACATACAGAAATGCAGACATAGCTGTGGTTACAGATGAGAGAGAAAGAGAGGTATGGGAAAGCTATAGACATAAAAATAAAGGTATAAATGATGCCGCATTGGTAACGATGTTTATTTGCCAACCACACAACTCAATGGCAAACATGCAAAAGAATGCTCAGTATTATTTCTTATATAAATTGAATGTGTGAGAAATGAAACTTTACCTCACGTGAATGGCACCTAGTGCCTTTTCAATGAATTTAACAATTCCTAGGATAAGTAAGAGAGTCTGGGGGCAAGTATCACATTTGGAGCATTCATTTTTTTCCACACAGTTATTTACTTCATAGACACTTAACTGGGTACTTAGCAGGTAGAAAGAGTTTGCTTTTCTCTGCCTGCCTTTAAGTATAATTTCTAATGATCAAAACAATGAATAGCATCCACACCACCCTTTCCTTAGGCCAGAAACCCTAAGTGACAAGCAGCATCACACCTTTTTGTCATTCATCCTGT
>NW_022900933.1:35559281-35566645 GCF_012274545.1 Fukomys damarensis | reverse complement strand
CAGCATCACATTTTTGTCATTCATCCTGTGGTAGACATGGGACACTGAATAGGCTTTTCTGCATTGGCTAGTAGGGAAACTGAGGCACGGAGAACAGTGAAGAGCAGGTGCCACATCCCAAAATTCGGTCCTCATGGCTTTTAAGGAAATGAACATAAAGCAAACAATAATCGGGTGGCTTATTTTTCCACAGATAAGTGTTTCTCTCCTCATGTTGGAGGGACAAATGTCCAACTTGTGACTCTTCATCTGTGCAAAACTTCTGATATTTCACTGGCAGAGGCAGAGGGACTTCAAGACAGAGGGATTTGGGGACAGGGACAGGACACCAAGGCCATCATCCCTATGGTGAACACCCACAAACACAACCTAAGGGAACAGCCATGTGCTCATCTGGGCATGGACCGCCCACAGGAAGCTGGTCACTGCAGAGGGGACACTCATTTTGCCCATAACTTGCATTTGACAGGTGAAGAAACTGAGACCCAGAGACAGTGAGTTGGCCAGGATCATTCCACAGGCAAGTCTGAACTCCAGGAAGAGCCAAAGTCATGAGTTCTGGCCTCAGGTCCATGGTCAACATTGGTACATTTTACAGAGCACAAGGGAAAGGTAAAAGTGGTGAGTTCAGTTTTTATTGGATTAAATTTTTATGCTGCCCTCCTGCTGGAAGGGAATGAGGGATCCATCGAAAGATGTAACCCAGGACAACACCAGCAGCTACCCAGACCTGCCCATCCTGCTAGCCATGCGCTCCAGGCCTATTCTTCTCTGGGTGTCCTAATCCCCAGTTCCTTCCATCCCAGGGCAGTGATGCACAATCCTGCCCCATAGTACCAACACCAGGCTGTTGGGTCTGACTTCCATACCTCCACGCTGGCCATGAAAATGTGCATGGCCTTTGACTTCATCTTCCAATTCACACAAAGCCTTACCTGTACAGAGGTGAAAGAAAAGAAATGCTCCTGATTTCTCTCTCATGGGAAGAAGCTGAGTAAAAATGGAATGCCCAAGCACACTGTTATGGTCATCAGTGGTTTGTCCTTGTGACAGAGAGGAAGCAGAAGAAGCTCTGGCCTAGAACTGGACAGGCAGATGGAGACAGCCTCTGACACTCACCTGGCTTTGCTCAGAGGCTGATACAACATAGGTCTCAGGGCCAAGATCCACACTCTCTGCACCTGTGGGGTGTATGTGTCACCCCTGCCCTGCCTGCGTGCATAGCAATGGCACCAACATACATGAGGAGTGGCCAGCACAGAATGGGTGTGTATTTGCACTGGTTCAGTCTTAGGCATGTACAGGGGATTCTTGTCATTACCCCGCAGGGTAGAACATCAGCTTATAAGAAGGAAACAGGCATGGAGAGGCCAAGTTTCCCACCCAAGTCACAGAGCTGGGAAAGGGGAAAACCAGAGCCTTCAGTATGGCTTGGCCTCACTGTGAGCCTTTGTGGATCGAATTCAAGAACACATGAAAAAGTGCTTTTGAGGACTGGGGAAATGCAAACCTCCACCACCGCTGCCACTTCCAATATGCCAGGCTTTTAAATAATCCAACTGTGTTGTTGCAGTTGGCCGAGGGGTCAAGAGCAGGATGAGGGCTTGGGGAAGGGGACACTCTCTTTAGAACACCGGGAAGTGCAGGCTCAAGCTGACTAACTGTACTGGGAGTCCGGGGCAGCTCCAAAAGTGCCTCGCTCACCTGCAGGCAGCAGATGCCAGTGTCCAAAACGGGAGTGCCTCGTGGGCACTACACCCTGTAGGCAACCATAAGCAAGGACTGGTCACCTCTCTGCTCTTCCCCTCGGCTCCTGCCCCTGTCTCCTGATTACCTCATGGAGCCGGATGAAGGACTCAGAGCAGCAGAGGGTGGAAGAGGACTTAGCAAATCAGGGAGCACGGGGACCCTGGGAAGATCTCCGTGTACATAATTTGTACTCAGTCCCTCCTGGGATCTTCTCATTTCTGTTGGTTCGTTCCTCTAGTCTGAGATATCAAAAGGTATGGTCTGTGTTGGCACTGAGTACTTTTTTTAATTGGGGCTTAAACCCAGAGCCTTGGCACTGGGATACATCACCAGCACTTTCTTTATATTTTTGAGACAGGATCTTGCTAAGTTGCTACACTGTTCAGGCTAGGTTTGAACTTGCCGTATTCCTCCCTCATAGTGGCAAATTGCTGGGATTGCTGGTGTGCACCACTCTGCCCTGCCTGGGTGTGGGCTTTGATGGCCTCCTCCTCCTCCTCCTCTTCCTCCTCCTCCTCGTCTTCCTCCTTCTCTTCCTCTTCCTCCTCCAGCTCTCCACTGATAGTGTCAGGTGTGTTCCACGCTTTCTCTCCAGTTCTCACTCTTGGGCACATTCCCATCCCAACCCCACTGTTTCTGCCACCTCCTGTCCAGGTTGCTTCCAAAACAGAGTGGAAAATGGGAAAATCCACACAAAACTAGAGTGCAAGCTCCCTGCTGGTGGTTAGGTCCATGCTCCTGGTTGCAATTCTGCTGTGTTTCCATGAAAAAAGAGCAGCATCAGTCAACTGCACAGGGAAAGAGAAATAATTATTTTAATTTTAAAAACATATATTGCTTTTAGCTTTTAGGGTAATGGTGGCTTTTACGTTCTCTCTTTGATTCATTGCCTTTGAAGCAGAAGCAGAAAACTGTCCTTTGGCCACCACTGTCTATATAATAATAATAATAATAATAATAATAATAATAATAATAATAATAAATAACAACAACAACAATAATCACAGCATCAGTGATTTGGTACTTTACAACTTATTTTTCTTAAGTGCCAGAGCTGAGTTGGCTATGAAGTAGCATTAACTATTGCAAAGGATTCTTTTCTGGGACTTCTTTTTCTTGGATTTCTTCAAAATATTATTTTCAGGTAGAAAAGGTATTTGTTTTACAGGACTTGCCTGTTCTCAATTCAAAATTGCTTCTGCTAACAAAACAGTTGCCGTTTCCCACTTTTGTTATCGTTCATGAGCCCAGAGTGATCTATGTAGGTTGAGACCCATCATTCTCCAAAAACAGAATTTTTTTTCCACTTTGCATGGACAAAAAACATAGATCAGTTTGTGCATTCATGAGTACCATGCATGAGGCCCTAGGTTCAATCCCCAGCACCGCAAAAATGGGGGTGGGGGGATTAGTTAATCATGCATTAATGATAAGCTGCATCTTGGAAAATAAACCTATTTCCTTTCATTTAAAATATACACAAGATGCCTACAATATACCCCCTTACCCAGGCTAAAATAAAGGGATAAAAAGTACTTGCTTCTATTGTGTAATGGTAGGAAATCATTTCAAGAGTATTTCTCCACTAAAATTTGTTTTACAATATGTGCAAGAGTCTTTTTCTCAGGGCACTAAAACAATGTTTCATTAACGGGAGAGACAAATGAGTGTGTGTGATCCCAGCAATTTCCACTTTAAATGTTAGGGCCTTCTCTTGCTGAACATTTTCACAGCAAGCTGATCACAATGTGACATGCGTACAATTTAGGAAGATTGATTCATTATACAATTTTTTTAAATTCCCGAATTGCAATTGTCAAATAATGATTGTTCAGCTAAAGAGTTTTGATGTTCTGAGAGTGGCCTTATAAATCTACCCCACTGAATAAACTTGTAAGAATTTCAAAGCACAATGAAGCACTTGGCCCTGAGAAGTGCTGCCTGCCATGGAGAGTTGATACCAACTCAGCAGGGATCAGTTGCACCGAAGACTGAACACAAGCATCGTTAGTGCCGCGTGGGATTAATTGATTTATCCTCCATGTGATGGGGGGGGTGTCAGGGTGAAAAAATTAACATTGGTGAGTTTCTACCATGTGCATCTTGCAGGGAGCATTTCTGTATGCATTGACTGTGTAATACGCTCATAGCTGTATTCTCGCCACAGACAGGAAATGAATATTAACGCAGAGATGTTAGGCCACTTGTGGAAGTCACACAGCATTCAACAACGGGTCTACTCAGCACGTACTGATCCTTTTGGTTCCAGAGCCCACAGTTATCCTCTCTTCCCTGTCCTTTTATGTTACATCAGCTTTGTTTTATTTCTCTTGTTACAATCACAGCAGCAGTCAATGTATGATGAGTTAAAAAATTTTTTTAAATACAGGCAAGAAAGTTCTCTTATAACCCAAATGCAGAGTCACTTCGCCTTCCAGTCTTTCTTATCTCTACTGGTGTCATCATGTTGCTCTTATACTGCAGAAGAAGGAATGGTTCTTCTCTCAAAGACTTGAGACACCTCGCATTGTCTATTGCCTATGATTTTTAAGTACAGAACTACACACACAGTCATTTTTTAAATGTCCAGAACAAATGGAGAGGCACAGCTGAAAGCCCACTTGAAATTCTAACCAGGTGGCTCTGGGAGGCTGAGGCAGCTCCGTCCCAGGGCCCTGGCCATGTGCCCTGGTCTCTAACCTGCTCATCCCAGTCTATTTTTCACCAAGCGCCATCAGCACCCCGAACAATTCTCTGACAATCCTCTGCCTTTTCTCCCCCAAACACAATGGAAAGTTAATTGAATGTTTTATGCCTTCGAAATATCAAAGAAATGAAAAGAACGTAGGTTTCAACTATATTTCAATAATAAGTGCATTAATTTTTACCTTTTAACTGACACTTGTACTAATTTCCTTAAATGCTCTCTCTGGTTCTTTTTTGATCTGTCTGGCTTTGTTGGGCTGATGATGAAGGCTTACTTCAAATGCAAAGAGATTAGCTCTCTTTTCCTTAATAGCACAATTACAGATCGTGTGATGTCTCCATATGAAAGAGGGCTGGGACAGACTTTTAAAGTCACACGAGTTTATTACGAAAGTGGCAGTAATAATTTTAATTACTTTACCCTACAAAAGATATCAAAATTGCCCTAATTGTCTGGTGGCGTTTAGGAATTGTGGATAAAATGCGAGAAAAGAATTCAGCGGGTCCCCCCACCTCGCGTTCCACTTGGGTCATTGTTTTAATCGAGTACTGAGATACATTATGACAGGAGCCAGCCTTCCACTAACCCCGATGTACAAAAGTCTTCTGCATGCAGCATAAGGTTCCTTACACCATCTTCAAAATGAACTAGAAATGATAACTCTAAGTACTATTTGTGGCTTACTATTTAAAGCCCTAGAAAAACAAAGAATAAACTCCTTTAATTTTGTCAAATGTGTACAATGTTTAAACTCAGCAGTGAGTACAGTTCAAAAGACCAGATGTTCTTGTGTATTTGTATAATTATTTTGCACAATAGTTTACCACTGGCAGGAAAAAAAAATCAAAGCATATTGTTGTATTTGGCATTCCTACGCTTATAAAGAAACTATCTAGAGATTGCATTATATTAAATTAATTCTAATTTTATTAAAGCCAGAGAGAGACAGAGAGACAGAGAGAAATAAATGGAGAGATAGTCATATTAGTCTTTTACTAAATTAAGTCCAAGAATAAGAAGCAACATTGATCAGAGAATAAAAAGCCTCCGTTCTAATGCGTTGAGGTTAACAGAGGAGAAACGGGAGCGGTGTGACCATTGTCAGTCTATTTTAAGATGAACATTTGTTAAATTCTAATGAAAAATGTTGCACTTAAACTCTGGCAGAGAGACAATTAGTACTTCCCCCACCCTCCCTCTACTCAAGAAATTAAAAAAAAGGTCCAGAATTTTAAAAGTAAAAGAAAAAAAAAACTATGAGGAATAAGCACTTTTAAAATAATCTGCTGGAGGAGGCGACGTTGTGATAAAATTAGATGCTTCCAACAAAATTGTCTTGAACTGAGGAGCCCCTGGTTTTTATTATCTATAGATACGCAGGTAGGAAATTACACAGGTTCCCGTAATGAAGGACTTTTCTGGCAGTAAATTTATTAATTTTTTTAAAAAGCCCCCTTTCAACAAAAGCTAGCCACCTAAAAGGAATGATTGTGGAATACAATAATAGAAAGAGTGTTCTATCATGCAGTGCATTTAAAAGACATTTTAGATTCTTAAATTTATATCTTTCTAATTCTTTGTTCACACAGATGATGAATGTGGAAAGTTATTGGGAGGCAGAGATTAATACAAATGAATATCAAATCGGGAAAGGAGAGGGGAAACCTTTTCTCATTTAATATTATCTAGATTTAGTAGCTTTTTTATCATACAGCAAAAAGCAACAAATAAAAAGGAAAGGAAGAAAAAATAAAGAAACATTTCATTTGATGGAGGGGTAGAGGAATGAAAGGCTAGAAGTAGCTGTTTAAACTTGGGCGAGAGGAGGGGAATTCTGCAGCCTGGGAAAGTCAGTCCCCTGATGCAGCAGATCGTGGGCCCTGGTTGTTCCTGAAGAACCGTCATCCATGGAGGGAACCAGCACTTAGGCCTTCAGAACAGCACCGGGAATGTCTACCCTTCGTCACCGCTAGCGTCCAGAGCAGCCTCTCGCTCTGTGACTTCCGGCTCTGGGGTGTTAGTTTCTATTTCCCGGGAGGAAGTGATCGCTGACATCACTACACACTGCAGATGGCGAAGCAGAGCGGGAAAGCCACCGCAGGAGACCCGGCTTGTGTGTCCTTGGTCGTGGCTGCACCTCTTCTGCTGGGCACATGAGCCACTCAGTACCTAACCACTCCTTCCATAAATGCGTGCTTCGCAGAGAAAGAGGCGAGGTGCTGTATGCATCATCCTATCTGCAAAAACAATCTTCTTAAAAGGCTATACGTGAAATTCAAGGAGCCACTCCCGGCAGAGGAAACAGGAAGTGCCATGCAAAAGCCATTGCAGCTGTTCAGCAACATGGAGAGCAACCTGACTTCCTCCCTGGCCTCCCATAGATGCCCAGAGCCTGTGTGACCCCACAAGCCCCGGGCCAATCCAGACGCCACCCTGCCCACCCTCCCTGTGCCTGCTCTGCCTCGTGTCTGCTCACAGGAGCACACTGTTCCGTTAGCAGTTTGCACTTGGTTGGAAAGATGGTGCAGCAGGCAGCTCAGTCCTTGCCAAAATTGCAAAAGTGTGACACTGCGATGAAGACACCGTCAGGAGCAGTTGCTAATTTATTTTAAGTGTCCCCTGAGTTTTTAATTTCTCTGGAAAAAAATAAATAGATAAATCCAAGGCAGTCCCTGCCAACCCAGCCCAGCTCCTGGTCTGCCGGTGGCTGCAAAGGTTTGCAGGGTGACATCGACTCTCTCTCACCAGAGAGAGGCGACAGTGCTCAGCCAACTTAGCAAGGTAGAATTGCATGCATCACATGTGTACAGAACTGATCTTTTCTCCTCCTGAGTCGGCTGCTGATACACTTGCTAAATTTTCTCCTCCTCCTCCTCCTCCTCCTCCTCCTCCTCCTCCTTCTTCTCTC
>NW_022900933.1:35553972-35559224 GCF_012274545.1 Fukomys damarensis | reverse complement strand
CTCCTCCTCTTCCTCCTTCTTCTCTCCTCTTCTTCAGAGAGTCTGTGATTCCCCAAATAGGACTGCAGGCTTCTCCAAGCCCAGATTCACTGGCAAGTTTGAAATGCGATTCGTCTAGTTTAAAAATTCATTATCCAAACTGAAAAGCCCAGCAAATATTATAGTTTCATAAATATGCAGATTTTGTTTATTTAAACATTTTTATGACACTTTGTGTTTCCCTAAATTGGGTCATCATTTTAATATAATTGGAATCTGATGTGTGTCCTGTTTTCCTTAAAAGCCATCTGGTTCATTTTTGACTTTCAGAAACCAAATTATTTGTGGTAATATCGGGCCTTGTTCATGCCTCCTTTTGAACCAACATGAGGCTTTGGGGTGCAGGACCAAGGGCCCTTTGGAGAGGCCTCCCTCATCCCCACTTTCACCAAGGGTTTCTGGGCTGAGAAGCCGAGATGGATCCATGCCATGAAGACTTGTGGAGACCACAAGAAGCCACATTCAACTGGAAAGAAATGGTTTCAAGTTAAAATGTCCCCCAAAGGCCAACTGGTGGCTTTTGGGAAGTGATTAGATCATTGGGTGCTAACTTCAATAGATTAATTCACTGAAAAGTTCATAGTTCCTTGGCCTATGAGGAGGTGGAGCCTAGCTGAAGGGTGTAGATCATGGGGGTATGATCTTGGCACCTTTTCTGTGGCACCTTCCTCTCTCTCTCTCCCCGACCCCTTCCTAGACTCCATGAATACAATGAACTGAGCAGCTTTCCTTCTTTGTGCCCTGCCATCATGGTGTTTCTGCTTCACCATGGGCCCAGAAATAACAGAGCTAAGTGTCCATGGACTGAAACCTCTGAAACTGTGAGCCAAAATAAACCTTTCCTCCTTTATGTTGACTTCCTTGGGTATTTTGTTACAGTGATACAAAGCTGACCCATAAGTAAATAACTCCTCTGAGCACCATCTTGAATAGAGGGCAGTGACTCACCATGGACTTTGTGGCTAAGACAAAGTACAGAGGTGACTCTTCCTTCTCTAACAAGGCTGCAAGGAGGGCAAGGAGTCTCTTAGTCTCAGTACCTGCACCTTTCACAGGACTGAGCCCCTAGCAGGTGTGGAAGATGAAAGATGTGCTTGTTAGTTTAACTGGGATTCCAGTCATGCAAATTCCAACAAAGTGAAGTGGTGTGTGACTGCTGTGTAACAAGTTGCTCCGAAAACAAGGTGGGGGGTTGAAAACAACACATGTGTATCACCTCACAATTTCTCTCAGTTCAGAAACACAGATGTGGCCTCCCTTGGGTCCTCATCCATGAGACCATACACAGGGCAGCTCACACTAGGACAGCTTGCTTTTGTCTGAACCAGCAGGACAAAGTAACAGCAAGAAGTCAGAGTCCTATGTCTCCTAAGCACAAACATGGCATCCCAGCACCTACACCATCCTCTGTGACGCAGGAGCCAGTGAGGGGATCCATCCCACACTCAACAGGAGGAAGTTACATTACCTGCAGATGGGGGGCTCAGGAGCTCCGTTCAAGGCTGCTGGTCTACCATGTGTGTCTCTTTTAATGCAAAAAGTCAGGTTCATAACAACCCCAAGACGACAGCTGCATCCTGTTGGTAATAAGAAATTAAATTAGCACAACTTGCTGCTTCCACTAAATCATAGTTGTGTGCCACTGGAAATGCCCATTGGAATACATGCCTTTATTTGTTGTACATAGAGATGTAATGACCAAGACCAACATTCCTTCCAAAGTCCACCAAGAAGCTTTTAAAAGTGATGGGTCTAATTTGCATGTTATTTGCATATCATCCTGCTAGGGAGGAGGAGAATTCTGGGCCATTAACTACTCACTTGTGGGATAACCCAGGTCAAACCCGCCTGGCTCTGGACTATTTAGGTGTTTGTGGGTAAGGGTCTCATTCTCTTCCTCAGTTTACTTACCTGGAAATGAGGGTAACAACAGTACTTTCCTTAAAGGGCTGTCATCAGAGCATCATGATTGAATATTATGTTTTTCAGACTATGGACCCCAGCCAACTGGTGAGTCTGAAGTCCATTTGATGCAGTCATTGACAAACTCTTTTCACCAGAAGAGAATCATAGCACTTTACACACTGCAGGTGTAATCGAGTCTGTCTTTTGAAAGTGTGCTTTTCTGCCACTGATGCTGAATACACAAACGCATGGCTGGGTTCCAATAAAAACTTTATTAACAAAAACAGGTGGCAGCCTGGATCGGGTCCAAGGACCGTAGTTTACTGACCCCTGGTTCCATAGATGGTGACTAGCATTCAAAGACTGCATTAAGTAACACTGAAAACGTAAATGTGTTGTGCTCACAGGGAAGGTGAGTGTGGTGCATTGAAATTTTGGCTTCAGCAGTAATACATATAGCAATGGCTACATTGCTACACACACCACTTACTGAGGTGAAATGTAAAATGTATTTTTCTATAGTTTTTGATTTTTAAAAAAAGAACACAAAAGCAATAGGTGAATACCTGTGGTGGTTTTTTGTTTGTTTGTTGTTGTTGTTGTTGTTGTTTTCAGAGAAGGTCTGGCTATGTAGTTCCGGCTGGCCTCAAACTCGCTGAGCCATCCTGCCTCAGCCTCCCAAGTGCTGAGATGACAGGTGTGCACCACCACACCCAGCTTACACACAAAGCGAGCATTGTACCAGGCACAATGGGGCCAGGCTGGAACAGGCTGCATCCACAGCGATTCACCATTCACCAGAAATCAGGGCCCAGCTGTGGGAGGCCTGGCCCACCAGGGAGCTGGTGCAGAACAGTCCAGTGCAGAAGAGGCGGGACAGGTGCATTGGTGACATCTACCCCACAGGTTGTCTGTCGCTATTTGAGAGGTCCTGCAGATGGACCAGGCTCTCCTGACTGAGAAACAGATGGGCCCCAAACAGGGTTTGAGAGATCAGTGGGATATGCATGTTTAGTCCTAAAGTGCTATAAAATTGGTTCGTTGTGGTCAGTTTAATTCTGTCTGGGGATTATGCTTATTAAAATAGTCATATAGTCATCAGCAAATGCTTACTAAGCAACTATTATATGCCAGACACTTCCAGTAGATTGGTAGTAACTGCAACAAAACCCATGTACAGTTTACATTTGAGTGGGTAAGACAGAAAAGTCGTGTGTGTGTGTGTGTGTGTGTGTGTGCATGTGTTTGATCACACACCACAGCAATGGTCCTTAAAGACTGCAACAGAGCTGAAAACTTCCCACCACCTAGAGACACAGCTGCCACTATCACATCAGCATGACATGTTACTCATGGTGCAGAAAAACCCACAGCATGACCAGTTGTGTAACAGCACAGCTTTTGCAGTTAGCTACCGTGTCTGACACTGGGTGTTGATAATAAACTACTCCAGCTTGGTGTGGTGGTGGCTCCTGTAATCCCAGCACTCTGGAGGCAGAGGCAGGAGGATCACAGCAAGTTCGAGGCCAGCCTGGGCTGCAGAGTGAGCTCTTTCTCTCAAAATAAATAAATACATACATTAGAAAAACATTGCTGTAAAATGGTCAGGTGTTACGAAGGCAGCAGCCTCACACACATCAGGATCACTGCTTTTGCGTGCCATGAAGAAGCCCTATCCAGGGACCTGGCTGCTGGGTTTGTGTCCCTGCACCCTGGGAGGCCTGCACAGTTGCATTTCTCAGAAAGTCTCTTGTCATTAAGTGACACATGGCTCTCTGTGTGCACGTTTTATGAACATATGAGTTAAGATCATCTGTACAACAGGTGAAGAAGAGAGAGGTGGGGACCTGGGGGACAATGGGGAGACTTGTGACTGAAGCAGAGAGCTACTATATCCCTGGAGAAGGGTCCAGAGGCCCTGTGGTGGGCAGAATTGTAGAGAGGAAGGGGGCAGCAGGACTCAGGCACCCAGTGGTGTGGGAGCTCAAAGAGGGGAGCCACACTCTCAGGTAGATTAGGAGCCTGGGCTCTGGAATTGACCTGAGTTTCACTCTTAACTCTGGAACCTTCTACCCATGTGACTGTGGCAAGCTGCTTGTCTAGGTTTCTTCCTCTTCATCTTCCTCCGCCTTCTCTTCATCTTCCCAAAGTGGCCTCCAGCAACACCAAGGGCGGCAATGTGCCCAGCCCTGAGCTGCTCTCCTCAGCCTCCCTTGTGGACAGGAAGGTGCAAAGAGATTTAGATGGACATCCCCAGATGCCCTCAGTCCAAGGTGAAATTATTATTGTCCTAAGACACTTCTACCTGCATGGACTCAGTGTAAAGAACATCTCTGGAACTGGTCCTGCCCCACTTGCTAATATTCCCATTTTCCAAGTAAAACAAATCCAAACAGCAAAGAGTACCAGGGCTCACGGCTGGAGAGCAGGGATGGTCAGGGCAGGATCTGATGCCAGCTCCTTGTCCCCAGCTCAGTGACTGTCTGGGGTCCTGATAAAGTTGTGGGGAGTTTTCAGCTCCACGTGGAATGCAGCCTGCTATGTCACCAAGATGAGACCTTGCACTGTGGCCACCAGCCACAGGCCTTTCTCCACTGTGTCAGGAGGGCACGGAGGAGTGGCCCCGGCTGGGCAGCCACTGCTGCAGGCCCCATGGAGGAAGGAAGCCTGAACCTGCCTGAAGAGTTTGTGGTCAGTTTCTGTGGCTCCTCATCAGCCTTTGTGGCCCCATAAGCCCCAGGGTTGAGGATACAAACAGAGGGTGATTCTCCAGGAAGACAAAGCTGATTAGTAGCAGGGCAAGGAGTGGGTGAAGGATGGAAGAGGAAACCTTGGAACATGTGGGTTTATCTAAAGGAGAAAACCAACCTGCTTGGAGCAGAATAACAAAAAGTAAAACCCCACAAATACCAGCTGTATCAGCAAGTCCAAACTTAGCACTAACTCAAAATTTAAAGACAGAGAGACTCTCAAAGGAGTGATGTTTACATTGCATTTATAGTGTTTTAGACTATTTCACCAACACAAGGCAGTGATATTTGTCTTCTACTGGAATGAGAGCAGCATTTGTCACAGTGTCTGTGGGAGACCCCAAGTGACCTGCTCAAGGCCTGTCCCTAATAAGGGCACCCATAGGGATGGTCGCAGACACCCCAACCTACTGCTTGACCTGACAGTAGAGATTTCTCCAGGTCCTGGCTTGAGACAACACCAACACCAAATAAGGACAGATGTTCCCTGTAGGGCCACCACCTCCAGTGACTCGATGGGGAGCCAATGATATTATGTCAGGGCAGGGGGAGGGGGGT
>NW_022900933.1:35467968-35553801 GCF_012274545.1 Fukomys damarensis | reverse complement strand
GAGGGGGGTGGGTGGAGGGGAGGTAAGGTGTGGGTAGGAGTCGTGGGCTTGAAATTGATAGAAAAAATAAGACATTGCTGGGGATTTAGCTCAGTGGTGCCACCGCATGCCTCACAAGTGCAAGGACCCAAGATCCCTGGTCCCAAAAATAAATAAGAAAAAATAAGACACTTATGAAATGATTATTTGTTAAGAATAATGATGGGTATGGCCTGTAACGATTAATACTGCAAAAGGCTACACACAGTATACAAAGTAGGAATCATGGGCCTCACACAGAATTTACAATAGGTCCAAACATTTTTTTAACATCTTTATTTTCATATAAGCACAGAAAAAAAAGTAGATACAGCCCCAAGTGCCTTAAAAGGTGATAGGTGAATGGCAGGACTAAAAGTGATTTTTATGCTCCTCATGCTCTGCTGAGTTCTTGAATCTTCTTCTGTCAGCTGTGTATTTCTTTGGAATGAGAAAAAAATATCCAGAAATGATGTACCGTTGTTCATACTATTAGTTGATCCTGCCTGTTAGACTTGGGATCCACAAAGGGCCCAAGGAGAAATAAACCCATATGCATTTCACCCACTGAAATTAGGATCTTTTTGTTTTTGTTTTCACTGCAGCATAATCCAGTCTGTCGTTCAAATATGATTGGGAAAAAATTCGTGGGAGAATACTCACCAAAATTGTAAATACTGATTTGATTGTCTTCAGGTAGAACCCGTGGCTCTATTTCCTTTTTCTTTTACCTTTTCCCAATGGTCAACAGTGAGTATTATTTTTCAGCAGAAAAAAGTGATCAAATCAACATGATAAATAAAATAAGGCTTCACGGCATGACAGTCAGACGTGTTGGTCCTCAGGGCAGTGTACTTCCGCTTCCGGTTCTTCCCCTGCAGCAGAGGGCTGGCCTGGAGCGCCCGGGACAAAGAACGTGGGGAGGTGGCCTGCGTGGGCAAGATGGCAGCCCAGAGGTGGAGCCTGGCAGTTAGGTGTAGCTTGTGAGTATCCGTAAAGCCTACACGAAAGAGTTAAATAATCTCAGAATTCATTTTAAGGAACAGCATATTCATCTGGATTAGTACTATCGTGCACGGAGGCAAAGAAAGTGAAAAGCAAGGTATCCCGCGGACCTTTCCTACACTTCCATTTTACCCAAGAGGGCTTTGGGTCTCCTGACTATGACACTGGACACTGGAGTTCATGTGGCAGTCTGCAATATGGTGTGTGATTGGCCTTAATTAGCCACACCTCAGCACCTTCCAGTCTGCCATGTTCCCCTCGGGGTGCCAGTCTTGGTGCCTGCTGCTGTTTAAATGGATGATGGCCCCAAGATAGAGGGGAGACAAGGGAGGGTAGAGCTAGGTGGACTTGGTTCAAATCTAGACTCTGCCTATAACTCTAGGAGCTCCACCCTGACTTTTGTGGGTTCCCCAAGACCCTGGCTTCCAGAGACAGACACCTAGATCTCAGAGTGGACCCCAGAGAATGAGGGATTACAAACCGAGAAGCAGGCAAGGGCAACAGTGGTGGAGAGAGAATGAACAAGAGGATTCGGTGCTTACAGGAATACCAGGCAGACGAGACCGATTGGACAAACGTTTAAAGAAAAAGCGAAATCCTATCCACCAGAGCCATTGATCTTAATAGAAACAGTTCGTTCCATCTCATGCCTGTGATAGAAAACAATTATCTATACCAGTCACTGGGCGATCATCTAAACCTACGTCCTATTAATTACTTTTCTTCTTCACAGATATTTCTTGGGCACCTCCAACATGCCAGGCAGTGCAGTGGCATTTGGGATGCATCAGCCAACTGCCTTTCTGTCCTCCCCTTTTTTAGTTTATCTGAAATAAATGTATTTTGCAAGGATAATTTATGTCACTTCCATAGAAGAAAAGCTACATCCTTGTCATTTATAGAAAGTAATCATGATCTGGGGGTGGTGGCACATGCCTGGAGCCCTAGCACTTTTGGAGGAGAAAGAAGGAGGTTTGTACATTTAAACCCTGCCTGGACAACTTATGGAAACCCTGCCTCAAAATTTAAAAATTTAAAATGTTAAAAAGACAAGCTGGTGCAAAACTGTGATCCCAGCACTCTTGAGAGGCTCAGGCAGGAGAATCACAAGTTCAAGCCCAGCCTGGGCAACTCAGTAAATTAACAAGACCCTATCTCAATTTTTTTTTAAAAAAACACACAATAAAAGTGCTAGAGATGCAGTTCAGGGTGAAGTCCCCAGGCTCAAACAATCTCCAGTACCACAAAAGTGAAAACATGATTTAAACGGTCTGGGGAATATCGCTGAGTGGGTTCAATCTCCAGTACTGAAGAAGAAAAAAAAAGAAAGAAAAGAAAAAAGAAAAAGAAGTAGTCACAGAAAAATAAAATTGAAAAGACAAAATTGTGACAATTGTAACATTTTTCAGAAGATACTATTGCCAGAAGCAGGCTCCAAATCCCAGACTTCACCCTCTTTATTAATGAATGCAATTCAGCAAGTTACAGTGTAGCGGAGTGGTACACACTTATGAGGACCACAGAGGTCCTTGCTCTCTACAGGCATCACAAAAAAGAGGGAAGATGAACCAAGAAGGGCCACATCCCTCCCCCTGGTCAGGTGTCGGTACCCAGGCTACGTCCCCCTGGAGAAGACCATCATGTGGAACCTGAGTCCTGCGTGTTCTGTGCTAATCTGAAGTGTAAGCAGCCACTGCTGCATCACAGAGGCTTCACACCTGCGTCCCCTGGGAAGACGGTGACCTTAGAAGGTCAGAGGAGGAAATAGGATCTGTCCCTCAGCACTGGACAACTACATCTTCAGGGCTCCCGAGTCACAAACCGGGCAGGCAGAGGGCCAACATGTGGACCCAGATCTGTCTGGCCCCCATCGGGCTCCACCCATGGACCCTGTCACCGTCTGTCACATGGCGTTTTATGGGCTAATCGAATCGTGGCCAGGCTGACCATAGGCAATTCCATATTTTCTCCAGGTAGAATCAGCTGGCCGAACCATGGCAAGCACATCACTCTAGAAATGGTGCTGTCATCCCTGAAAGAAAGAAAAAGGCACTGTCCTCTCATTGCCAACTTCATGTGTCCCCAACCATCTGTTTTGTAATATCATCATGAATCCGTTCAGAAATCTTTTTTTTTTAGGTATTAAAGAAATCCAGAGAGGACTTGGGAGGGAAAGAGTTAAACATTTTATTATTCTCACCACATTTGTAGTAAATTGTGTAATAGTTTTCATGTCTTAATTACTTAAATTTTATATTGAGCTATAGTGATATTATCTCTCTTTTGTCTCCACACAACTGTATTTTATAATAGCTTTTATTAGAACCCACATGAATGGAATTTAAAATGAACACATCATTTCTGAACTCGTGCAGTATAGAAAAGAGAGCACTTCTCTGATATTTGGCATGAAAAGTGCCTTCCTTTGTATTTTATGACATGAGCAAGTTATATTAGGTGGGAACACATTTTGAACAGAATTGTAACTAAGAGAGACTTTGAACCTCTTTTTTCCCCTTCTTTTACTAACTTCCTTGGTAAAGAAGGATGTGGGGTGTTCTATGCATCAAGCAAAATTCCCCTATAAAAGAGTCATCTAATTACAGTAAAATGCAAATTTTATATATATTTTTTTTTAATCTGAGATTTTTCTTTTAGAAAAATTGGACATGGTCTGTGTATTAGAGAACTGTCAGAAAATTAAGTGTTAAATTATGATATTACATTTCTTCTATTAATGCAGCAGCTGCATTCATTTTTTTTAATCCAATAGTTAATCTCACAAGGAGCAAACTGTACAAATTTTGTCCTACTCTGGCTCCTTTTAAAAGGTTGTGATCTTTCCAGCCTGGAGTTTCAAAATAAACCAGTAACTTGTGTTCAAAGAAAAGTAGCAAGGGCTTCAGTACAGAGCTGGAAATGGTTTTCCTTGTTGTTGCGTTGTTTGGTGTTTTTTTCCTTCTTTCCTTTTTTTTTTTTTTTAACCAAGTATAGTAGAATCTGTAAATCAAAAAGCCTCTTGCATCCAGAAGCTCAAATACAAAAGGGAAAAATCCCAACAAAGGATTCAGTGATTCAGTGGGAACTCAAGAATGATGGCAATGGAAATAAATGTGAAGAAATATTAGAGATGCATATTTAATATTGTTGTGTTTATTGCTTCATTTATAAAAGTCAACCAGCTAGAAACTGTGAATGAATAAACTCCTCACTGGGTATAAGTTCGACAGCGTGTAAGATATACCTTAACTCTTACTGTTCCCAAGGCAATTAATTTAGAAAATCATTGCTTCATTATAACAAAAGGGGTTCTCCTGGCAGAAAAGAAAGATGCAGCAATGGGCATTTCTTCTTGGCCAGTGCCTGGCATGGTTTCTGAGCTGGCACCACACTCTCTCAAACATCTCTTCTTCCTGCTCCTCCCAAAGTAGCCTCCTCTGTGAAGCCACTGGCTTTCACACTGGGAGATAACCTCCCTCTCTCCATCTTGGTTCTCGTGTGTTCTAAATCTCAAGCCAGTGTGGGGCTCCAGCCCTTCCCGTGTCCAGCATCGCTGTCCCCCTACCACACACAGACCTCTCTGACTGCCTTTACACCCACAGCACCTACTGCACTTCCTGCCTCGTGCCAGGGGCTAAATTCCACGAGGCAGCAGGAAGAGATCTGTTGTGTCCCCTTCCGTGTGCTTGGGGAACCAGACATCATATTTCACACAAAAGAATAGCTCCCGCCCTTAAAAAAAGGACAGGTTATCAACCCCAAATTCCCTGTCTTTGGGAAATTTGAGATTGTGTTGATCAAATAAGGCACAAAAGAGTGAAATGTGTAAAATGGTAAAGTGAAGATGCATGTGATGGACTTGACTTTTTTTTATTGTCTTCAGAAGAGAAGCTCAAAGGACTGGTCTACAATAGGAGGAGGAATTCTAAGATCCTGTGCTTACTCCATAAGGCAGGCCCAACACACAGTTCTGAAGAAAGCTGTACTTTCCTGAATGAGTCACTACATAGCACATGGAAGGAAAGGAAGAAAGACAAAGGGAGAGAGGAAAGGAAGGAAGAGAAGAAGGAAAGGGAGAAAGAAGGAAAATGAATGTAGATAGGTAAAAAAAAGAGTAAGGAAAGATCAAGAAAGAGAGAGAGAGAAAATGAAAAGTTCAAAAACATCAGACCCCTATCTTCCATGAGGCTCTTTCCATGGTTTTCCAATTAGCAGCTCCAGTCCACTTCCAGATGCTGCGCTTTTCCATCTGCACTGAGCCTCCCTCCTTGTCCCGGGGTCCACTCTCCTTCCAGACCCCAGGACGGTGAGCTCAGCTGGCTTTGCTCTGCACCTGCTGCTGTCCCTCCCCTCAGAAAGGGATGTCAAAGGCCCCACCCAGTCCCCCACCTGCACCCCCGCTGCCCCTATCAGCCCTCTTCCGCCCCTCTTCTTTTTATTAACGTGTCGGTCCTCTCTGTCACCACACATAAAGGGCTTCTTGAGGAACTTATCCACCACATTTGTTTGGGTGTTGTATGGATGTTCAGAATGGAGATCAAGAAGCACAAAAATAGATTTTGTTGATTTATGAGTCCTCGCTGTTTCCAATTCCCCATCAGTATGGGCAGGCACGACGAGGGCTAGAAATGCAGCATCTGCTTTCCCCTACGTTTCATTTGTGAACTTTAGCACCAGATGTAAATCATTCATAAAATCCCCAAGTGCTGGAAGGTACTCGTCCCTGGTTTTCACAAACAAAGACTCCACATACTGTACCTAGTGATTTCTGTCGTTTGTTACAATTGGCAGGAGCAGAATTTTAATGACTACCAGAAATAAATTTCCAGCAGTGGGAAAAAGAAAAGAAATCCTGGGTCAGGATGTACTGGGAAACCCCACCCTCCACTCCTGGATTCTTAAGAGTCCTTCTGAAACAGAAGGTCCCATGCTAGGTTGTCCCAATCCAACATCTCCGTCTTAGGAAGAATGTAAGGAGGATGCATTCTGTGAGGTTGGTGCTGCTCTCTTCCTTTCTTTCGGGGGTGTCTGATCTGTGTGATGAAGAATCTTGAAAGGGCACGGCAAAGGATGCTTGCTGCTGATTGGGTAGCAATCCTGTCTGTCCTCCTTGGCCACACCCACCCTGCTGCATGGACTCCGGGAGGTTGTTGCGTTGCTTTCATGGAGCATCTAGGGAAGGCACAGTTCCTCCTCCTGAGACGTTCACCGTCCTATGGGGCCAGAGTGCTGCCAGATGTGTATGTCCACAATTGCACTATGGAGTGGTATCCTAGACTTCTCTCTGACTATCCAACAGCAAATGAATTGCCAGTGGAGATTTAGAAGACCAGTCAACTGAGGACTTCGCCACCTTCTGTGTGCCAAATCTGTGTGGCCATAAGGACGACTGTCACTGCTCAGTGAATGCCCACCCAGCGTGGAAACAGCTGTATCGCATCTGCTTAGCTCTGCCTAGGAGCACTCGGACAGAGACGCTCAAGTCCTAGGTGCTGGCATTTCATCCCATCTGCTTGCCTACTCTTCTCAGAAGAAAATTTCCACTGGTTCTTTCCAACAAAGAGATCCCATGATTCCATAAATGTCTCATATAATAATGATGAAGGGTGCAGGGAGACCCTTGGTTGGCTCACCCTTAAAACAACCAGAGTAAACAAAAAGGAATGGAGAAGGAGGGCAATACTTGGATTCTCATCAGAGCTGTGTCCTTATTGCTTTGTAGGTTGGCTGTCAGGAGAGACCCCAGGGATCCTGCCTTCAATGGATTGTGGAAATTCTCATAAGAAATATCTATTCAGACTCTCTCCATCCTTTCATTTAGGCTTCCACTTGCTCATTTACCAATCAACTCCTTCATCCTTTATTGTAGCCTTTAAAGATTTGTTCACATACAGGAGAGTCATGTTATCTAAACAAAATGAAGAGCATTATCTCTGGAATTTTACCTCTGGAAGTCCAAAGCAATGGCTGTTCTAAATACAGAATGTTAAGGCAGGCGTGGTGGTGCACACCTGTGATGCCAGCATTCCAGGAGGCTGACGGAATTTGAAGTTGGAGCCTGACCTGGAAAACTTAGAAATTTAATGAGATCTTGCCTCAAAATTAAATTTTAAAAAGAAAAAAGAAGGGTGTGGGGATGGATGTAGCTCAGTGTAAAGGCCATGGGTTCCATCCCAAGCCACACACACAAGTGTGGGTCTAGAGGCACTGAGATGTGCATTCCAGTCCCAACGCTGCAGCTGATTGGTCGTGAGAACCAACTGCTTAGTTTCTGTTTGGAGTCCTCATGTCTGTCTGCATCCCAGTGTGTCAGAGAGACTAAAGCCACCCCGGGGCCGCTGGTACTCTGTGCCCAGACAGGCTGGAGTCCTGTGATGATGGGGTTATCACAGCCTCAGTGCCTGCACATTGCCTGCAGTGTCAGGAGGGAGCACAGGATGTAGGGCAGCCAGGAGACTGGAAACCAACCAGGGGTGTCCTCGTGGCCATGCGCTGTGCTGATGCCCACGCCTGGCTGAAGCAGGATGGCCCTGTTGGAGGTTGGGGGTGCTCTGCCTAGGAATGCTGACTGCTTGGTTCAGCCCTGTTCCTCCTGCTTCCCCGCCCTGAGCCATGGAGCCTGAGCATGACAGTTTCCCTAGGTCCTGGCTCCCTTTGTTGGATCCCCTATCCCCTTGTAGGAGCCTATATGCCTATTCTCCCTGGACTCTTCTAAGACTGTGCTCAGTTTGCCTTTTACAATAACCGCTGAGCAGTTAAATGACACTCAGCGTCACCAGGGTTAGAAGTGCCGGCTGGTAGAGTTGAGCTGGTCTGCTGGACGCCAGATCTTGATTCTGAACCCTGGGCTACTGCCACCTTCGACACTATCTCCTCCCACTGATTCTCTCCCTCTGGATCTGTTTCCATTCCTGATTCTCCTTACACACACACACACACACATGCACACACACACACACACACACACACACACACAATCAGGGCCAATAAGAAAGTAGAATACAGTGCTACTCAGCCTCTCTTGCCAACTTGACCAAACCACTTTCCCTTTCTCAAGCTTAGCTTTCCATGTCCACATGTCTAAAGTCACCTCGCAGGTCTCTCTTCAGACCCAGATTCTTAGTTCTCCTTCTCAGTTTGGGAAATTTTTCTCTGAGCTTGGTAGCATGTGCCTCTAATCCCCTCTACTCCCCAGCTACTCAAGAGGTAGGGGCAGGAGCATTTAAAGTTTGAGGCTTGAGCAACCAAGTGAGGCTTTATCTCCACTTGAGAAGGGCTGGGAATGTCACTCAGTGGTAGAGCACTTGCTAGGCATGAGCAAGGCCCTCGGTTCCACATGCAGCACCAAGGCAAAAAGGAAAGAGACCCCGAGCTTGGCGGACGGCTGAGTGGAGAGAGCTTGCTACATTGTGCCCAGGGCCCTGGGTTCCAACACCATTTCACAAAACAGGATTCATTTTACCAAGCACCTTTATTACAAATGATAACTTCCATCATTCTGGTTCTACCTTAAAGTGCATAATAACTGATCTTTTAATCTATTATCCATAGGGATGATGTTCCCTCTCCCCATTTTTACCTTTTTATTTGCATCTTCATTTTAGGATGAGTCTCGAGTTTTCTTCCACATCACTGATTCAAATTCCTTTTGTGTCAACTTTGCTGTTCTCTACCCTGAAATCTGTGTAGATTTATTTCCCTACTCTGTTTTCTCTCCCTACATTGTTTTCTTATTTTAGCTCTCTATTTTCGCCTCTTTGCCATCACATCGGCCTGCTTTTGTTTTTCCTTCAGGCTTTTGAGGCTTTTTGCTCTTTTTTTTCCCCCAGACTCTGTCTTCCCTGTGCTATTAAAGATTTAAATTTAAAAAGCTTCAGGAAACAAAAACATGGTCTTGGGTGCCCTGTGCTGACAAAGAGGAAGGACTGTGGCGTCTTCTGCCCAGAGATAGGGACATGTATACACACATCCACGTATGTGTGTGAGTCTTGCGTGGATATGTGTGTGTGAGAGTGTGTGGTGCAGGTGTGCGCTTGTGTGTGTTTTCCATATGTATTATGTGTGAATACAAGCATGTGTGGGCATGTGTGCAGATATATGTATGCATAGCTCTGTGTGCCTGTGAGTGTGCGTATGTCTGTAACTATATGTGTGTATTGTGTATCTCTGTGCACATGTGTAGACCGTGTGTCTTTGTGTGTGAGCTTTGTGTGTTACTGTGTGTGCACACGCGTGTATGTGTGTGTGTGTGTTGTGGAATGGGGAGAGATGGCGACATTAAAAGACTTTCCAGAAAAGAGGAAGGTGGCAGCTCCCACTTCCTGGACACTGCATTCGGCATGGTCACCCCCGTGGGTGCCGAGTCCCTGCAGGTCCCTGAAGCGGCCTCTCGGGGAGGCCCCCAGGAGTCTGGCTGTCAAGGTTGGGAACAGGAAATCTGACACAGGTCGCCCTCCGTAGGCTGCGCTGGGACGCTGGAACCTCTGCCTCCCCAGGAGGCTCACAGCAAGGCGTGGCTGACAGGGCCGACTGATGAAAGGGCAGGTCCCCTGGGGGGCTCCGCCCACTCACACAGGCAAGGAGTCAGGGGCCTCACCACCGGACTCCAGGGCCACTCCAGGGTTTTACCAGGTCTGGCTGCTGCCATACTATGTCTGAAGCTGCCACGACTGACCTTTCTTCCGTGGGATCACCAGACAGGTCAGGAAGATAGCCTTCTCCTTGAAAAACCAGGGTCTCTAAGGTGGCTCTTCTGTGGCTCTCAGCTGACCCTTGGCCAGGCCCTTGGCCGGAGCAGAGCCGCAGAGTGTGGAAGGAACAGAGGGCTGCCAGCTCAGGCAGCAGTGTGTTCACGGAGGAAGTCCGTCAGGGGAAGTCAGTGCCTGTGTGTGCACACGTGTGCATGTACAAACACATTTACACACATGTACACAGATAGGCCTTTACCAAAGTACCCAGGTTTTCAAATGTTGGGAATTCAGGTCTCCATCAGCCACAGCCACAGCTTGCCCCAGGCCAGGCCAGGCCCAGGGGCCCAGAGTGCAGAGTCCCTGCACCGACAGAGGACCCACACAGGGGCAGATGAAGATCCTGGGGCCAGTGATAGTGACAGCTGTCATGACGGAGAGCCCCTACGACCTCTCAGAGGTGGCGTACACACTCTGCAAGTTACAATTATCCCTGCTGTCGAGATGGGACTCACAGCTTTGGAGGAGTCTTGAGTTTTCCCAGGGCCTCGTCAGCAGATGTGGGTTCAAATCTTGACCTTGACTCCCACAGCAGAGGTCTAACAGAGCACCTTCCCACCATCAGTGGAGGCCAAGCCCAGGAGCACTGAGGCCTGGTGGGCACAACACCGTGTGGCAATGTGGTGGAAGATGCTCAGGCCAGCCCCGCACTCGGGGACAGAGGCCCCACCCCAGCTGTGCCACTGCAGTCCCTATCCAGGGAATGCTGAGGATGAACCGAACCCCTCTCTGCTCCAAGAAACCCTTGCCCATTCATTTTACTCAGAGCCTTTATGTGTTTGAAAATATTCCTCTTCATTATTCATATTGTGCCACAAGAATGATATATTTGAAGAAATCATCATGAATAAAGTGGCCAATTTAGCAGTGAGATTTACTAGGAAAATACTCTCTAAAAAAAATAGTCAGCAACCACATTTTTGGGGGAGAGGAAATAAAAATGCTGTTTGGATCTGAATAGTCAAAGAACAATGCTCGTAGCCGTGGGATCCTATTCAGTAATGTTTCCTATAACATTTCTTGGACAAAGAAAGAAAAATTTATTTTTAATAATGATAAAAGGGAAAATAAAGTGGCTTCAATTCTATTCAAACCTAGTTATGAGGCAGGGAGTGATCATCCTTTTTTTCCCCCCCATCATTCTAACAGAGCTGGGGGTGGGAGGGATAAACACGTGTGTACTTTAAAAATAGAATTGCTAATAATCTCACGAGCTGTGCTGTGGATTCGGGAGGCCAGATGGCAGGGCCCTCTCCACTCAAGCCCACCCACTCCTCAGTCCGGGGAGAGCCGGTCGGCAGTCACGGATCAGGCCTAAGCCTGACAACTTCCCTACCATTTCTGGCAAGTGGCTAGAAGGGTGCTGTGGAAGCTGCTCTGCCCAAATCCAAACGGAGCTGAAGCCTCACATCTGTGGCCCTTGCCAAATGCTGAGGTGTAAACGCCTGCACCATGGCTGACTTCCAGCCACGAAGGCCAGGCAGATGTCAACGCTGGGGATTTAGGCAGGGGCAGGGCTTGGTCTCTGGAGGAGCAAGTGCTGGCCTAGCCTAGTCCCCACCTCTCCTGGAGCCAGCTGCAGTCTGGTTTTCTCATGGCTCAGTGCTGCTTCCAGGGCAAGCATGTAAGAGGTGGGGCTGCCTCCTCAAGCCTGTCCTTGCCTTTCCCGCAGAGCCCCAGAACAAGAGGAACCCAAGTCCCTGAGCCCCCACCTGGAGGAATCTGCCCTGGACAGCACCACCCACCTTAAACTGGGACCACATTTGGAAACAGCCTTCTGGGCAGTTGTTGGCCTTACTCTAAAGAAGCAGTGTCTGGGAGTCATCTGATTATCTGCAAGAGTTCTGTACAAAGTGCTTAACTCAGAACCAGGCACATGGGGATACAAATGTCCCCTCCCTGATATGTGCACCACAAATAGGAAAGTTAGAGCCACTCACGAAAACACAGCTAGACCCTGGCTCCTCCCCTCAGGTGTGAACGGGCTGCTGTGGATAGATGCCTATTTATTGATTAAGCACATTGTTGAACATCATACTATTTGCAACGATAAGTAAGTTATCTTTTTCTTCCACAAGGAGGAGCCTTGTATACTCAGGACTTTACGAAAACGATAAGGAGGCATGCACGGGCAGTTTATGGGGGGCACTTCAAAGCTTCTGAGCACTGAGGAAACTTGGACACCTTACAGGGCTGGTTTATTATTATCCCCACCTTACAGAAAGAGAAGCTGAGTCTCTAAAATGTTAGAACGAGGATCAGCACCCAAGTAGTCTGTGCCCAGGCAGGATACTCTTGGTCACCTGCTGACAGCACTTCCGGTGTTAGTTCCTGCAAGGCGCAAAGTCGCGTAGAGTGGGGGCAGGTGTGGGGGTGCTTCTGAGGCTGCCCTTGAAGGACATGCAGTCTGGGTCACCAGAAGCCAAGGATATGGATGCTCCAGGCCCTGGGGAGCTGGGGAGGAAGTGGGGCCCTGGATCTGGAAGGCCCCACCTTCCTGGTGAGAGAGTTTGGGCTTGGCTCCAAAAATCAAAGAACTTGAAAATAAATTCAAAAGCCAGACAGGGCTTGGATAATTCCGCTTCTTTGCTGTAAACGACTACCGGGCTTCAACTCCAAGTCGGAGCTATTTCACCGATTAGCTCAGATTCCCTTTGCGAGCAGTTTCTCTCCAGGACTCAGATTTATTTAAGTTCACCATTAAAATGCAAGCTGGAACCTGTTCTACCATCTCCATAGCAATGAATGTCCTCAAAACCAGCGCCAATTTTAATGATTAAATTATCTTTATTTTCGGTTCCTATATCTCGACATTCCCCCACACTTTATTATACTTTAACTCATTCACTCGTACCTTGCCAAACACCACAGAGAAGTGTCGTTTCCCCTGAAGAGATTCACTCCAGCTGCGAATTATCCGTAGTTGGGACATCTCCTCAAACGTCACTATTTGAACAGTGGTGAGGGACTGCTTGTTGTAACAGTTTTGAGTCACATTTCATAATCTTGAAGGATAAAGAAAAAATCCTCTGCAGCCCAGGGAAGCTCTGTGTGGATGGCGCATTGCTTGAAGTGGTGAAGAAATACTTTCAAGGAGGAGCCTTTTTTGCTAACATTTTTCAAGACATTCCAGCAGAACTGATGCTTTCGCGGTTACTGTCATGAGTGGGGACAAGCGGGGTTGCAAAGCCTCAGGTGAGCCTGGCATCATTAGCGTGATACTGTGCGTTGTGAAGTGGTATGGCCGAAGGTGGCCTACACCAGGCCACAGCAGCAGCTTCCTGTCCCTCAGTTTTGACCCAGTTCCCACCTATCCAAGGCCAGCAGGGGAGCTTGATGAGTGGCCCAAAAGAGGAAATCTGGGAAACTTGGAAAATGCCCTCAAACCTTGAGCGATTCACCTGTTCAAAACAATTTAACCAGGCCCACTTGGTTAGGGTTAAGAAGAAGGGTTAGAGTTAGGGTTAGGATTAGGGATTAAGGTTAGGGTTAATGTTAGAGTTAGGCTGTGAGCTTATCACATCCTCCAGAAAACCTTCCAGGCATGAAGTATAGGGCTGGGCATGCTGGCTCATGTGCTAGTTAGTCCAGAGCAGCCTAACTGGTAAAAGGCCAGAGTGTGTCTTTCCCACTGCCAGTGGTGGCCATCCTCTGGCTGATCTCTGAGACAGGGCCGCAATGGAGTGAATTTGACTGTGCTGGGCAGGTGCAGTCTGTTATAGAGGCCTGGGCTGCAGCCCAGGGCCATTGGTTGGTAGAGCAGCTGGATGCACCAGCAGGGTATGGCTCAAGCCCACAGCCTGTTCCTTGCGTCTCCCACAGCACCATGGGAAGAAGAAGCAGCTTCTCTCCCTTCCCTAGGGCCCTGCTTGTGTCTGGGAGGGGACTTTTCCCCTGTCAGGGGCATGTGGTGTCAGATTGGCCTCCTTCATGGATGGGTATAGAGGATTGGAAAGGAAGGAGGACGGGTCCACCCCACCCTCCTCTCCAGAAACAGCTCATCTGAGGCCTGGGCAGGGCTGTGGTGAGTCCATCCCTGGAAGGAAAAAGGGAGAAACTCATCCTCTGAAGTCACCAAGAGTTCCCAGGGGATAAGATCACACCTCACAGAATCCATTGCCCTTACTGCAGTCCATCCCAGCATCCCTTGCTCCAACTGTACAGTGAGCTTCAGAGAAAGGAAAGAGAGGGGTACAATGGAGGCCTCAGGGAAAGGAACCAAAGTGGAGACAATGCTACGAAAAGAACAGAGCTGACCTGGACCCCAGACGGCTGCACACCAGGCACTGCTGTGCACCCCAGCTACCCAGAGTGGGGACTTTGTACCCCATGCTGCGGATCTGGTGACCAAGGCACAGAGGAAGTGATGACTCCTACATGACACAGTTGTGATTTGAGTCAGAGGAGTAGCCAGGTTCCTAACTGCTCTAAGTAAATCTGTCCCCATCACAACCAGGGGACAAGTTGCTCTGTGAAAGTATCATCAACACTGGTTCTGCAAGTCCAGTACTACTGATAATATCATGAGTAATCTACCCTATGTAGGAGTAGGGAGGTCAGAAAGTTTGCTCACGAAGAGTAGCCATGTCATTGGGGTGCTAAAGGTTGCATAGGAGTTGGCCAGGGCAAGAGGTGGAGGAAAGGGAATCTCATGTCTGGAGAAGAGAGAGGTCCTAGGTGGCCCCTGAGTGGGGATGGAAGAGCCAGGACAGCAAGGAGAGATTCAAGAACTCACTATGGCCAGACTGGGAAGGGCCCTGGATAGAAAGTCAAAAAGCCCCTTCTCCCGCTGTCTTTGTAAGAAATGAGGGGGATGGCTTGCCTTCTCCAATCACCTCCCTACCTCTGCTGCCCACTTCCCACACAGCCTGTAAGAACTGAAGAGCAAGCTTGGGAAGGCTGTGGGCCTCAGCCGGAGTGCTTATCAAACCTGCACTGGGGGCTGAAGGGGCAGAAGTCCTGGGTGGCCTTGGGGAGCCCACAGCCTTTGGGGCAGCCTGCAGGGCACAGAGTGGCTTCCCATATGTGGGCTCAGTCTCCTGTTGTTGGTCACCAGGAAATCCCAAATGCTCGGATAAGCTGTAACCCAGATCCTGGGTCCTGAAATAGCAGAGTGTTATTTCTCCGAGAGGTTATTTTTAAAATGTACTCATCAGATGTATTTTTACCCCGCATTGCTCAATTTAAAGGAAAAAAAAGGCGGGATCTGAAGGAGCTAAAATAGCCAACATGAAATAAGATTAATAAAAGAGAACTTAAAATAATAAAATGTGATTTTTGACAAATAAGCATGAGCATAGTCATGGTACTCGAGTTCAGAACCATGTTCTGGGTTTCCTAGCAGCCAAAGCAAAAAGAGAAACTTAATGCTATAAAGCACGTGTTGCATCAAAACAACCAAAGGTGTCAGTTCCCCAGAGGAGACAGACTTTTTCCTTGTTCTAAATTCTGAGTGAAACATCACAGGTCCGATGTTTAGCAGGGAATAGGGAGTAGTATCAGCAAGCTCATAGGGAGCATACATAAAATATAGGGACGTGGCCGTCATAGTAGTTCTTAGGAGGAAGGGGTGTGGTGCACACATGGGAATTCCCTTTAATTCATTTGTCATCAGTGGTTCATGCCTTCAAATGCTAGCTCGTCTTCTAGACCCCAGGAAGGCTGATTAGCCAGTCCATAACTGATATCAGGCGGAAGCTTCGAGCACAAAGCCAAGGCATGTGCACAGGCTTGGCACATCTTGGGGTGGCACTAGGGCCCATGCTGATGCCCAGATGTGGGGGCCACCACTTAAGCCTCTCACAGGGGAGTCCCCACTGAACGGATGTGGCGGGGGACCCCAGCCAGACCCTGACCCTGTGACAGCCAACCCAACTCCATCCTGAGCCTCAACACCATTTTGTTCCTGGGCTTGGAGAAAGCACTCAAAATCCACATCCTGCTTGGCAGAAAACTCACTGCAGTTGCAGGATGTTTTGTGGCTCACCTAGGGTGTGAAACTTCCTTGTGCCCCTACTATCTTGGCACAGGTGTGCCCCTGTAAGATTCTGCTTGCTCTCCCCTGAACCCTTCCCAACTGAAAGTATGATTTAAAAGGAGAAAGCAAACAGCTTCCTGTTGCCAAGAGAACTTTCCAGGCACTAGCCCCTCCTTGGTCACCGGCCATAATTAACAGGCTCAAATCTGGCAAAGAATGTGGCTCATCTCCATTGTAATAGCTCACTTGGGTAGAACAACTCAGGCTTCAGGGTCTCCTCTCCAGGCCCTGCACTGCCTTCCCTGCAGCACAAGAAAGCGGGATCCTCCTTGGCACACCACTCTCTCTTGTCTGCAAAGAGACTCTGATGGCGTGTATGCACCCAGAGGGCCAGAGTTATAAACAGTACAGCAATAAACAATAAACAAACATATCTCCCACATTCAACAAGGATGAAGGTGTTGGTCCCCAGAGTCTGAGAATTGCTCAATCCCCTCCCCACAAGCCCTGTAACCACCTTTGTGGGGTATTTGCCTGCCCCCCACTAGATGTTAACACCCCACAAGCAAGTCCTTAAAGAGAAAAATCCAGGAGCCAAAATATAAATTTCACACCATCACAGGGAGACTTAATATTGCAGTGGAACTACACATAATCACATTGATCAGCACTGAGTGATTTTCCTTGCAGCAATTATTCCATCAATCTTCCTAACAGGCTAATTTGATTAGGTATCAGTTAGTGCTTTTCAGTTGAGCTGTTCATTTTGGGACTAAGTGACCTGGAGTGCATGGGATGAACACAGGCCACTGTGTCGCCTGGATGGAGGAGCCACATCTCTCAGTAAGTTTGGGGCAAAGCACTGTGCGGAGTTCCTGGGCCGAGTGTATGAAGCTCCTGGCATATAGTAGGTGCTCAGTATTTAGCACTCTGTCCTGATCGCTGTCATGATCAGTGTCTCTGTGTGTGATGGCCTAACTCCTTTCTTCTTTCAAAGCTCTACTTTTATGAGTCCACACCTGCCATGCATACTGACAGCACTCCCCATGGGGAGTCAGTGCACACACAAAACACATCCTGGTCCTATTTCCACCTCTTCCCCCACCCCTTCTGCCACTCTTGGTCACCTTCCCATATGCAAAAGATGTATCTCTCCTCCTTTGTATGAAATGAGGACCAGAGATCTCCAAGGAGACAGCCCCAAAAGGCTGATGTCTCCAGAGCTGATGCCACAGCCCAGGGCTCCTCCCACTCGGCCTGCAGCTCCATGGGGCCTGTGCAGTGCCTGTGCGCCTTTTGCAGAGTGGCCCACTCTGCCCCCAGGCTGCAGTGACACTCTGTAGACACCCAGGCCACATTTCCAGGTCCTGGTGCTTTTGATGCCTGGAAGAGACAACAGATGTGTCACCCACCATGGCCCTAAACATTCAAGTCCCTCACTCAGGAGCCAGAGCCCCGCCCCTCAGTGGGGGACTTGCAGGACAGGAGCAGACCCAGAGGCTCCTACAGGGGACATGGGCTCCTGTAGTTTCACGGATGTGCAGGAAATGAGGCAGCAAAGTGACACATGTAAGATAAACACCAGAAGGAGCAGGAGGCCCAGGGAGGCAAGGATAGCTCAGGAGAGAAAAACCAGGACCTGAAGGATGAGAGGGAGCAGCCAGGTGAGTCCTCTGTCCAGGGATTGGGAGCAAAACAATGATATGCTTCATGTGGCCTCATGCAATGCTAGCCAAATGTGGTCCTGTATACCTGTAATTCCAGCATTCTGGGAAGCAGAGGCAGGAAGATCCCAAGTTCGTGTCCAGTGGGGACAATTTAGTGACTTAGTGAGATTCTGTCTCCAAATAAAAAATAGTTTTAAAAGAGCTGAGATTGTAGTTCAGGGTGAAGGCTCTGGGTTCGATCTCTAGTACCCCCCCACACACAAAATTAAAAGAAACAGAAAACAAGAAAGAGAAAGAAAGCGGGGGAGCAGGAAGGGAGGAGGGAGACTGAAGATTCCTTGGCCTGCCTGCCACAGTGGTGCTGAGTCCGCCCGAGCCCTGGGCCCCCCGTGGGGATTCACTGATGCAGCAACACTTCCCAAAGCACCCTGGAGACCCCAGATTCCCACGTGGGACAGCCTGGAAGTGGCCTCAAGCTTGGGAGGGGTGCTGGAGTCCGACTGTGAAGCAGTGAGGGCACAGTCAGCTTTTCCAGGCCAAGGGTTCAGGCTGGGGTAGCAAAAGCCCTCTAAGCCACATTCCCTGACAGCACCTTACCAGGAGCAGTGACCTGGCCCCTCTGTGTGGGAACAGGCCCCTCGGGACACCCTGGCAAAGAGAGAGGCTCCCTTCAATTCGAGGGTCAGATGCACAAACCCAAATGTGTAGTAGATGGGTGTCCAAATATCGGATTCCATCCTACCCTCCATGTTCCCCATCTCTGTGCTCCCACATGCCCACCCACAGCAGCTGGGGCCAGCTCAACTTGGCACCGGGGGTGCCCCTCACCCTCACCAGGTGGCAGCACTTCTGAGAGGCCTGGGCTCCACCCCCACCCTGGGGAGCTGGGCAGCAGGGCCTCCCATGGCTCCTGAGACTGTTCCATTGACAGAAACAAGAAAGGGAAAGAAAAGGAAATTTTGGAAGCAATAAATGTCAGCCAGGGGAGGCTTCCAGGGAGATCTGGAATCACCCAGGAGCTGACTCAGTGTGACCTCCAGCCCAGCCACCAGCAGGCCAGAGATGGGACAAGGACGGCTGCCTGGGCCACTGCGTCCCAGGCTCCAGAGGCCCCGGCCTGCCTTGACTCCTCCTCCCCTCCCCAGCCCTCTCCTAGCTGCCTACAAGAAACCAGGCAAGGTGGACTGGACCCAACCACCAAAGTCTGACTCCTCTCTACCCTGTGCTGGGGGTAAGTAATTTCTCCCAGGGCAGAAACCAACAAGCCAAGGGTGCTCACGCCAGGAGCCAAGAGGGCCAAGGTGCACCTCCTGCCTCCCAGGAGGGCCACACTGAGCAAGGTGTCGGCATAGCAGGTGCTCAGTAAATCACAGAAGCCAGGAAGCACTGGACTCTGCAGTCTGCACTGTCCTGGCTATAGGGAAAAATAAATGGGCTCTTCTGAGACAGCAGACACCATTCGCTACTAAATTCACTTGAAAGCGCAGTATGGTCTGGGGGGAAGAAAGAGATAAAGCTCCGGCCCAGAATGAATTCGGGCTCGTATTTATGTAGAGAAGTAATCAGACCATCAAAGCCAAAGAAGAAAGTGAAAGGGTGTTAAGACAAATGAATTTAAAAGCACACAATACCAGTCCCTGATTTGCTCTCCCAGGCAATGAAATATTTCATAAGATTAAAAATGGTTATGTAACACCCAGAATCCACATTGTCAAAAAGATTTGTAACTCAATGTTTTCCTACCCGAGTGCCAAATGAAAGAGTTTCATCTAGGTTTGGATACTGAGCAATTTTTTTAAAGATATAAAATATATTGAAACATTTAAATTGCTTGTCAAATGTAAACTTGCCCATGTCCTGACACTTTTAAAATATAGCATGGCTTCAAACATCACTTCTCCTGATAGGATTTTTTAAGTTGTTTTATAATGCATTAATAGTGAAGATCAGAATCTGAAAGACTACTGTATTTGTAATCACTTTTTTTTTTTTTCCTTCATCCCCTGTAATTTCCAGAATGTAATTCTGCCCCCAGCTGGCTGAAACATCTCTGACAGAGAGAAATAGGAAACTTATAAAGGTCTCCACCAGCTTTAGGGAGAGGACGAGGGAGCGAAGTTTGCAGAGCCCACAACTGCGATGGGAATGGGGTCCCCCAACTCTGGGGGGCTGCGTGTGTGGGTGGGACCCAGACCGCAGCATTTCCCTTTCTGTAATCAAGGGCGCCCAGCCAGGGGTTGTGGGTGGGCACGGGAACGCGTCTCACACAGACCTGCTGGCAACTCCCGCCCAAGAACATCCCATTAATGAGGTGCCGACTGCCTGGCTGTGATAACTGTGCCATCGCTGGAGATCAGGGGAATAGGAAGTTAAGACAGACGGCTGGGTCCATCCCAGCAGCAGGAGCCACCCAGGTTTGTTTTCCTAATGTGCGCATTTTCACCTTTTCCATTCAGTTTCAAAAATGTATTCTGGCAGGGCACTGTCACCAGGTGGGCTGGGGGAGCTCTCTCCATGCTGTGGGTTTCTTCCTGCCCAGAGCCAGAGGGTGTGGGGCCCCAGCTGCACCTGGACTAGACGTCGTGACACCTGGCATGGGGAACATGAAGGCATCAGCTGCATCCTTGGTGGCCTGGTGGACGGATGAGGGGACGGAACTCTCTCACCATGACAAAGGTCTCTGCAGATGACCCAGGAAACACCGCTTGGGTCTGAGTTGCAGTATCCCAGCTCCAGAGAAGGAACCGGAGCCCAAGAAGCACACAGGGAGTTCCACTCAGAAGGGCAGTGGCAAGGTTTTGTTTATTTTTTATTTAGGCAGCACTGGGGTCAGGACCCAGAGCCTTCACACTGAGCTACAGCCCTAGCCCTCCTCCTTTTTTTTTTTTTTTTTTTTTTTTTTTCCAGTTCACTGTTTATCTTTATTTATTTTTATTTTTATTGGTATATTTTCATTATGGGAAGTTGGTACATGCATGTAATGCATCTTAATCCCCATTGCATCTTCTTCCCCTCCCTTCCTCCCTCCACCTCTTGGCCCCCTTCCCTTTTGCAAAAGATCTATAGGGACACTACGAGACAGCAGGATGGTGGCCCGCACCTGTGTGCCTGAAAGAGAGGGAGACCTAGCAGGCTGGGGCACACAGGACCTGGGCTCTGGAACAAGGAACGGCCATGCGAATCCCTCCCCATCCACTGCCACCCTGGACTCGAGAAGCCTACTAGGCCTTTCCCAGCCTCCGAGTCCCACGCCCCACGTGTGAGTCTGCAAGGTCAAGGTCAAGAGCAAGGAGACCCAGGGCACCTGAGAGTGTGGGCGAGGTCTGGGACCAGGCCCAGGGCAGCCACTCAGTGGCTCAGTGGAGCTGCTATTCCTGTCCCAGGGCCTTCACGGAGCCTTTGATGAACTTTTCTGTGAAGAGCCAGACACAGGAAATAGTTTAGGCTTTGCGGGCCAACAGGCAAAATCCAACTCATTCGTATAGATAAAATTTTTTCCTCAAATAATGAAATTTAAAATATAATAAAAGGCCAGGACTTAGAAGGGATAGCTAAGTCCTGGGGTTGAAGCCCTCAAGAAATGGGCCTGGTATCCTTATAGAAGCAGCCTGAGGGAAGCCAGATGTGGTGGTACAGGTCTGTAATCCCAGGACTCTGGGAGGCTGAGGCAGGAGGATTGCAAGTTTGAGCCCAGCCTGGGCAATTTAGCAAGACCCTGTCTTAAAATTAAAAAGGGCTGGGAATATAGCTCAGTGTAAAAGCCCTGGGTTTAAACAACAAAATCAGTAAATAGGGAGCAAAAAAGTCCCTGTAGAGCTTGTCTGCCCCATTGGCCCCCTGAGGATACAGGAAAAAGCCCTTGTGTGTGAGTCAGGAGACTAAAACCAAATACTGCAGCTCCCTGTTCCCCGGCCTCAGAGTTCCCAGTCTGCTGAGCTGTGTGAAGCAAATCTCTATCCGTAAAACACCAGGCGTGGTCCTTTTGTTACGGCAGCCTGTCACAGCAAGCCCTTGCTCCTCATCACTTCTTCTGGGAAGCCTTCCTTGATTTCTCCTTCCTCCCCAAAGTGAAAGCACCAGCTGCTCCTAGCAGGCCCTGTGGCAGACCCTGCTGGGAGTCAGGGAGCCCTGGAGGCAAGGCCACGGTGTTCATTCCCTGTGGATTGGGAAGCGGAGGGGGACTCGCTGAGCTCAGCGCATGCGAATGGGCAAAGAGCAGCGGGGGACTCAAGCTGGGCGCAGCCAGCACAAAGACCCTGCACGCTGCAGACATCAGCCTTGGGCAGCTGGACCTCGCTGGGAATAGGCACATGATGCAAGAAGTGCTACCGTCTCGCCATCGCACAGACGAGGAAAACCAGGCCAAACTGGGTGAGGTCCACAGCTCCTGTAAGACCGAAATGACAAGCCCACGCTAAATGACAAAGGGCCTAGGAGACAGCGCTCTAACCCCCTCCCATTGCAGCCATAGCCCCGACCTTTGTTCTAACCCTGACCTAGGAATGTAAGGCAATCTTGTACTGTTTGAAGTCGGGATCCAAATTAATGTGTAAGTTAGTGGCTCTAGACCTGGAGACCCCAAGTTAATTGTCAAGCTGTTTGCTCATCCGGAATGGCTTGGTAACCTTTGAAACATCCTATAGGTGGTATCTGTTACTCATCAATATGTGGCTGCCGAGTACGCAGCTGCTGACCACCAGCTCAAATCAGCAGACCTTTGTCCCCTGCTTGCAAGCCTAAAATGTTAACCCCCCTTTTTTTACCCCCCTATAAAAAGGACCTCAGCCCCTGAGCTGGGGCCTCTCTGAGCCAGCTACTTGGTTCCGAGAGTGCCGTCTGGCCAGACTAATAAAGGTCTATTTACTATCTAGCCTGGTGTGTTCCCTCCTGGGTTTCTCGTTTCTCTGTCCATCTCCCGGAGCCTCGCTGGGTGTTAGGGCCCAGCATCGTGGAGGCCTTTTTGGCTGTTCAAGCTCCGTGGAGTGGAAGTGAGACTTTGCGTCTTACACTCCCAAGCCATGCACATAGGCCCCCTCACCCCTCCAACCTGGCCCTCACCTTCTTGGCCACACCCCACCTGCACCTATCCCTCCTTACAGCCAAGTCAGCTGCCCAACAGCCCCGCGGAGCCCAAACCCACACCCCGAAGATGCATCCGTGTATCAAGGACTCCTTGTGGCTTCGCTGGAAGAAGAAAAGCTAGGCAGAGAAAGCACAAACTTGAAGCCCCAAAGTTGCCCTTAACAATCAGTGGGGAGACCAAGGCCCACCCTGCCCCTGGGCCACCGCTCTAGGGTGGCACAGGACAGTGCCACAGCTGCGCGAAGATTGCTGCATCCAGGCTTTGGAAACCTGATCTCCATGCAGCTGTGCTGGGAAGTGGGACTGTGCCAGAGTCCCCTCCCCAGGGAGACCCTGCTCCCATCAGAAGCCTGCCACCGCCACCGCCACCATCACCACCACCACCATCACAGTCACCGCCACCGCCACCGTCACCTGTCCTGGAGGTGCTCTCCTTGCACCATCAAGAGAGCAACAGATGCAAAAGAGCTTTGGGAAGAAGAATATGCTGGAGAATACTTTCACACTCCCTATGACCGAGGATAAGTCCTTATGAACCAGTTTCTCATCTGTGCCCAAACACATGGGATGTGGGGTAGGGATGGCACCTGGGAGCCTCGGTTATGTGTTCAGTGCAATGACACTGTTGTTGCTTTACAGAGAAGCGGAGGCTGAGAGCTGTGACCAGCCTGGCCGGGAGGGAGCAGTGAAGGACCAGGAACCAGGTCCATTCTCCCCAGCTGGTGCTTCGTTCCGGTCTGGGGCTCAAGCCGCCCAAGACCCAACCTTTCCACTGCCCTCCAGGTGTGATGGCGGCACGGGGAAAAGAGATGCACCTCAAGGAGATGCCATGTTAATAAGCGTCACAGTCCTTGGTGAACCTGGAAAATTCAGAGTCCAGGGGAGGGGAATATGGCTGAGCACTGTCCCAGGTCACCAGCCACTCTGGATGCATCAATGGCCTTGGGAACCACTTGCTGTCCACGTCATTGTCTTCCCAGCTGATCTGCTCCACGCATGCACCTCCTGTGACTTCAAATCCTTCCTTCCTGCCCTGGGATCCTTAATGAATCATCGGCTTTATAAAAGAAGGCAGAGTCCTGACCCCAAACCCTGCAGACAACAGGGAGCTGGCTGCCTGGTTGCCCTTTGTCAGGGACCGTGGGTTGCCTTTCTCTCTATGGTCCACATCCGGTTACCCTGCAGCCTTCCCCCTGCGTCTATCCTGCATCCACATCCAGCCCTCTCACCCTGCTTCTGCTGCCTTCCCTGTGCAGTCGCCCAGCCCTGTGAACACGCCACACACCCTGCCTGGGGGTCCTGGCCCACTCTGGTCCCTCTGCCTGGAATGCACATCCCAAACGTTCGCATGACGTGTCTCTTATTGCCCTCTGGGCCCTTCTAACACCACTATCAGAGAAGCTGTCAGGGAAGTGCCACCTCCACACCCCACCCACACCCTGGTTCTCTTCTTCCACTGCTCCTAGAATCTGCCATGTTACAAATATGCCAGCATGTTCCTTACCAGACTCCCCCTTGCTGGGGTGGAACTGTCCCAAGGACAGGAAATGGTCTGGTTACTAGTACTTTGGGGGGGTGGGGGGTGACTATGTGCTGAGAGAAAGCGGGGAAAGGAGGGAGGGAGAGAGGGAGGGAAGAAAAATTAAAACAGACAGAGCCTCCATCCCAACCACAGTTCCTGTTTCTTTGCAACTGATCTAAAGCCTTGAAACTAACTTCTGAGCCATGTTAACTTTCTCTTCTCACATGATGCTCTCTGCAGCCCATTCCCTTTGTTCTGATTTTTTCCCCCAAATCCCTCAAACTTTGCACGTCCCACATTGCAAGTTCCAGCCAAGCATGCTCACCGCACAAACTTCAACTCGCAATCTTGTTGTCTGAAACCTCCCAAGGTTGTATAATAACCAAATGTCTTTGTTCTCACAATGAGAGTATGCATCAAGAATCAAAGAAGCAGGAGGAAAAGGAACGTTCCAGGCTATTACTGTAACAATCCAATTACAATGCCTATCAAACTTAACTTCACAGGTTATAGCTCCTAATTGCCTGACAAAAATTGACACTTCAGTCTCAACAGCATAATATAATCAGAGTCCAAATTAAATTTGATCGTGGGCAGAAAACGATGCTATCATTCGAAGGCATGGAAACAGGAGATCAACTAGCATGATACTAGGGATCAGAAATGAAAATTATTCATTAATGGCAATGCGTTTCTGATAATGGAAATGACACAGTTCAGATGGCTTCGTAAAAACACTATTAATTAAAAAGATGATAGACCTAACAAGCCGTAGAAACAGAGGGCTTTTTTGAGGGGTGTGCTCATTAAGGTGAAGGATAACTGCATGAGGACAGAAGTTGGTGCACTTTTGTAGGGAGTGTTCCACTGCCTCACAAGCCAAGTTGACTGGCTGCTGCTCTGTGAAGCGACCATCTCCGGGAGGCTGTGTTCCAGGACTATAAAAAAGAAAAGAAAAAGAAAGACTCTTTGGCCATAATACGGCTTTGTGATAAGTGCAATAGTGCTGGCTATAAAACAGAAGGGCCCAATTCATAAAAGAAAGGCACGGGAGTTTTGTGTACAGTAAAAGAAAAAAAATGCCTGGGAGAAGCTTTGGAGTGTGTGCACGTGTGCGAACGCATGCGTGTAAAACCCATGGACTCAAGCACGTCTCTCACCTTGCAAGGTTTGTTTGAATCCCAGTTTAGAGGATTGGAATAGACAGAAGGACGGGCAAGTCTGAGAGGTATCAAGTTTCGGGATGGTCACTGAAGCTTCTGGTCTTGATCTGCAAGATAAAAATCTCATAAGAAAGTTACATCCTGAGACAAAGAATTGTTTGGGGCTCTTCATTCAACCCATCACTACTCACTGGATGTCTTCAGTGTGTTGAGTCAGGGAAAGGGATGGCACTGACCAGCAGAGTTACTGCAGTTACTGGTTACAGCCATCTTCTGTGGTCGTAGGGATGGAATCCAGGGTCTTCACACTGAGCTACATCCTTGACCTTTCTTACAGGGATGGCACTGACCAGCAGAGTTACTGCAGTTACTGGTTACAGCCATCTTCTTCTGTGGTCGTAGGGATGGAATCCAGGGTCTTCACACTGAGCTACATCCTTGACCTTTCTTTGATTTTTTTTTTTTTTTAATTCTGAGACAAAGTCTCACTAAGTTGTCTAAACTGTGCTCAAACTTGTGATCTGCCTGCCTCAGCCTCCCAGTGTGCTGGGATTACAGGCCTGCACTGTGCCTCTTCTTGGGGAATATTCAGTCTGGGCAAAAAGATAAGCCTCAGTCAGGTACTCAAACTGGAAAGAATTACCAGGAGTTTCACTAATGACAGGAGGGCTTCTCAGGGCAACTGACACATAACTTGAGACCTGAGTGAGTTCCTCCAGAGAATGATGTCCTTCAGTGACATCTGCAGGTTCAACAGGAGCAGAAACAGACACAGCAGCACCATGGGACCCACAATGCTCAGCACAGCTCAGCAATGTAACTCAGCTCTCATAGCAGGGCCAGCCTTGGTCCTGAGTCACTATGGGGAAAGGCAGTAGAAGACCCAAGTCCACCACCCCATGGCAGCTGTGCTCCTGCCAGGGCAGGGAACTGGCCTCAGCAATTCTGGACTCAAATTCAAGAGCAACCCCAGGAAGCTGGGCGTGGTGGCACACACCTATAATCCTAGCACTCAGGAGGCTGAGGCAGGAGGATCACTGCAAGTTAGAGGCCACTCTGGGTTACATAGTGAGTTCAAGGCCAGCCTGAACTGCAGCCCCAGGAAGTCTCAGGTTCAGGCCTCTCCCTCTCCTGAATCTCAGAGTTAAGGTGATGCAGAAGGATCTGCAGCTACCAGGAGCAGGAGGGTCCCCTTCGTCTCTGCCACCTAATGTGCCTCTGGTCCCCCAGGTGGGCATCGCACAGACACAAGCCGGGTCTCCCTAAACTTCACAGGACACAGAGGTGGGGCTGAAGAAGCTGGAGTGGAAAAGACTAGAGTGGCATTTCAGGGAGAGACTCTGGTGCCAGCTAAAGAACACCCTTCCAAGTATATGACAGGTGGCCCTTGTGAGGTCCCCTGTACCTGGAGACCCAGCCCCTTTGTTCCCTATGGGAGGCCGAATGCCACCAACCCCAAGGTCGCCAGTGACAGGACATGGGCCAGGATGTGCAATCCAGCTGGGTTTAGCCCAAGCCAACATCAGCCAATGAATTCTGCGTTTGCAGGCAAGCGAGAGGATCTGAAATAGGCAAATGGTTCAACCCCAGTCTTTTACCTCCATCCTCATTATCTTCCCCTCCCCCTCCCCTTTTCCCTCTTCTCTCAATTTTTAAAAAAGCTATGATGTTGAATAAAGCCGTGTCTTAGTCCTTCTTATGGCGCCATAGCAAAATCCCAGACATTGGACCCTCTATAAAGAGTGGGTTTGCTACCCGCACTTCCAGAGGCCAGGTCACTCCAGGTGGAGGGACTGGCATCTGCCCAGGACCCCCACTCGGAGCCATCCCATACGGGAGGGCGCTGACCAGAGAGCAGGGCAAAGGGGGCTGAGTATTCCTTTCCTAAGGAGCCCACTTCCTCTATCACCAACCCCTCCCACCGCGACTCCATCGACCACCTGCACAGAGGTCCAACATCTGAGCACAGGGGCACTGGGAACCGGGTTTCCAACATGGAACTTTGGGAGTTCATTCCGACCACAGCAGGCTGCATCCCTCAGGTGAGAGGGGGTGTCACTGCCCTGGCCCAGCCCAGGGCTCCCCTGAAGCAGGACCCTGGAGCTCCACACAACAGACAGCTGGGCTTCCGGGCGGGTGCTGGGGTCACCCTGGGCCTGGGCCCGGCATAGCAGTACGGGGGGGGGGGCTAGGCTGTGCATACAGGGCTGACAGCAGGAAGTAGAACCCTCACTCAGAGACAGCCCAGCCACAAGGCTGTCCCTGCCTTGCCATAATCCCAAGATCACCCAAGAGTCCATGCCACCTCTTGCTCATTCTTTCAATAAACACTCCCTGGGCATCTCTGTGGACCAGGCATCATAAACCCAAACACGAGTGACTACAGAGAGAACCGTGTGGAGAAGGCTCTGGAATGAAGTGAACAGAGGCCTGGCTGGAGGGTAACTGCTCACAGCGCCCGACAGAGGGACAGAACAGAGCCACCACCTACAGAACGGACATCCCGAGGTTTCCTGCAAGAACTTACATTTGCATTGAGCCCCACTCTGAGACCTGCAGGTGCCGGGCCACCAGGCCAGGAAGAGAACACCTGGCTGCCTGAGAGCAAGAGAGCGTAAGAGGTGGACCCATTGGTGAGGGCACCAAGTTTCCCTAGACCCTTGTGCACAGAAGGCTCTTCAGGCCCCAGGATTCTCTGTTTCAGCACCCCACTGAATCTCTCCATGCCATGTCAGCTGCTTTCCTGTGGCTGGCACATGAGATTCAAAACCCACAACTCAAAGGAGGAGAGGTTTGTTGGGGGCTCACAAGTCAGTCCATGGCCTGCTGACTCCAAGGCAGAAACAAGATGGCAGAGGGGCCTGGCGGAGAAGAAGATGCTCACATCATGGCAGCCAGGAAGCAGAGAGAGAAGGGAGGAGCCAGGGACAAGGATATTGGCCAAGTCAGGTCAGGTCAGACCCCCAGGGACCAATCTCCAGCCAGATCCCACCTTTTAAAAGGACATCAGCTCTGAGAACACAGTGCCTGCCCCATGATCCAGTCACCTTCCACACACATGGGACTTGGGGGCATTTTAGGTCTTAAACCAAAATACATGCATTTATTACCATTTGCATTTTTCCTGTTGTTTTGTTTTGGGGTACCTATTGCCTCCTTGAAGTTCTTCTGAGTTCAATGGAGTCCCTCCACCTTGCTCCCCATAATGTCCCTCTGCCTACAGAAATGCACAGAAGGGAGGAAGACCTGATGGGCAAGTACCCTGTCTAGGGACAGCCTGGGCACCAGGGGTGTTGGCTTGGTTGAGGCAGACATTTCCATCCCTGCGGGTTGCAGGGTGCTGGGCTGCAGCTGGATCCCAGGGGTATCTCTCCTTCCCTGCCATACTGTGCATTACAAAGAACTAAAGCAGAGTCAGTGGAGAAGGCAAACATAGGCCACAGCCATCATGGGAAACAGCATGTCGCTCCTGCGCCTGCGTATTGCGGGTTCCCGGAGGAAGAGCTCACCAAGAAAATGGCTGTTCCCCTGCGGCTCCTGTAAGGGTAGAAACCGGAAACAAACACCTGGCGGGTTCCAAAAGAGTTTAATGGTCCCAGAGCATCTATTATCTTCCTACACAGCAGTATCTGCGAGGCGCAAGGTTCTGCCCTGCTCCTCACTGTACACATTCCCCTTCTCGGCCACAAAAGACCGGGTCGCCAACATCTGTGTAACAATGGAAGAAAGATCTTGGCAGCAAAAGCCTCACCTTTGTGATTAAGGAGAAAAAAGTGTGAGCTCTCGACCCCATTCACACCATCCAGAGAGTAAAGTGCCCCAGGCTCCATGTATAATACCAGAAGGGGGGTGAGGGAGACAGTGGATGAGGCCCAGCTTCACACAGAAATGAAAACAAATTCTAAAGTGGGCAAAGAATTAAATGTACAAGTGGAAACTAGAAAAAATATGGGTAAACATTTATGTAACAAGGGGTAAGGAAACTTATTTTAACTATAATCAGCCACAAAATTCAGGAAGAGAGCACACCTGTGATCCCAGCACTCTCAGGAAGCTGAGGCAAGAGGATTGCAAGTTTGAGCCCAGCCAGGCCAACTTCATGACTTAACCAGACCCTATCTCATAATAAAAAATTCAGAAAGGCAAGAAGTGTAGTTCAGTTAGGCCCTGAGTTCAATCCCCAGTTCCACAACTACAACAACAACAAAACTGAAGAAAAGAAAATACTGATTTTGAGAAATATTTAAAAAGTCTGTATATCAAATATAAGAGAAAGAGTAAGCCTCACACCAGAACAAAATGTTTTTGACATATATGTAAATAAATAATTTTCACTTTACCATCAAAAGCTCTCTTGTCAATTTTCTTGAAAAAGATGATCACCATACCCCTCCCCCTGCCACTGAAGAATGAGAAAATGATGTGAACAGGGAATTCATGACGGGTAAATCTTAGTGGGGGGGAAATCTACATAACGTGTAATCAAGTAACGGAGATTACACATAGGGAGATATCATGTTTCAGCTACTCAAATTGGCTATGATTTCTTTTTGAATGCTGGTCCTCAATATTGTAGCATAAAGAGTAGACTGTTAACACATGTACTTCTAGAAGTTGTTAATGGTCCAATGTTGCTAAGGAGCCCAATTTTTTACTTAAACCTTAATTATCATCATGCTTACTGCAGATAGATGACCAGCCTCCCAAAGATTCCCACATCCTGATCCCCAAAGTCTGAAAATGCATTACATCACTTAGAGGAGCAGGTGGAATTAAATAAAGTGCTAATCAGCTGACCTCAAGATAAGATGATCCTGGATTCTCTGAGTGGGCCCAGTGTGACCCCAAATCCCTGACACTGGAAAGGGGAGATGGGAAAGTCAGTGTCAGAATGATGCAGCAGAGGGGGATGACGCAGCCAGCTGTGGCTGGCTTTGAAGATGGAGAAGCCACAAGCCAGAGAACATAGGAGCCAGAGAAACCAAGGAAAAGATTCTCCTCAGGACCTCCAAGGAAACACAGCCCAACCACGCTTTGATTTTAGCCCAGTCAGATCCATTTTGGACACTTGACCTCTTTCAAAGATAATGTATGTGTTGTTGAAGCCGTCAGATTTGTGGTGATTAGTGAACACAACCATAAAACTAATAACAATACCCTTGTGTGACCATTAATCCTGATCTGTCAACTTTACTGGACTAAGAAACACACTCACAGGTATCTCCGGGTGGGCATGGAGGTGTGGCCTCGGGTGCCATACTTGTGTCCTTCACCCTCTCTGGTGCTGTTCTCCTGCCCTGCTTCCCAGCCCCCATGAACTGATCAGCTTTGTTCCCTCCGTGACCTCCCACCCTGATATTTCTGTCTTGTAGCAACCAGCCATGGACTGAAACATCCAGCAAATGACACCTTTTCTCCTCTAAGTAGTGGACAACAGATATGGCATCTTAGCAAATGCAAAGCTGACCAATACACCTTTCTCCCTAAAAAAACAAAAAAATTTTAACAATTTACCTTATTAGCAATATTCAGAAATGTGGCCAAAGTTATATATTCAATCATGTTTATAATGGCATGATATGTAAAGTAAAAATTTACAAAAAATGGAAAATAAAGTCATTTATAAAAATAAGATATTGGAATCAATTTCATGTGATGTGCAGTGGTTGATAAATAACATGAATTTGGAATGTGGAATACTATGCAGCCATTAAAATCATTTTGTAGAAGACAATTTATTTTTTTAGGACACTGTCTGTGATATGTTGGCTTGAAGGTGGTCTATGAAACAATATGCACAGTAACTCACAATCTTTGAAAAACTACCTGTGTCTTTGATATATATAATTATACCAAACAGCAACCAAAATCATTGGGTTAGCAAGACTACAGATGGCTTTTTCTATTTTTTCTTGTTTACATTTTCCAAGCATCATGAAGCCTGTGGCTATCCTAAGCAATTTTGAAAATCATTATAGAAGTGTCCTATAGCTCATCATGTAATGAGATAACATGCTACCATTTAGAAAAACAGACTGTGGGAGGATATGTAGTGGCACTGGAAACTGCTGATTATATGTTAATAATTGAGAGTGGATTTTGATCACTCATAGTAGGAATAAGAGAAAAAGGCAGAGAAAGAAGGTTGACCAGAAGACGCCCTGCCTGGTGGACCTGTAACCTTCCCAGAGCCCAGGGCCACCCCACAGTGCAGGGCCAGGATGCACCCCCTGGCTGGCAGGGGCAGCTGCACGCACTGGTCTTCTGTAATGGGCACAGACATCCCCACCCCAAAACCTGGAATGGTCCTACCTCCCCCAGGATCATGAGAGGTTTCTGACATCTGTGATTAAAGTACAGGGATCATTTTGGTTTGTAGAAGCAGTGACCTGCAGAAGCCAAGGGCAGCGGCAGAGCACAGGGCTGGTGGTGATGCCCTCTCCACAGCCGATGTCCCTACTGCATCCCTCTGCCCACGACCTTTGGCCATGAAAGCGCAGAGTGGGGTGTGCAGCTGGCGGGGAGCCCCATGCTGGAGCACCCCATCTGGGTGCACCCCTCAGAATCCCAAGGGCCACCTCCAGTTGGGCAGCCGCTCCACAATCTCACCACCTCCTCCTGAGGGAGCCTGGGGCTGGGGAGAAGGCAGAAGGCTTTCTCATTTCCTCTCCATGCTGTGCCTGAGGACATTCCGCTCAGGGCCCTTGTTGGCTGGGCCCTGGGTGCTGTCCCAGGGTCATTGCCATGAGGCACCCTCAGCTCTTGCCTTGAAGCGGAGCCTCATTCCTCCTCCAATCTGCAGTAATTGTCACCATCCGGCTGCTTCCCAGGGTCTCCGGCCTGCTGTGTCTTTCCACTCTTGTGTCCTAGTGCCTTAGTGTGATTCTGTTTTGCTCCCCAAGGACTGAGTCTAAGCAGACTGAGGGGGAAGAGAAGCAAAGTGTGTGTCCATCCCCCTCTTGAACCGGATGTGTATACCCCAGGGGACTGACTGTATCACCACATGACTGAGGTGTCGGGGAGCCTGGCCTTAACCCTCAAAGGATTCCAGGAGGAAGATTTGTGTGGAGATCAGAAGTGTCCATAGAGGAGAATGCAGGAAAGAGAAGCTTCTAGAACAGTGTCCCTGATGTCTTATGGCTTTAGATGTCCCCCTAACGGCTCACGCAGTCCTAAGCAGGACCCTTAGAAGGTGATTTGATTATAGGGGTGCTATAGCTGACTTGCTGTTAAGAAGTGGGGTCTGGCTGGAGAGGTAGGTCACTGTGGGTGTGAACCCAAGGCACCTCCCTTCTCTCTCTGCTCCCTGTCCACCATGCAATCAGCAGCTCTCCTCTGCCAGAACCCTGTGCCATGTCACTTGCCTTGGAGCCAGTTGACCTCGGACTGAAGTGTGAGCCAAAGTAAATTTTTCTTCCTTTTAATTGCCCCAGTGATGAGAAAATGTGACTAAGAGACAGTGTGAGCTTCATGGAGGGCTGGGAGAGCCACTGATACTGCATTGGCAGACCCGCAGAAGGACTGGCAGCGCCTGTCAGTGAACCAGGGGATTGGGTGTAGACAGCAGCCTGGATGCTTTAATGTCCACCTTTCTTCTGTGCCAGTGCCACCGTGTTACTCTCCTGGGGGTGAGGAGTTATTTGGGGTAGGGGTCACAGAGACAGTGGGGAGCCACTCCCCGCAAGGCCAACCTGAAGGAAATTTGCACATGAGGGACACCAGTGGTCGTTAGATTTCTACAGTCCTCACACAAACATCCCTGGCCCACTTGTGCCACACTCATCTGCCATGCTTTGGGGAGATCAGATTGGGACTTTTTCGAGGGTTCCTGAGGATGCGGAATGCTGTCCTCCTAACTGAGCCCAAGGCTAGTGCACCTGGCCTGGCTGAGCTGGGCCTCCATGCTCCTCCACCATCTTAGAAAGGCTATCTGATGCCCTGGGCTTGACGTGATAATCAAGAGCCAGAGGGATTTGGCAGAACTGACACAAACACGGAAGACGCCAAGATCATTTGGCAGGAGCTACCTCTCAGGCCCACCTGGAGACCAGCCATCTGAGTAACCAGTGGCAACAAAAGCCTCAGCCTCCAGTTGGAATGTCTCAGAAGGTCCAGTGTGACAGTCAGAAGGAGACACCTGCAAGGGCTTTCAGGCTGGCCCTCCCTCCCACCTGGTGTCACCTTGCCAGATGCTGGGGAAGTGTGACCCAGGAGAGAGAGATCCAGGAGCAGAATCCTACAGCAGAATCCAGCCCAGAAACAATGCACAGTGCTCCTTACACTGAGCAGCAGTGGCCAGAGATGCCATTTACAATGCCAATAGCAAAAGCAGGCTTCTGATCCTTGAGTGTAAGGAATGTTCTAGAATATTCTGGAATGTTCTGGAGGTTCCTGTGGATGATCCTCAACACATTCCCAGTGTTGCTATACTTAGAGGCCATGTCCCTCCACAACTCTTCACAACTCTCTCTTTCTGGACTTTTGGGACTCCAATAAGCAGGACAAAATCCTCCAGGATTCTTACCTCTCGGCAGTGCCTGAAACAGAGAATCAAGTGCTACTTATGACTTGGGTACATGTTGGGGACAAACTCTCCCATGCTTCCGCCCTGGGGGAAATGTGCAGAAGATACCTGGAGACTTTCCATTTCCACACTTTCATCTCCTGCGACAATCTGCAGCTGAGGAATTCTGAGTCACTGAGAATTGGCTGGTGTGAGTTTCTCAGAAAAGATTCTGCCTCAAAGACCACATAGGAAACTGAGGGAGAGAAATATTTGAGATTTTCAATGCATTTGTCTTAACTTCTACAGGCTGCTTTATAAAAATACTTGATTAAAAAGAATGGTAGGGAGAATGAAACAGCACAGACTCACCACGTTAGAGAATACTGGACAGCATCACCTCAGGCATTCTGCCAGATTAAAGACTCTTCCTCCATTTCTGCTTGGCAAACTTCTATCCATCCCTAACGCAAAAAGACTCTTCCTCCATTTCTGCTTGGCAAACTTCTATCCATCCCTAACGCCAATCCTCCATCACCTGTAGAATATTTCTTGGCAACACTAATCCTTTTCATTTCTAGACTTGGTGAAGTGTTTTTTATCTAATGCAATTTCACTGCTATTAGTTTGTAATCTCTGCCCTATTATGGATGCTTATCATCTTTGTCTACTTTAATCTTTTGTGTGTAAAAATCTGCACCAGTAAATGTCTGCTTTCCATAGTGAGAAGGACAGCACTGAGTCTCACACAGCTCCTCCCTACAGTGGGGCAGGAGTCCCAGACAGGTGACATGGGACCTCCCCACCCACCTCTGCCATGAAGTCTACAGTGGCTCTGATTCCTGCCCTCAGATCCTGCAAGAAGAAACCAGAAACGAAGTCACAATTCTCCCCGGCCAACCCCTCCCGGGCTGGATGAAGAGAATCCCCAAGGTCAACTCAGCCTCCACCTCAGGGTCCTGGATGAGAGCGGGAACAGAGTGTGTGCATGTTCGAAGCTGACTTCTGCCAGTTTTAAGCCGTGTGGCCTGCAGTCAATAACCTGACATCACAGAGCCTCATTTCTCAGCTGTGAAATGGGCAAAGTGACAACACCGACTTAGAAGACCATTGTGAGAAGTGACAGATACAGCAGCAGACGCACTTCCTGACTCCGGAGGGAGCTTTACAATGCTGGTTATTCTGGATTTCGCTCTATGGACCATGAAGAATCCAAGTGGAAACTATCTTCTCTCTTCCCCAAGCGCTTGGATAAAAAAGAAAAATTCACAGGGCCCCAGGCCAGTTTTCTGTTCCTGAGTTCTCTCCCAGGCTCCTTACAGGATCCTTCCTGCCCCGCCCCAGGCTTTGAAGGCACCCTGATCTGGAGGAGAGGGAGGAACCTTCTGTGAGTCCCTTCTGTGCCCCTGGGGAGGGACAAACTGGGGAGAAAGGACTCTGAGAGGGCCAGGCTTGTTCATCAAAAAAGGAACCTGGGGCAAGAAAAAAGAAAAAGGACAGCTGAGTGTGGTGTCCCCACCAAGGCTGGCTGCAAGCTGGTCCCCCTGGCACACAGCAGGCAGGGTGCGGGTGATGGAGTTTACCTGTGGCCACTCCTAAACGAAAGGCAGACTCCTAAGAGGAGGGTACCAGGTCTCTGATAACAGACAAGGCCCAAACTGGAATTTAGATGAAGGGTGTCAGACCTTGGAGATTCAAACATCGAATCATCTCCACAGAGGAGGGGAGCTAGGTGTGGTGCCCACACCTAGAATCCCAGCACTCTGCGAGGCTGAGGCAGGAGGATCTCCAGTTCAAGACCAGCCTGGGCAATTTTGGAATTTAGCACGACCCTGTGTCAACATAAACTATTTTAAAAGTCTGGGAATGTCGCTCAGTGTGAAGGACCTGAGTTTAATCCCCCATAGTACAAAAACAAACAAATGGAGAGAGGGAATAAAATTTTTATTTTCCCAACTTAAAAGGGGAAATCAGCTCTTTTTTGTGGCACCTCCTAGGCGATAATCTGCTTCAGGATGTAGTACTCAGGGTGTCAACCTAGACAATTACTACCTTTTTGATAGGCATGGAGCAACAGCCACTGCTGAAGTCAGTTTCTGTTTCCATTGCTGTTAATTTCATCATGCAAGTTCCCCAGTTTCCCATTTTCTTTTCTTCATTTTCAGAGGTCTGCCCTTAGCTGTCACTGTTACAGCACCCTAGGGAGGTCACCCGTTAACCCCACAGTGCAGCTGGCCACAGCGAGGTCAGGGCGGAAGCTGGGCTGAGCCGTTCACCCTGCTGCCAGCTCCAGCTCTGGGCTATGCCCTGCAGGCTCCTGGAGGAGGTCAATGTCCCTCTGAGAGGGTGGGAGTCTGGGGGTCTGGTGCTGGCCCTTGCATAGAACTATTTATTCAGTAGCTAAACCAGGTAAGGGTGAATTGCAAAAAAGAAAAAGAAAAAAAAAAGAGGGAAGAAAAAGAAGGGCAGGGGAGGCAAAGGGCAGGGAAGGGAAGGGAGAGTGCTGCGTGGCTCTGTTACCTGCAGGGCCCAGGTTCCATCTGGCTCATCCTGCACTGACCCCTCATGGTCCACGTACCCCACCCAGTGCCATGAGGCAGCCTAGTGGGGCCCCTGCCTCTGGGAACTCTGGGTCTCCTAGCTGTTGTGGTCACCAGAATGCATAATAAGAAGGATAGTACAGTAAATTCAAAACCAGGAACAATGCTTTATCATGTATGTGCTGTATTCTTCCTTCCTTCCTTTTTTTTTCCTTTCTTAGTGCTGAGAATCAAATTGGAGGCCTTTGCGCTGAGCTACATCCCCGGCCCCTTTTTATTTTTCATTTTGAGACAGGGTCTTGCTAAGAGATTGAGTTGCCCAGGCTGGGCTAGAAATGGCAATCCTCCTGCCTCAGCCTCCTGGAGTGCTGGGATTACAGACTTGCACCACCACACCCAGCTGTGCTGTACTTTTGTATGACTGGCAGCACCATAGGTGGGTTTACACCAGCATTGCCCTACACACATAGCTGGTGTGCTGCACTACGATGTCATGAGGTGGCAGGAATTCTTCAGCTGCCTGACAGAGTTGGGGATGCCCCGCTGTGCACACACCCAGCGCTGACTGAATGTCTCCCTGCAGCATGAGGCCGACGTTCAGCGCCCAGGTCAGCGTAGAGGTGGCAGCCACATGCTCGGCTCTTCACCACAGCGAGCGTTCTGCATTGCTCCTTGCCTAAGAGAAAGTCGGGGGGCTGCTCTGACCTGAGGGGGGGTGCCCAAAACATGGGCCCCGATTGAGCAAGGCAAGAGGGACATGAAATCCTCCATCCCTGACCCTTTCTACTTGTACCCTGCCAGCCACATTCCTTGGGCCCTTTGTCCTACCAAAGGACCCTAAATTATTATGTCTTCTTGTTCTTGCTCTTGCTCTTTCTCTTCCTCTTCCTCTCCTCCTCCTCCTCCTCCTTCTCTTCCACCCTCTTCTTTCTCCTCTTCTTTTCCTTCTCCTTCCTCTTCCCTCCCTCTTATCTCCCTTTCATCTTCCTCCTCCTTCCTTCACATCTTCCTCTTTCTCCTTCTTTTTCTTCCTCTCCTCCTCTTCCTTCTCTTTCTCCTTCTTCTCTTTCTCCTCCTCCTTCTCCCTTGCCTCCTCCAAGGTCTTGCTCAGTCACCAGGCTGGCCTCAAACTCACAATCCTTCTGCCTCAACCTGCCAAGTAGCTGCGACTACAGGTGTGCACCACAGTACCCAGCTCCAGATCTCTTCCGCACCGATCACCCCCAACTGCCCAGTGTGGTTTTCCTCCAAGAGTGTGCAGCTCTCTTACCGTGGGCCTTGTGCATGCTCCTCACCCATGCAACTTGGGCTCAACCCTTTCCTCCCTGAAGCTTCAGTTCCTCATCTATGAAATCCGGTACTCAGAGGAGCTGTGGTGAGAATAGAATGAGAAAAACCTTCTCGTACATAGTCCCTAAGAAAAGCAAGTGATTGCTATCATTGCTCTTTAGCCACAGCCTCTGCACGGATGCACAGCCTAACTAAATCAGGCCAGGGTCTGGGCTCTGCACAGAGTAGCTTTTGAATAACTACAGCTTGGCAGCCAGAAATCATTTCAAACAAATTTTAGTTTTTCTGCAGTCTCTTAAGGAACCTGGAAGGGGCCCAACTCCAACTCTATAGCCAGACCCCATAATGCTGCCTCCCTCCCTGCTGGGCTCCACCTCCCACCTTCTCTGAAGCTGCCCCATGGACTTTCCTCCTCTCACCAGCACTCAAGGCCCCCACACAGCATCTGATCTCTTTCCTGCCCTACCCTGACATCCTGGCCCTGCCAGGCCCATTCCATTCCTGAGCTGGCCCTTCCCTTTCTCCTTTGCTTCATGGCAGTGTTCTGCCCTGCCCATGAGGATGTTGGACCACGCCAAGAGATGGGATCCTTCCTAAGGAGGTCAGGTCTGTAGAACATTCAGGCATTAATCAGATCTATGCCACTATCTGCTGATAATCAGTATCATTTTTACAGAAAGATACAAAATTGGGGACCCTCTGCTACTGGTAAGGGCTTCTAGCTCAATGGCCAGCTGGTTTCTCCCCTGGAAAACTCTCCTGGCTGCATCTAGGCCTCAAGGACCCTTCTTGCCTCCTTAGGAAAGAAAGAGCCACAAAATCTCATGTCAGAACTCCCCTAAAAGGCCAGCTGACTCCTCCTCTCTCACAAACTCATCCACATTGGTTTTAAACCAGGGGAGAAGCCATCTACCAACCAGGACTGTTGTCCTCCTTATGGGGGAGAAGAGCACGTAAGAAGAAGTAAGTCTACTCAGAGGTAGGTGCTGCCCTGTGCTCCTTGTTTTTCTTTCATCAAAAGCTCTGTTTCCTGTTAGAGAGGCCTCATTCCATGTTTTTGAGGTCTCTTTTGCCCTTGACAGAATGCAGTGAAGAGAAATTCTAGGAGATTCTAGAATATTTTATAATGTTCTAGAAGACTCTGGAATACTCTTAGGAGAAAAACTATGTAGATGGAAGTTCAGTCCAGCCTCCTGCAGGAGTATGGTAGATAGAACTTCGTACTTAGAACAGACAATAAATCTACTGAAACCTCTGGACCTCAAGTCAAGAGCTCAGAGAATCACTTCACTTGAATCTGGGCAGCATCCATCACCAGCACCCTCAGAGGAAAGCCCATCACTCAGCAGGCCAAGCGAGGGTCTGCGGGTGCCCATTAGCATTTAATGTGATTCCTTATGGTAAGTGGTGGCTGAGTTCCACTTGTTTGGAAAGGGCCCGGGTCTGTTTGCCTGTGGAAAAGGATGCATTAGTGAGATTAAATGGGGCTCATCACGCCAGCACATGTCACTGGAGCTGCTGCAGACAATAAGGACAGCAGGAAGTGATCTTTCCCCAGTGATGAATTCACGTCTGGATCTGATCATGCTGTTTTGTGAAGGTGTATAGAGGGTCAGAGCCTTGCATACTCCAAGCTGCTTTCCTACCAGCCTGCCAGCCCTGGCATCCTGAACAGACAGGGCTTGTGCACTCAGTCAAATGCAAGCTTAGGTTTGTGCCTTTGAAGGAGACATAGACACCACTGTGTAACCGAAAGTGAAAAATAACAGCAGGAGGAGTGGGGAACCTGTTTGCTGTATCCCAGGCACAGGATCATATTGGTCAATTAATCGTTTCTGTTTGCCCCTCAAAACTACGAGATCCTTAAGAGGAAGAACTATGTCCTATGCCCTTCTGTTTTCCGGTCCCACTGCTGCACTGATACACAGTAAGTGCCCCAAGAGCTGATGAGTGCATGAATGGCTGGATGTTGCTTGATTCCATTTGTAGGGAAAGGAAAACCAGACACATACCTTTAAATAGGGGGAAAATAAATGAATGAAACATTCTGTTTGCTATAATACAACATTCTAATGCAACACTGCCATTAAAACAGCAATGGATCTATTGGCAGATGAATATATATATATATATATATATACATATATATATAACATATACATATTATATAACATATATATGCATCCTATATTATATATTATATAACATATATATGCATTCTATATTTTATATATATATACACAAACACATATACATATATTACTCAGGTTTTAAAAGGCCAGCGATTCTGACTCATGCTACAATGTAGATGACCCTCAGGGAGGTCAGGCTAAGTGAAATAAGTCATGCTAAGTGAAATCACATGGGTAAGTACTGTATCATCCATACAGGAGCTGCACAGAGTAACCATATTCATAGAGATAGAAAGTACAGGGTGGTTCCCAGAGGCTGGGGCCAGGGGAAAGGGGATACAGAGTGTCAGCTTTATTTTGTGCCACCAAGATGTGTGTGTAAACATGATTAAGATGGCAATTTTTGTGTATGTGCTACCACAGTTAAAATTTCACATTGGAATTTTTGCCTAAGTGGGAAATTTCATTGTGTTTGTTGAGTGCAGATGGCAGAATGCAGAGTGACCTCAACAATAAAAGCACACAGCTGTGTGGACAGGGACAAACAGAGGGAAAAGCATTGCATGGCTGTGGTTTTATTAGTGTTTTGTTGCTCTTCACATTTATTTGCATTTTCACTCTTGCTTTAAGAATTTTTAAAACTTATGATGACCAAGGAATTCTTAACAGAAACGAAACGACATGCAGATCCAAAAGAGACTGATAACGCACCTGAAGTCATGGGTTTCTAGAGGTTTCTGGTGTGGGATGTGGAGCTCTTTAGACGCTAAGTCCTGGTGCCGGTGGTGGAGACGGTGAGGGTTGGTGCGGTGATGGTGGTGATGGTGGTGATGGTGATAAAACTGGGCCCCGCAATTGTTAGATTAAATTAATATGAATTATAAAGAATTCAGCAGCACAACGTTAATGCTGAAACACGAAGATGAAAACTGCAATCGCTGCTGACAAGGCACCTGGCCATGAATTTGGGCTGGGGGAGAACTGGGCACCATGACACCTGACCCCCAACACCTTAAGCCAGTCGCTTCTTTTCTTGAAGCCACCCCTTCCCTGTCTGTGGAAAGTCTGCACTGACAATTCTCTCAACAGCCTTTCTGTCCTCACAGTTTCCAAATGGACTGAGCCTTATCAGCCCCTCCTAAGTTTTAAAAGATAGGCACTCCTGTTGCGAAAGGATTTCCATGAATGTATTTTTAAATTAGTAGGGTGCATGTTTGCAGTGCTCACAATAAATATATGAATACAAACAAGAAAAACTCATGTAAATATATAATTATATTATGCACATTACATAAATGTCATAGAAACTCTGAGAGGGTAGAAACCAACCATGACTACAGATAATCCTGAATAAATAACTCTCTGTGCTTAGCTGTGGCTAAAACCACAAGGTTTGCATTATGGAAAATGACTTCTCTCGTTGCCTCTTCTCTGTTGGTCTTAGTGAAGTTCTTTTACTCCACAGGAACTCAACAGTGGCAATGCAGCAGTAATTTCAACTGTATATTTTAGAAAATACCAAAGTGTCAGGGCTCTTGGACTCTTAGAATGTACTAAGGAGTGAGCCGCTCTAACAGGGTTGGGCCAGGGAAGGAACAGAAGTAGCACAGGAACCTCAGAGGACCCCAAGTCCCAGGAGGGTAAAGCAAGATGGCAACCATTTGGGCAGTAGTGGAGGTCTATGTCCTCTGGTGTCACTACAGAGGTTCCAGTGACCAACAGTGGAGCTTGGTAAACCACAGTCCTACCTGAGACTCCCTGTTCAGCAAGAATTTGGAGCCATCATGGGCTGTGTGACGATGTAGGGGCAGTGCTAAGATGAGAGTTCTCCCCACTCTTACAAGATTCAGGGTATGCCAAGAAAACTTGGGGAAATGCGGAAGCCAAAGCAGGCAGGTGCATCTATGGGTCTTGCAGGAAGCCATGGGGAAAGAAATAGGATGTTGAGTATCAAATGATGGATTGGTTTTCACTCAGAAGTGACCACAAGTTCCCAGAGTCTGCACTCTCAACGTTCGCCGTTTTCCGTCTATTTCACACCTCAGTATGATGTGGGAAAGTGGTATTTCTGCTCTTCTGAAATGCTCACAAAATTTAGGGGAGCCGCACCACCAGCCGGTGAGGATAAACCGCTGCATGGAGCTTTGGGCTGGATTTGTGGTTGAAATCTGGTCAGATGAGAAGAATTACCTGGCCTTCTGGATGTAGCGTGCCAAAACTGCCACCCTGATATGCAAGCAGAACTGGTTTTCTATGAAGATGAAGGGAAATCTCTAGAGGGGGTTAATAAGGACTGAATGTTTGTGTCCCAAAAAAATCTAATGTTGCAACCCTGACCCCCAGTGGGATGGTATTTGGAGAAGAGGCCTAGGAAAGGTACAAAGAGTGATCCAAACTTATGGTGAATGTTTAAATACTGTTTTAAATTTTTTATTACATTAAAAGGCCCAATGCCACTAATCCTTCTTAAAATACTCTCTTGCTTCGAACGTAGTTATCCCATCATTCTGGTGACTTTCTGAAGCGCTTCTGGAAGTCCTCTTTCCTACAACTCCTCAGTTGCAGCATCATGGCTGCCTCAGTGTCCTGAACCAATTCAAAGTGTTTCATTTTCATGATCGTTTTGACTTTAGGGAAGAGCCGGAAATCTCCCAATGCCAGAGGCAGTGAATAATGTGGATGAGGACACAGCTTCTCCTTTTTATCAACCTGCCTTTCCACTGAATGGGCCCTGGCAGCAGCGCTCACTGGATTTGTGACCAACCCTCATAAAGACACTCACAAAAGAAGACTTCCGGAACTGCTTCGGAAAATGGCAAGAACATAATGGGAAATACATCTTTGGAGTGGTATTTCCTAAGTCACAGGCAAGAATCCACATAAGGGACTAGATGGGGGCTGCGTTACACAATGGTGCCTCTGAAATCTTGCGGTCCCGGCACTGGTTATCTACCCAAAGGCCTGCATTTTAGCCTTTACATCCACTTAATCTGCCAGTCTGAACCCTTTTCCCCAACTGAGTTCTGACTTTCATGCTAAGAAAATTTCTCACAGGACTGGGCCCTCCTTAACCGTCTATCTTCCTTCTAATTGACACAAATTCCTGCAGTGGCTATCTTACGTCAAATGCAGTAAAAATTTATTGTACTTAGTTTCTAGTATGTTAAAGAAAACATAAGAAAAGGAAGATAAAAAAATAGGAAGTAGGGATAAGTTCTAATAATTCCCCAATTACATATTCCATGATTTCAAAAATATTTCAATATATATGCTAATTCATTTCGTTTACACCAGTAGGTCCTCCTAGTTCATTAAAAAGAAAGTTTTTGAGCTATTATCTGTTTCCTTTTTATAAGAACCTTTTGTTTGTCTGTGACTTGTACACTAATATTTTGGCCATTCTTTTAAGATTATGGTACACAACATATTAATTAATGTTATTCTTTAATTAATTTGTTGCAGAATTGTGCTTTATTTCATTGAAGTTAGAAGACCATTTTTAAAAATCATTTTCCTTATTAATATCTACATGTATTACATTGAAATATAAATTTTAAAAAGTGTCAAGATAAGTGTGTGCAAAGTGCAGGGAAGTATTTTGAGGGATATTAATGGCAAGGTGTCTTTTACTGTAATCAATTTTTTAATTTAAACATTCACTCTTTTAAAATTTTTTATTAGTATATGTTTTCAGTACATAATGTTTCCAATCCTCACGTGGTGTTGGGACACGTACTTAACACATCTTAGTTCCTTTTTTATCCCCTTTTCCTCCACTATCCCCCTGCCTCCATCTCTTGATTCCCCTCCCATTTGAGAAACATCCATCTTCCTACTCATCACCTTTATTTTGCTCTTAATTCATAATTTGGGTTTCTCATATAAGAGAAACCACATGACATCTAAGCATGTACGTCTGATTTATTTCACTATATATTTCTTTTAATTTCAGTATATATTTTGATTACCCTTTCTAGATGCAGGATTCATTTCTTTTCATCTAAGTAGTGATAATGATCACAATGACTATGACAGTGGTTGTTATGGTCAGTTATGTCCCCTGGTACTTGTAGATGTCCCCTTATTTGAGAATAGGATCCTTGAAGATTATAAAGTTCTGATGAAGTCATCAGTGTGGTTAAAATCATTGACCATCCTGGCACAGAGGGGAAATTTGGAGGGAGATAAACAGGGAGAGGTGTGAGCAGGAGGACAAGGATGGGATGAGGTGTCTACCAAATATACCCAAAGCCACAGAAGTCAGGCCACAGGTGAGGACCAGAATCACCCTGCCAAGACCTTGACTTCAAACATTCAGCCTCCAGCACAGTGAAGTAATGACTTTCTGTTGCGTGAGCCACCAAGACAAGAGCCAGGCTTCTGGGAGAGGAGAGACTTGGTGGTGACTCTGCCACCACGATACATGTCACTCCAGCAAGTGGTCCAACTTCTCTGGGCCTCGTCTCCTCATCTCTTGGACAGAATGACATGACAACTCAGAGGCAAGCCCCTTGATCTGACAACTGTGCAAGACCGTGGACACGAGTGTCTGGCTTCCAGGAAACACTCTAAAACTAGCATGTTGTTCTGTTCTAGAGTTCCCAGTTTATAAACCCTTCGCAGAACACTGTCTCATCCTCCCACCTCTAGTCCCCAGCCAACTGCTATTACCATTACCTTCCCTACTGTAAGCTCTCAGAGCATCTGCGGAGAGCCCTGAGTTGTCCACCAGGATCAGCTTGGAGCCCCCCACTTTTTTCCAGCCCCTTGAGGTGGAAAACACGTGCTCCATGTTAGCCACCTACCATGTAGAGTTTAGACCCTAAATAAAGATAACATTAATGAATTCACAGCCAACCTTTTCAGCCCTGTGATAGGAAAAGATTTTCAGTCACTTTAGCCCAAGCTACATGTGCACCCTGGGCCACCCAGAGAAAAGGACAACACATTAATCTTTGTCCTCCTCAAGCTGAATAACCTCTCAAATAATCCATAGCACGGCATGAAGTGAAACTTAAAACCTTAAAACTCCATCTATCTGGTCCCCAATTAAAACGTAATCTTTTTAAGCTGCCAATACCCACTGACCAGAATCAATAGAAGGGACAATTATGAATGGCATTTCCTGGTGATCTGGTCTGGCGGGGAATGGATTGCCACTGTCGTGCCTGTAGGGAGGGGACAGCGGACCTGTGAGGGAGCCACTGAATGGAAGGAAAGGTCACAGATAACCTGGCTTCCCCCTCTGCTGTAACTGATGTGGAAATTATATCTTATGATACAGCGATGGACGTGATGGTTTAAAATTTCCTGTGAAACCACAATGTATTTTTCAGGGAAAGAATTAAGCATTTATCCAAGCCCATGATGGACACTTTGTAAGTGCATCCACCACACCAGGTGCCCTGCTAAGTTGGGAGGGCCGTGCACTGATGCTTTCACAGTGTTCCAGGACCCTGGCCTCTCTCCCTCACCTCTCATTGTGAGAACAGCATGAGACCTAGCACCTCTATGGGGTTTCAGCCAGGTGAGAATCTTCACCAGGACCTGGGCATCCTGATCCCAAGTCTCCCATCCTTCCTACCTCGCTGAGCACCAGGTAGGGAGGCCAGGCCACCACCTCTGAACTGGGCACCTGGAGACCTTTGCACAGGCCTGAGCAGCCCCTGAACTAGCAACCTCCACACCCCACACTCACTGGAGTCTTGTTTCTGGGGTGTTTGCTGTGCAAATGAGGGTGAGACTGGGACCCAAGTTCATTCACAGGGTCCACTGGTGACATGGTTCCGAGCTTGAGTGGTATGTTGCAAATTCAAAAATTTTAATAAGCAAAAATATAATAAAGCATGTATCCTAAAAAAAAAAAAAATCCCCGAGAGCTTTTGGGCTGAAATCGTTTGTGACACAGCTTGGACCCCTCACTCAGTACTCATTCTCTGCTGGGAAAGGTGGCATTGGCCTTCACTAGTGATTTACATGGATTCAAAACACAGCCAGCCATGCTGGCCTCTAAGGACAAATGTGGCCTCCCCCGTGCTGGAGGTCGCCCTCAATGTCAGGCCGTAACTTCCAGTAATGGATTTCAAAGTCAAGAATGTAATGCAAATCTAAGTATTTGCTTATACGCTCTCTGAAGTCTCAACAGATTAAGTTTGGAAGTATTTTCATAGATCATATCTACATAATCTAATAGAGACGATTTCAGGAATACAGGAGATGTTCCCTGCACCGTGCCGCCAGAGTCCCGTTCCTTGCCAATGACATTAATAAAGCATGGGGTTTTTGTTTGAATTTTTTTTTAATTTCATCCAATTTATAGGACGATGTTGACGGGTTTTAAATATATTGCGCTTGTGTAGGGACGTCTCCAGCCCAACAGAGAGCATGGAGAGAAACAGGTGCTCCCAAGGATAGGAGCCAGTGGGCTCTGAGAAGTGGGGGCCACATAACTGACTCCACCAAAGGACATTTAGGCATCGTGCGATTTCCATCTCGGGAGAGTTTAACACATTATCCGTTCAAGGTTCTACTTATTTAAATATTTCATTGTAAAGGAACAGCAGGCCGGCAACTGTGTGGGCACCCACCCTGCCCGGGCTGAGAGGGATTCTTTGGCCCACCTGCTGGACCTGTGACTTGAAGCAGATGAAATCTCTTCATCTCTCCTGACAAGAGAAGCTGTGCTGCGACCTGACCCTATTTCTACCAAATTACAGGAGGCCCAGGCAAGGTATGCCTAAGCTAATGTTTTGGGGGGATCAGAAAAGATTAGACTCTTAAGCCATGCATTCACCTGATGCAAGTCATCTTTCCCGACGTAATGCGTGTCAGTGCACATGGGGTGAAGGGGTGGGGAGAGGACACAAGTGCCACTCGCAGGTGTGCTGTGAATGTACCACCTCAGGCACTCCCAGACCCAGGGCCTATCGCCCGTGTGAGCTCAGGTTTGTTGCTCGACCTCTCCGGGCTTCCCTTTCTCTGAGGTGAACTCGGCCACATGCACCAGGTTCTGCTAACACCAGAGTGACAAGGACAGCAGACTTGTGTCCTCAAGGAGCTCTGGGGGTCCTCCTTTGGAGCCCCTCCCAGTGGAGCTCGATGCTTGGGAGGACCAGGCCACAGGGACAACCACAGACACCTGAGCCGGCCACTGCCAGGTGGGAAGGGCCACAGGAAATCCCAGGGGAAGGCCCACTGGAGCTGCGAGGCCAGGGCTGCCTCATTCAGTGGAACAGACCTGAAGGCAGGGAGGAGCCTGGCCAGGTGCAGAACAGAGACAGGGACAGCAAGGTGAGGTGTCAGGGTCCTGGGCAGGCTGAAGAGCAGTGACTTGCAGGGAGCCAGCAGGTGACATCTGCAGGCCAGTGAGGGGAGAGAGGTCAAGAGCAGGAGGGGCCCGGGTGATGCTGGCTCTGTGGGCCTCCGAGCAGAGCCTGACTTCATTCTAAGGGTCCTGGGAAGCCACACTAGGGTTAAAGAATGGAAAGAAGATTAATTAGTAAATGAATGAATATGAATGAATGAATGAATGAATGAATAGGATTTTTCAAAGCATGTGGATATTATGTCAATGTCCGTGAAATGTAAAAGAGTGAAACAAAACTTTTTAAATTTCTGTTTTATATATTACATGTGACCTGCAGTATGAACTAGTAAATTAATAGATTGGTGATGACTGACTTTATTTCTCAAACAGTCAAACTCAGGGGAATCTTTCCATGGGGAAAGGAAGGAGCCATGTTATATTGCGGTCTGTTCACTGAGCTATGTGCAGCAAACAGGAAACCTCACCAGTGTGTGCATGAGAGCTTCCAGCATGGACAGCGTGTGCTGGGGGCTCTGGCCCCCTCCCTCACCATCTCTGCTGCCTGGGCTGGAATGTGGACCCTGCCCTCAGCCTCCCTGACCCACAGGTTCTTACCGCCATGGTGCTCCTGAGGACCTGGAAGGTGGGCCTGAGGCACCAGTGCTCTCCAGGGTTTCCTCACAGCTGCCCTGGGCAGCCCCACTGAACTACCGATTTCCATGCTGCAGGAGCTGAAGTTGCCGCCAACGGCCCCTTGATATCGGTAGCTCTGAGTCCCTAAGCCTAAGTATCCGCTGCCCTGCTATATGCAACCTCAGATCTCCCATGCTTTCGAAATCCTCCACAGCCAGCATTGAGACCCTTCCCACCTGATCTACTCAGGACCCCTTTGGTTCTCCCCTGGAAGTGTTCCTGCTCCAGGAAGCCAATAGATCTCTCTGATTCTGACTCCAGCTGTCCCGACCTTGGATCTTGGTCTCTGTGACTCCTTTGTACCCCAGTACCCTTTGCCAAGATGTTAGAGCTGCATAAAAGGGTCAGTAAATGAGAGAAGCTCTCCATCACTGGTGGTGTGCAGGAAAAGGCCAGAGGGTCACTAGCAGAACATGTGACAGAGGGGACTCCAGCAAGGGGGACATGGGGGTTGCTGAGTTACAACCAACCTCACACCGAGGCTCTGGAGCCAGAAACTTGAGCCCCCAGAGAGATGGTGCCCAACTTGGGATCCCGTCCACCTTTCTCCCTGGATATACATTCCACTCCAGCCCTGAAAATTAACCTGTGTTTGCCAGCCTGCAGCAAGTCCAAATGCAGTGCCGACTCAGTGCTGCTGTGGGCATGAGGAATGCAGGCCTAAGGGCAGAGCAGAAGCCACCCAAGAGAAAGACTGAGCCACAGCTTGGCAGCTGGCATGGCTGGGGGCATGGGCCAGCTCTTCCGTGGATGGGGTTTAAGCAGTCACAGCCTCTCCATCCCTCTTCTGTTGCAGCCAGGCCATGCTAGGCCCCCGAGGTCTCCTTGCCCTCCCTAGCCTATTGTCCCTCCTAGCACCCATCACTCAATGTCACAGCTCTCCTTGTAACAGACATCATTTTCCAAAGCCAGCACATATTCAAGGGAGCAAGAAATTATCAATTTCTCCTCTTCTTTCCATAACTCAACTGAATCTCTATTTTGGATCTATATTAGTAGAAGTACACACTCAGAGTGATTTATTCCTGTCACACATAATGGTCTGGAGCAGTGACGGTGAACCTTTTAGGGCTTTCAATGATACAAACAGCCTGCTGTGGCATGCGTGCCATTGGTCTGCCACCACTGGTCTAGAGCAAGAGGAGCTCTGCGTCTCCCCACAGGGCGCCCAGGCCACTGGGGTGGCTTGCATTTCTAAGCCTACAGTGGGGATCCCCATTGTTCTCATGCACGTGTCCAAGTGCAGTCTTCCAGGCCTGGGTCTCAAACTGCAGACCTTGGAGAAAGGGAGAATCAGGACACGGCTTTTCATCTCTAAGTACAAGATGCAGGAGTTATACTCGATGCTTGCTCACAAATCCCGTAAGCCAAGGCATGGTGGTTCCAAATGATGGCTCCAAAGATGCTTGGGCCCTTCATCTCTGAACCCGATGTCTGGTTCTACAAGGGCTCCATGTACAGCATGAACTCTTAAAAGTGGTGAAAGTGTTCTGCATATAGTGAGTCTAAGAGAAAAGTGACACCAGAAAGGAGCTCTCAGAGATGCCAGCTTTGAAGACAGAGCCAGGAGATGTAAACACCCTCTGAAACCCAGGAGGGCTAAAAACTAGGATCTGTCCAGGTTCTTCAGGAAGGCACACACCCCACAGACACCTTGATCTTAGCCCAGAGAGACCTGTGTCCCCTGCTGAACTCACCTCCAGCACTCTAAGAAAGGAAAATGGTGTTGCTTTAAGCCAGTGCACCTGTAGTAATTAGTTAGAGCAGCCAGAGGACACAAATAGGCCTGGTCTCGAAGCCCTTGCTAGCTGCAAAGGAAGCAAGGAGTTTGGTCTCTGCTTGGTGCTCAGATGCACTCCCTTGAGTGAAGAAGTTTGCCTCCCCCACCTCTCTGGTGCCAAACGAAACCCAACGTATGGGCCCCAGACCCTCTGCACCTACCCAGCCATTTTCAGGGAAAGAAAAGTCTGCATGGGTCCCTCTACTCAGCCTTGGCTTTGAAGCAGCAGCCAACGAATCTCAGCTTGCACCATTATTATTTGCACATCCATTTGTCCATATTTGTAGCCATAATAAAGTATCACAACAAACCTACACCTTCAGTAGATTGCTCCCATTTTATGGAGGGGAAACTTGAAGCCCTGGGAGACAGATAACTTTCCTGAGGTCCCAGTGCTGCCATGTTGGGCTTTGAACTCCGATCACAGGCTGACATGTGCCCAGCTCTCAGCTCTGGCAACCCTCTCTGAACTCCCGGGAGCATCAGGGGCATGCTGTCAAAACCCAGCCTTAGGGTCTGTCTCACTAGGTTTACCTTGCAGTGGGGTCCCAGCTGAACTGGTAGAATTGGGCTTTCATAAAGGCAGGAGAGGAAACGGGGCCAGATCTCATCTAGACTTAGGCCCGGACACGCAGGCATGGGTTTCCAGCCCCAGGTGGGATCAATCGGCCAGCAGAGGCATCATTTCATCCCACATCACTCAGTGCCCACCCATCCTGTGCTACTCTGGAGCTTCCGAGGCAGCTCCTGAACCCCTGTGGGTTGATCAGAGGGGGAGGTTAATGGAGAGGCCCTCCGCCTGGTGGCTAAGCATCGGGGATCCCCTCCCAGGAAGGAGGGCGGCAGGCTCTGTAATGGTCCCTGTACCTATGGAGAGAAATCAGGAAACGATGACATACTGCAGTCTCCTGGGGTCCTCACTCCCTCCTAGCCAGATGCCTCTCATTTTGGGTCCTTTCATTCCGGCCTCCCTGCAGGGTCACCTCCTCAGGAAGCCCTCCTGACTGGCTGCAGACCCGCCTGTGCCATCCTGCACAAGCAGTTCCCCTGCCAGATTTTGCGACCCCTCCTGGGGAAGGGCTGAGAGAAGGACAGCCAGAGTTTTAGCTGTCGCCACCCAGCAAAGAGAGCATGGCAAGTACCGGGTGCACCCAAAGATATGGGGGATTAGCTGAACGAAGAATTGTATGCACCCTTCAACACTTAGAAGTCACATCAAAGAAAGGACCAACACAGACCCGTTTCCGGATTCCCAAATTTTAGCACAGTGCCTGGAAGAGCAGATTTCCGTGTGAAATCCACATGGCCCCTGTCCTCGGCCCTTAGACTGTCCTTCCTCCCTGAAGTGTCAGGTGGACATGTTCTCTGGCACGAAGCAGGCGCTCAGGAAACCCTGACCCCAGGGTGATGGTGCAGCCCCCACCTCCTCTTCACCCCCATTCACTCATTCAACCAAACTTTGAGTCCCCAGCTCAGAATGACTCTGTGGACGAAGAGAGCTGCGCAGACAGCCTCTGCCCTCAAGGGTCGGGAGGGGCATAATGGAAAGTGAGCCCGGGCACTCGTTTAATCCTGCAAGAGTTCTGTGTCTTCCCCGGGAGGAAAAAGGATTAGTCAGCCCAGGGTCATCAGACTGCTGGGCAAGACAAGGACCACCTGCTCCCAAGCCACTGCTCCGGATGACTTTGCAGAGGAAAAGTCAGAAAAACGATTCTTTAAAAGAAAGCAAACAGATAAGGACAGCCAGGAAGCTGGTCAGGCCTGGCGTGGAGGAAGCGGACGCCTCCCCAGCCCATCCCGAGGGAGCCCCCTCCCGTGTCCAGTCCCTAGGTACAGAGGGGCAGCCTCAGCCAGCACTGACCAGGCCACACCCAAGCACCTGGGAAGGGAGGTGGAAACCTGTCCACCATCTTCGAGTTCCATTTCCCCTTCCAAGTCCCACAGTCAGAGCTGCCCCCTGAGCCACCAGAACAGAAGCATACCCCTCTCACACTCCCTACTTCTGCTTAGAAACGTCTTTCCCTGCTGACTTCCTCCCCAAAAGCCACTTGCATTTTCTCGCACCCTTTCTCCCTTCCTCCCTCCTCCCTGAGGGACCCTTTTGCCCACCCTTGGAGGTCCCCCTGGCTGCACCCTACATCCATTTCGGGGACTCCCACAGCTCCCCCAGCCTCTCACATTTACTGTGGTTCGCTGTCCCCTCTCTCCTTCCCTGCCTTCCCGTAGGTGCTAGCAGGCAACAAGGCTGGGACCAGAACTGCGTTTACAAGCTGGAATCAAAACATAAATAAATAAATAAACCACCTGGAATCACGGCTTCAACCATTTCTTGTGTTCAGCTTCTGGCTCGACATTCTATTGTCCTCCTGTTTTCACCATGACCAACCATACAGCATTTTTAGTGGCTGTGTAATATTCCCACTCCGTGTGTGTCCGTGGGACAACTGCTGGAGGCAGGCACTGTGCCAGGACTGGAGAAATCCCGAGAGATGCCATGAGCACCCTGCTCTACATCAGCATTCAGGGGTTCAGCGCTCATGAGAAGGGGGCAGCGCACGGGCTAACACACCCCCTGGGACCCAGACCCACTGTGGGACCTGAGAGTCCCCAGAGCAGCCCTGTCGGTCCCCAGAGCCCAGGCCCAGGGCCCAAGCCTCTGCCGTGCATTCCTATCTCCTAACAACAAAGGAATGCATTTCTTCATTAGTTAGACTTCCGCGGAGTTCTAAATCAAGCCAAAGCATTCAAATTTTTAAAGTTTGATCAGCTGAGAAATAAGGACATTAAATATGATTAAATATGATTGCATTTGGGGGCACAGACTGCTCTTCCATTACCTGCTTTGATTAAAAAAAGCTATCTGGGCTGTGAGGTAGAAAAGTTAAATGCGACAAGGAAAAAAAAAATCCTGCGAGTTTGCTGCCATTCCTACTTTTTTGTAAGAAAATGGTATTGTTTAAGATGTGCGCGTCACCACATCAAGAACACATGAGCTGGCATCTGTAGTTAATATTCTCCTCTCCCCTTAATTGCTAAAAATAAGAGCGATTAGAATGAATCAAAAAGTTATTCCTACGACTCTTCGGGGAAACCTACATTTTTTAAATGGAACATAGACCAGGAGTTCTGAATCCTGCATAGAAATTTAATTGGCGCAACACTGAAGTTTAAATAGTAATAAAGTATTTTGTCCTTGGGTTCTAAGGGGAAAATGACCCATAACTTTGTTTGGTTGCAATGTTTCAGCTACCTCTCTGGCCTAGCTCTTTTCCAAGATGATGGTGGTGATGGTGATGATGATGGGGGTGATGGAATGATGGCCATTCTGATCATTTCGTCTGTTTCATCCCCTCTCTTCTGCACTCCGCAAGTGATACTGAACTTGAGGGAACTTCTCTCTCAGATGGCTGGGCATCAGAAGGTCAGCGTGGGTCAGGACAAAAGGGTCACTGTACAGCAGTACAGCAAGGGTCCTCACAGCAATGCCACATGTCATCTTGAGAGCGGAGATAAATGCAGAAGAAACACTTTTTTAAAGGAGAGAGACAGGGAACAAGAATGAGAGAGCAAGAACTCCTGGCTCACTTATTTCCACCTTCTAATTGCAGAGTTGGATGGGGCTCAAACCGTGGCCTTGACCAACTGCAGGCCTTGAGATGTCCACATTACCTCCGGGGGGGGGCGGGGAAAGGATCCATCGCAAACAAGCCTTTCATTCGTGAAGGTTGAGACTTGTAGAAAAGAAACAGAAGACAAAGAAGCCATAAAAATGATCTCCATCAATACCATTCCAAGCCCTAAGTACCGACCGCAGAAGCCTACTGGAAAATAAAAACTGACTCGGCCCCGATTGCATGTGGCCTGGTGTCACCTCATCACTCGAGGATCTGGAGTGACCACTGTCCCGGGGCTGTCACAGTGGAGACTTTACTATGGGCCTTTTCCCGGCCACCTCATTGGAGAAGTGGCAGGAAACAGGGCTGCCAAGCTCAGTACAAACACAGGCTGCCCAGTGACATTGGAATTGGGGGAAAAAACAAGCCTTTACTACAAGTTTGTCCCATGCCATATTTGACACATGCGGCCTGCCTGAGTATTATTTGTTTCTGTGAAATTCAAATCTTCCTGGGTGCCCTATATTTTATCTGGCAGCCTCACCTTCTCCTCCCTGTATTTGTTCCCCAGGTCCCCATTGCTAGGCCCCTGAGACCAACAGAAGACCGAGGCTGGCCGGGATCTCAGGCAGGAGAAAGCAGACAGGGGAGAGCAGAACCCATATCCAAGGGCGCAGCCCGCAGGCCCAACCTCTATGCCTACCTGTGAAGTCCTTGGGGTCCCCTGTTGGCAGTCACGTGATGGGTGGGGCTGTGAGCAGCTCTAGAGGCTGCAGCGGTGCATTTCCTGTTCTTTATCAGGCACCGGCTGCCAGGGGAGTAACAGAGTTCAAACACAGCCCAGGTGAGGGGTTCAGTATGTGCAGGCCCCCTCCTGGAAACCTGCCAGGAGGCCAGATTCCTGGGGCCCACTGGAGGATCTGCAAGTCAGGGGCACCCAGGACTCTTCCTTTTCAATAAGCAGCCCTTGCACTCTCACACCAGGTGATTCTGACATAAAATTCTTTTGGGAACAAATAAAGAAGGGCTTTGTGTGTGTGTCCATGTGTGCATGTGTGTGCATGTGTGTTACTGGGGGTTGAACCCAGGCCTTTGCACTGAGCTATATCCCCTTCTCTTTTATAAAATATATATATTTTTTTTTTTCTTTTGAGACAGAATCTCTCTAAGTTGCACACGTCTCACTCAAATTTGCGATCTACCTGCCTCAGCCTTCCAGAGTGCTAGGATTACAGGCACGCAACACCATACCTGGTTTATTTTTTAAATACAAAATCAAAAACATTTTATCCAGAGACCCTATCACTCATGACTTTGGCATTTCACAATTTGATAATGAACAATTTCTGTCTTCTCAACGTGATGTAAAAATCAGAGTAAAGAGTAACACTTCCACAAATGGACCATTCTTAGAGAAATCAATTTCCTTGCCTCAGCCTATGCTTTTATTTCTTAATATAATTTTCCCCATGATGAAAATCAAGTTAAATTCTTTATAATAGTTTATGGATAGGCACAGATAATTCTTCCGTACTTGTGAGATGGGCGCAATTATGGAGCTTTAGAATTATAATGCAAAATTATTAGATGAAAATAATTGCAGAGTTTTAGAATTATGATGGAAAATGAAAACTGACGATTACAAAACTATAAGCTTTACTTACAGGGCATTTTCCTATATTTTCTCCTAGTTGAGTGCATAAAAATAGTATTCTTACACCCATGTGTGTATAACAATATATAGGAAATGCAAATATATTATCAAATCCACATGCAATGCCACGAGACACACCCCTACAGAAAGCGAGCTCTTCCCACCAAAATATCCATGGATTACCAACCTCACTGTTTGGAAAGTTCTTCATGACCTAGACTTTCACTACCAGAACAATAGTATTTGCCCACAGGCTTTTAAAAATGACCTAGTTAGGGAAACCTCTATTTATATTTTAACGATACACAGAAAACTGAGGGGCTATTTTAAGTATAGCACTTGGAGATGCCACTACACGATATCATCTGAAGAAAAAAACGATTGTCCTGCACAGAAGCTGAATCACGCCAGCTCCAACCACAACCCCAAAGCCCATGGGTTCCCAGGGGGATGGGCTGACCTGCACCGCCCCTAGCAGGTAGGTTGAAGCCCTAGCTCCTGGTACCTGGGAACTTCACCCCACTTGGAAGCAGGCTTTGCAGGTGTAATCTGCAGAAGCGAGCTGTATGGCAGCCTCACCTTCTCCTCCCTGCATTTGTTCCCCAGGTCCCCATTGCTAGGCCCCTGAGGCCCCCAGAAGACCCAGCTCCTTGGGGAGTGCTTAGAAGGACAGGGACATGTGGAGTCAGAGAGAGGCAGGGAGATAGCAGGAAGATGGTGGCAGGGACTGGGGTGGGTAGCTGGGACCCACTAGAAGCTGGAAAAGGCAAAGGGTCACTCCATGTGGTCTCTGGAGGAAGCACCATGACCCTCCTGAACCCGTGACTGGGACTTGTGGCTTTGGAGCTGGGGAAGACTGGATCGGTGTAGTTGGGAGCCAGCAGGTTCACTGTACTGGGCTACAGCGGCCCTAAGACACTCATACACTTGGGGCTCATGGGTTCATCACAAGTCCACTGGAGAAGTTTTCACTTTTTTCAAAATAATAAAATGAAAGGTTACAAAGGCTAAATAAAGTAAGAGTAAAAGGTCTTTCAAAACCTGTTGGGAAAGGATACTTCTTCCACACAAGGCTTCTGCTGCCCGGCCAGCCAGGTCCTTGGCATCTGTCTAAAGCTGCTGTTCGTGCTCCCCTGAAGCTGCCTCTCTCTGCCCCCCATTGCCGGGTACCCCCTCCCTTCCAACGGTCCCCTCCACGGCACCGGAAAGGGTTGGTTCTCTGGCCGCCCTTTGTGACACTGTACCTGTGCGTATCCCGTGCTGTGAAGCAGGCTCACCATGCACTGGGTACCCCCGGCCTGCGTCCTGTGCGACAGAACACCCAACATGCCCCAAGTTGTCCCATGTCCCCTACAGGACCCAGGGACAGCAGGAGCCTAGGAGTCACTGCAAGCCAGTCCCCCAGAGCTCAGGGAAGCTGCCCAGGGTGGGTGGATCTTGTCTCAGCACACCCCACATGCCTCAAAGATGGGGATCCTGGGAAGCAGCACGCCCTGGGTTCCATACCCCGGGTACCCTGGACTCTCTGGGATACATTCTGTCCTGGGGAAACTGGGCTATTCTGGTCAGCTCCAGCTTAAAGCAAGAGGCCATAGTCGGGATCCAACACGTCCCCAGAAAGGTTCATTGTGTTGAAAGCTTGGTTGCTAATGGACTTTTGGGAAGTGACTGGATCACGAGAGCTCTAATATCATCAGGAGATTGATCTGGTGGTAAGATCATGTTGTTCCGGTATTGTAGGAGGGTATTATGGTTTATATCTAAAATGTCTCCCCCCAATCCTCATTTGTGTGGAATGGATCACAGGGGCCCTACACTCATAAGTAGATCCATCCATCAGTGAGTTCAGTAGCTGAGTGTACTGTGAGGAGGTGGGACGTGGCTGAAGGGTGCATTCTTGTTCTTGGTGTCTCTCTCTCTCTCTCTCTCTCTCTCTCTCTCTCTCTCTCTCTCTCTCTCTCTTCCTGGCTGCCAGGCTGTGAGCAGCTCTCTCTTCTACCAAGCCCCTTGTCATTTCTGCTTAGAGCCAGTTGACCATGGACTCAAACCATGAGTCAAAGGAAATGTCTCCTCCTTTAAGATGTGGGGATCAGGTATTTTCTCCCAGCAAGAGGAAAGTGGCTAAAACAAGAGGAAAGATGAGGTGGGACTCAGATGAAAGGAGTAGATCACGAGAGTGTTACCTTAGACACCACATCCGGGGTCTGGTCCCTTCCTGTCTGGACCCTTCCTTCCTTTTCTGCTTGCTGACTGCCATGAGGTGAGCAACTTTCTTCCCCCGCACCCTTCTGCCATGGTGTTTGTGCCTCCACTCAGGAGGCACAAAACTCTGTCCATAGATGACCATGGACAGAAACTCCTGTAACTGTGGGCCAAACAAACCCTCCCTCCTTCAAGGAAGATAACACTATGTCAGGTATTTTATCATAGCTGTGGAGAGTTAACCCGGAACACAGGATACTGCTCCATCCTCGGCCCATTCTGTCGTCCCCCTTGAGAAAAGGGAGGGACTTGGTTGGGCCCACTAGAAAACTGTCCCACACCTGCCTCTCTCCAAGGGCCCTTGTTGTCTTTCTTACTAAAGAATTTCGACCACAGGTGCACACTGATCCCTCCTCTTGCCAAACATTTCTCAGAACAGCCAAGCTATACTTGAGGCCTTCCTTAGCCACCTGTATTCAGGCCACATGGATCACAGCTATGGGACCATCATGCAGAAGAGAAGTGCAGCTAAGGCAAGTGAGTAACTCCAAGCCTGGGCCTCACCAAGCTCTACCACTGCAGTCACAGATGCTATCACCACACATAGGGAAGAACTCTGGGCTGCTCACCTCCAGGTTCAAGCCCCAGAATCCAGAGGGAAAGGGATGAGGGCTCTTCTTTTCACAGTGGAGGAGTCATCATCACAGTGCTGTGCATCGTATCTCCCTTTTATTTTGGACCTAGCACGTCATACACAGGACAGAATGACCAGCCTTCTAAAGGCTGGTCCCCACTTCACATCCTGTCGACGTCACTCAGTCGGCACTTACTGCAAGTCCGACTTGCATGGATTGGGCTCTAGGTTCCCACATTAGCAATGAGGGAGTCAGGCCCCCACCCTCAAAGACACAGAATCTATAAGCCAATATGCTTGAAGAAAACTTCATGTTAGAGGACTCGTTCCAACAGTGTCAAGCAGGGTCAATCCTATCAGGCTTCCTGCACAAGGTGCCTGGGGTCAGTCTCACAGCCTGAGAGCTCACTGTCAAGATGAACCTCCGAGGACCCTCCCAAGTGTTTATGGGAAAGTGTTCATGTACATACACAAACAAATTCCTTGTCAGCTCCTGGGATAGGAAAGATTTCGATAACAGAGTTGTGACCTTAAATATCTCTTTCTAGAGGGAATCCTTTTCTGTCTCCACAACTCACCACCCTTACTAGTCACATCCCTGAATATGCTTTCCTGGGATCCTGCCTCCTCCTGATGCAGCTCATTGCAAGTGGGACTGGTCTCCTGTGTGGTCCTTGGCTCACCATTGGTTGTTCCCAGGTGACTGACACTTCTGATCCCCATTCCCTGCTCTGGCAGAGTCTGCTGTGGAACCAGGCATGGGCAGGTCCTTAAATATGGGTTGAAGTAATAAAACCCTCAAAATTCTACCTTAAGTATGGTCCCTGACTGTGGCCCCAGCACCATCTGAAGCTTGTAAGCACCTCAGGATGCACCCAGAACTTGGCTTTTAATGAGCTCTCCGGAGACTGCTGGGCACAAAAATGGACAAGGGCACCAAGGCCCCCCTCATCCTGGTGCTGTAAGCAGCTGGCAGGCAGGAGCTGGAAGCAACTGCAGACCAACAGCAATGATTTGCCCAAACACCCCCTGCTGCCTCTCCTTTCCCATCCCCCCATCTCTGGACCTTCAGCGCCTACACAAGGGGCCTTCCTGAGCCCCTCTCTGCTGGCTCAGTGCTCTCTCCCGCAGGCACCTCCACCATATCACATCACAGTCCCCAGGCTGATCTGTCCCCACAGGCCTAGGGGAGAAGGCCGGTAGCTAGTTTTCAGAGCATTGCATCCTCTGCAGCCTACACTCCCTGGAGTCATGTAGGTGCCCCCTAAGTAACCATCACTCCCCAAACGACCATTCAAATCTCTGTCTTCTGGCCCCACTGCCAGGCCTCTCCACAGCCCTAGCAGGCATCTCAGGAGAGGAGCAGTCAGGGTCTTTCGGCCACCCCTGGCCTGTGCAGGAAGCCCCCGGGAGGCATGTGACTTTACTGAAAGCTGGAGGAGGTAGACACACGTGGGTGTTGAGTTGATATGAGAAAAAGGAGAGAGCATCTCATTTCATGGCAAAAGCATGTGAGGTTCACCTGCAAGACAGAGGTTCCAAGGCTGCTGGGAGACAAGGGCAGAGAAAGGACTGGGAGAAGATGCTGCAGACTGTGGTGCCGTGGATGGACTGTCCCTCCAAGGCTGTCACTCGAGCAGCTGCACAAGTAATGCCCACAGGGTCCCCACAGCCACCCAGGGAAGGGGCCCCTCTGCGGTGCTCAAGTTGCATTCACCATCTAGGCAAGCTTTCCGGTCCTGGGTGAAGGAGTATTTTACCTCAGGCTCACGCTTCACACCATCTTCATCCACAGCTGGTTCCTGGCTAAGTTCCCTGGGGATTCTTTCAGGCCATAGGAGCAGCTGATGGAGACAGAAGTGTTTTAACTGAAGAGGATGAGCTGAGTGCGCTCCCTCCCACCCTGCTGGAGGACAGGAAGAGGTTTGTGACATCAGCCTCCCCAGGCCATGGTTAATCATGTCCATCTATGGAGGACCAACACCTGTCTTAACTGGGTGGTTGTACACGCATGCACGTGCACACGTGCGCGCACACACACACACACACACAGTAGGTGGGGAGAGGATGTGTCATGATGCCTGCAGGGTGTGTATGTAAAATGTTACAATTAATATTTGCCTCCAGTTAAAGAGGCTGCCCCGTAAATGTACAAATGGCATTGGACTATAAAACAGATGGGTTTGCAGACCTGAGTCGTCACCCTGTCCGGGCTCCCATCAGGAAGCTCCGTTACTTTGATGCAGTGCTGCGGCCTCCCGCCTCTATTATATCACTCTCCCCCTTGCCTCGATCCATAATCGTGCTTCATATCCACATTATAACACCGAAGAGGCTTGGCTCCTAGGCATCCTGTATGACGAGAGCATTCATTTTATTTATTTAAAGCTTGGCTTGCCCGGCTGGTCCCTGGAGATAAAGCATCTCATATTCATGAGGGTCCAGGTACAGCTAGAAGAGCATTCATTCCAATAGCACTGCCTTTGAGCCAGGGCTGAAAGCACTTCTCAGACATGAGGGATCAGGAAATCTACAACGGGAGCATAATGTTAATATCACCGTTAAAATAATATCCAATGGCTTTTCCAAATGAGTCTATCAAACCAGTGCTTTGCCAGCCATGAGTCAACTGGCTTCTTTCATCAGGGGCAGGGGTGGCTGACAGGAGATGGGATCATCCTCTGTGTCTGCAAAGAGCTCTTTGCAGTGATGAACTCAGACAAAACTAAACATCTTGGTTTTTGCACAGTTTCTGTTGCTTCAATAATTCACATGGTCATACAAAGAGAATTTAAAACACCAAAGTGAACAGTAAGGCTCACTTTGTGTGATTTGATCTATACAGTCCCTTGAACATGTGGCTCATGAGCTAGGTGTTGGGCACTGTCCAAGCCATGAGAGCAGAGACAACACTCAAAAGAAAGCTTCTTTCCTTCTTCTTTCTGCAGAAACAGAGACTACACAGGCAACTTCAACACAGAAAGAGCTAAAATTAAAATAGTGCAGCAGCAGAGATGCATTTACCAATGCAAAGGTGACAGAGTGTGGAAGGGGAGGTTTGCAGAAGTGACACTCGAGGTAGTTTTTGAAGCTTCCATAAGAGTTTCCAAGGCCAAGAAGAACGGTGAGGAGGGCTTTTGGTGGGAAGAAAAAAAGTGGACTCTGAGCATTCTGGGGATAAGTCAGGGTCTGCCACAGCGATCGGATGTAGAAGGAGTTGCCGAAAACAGACTTGAAAAGGAGACACAAAAAGAAGTAGTGAAAAGCTTCATTGCCTGGTTAAAGAATACGGACCTTGTCTTGGGAGCCAGAACAGCCAAAGTTCGCTCCCAGTTTTGCAAGATCCTGACAGGCATTACAAAAATAGACTTGGGGCATGGAGCAAATATTAGGATACTATCTAGAACCTTTAATGCACACTGCAATTTCCAAAATGGGATGTAAAAGATGCAATGGTTCCCAGCTGTTTTAGTCAGAACTCCTATTTTAAAGTTAAAGAGGAAGCACTGATGGGATTAGCACTCTCTAGGCCACACGGTGGACATGCTACTGACGCCACATGCAGCTGCGGGGCCCTTTTGAGTAGCCTGTAGACTGTTAGGGTAAACCCCAATCCTGGCAGCAATGAGATACTGAAATGGAGGCATCAGAGGGAGGAGACTTGGGACCAATTTTGCATGAAGAACCAGGAGCCCAGGATGATTTGTGCTTCTATCTCTGTCACTGGATATCAGGATTCCCAAGACTGGGGAGTTCGTGAAGAATAAAAGTGTATTCTTTACATTTGAGGAGACTGGGAAGTCCAAACTCATGGAGGCAGCTGCTGAGGGCTGTCTTTGCAGCACCGGAACTCTGCGTGCTGTGAAGGGGAAGAATTCTGTGTCCTCTCCCGGTAGACAATGCAAAAGCAAGTGGCACCAGAGTCCCTCCATCGAGCTCTTCGATGGAGACATTAATCCCTGCATGAGCCCGACCCAAACCCCTTGCCAAAGGCCCCACCAGCCACACTGCCCCCTGTGGAATTACGTTTCCAGCACGTGACAGAGAGGAGCTCAGGAGGAGGAGCCCAGTGACCCTGAGCATTTGCGGATAAGTTAACCCGCCAGGGCCACTTCCACGACAGTGCTCTGAACATGAGTCACCGAGTTGCCGTACAGTGCTGCAAGCTCATTTTCCTCTGGCGGGGGGAGAGAAACTCGAGAGGAGGGCAAAGTTTTTAATGGAATGCTATGAAATGCATATTAATTATTTTCAGGACTTGAGTCTCTTAGTGAAATACATATTTATAAACCTTTGTGGAGCATAGATCATTTACCTAATAGAGCAAGACTGCTCTGAAGTTGCCGTCCTAATCTATCAGGTAAATATCCATCTGTAATTGGTTATTTAATTCTTGCCTTTCTCCCAATAGGTCGCACGGCCCCGTAAGCCTGCTCCGCTCCTCGGCGGAAGTGTGTTACCATCCATCATCATGCCAATAGAGATATATACATTAAAGAAATTATGGAAGTTACTGCCGGCGACAAGAGCCAACCCCAAGCCAGAGGGAAAGCAACATAATGAGGCAGCAGCTGCGGGTAAGGAGGACTCGGAAGTGAGGACTTTCCAAGCTAATAACCCGTCATACTCTGGTGCCGAAAAGCAAAATAGGAAGCTCGCAGGGGTCCTGGGTGAGACCCCCACTGTACTCCAAGGAGAAAAGGGCAGGTGCTGTGTACCTCTAAAAACACTAGGTTGTGTTTTGTGTATGTGGGGGAAGCTGGGTCCTGCCGCTTTGCGAGCATCTAGTATGCGCTGGTAGCTCAGCTTAGTGTCATTTGGTAGCCACCCAGTCCCCTGGAGCAGGTCCCCTGGGGCAGTGCAGGAGCCTGGCACCCCACAGCCCGAGGTACAGAGCTGGGCGCTCTCCCCACCCCTCTGTTCCAGCTCAGGCACATGACCCACTGGCCCCTCTGGAGCCAGGAGCCGCCTGAGCCCTGGATCCGGGAAGAAAATGCTTAGCAACGAGGGAGCTCGAGACAGGGAGCCACCACCTCGCTCATGCAGGCAGCCTGCGGTGGTACTCACTGCCTGGCACACAGTTGTTTTCATAATCACAGTGCCCAGGCATTGGCAGTGTAGTTGCAGAGACAGCCGCAAGGGGTTGCTCTAGATGGAAGACTGGCCCTAGAGAGGGAGATCTCATTTAATCTCCCAGTAGGAACTGTTCCCTTATGACAGGTGGGAAAACTGAGGCATGGGCAACCCAAAGCCTGCACACAGGGACACAGAGCTACTGGCAGATGGGCCGCCACATCGAGAAAATGTGGTGCCTCTTCTCCCTCTGTGATCTTTAGGAGATGAGCTGGTCTCACCCAGTTGATTTTCCAGGTAACAAATGTATACCTTTGAGCCCCCAAATGTTTTAAGATTTTAATTATTTTAATGGAAATATTTTGTCTGTTCTTAAAATGGCCTATTCAGTGTGATTAACCTTGTCTCACTGGCTCAGTGCCACTAGCATGAATGATGGCTCTGTGCTGTTAGCTAAGCCACTGATGGATGTCACCAAGATGTTCCACCCGCAGGCCAGCCCTGCCTGGACACTGGACCGTGCCTGCCTGGCCTCCCTCCGCAGCTTTCCCCCCCAGCAGCCCATGCCCCTTCCAGATGCCAGTGGCCTGGGGCCCTGGCTGCCAGAGCCTTGGTGACTCCCCTCACCTTCTGGGTGAAGCACCAGCCACCAGACATCCAGGTCCTGCACAGACCTGTGGGTGCTTTCCCAGGATGCTCCAGGTAACTGATGCCCCCAAGTCACAAGCTGGGGCTGCCTCAGGCTGTTCTCACCTACAGAGCTCTCAGGGGTCTTCCTGCTTCCTTCTCTTTCCTCTTGCGTCCATGAAGCTAAATTTCCTCCAAGTACGGTAGCCGAGGCAACGTCTCTTAACGGATTGCATGGGCAGCAGGCCATGAGTCTCTAGATGCCTTCTGCTAAGCTGGGGCTCTTGGAGAGATTTACAGAAATGCAAAGTAAGGCCACTTTGGACCCTGAATTTGTTTTGGGATGGGTTATCTTTATGTTCATGGGAAACTGGTTTAACATTTGAAAATATTTTTATATCTTGGTTTTTATTTCTCATCTTATAAGTGTTGATCTTTGTCACCCACAGAAGGAAAGGTCTTTAGGGTTCAAGTTTTTGAGTGGAAATGTGTCCTAGTACTGAGGAGTTTGAGAGTGGCTGGCCTATGTCACCTGTGCCTCCTTCCCTGCTGATCCTATCCTTTTTCAAAGCCTTGCTCAGGAGCCTCTTTTCAGGTCAGAAGCCCCAGGTTGGGACCAGTACCTGCTAATGCACCCCATGTCCCTGCCTCCACCCCACATTGATCCCCTGCTGGAGCTGGTCTGACCTCCTGTCTGATCCCCTCTGTCATTTTCTTCCAGACACAGGAACGAACCGTGGCATCTTTCCCGTCTTGGTCCCCACAGACCTCTCTCTGGTCCACAGGGGGCCCCCAGAGCATGCATGTGGATCTTTACCGATCTGTCCTATGGCATCACCACTCTGGGTTCATATCCTTGCCCCTCTAATTTGCCTGCCTCATAAGCTTTTCAATCCTCTGTTTCTTTGGAATAAAAACAATACTAATAGCTGAGGCATTTGGTGATACCTGGGACCTGAAAGGCTGCGTGGAAACTTGAGCATGCACCCCCTGTGGGTGGTCACTACCCCTTCCCATGGTCCCATGAGTCGGGCAGGGTCTGCACTGTGAGGAGCCTTTGTTCTCCAGCCTGGTTTGAACTCATCTTGCAGTTCAGCGGCCTGTCCGGTGCTGGGGAACCGGCACCAACCTGCTCTGAGACTTCTTCAGTGACTGGGCCTAGGGCCAAGGACTCAAGGTGCACCTGTTCACTAGGGCCACCATGACAGCAGCCACAGGTGAGTGGCTTTAAATAGCAGCAATCCATCCTGACACATTCTGGAAGCCAGGAGCCTGCAGCTGAGTTGCTAGCAAGATCAAGCTCACTCCGATGCCCCTAGGGAAGGAAACTTCTCTTTTGCCTACTGCCAGTGGCTCTGGGCTATGCTTGGTGTCCTTCAGCCTGCGGCCACATTTCCATCCTCTCTGCCCACATCCTCACCCCACCTTCATCACTGTGTGTCTGTCCATCCTCTCCTACTCTTGTAAGGATGCCAGTCATTGGCTTTGAGAACCATGCTAATCCAATATGGTACCGTTATATAACTAACTACTTTCACAAAGACTATACTTCCAAGTGAGGTCCCATCCTGAGGTACTGGGGTTAGGAGTTGACCATGTCTTTTGGGGTATATAGCCCATCCTACCACCCGGGGCTAACACAGAAGGCTCTAAGTGGAGACAGAGAATATCTACCATGAAGAAGATTACATGAGCCTGGAGCTTGCTTGTCTCTGTGATCACATTTCCAGCTCTGGGAAGACCTTTGCTTATGCTTGGATTCATGGGAAGGATGAAGAGATGTGTCAGAAGTCTGTCTTACAGACAAGACGAGCCTGCTGTGCTATAGAAAAGAGAAACCCCAGATGCAGAAATTGGCGTTCTGTCACTTAGGAGCTGTATGATTTCGGGGAAGTTGGAAGTCAGCTTCCCAATGCAAAGCAGAGATCCTGCACTCTCTTCTGTTCGTGTTCAAATCGTACAAAGTGCTGATTAAAACACTCAGGACAGCAAGAACTCATTGAATGTGAGCGGTTATTATTATCGTGACTGTTATTTATGGGTTTTCTGATCCTTTCTGTAAAATTCATGCAGTGTGAGAAGACACAAAAGCCAACTTGGAAGTGTTACATAGAGAAATCGTGCCATATATTTGGGGAAATTTAAGGGCAATGCAAGGAATACCAAATACAACACCTAGGGAATGCTACCAGGCTCTCTGCCTCTGCTGAGGTGTTGATTTTGAAAGCCAATGAGCCTTGCAGAGACCGGGCACACAGTACAATGCCCGTTATGTCCTCTCTTCACCCCACTTGGCAAGATTCTGAGGGTCCCAGCAGTCACTGGGACCATCCCGAGGGGAGGAAAGAACATAAGAGTTCAGCCTGCAGCAAGTTCTGTGCTCACCACACATCATTCACTCAGTCATCTAGCAAACCTTCACTAAATGCCACCCACGTGCTGGGGTTGTGCAGGACCTTGGGATTCCGCAGTTAAGAGAAATGCACAGCACTGGACTTAAGGGGCTCACATTCTAATGGGAAAAAGGACCAAAAGCCAAGCAGAAAGACAAGTAAAGCAGAACAAATGGTAACACATGTCATGCAGGAGCAATAACTTATCCACCACTGAAATCTTATGAGGTCATAAAAACTAGTATTCCTGTTTCACAGATGACAGAACTGAGGCTCGGAGAGATGACGTAAATTATCCAAATGACACTATGATGTCATGGAAGTGGGGGACAGAAATTTCCCTCTGACTCACTGCACCTCCCCTCCAGGAGGAGGGCATTCAGATTTCAGGGGCTATCCCTCAAAGTCCGCAAACCTGAACAGGCTTCTCAGCTCTGGGATCCTTCATTTGCTCTGTTTTTAAGAAGGAAAAGAGAAATACACGGGAAACTTTTACCACAGTGCCTGTCACTTCAGAAATGCCCAGAAATAACAATGGTCATAACGAGCATTAGAGTAACTTCTGTACAACTGGGAAAGGGTGTTACTTTGGAGAATGTGCATGCAGGGTGAAGCAGACCACAAGCCACCAGCAGTCCCACTCCGTGAAATGAGCCCATCCCATCATGCCTCATGTGTACTTCCCAGATCTCACACCACAAGAAAATGGAAGGTGAAATCTAATCTAATCACCTTCTGAGGGGTTCCAATTTCAGAGTGACTGAAGACCTGAGAACTTAGAAAGTTAATAACAAAATGCAAGCAAGATAAGGTGGCACATGCCTGAAATCCCAGTATTCTGGGAGGCTAAGGCAGGAGCATCATAAATTCAAGCCCAGCCTGGGCAATTTAGCGACTTAGGGAGACTTTGTTTCAAAATTACAAAGCATAAAACATGGCTGGGGATGAAGCTCCATGAAGGCCCTAAGTTCAATCCCTAGTACTGCCACATAATTTTTTTTTTTAATTAGAGCTTGGAGTACTTGCACTCCCCACAGAAATCCTTGGGTGGCCACTTCTCCAAAAACAAATGTCCCCATTGGAAGGAGGGCTCCAGAGGAGACTGGCCTCAGACCCAAGCCAATTCTGCAGGGTGGCAGCCATCTGGAGATCAGAGATCACCATCTGCCATCACTGGAAGACCCTGGGACTTGAGCCAGGCTGACTGCATGCCACCAAGATTCCCAGCCTGAAACAGGAAGTCCTAGAAAACCAGCTGCAGAGCCCGACCCAGCTCTCTCTCCTGATTGTGTCTTGTTTTGACTTTCCTTCCACCGTCTACCACACCATCATTCTCTGAACTTTGTTCTGATGACTTGGCCCTGGGGCACCCACACTAGCCTCCACTGCCCTTTGACTGGCAATACTGAGACCACTCCTTCTGAAAGAGGACTAGGAAAAAAAATTTTTTTTCAATGAAAGAGGACTTGGGCCTGTGGATACTTCAGGCTGGGCTAACATGATTGCTCCCTCACTTCGCCCTGCCGGCAGTCACTACAAGTCTTCCACAGGCATTTACAGGTGGGATGCCTGGGAGAGATTCTGGACATATGGATGTGAACACAGTCACGTACAACAGGCTCAGAAGGAAGCCTGGGTTCCAAGACCAATGCACTTGAAGTTCAACCCCAGCCCTGCTGCTTAGTAGCTGTAATCAATCCTAAGAGGGTTAATGGTCCCTCAAAGCCTCAGCTCACTCATCTGTAATGGAGCTAAGAAGAACACCTCTTCCATATAGCTGTTACTGGCATCAGACAAGAAAATGGACATTAAGATACAACTTACAAAGTTCTTATTAGTGGAAAAACATGGTCCCTGCCCTCCAGAAAATCAACAAGGCAGACCAAGCAGCAAATGGTCATGGTTTGTCTTCAAAATGAAAATGAAAAGATAAGAAAGACAGGAGGGTGAGAAGTAATAAGGGGCTGGCTGCTTTTGTGCGAAGACTCCTGAGCTTTAAAGAATGCCATTCACCAGTCCTGCTGCCTCTGGAGAGTGTCCCTGTACTACAGCCAGACACAATGTGTCTGCCCATGCTTGGAAAAGCCAGGGAGCTGGGTCAGAAAAACAAAACCAAGAGGTAGGAAGCCTGACTGAAGCTGAGAGTGTGAAAGCCATGCTGGGCAGCAGTCAGGATACAAGGCTGGTTCCAACAGAATGGGTTGTCACTGGCCTAAGGGAAGAGCCTGCATGAGTCCACAGAACATTCCAGAATGTGAGGCCCAAGGCATTGCTTGGTCTATTGCTGTAACCCTAGAAGCAAGAGCACAGCCTAGGGCAAAGGACTGAGGTAACGAAGTCAGTTGATGCAGGAATGTCAATGCCACCTGGCTCTCAGAACCTGTATGGATGAAAAGCATAGGTGGTTTTAGTCAACTAGAAGGCTGAGAGGTTTTGGGGCCTCCAAAAGAACACCTGCCTGGGGCTGAGCTGTGAAGATGGCAAAGTGGGGCAGGGCCTGGATGGTGGGAGCGGAGGCTGCTCGGAGTGGAAAGGGGGAGACTGTGGGGCACACAACTGTCTTCAGGGGCTGCTCGGGCCACTGTGGGGGTGGGAGCAGATGCTCCTGGGGGTCTCAGAGGGATAGGGCTGGTAGAAAGACCTCTTAGCAGACAGAGCTTCCAGAGCCCTGGATGGGGGCTGTCTTCCTGCTGCTGTGACTGAGTGCACTGACAGTAATTATCACGAATAAAAGGACTTTGCTATAAACAATAAAGTGTGTGGAGACTGGGGAGGAGGGAAACAAAGAAGCAGATTTGGCCAAACTCATCGTGTTTCTGTGTTTGTTCCTGTACTGAGGATTGAACCTAGAGCCTTCACACTGAGCTGTATCCCCAGTCTTTTTTCTACTTTTTTATTTTGAAACAGGGTCTCACTAAATTGCTCAGGCTGGGCTCAGGCTGCCTCAGCCTCCTAGAGTGTTGGGATGACAGGTGTGTGCCATCATGCCTTGCTTGAACTCATCTTTATGAATGTTAATCAAAAGCCCACTTCCCCGATTCCTAACCCTCTCCCACAATGATGGAACCAGTCTGCTGTGAGGACAGAGCTCCCTTCATCTAAACCCCTCTTCAAGCTGCTTTTTACACTGCTACCACCCAATGAAATTTTTGCCCAAGGGCAGAGACATTCAACCACAGCAGTGGGAGAGAGTGAGTTTCTCATCCCTAGAGGTATTCAAGCAGGGACTAGAGATCCAGCTGCCACCAGCCAGCAACACATTTCATTCAGACTCCTCTCTGCCTCTCTCCCGAATTGAAGGACTTGTGACTGCACTGAGCCCACCGCTGATCCCGGATAATCTCCCCATTTTAAGGCCAGCTGGTGAGCAGCCTGAATTCCATTTGTACCCACATTAGCCCTTTGCCCTCGCTGTGGGAGGCAGCGTTATCATAGGTCCTGGGTTTAGGATGCGGACGCAGCAGCCCCAGCAAGCTCTCTGCACACCATGGAACTCATTGCACTGGGATTCATGGCACCTAAACCAAAGGCCTCCAGGGCTTGTGCGACCTCCTGTCCCCTCCCCAGAGGCCCCTAGGGGTTGGGGCTGTGGTGGTCAGTGGCCCTGGCCAGTGCTTGGGGGCCCAGCTCTGCCCATCCCTCTGGGCTACTGCAGGGGTCCTGTCACTCCAGGACCCAATCTGGGACCTAGGAGAGGAGCCAGGAGCAGCACCCAAGGGTAGGCACCAAGGCTTCTGCGGACAGATGGGTGCTCCCAGAGCACACAGATTGCAGGCCCTGTCTCCTCACCTTACATGAATGGCCAGCGTTGGAAACATGCAAGCTTTTCCAGGCTTCAAGCAGGAGGGACTTCAGAGATCACAGAGGGGGGAAAGGAAGGGAGCTGAGGTCCTGGAGTGCTCACCCGGCCCAGGCATACACGTGATACCTGTGGTATCAGGAGCTGTGGGAGCTCCCATCAGCCTTCAAGAAACCTCTTTCTGCCTTTCAGTGTGCCAGTGGGGCTGGAAATAGCTCAAAGGACTGAGCTGCATGGAAGGAAATGGGGTGAAATCCAGCAGTCACGGCCCAAGCAGGACTTCCAGTCCCGCATGTGTGTCCCAAAGTTCATGCCATAGGGGTCCTGGACCATGCCCACCTCCCAGGCACTCCCTGCCCCCAGAGCCACCTCTAAATGACATGACCTCTGCAATGTGGGAAATTTGAAAAATACAGAGTATTGGGAACAAATTGTAATTGCCCACAATTGCACATGACTGTCATTTGGAGTATATCTCTCTAACTTTTCTGAGTAGGTTTGTATGGATTTTTTTATAAACTGGACTTGTTCTGTGCCTGATCTTATTTCCTTTATGGTTTTCCTTTCACTTTCGAGACCGTAGGCCCCCTCAGGAATCTCTCCTGAACTGCAGCCGCGGCCCTGTACAGCGGTGTGTGGATGAAACACAGTTTGTTGAAAAGCTTCTTGGCATCCGACGCTTAGCTTAGCGTGGTCTTCATTCCTGTTATAATTCTGCAATCACATCCTTGAAGATAAAACTGCACACACAGTTGCAAGTTTCCCTGGGGATTTTCTGAGCAGAGTGGACAGAGTTGCGCAGGTGGATATTACCGAGGCCCCCCGCGGCGTGTTCAGGGAAAGGCTTCCAGCAGGGATCGCCAGAGCGCTCTTTCCTCCACGCCCTGGCAGTGCTGCATTTTATCTTTTATTTAATCTTGACTTCTTTAGGCTTCTTGACTTTAGATGAGTCCCATTTCACATTTCATGAATTAAAAAGCAGCGTATTTCCAATAGTCCCCTTCTCCCATGACTTAAGGATCAGCAGACTTTTTTTTTTTTTTTTTTTTTTTTTTTTTTTATCCCCCTTCTCTCTGTTTTAAAGATGACAGTTTTTTTTTTTTTTTTTTTTTTGGCAAGGACCAGATCCTCAATATTTGAGGCTGTGAAGGCCATTCAGATTCTGTTGCAGCGACCGACCAGGTTCTGCTCAGTGGCACCAAAGCAGCTATGGGCAATTACACAGAAATAAATGAGTGTGGCAGCGGGCCAATAAAACTTTATTGGTAGACACTGCAATTTGAATGTTATGTAACTTCCGTGGATCATGAGATATTATTCTTCCTTTGGACTTCTTTTCAACCACATAAAAAAGCAAAAGCTATTCGTAGCTCCCGAGTCCTTCAAAAACCAGGAGTAGAAAATGTTTGCTTGATCCAAGGACTTTAGTTTTCAGGCCCTGAGATTTAACTGAAGACTCCGTCTGCTCAGGACATTTCTCCCTTCAAACATCTCTGCAAGTGAGGCCTTTTCTAAGTGTGCAGTACTTTGCAATCTTGACTGAACATTAAAATCACCTGGAAAGTTTAAATTAAAAAAGAAGCCAGTTCCGGGCCCCACCCTAATTAAATGAAATCAGGCTCTTCAGGAGGCGCATGTGACAGGGGTGACAGTCTCTTCAGATGACTCTAAACCAGTCACAAACCCAGCTCCATTCTGCCTGGCCCCACACTTGGGCAGTCTTAGCTTTGAATCTCAGGGCTCCTAGGAAGCTAAAAGACCTGGCAAGAGGAGATGGCCATGTACAAGACTTGGGTCCCCAGGAGCTCTGCAGCTGAGCTGACACAGGGCTCCTGGTTTCTTCAGGATTCACTGCCAACCTCCTGGAGGGTCAGACAGAGGAGGATGTTTCTGAAGGTCTCCAGGCCACAGGAATCAGCTCAGAGTCTGTGCTTGGAAAATCTGATCCCCTGCACTGCTGAAGCCTCTGCCAGCAGCCAGGCTGGCCCTGGACTGCCTTCCTTCCTTGCAGCGTCAAGATCAAGTGCAGGAGGAGGTGGGTGCTGCCCTGTGCTCATTCACTCTGGCCCTGCCCCCTCTGCCACCCTTCACAGGCATGGGGTGGGCGTGGGGTGGGTGCACAGCCCCACCAGCCTCTCTCCGTGGGCTCTCCCCACTCTTTGCTTTTCTTTGCAGATTTCAAGGTGATGACAAAAGAGAGAACAGTCTTAGCATTTGTTAATACCCACTTGACCCACAAAAGAAAATTCACAGCATTCCGCAGCTTCTAATTTAAAAACCATTAGACCGTTCCGCTTGGCGGACCAGATCTAAATATTCTTAAAGGGGTGGTTTAATTTAATGATTACCTTAACAAACCCCCTTTTAAAATGATGATCCGCCAAATTCGGGGGATTTGTTTTGGAATCTGATCCAATAAGTGGCTTTGTACAAAGAGGAGCAGAACAGAATCTGATTTGGTTCAGAATGCAGTGAAAATCATGGAAATTGCTTTGCATATTTAATCACGGCGGAAACATGAGTACTACTTTCTAGAGATTACCTTTGGAAAGGGAGGGGGAGCTCCAGGCTTTGCAGTCAGCATGCCAAGCACTTTCATTTACAGGGAATTATTTGGATTTTTGTAGAAAACTCAATGTTTCAAAGACTGCAACCTACTCAGCCACAGGCAGGGAGACACTTTTTAAGGAGTCGTGAGAAGCTGTGCTTTGGGAAGAATCGAGAGGGAGGGATCCTTCATTCAGTCCTGGAGAATGCCTTGACTTCCCCCCTTTTTGTACTCAGAAGATAGGAAGGAACTATGAAGGTGCAGGGCCCCAAAGACCCCCAGATCTGCTGCGGGGGTATAAGGGTGCCTGGTACATCTCAGGGAAACTGGTGCCCTCCTGCTGGCTCAGAGCACAGAGTGAGAAGGCCCTGGGAGTCCCCTGCCGCAGGAAGATGCTCAGCGGCAGCCAGTTCCACCCCTGAGAGTCAGGGCCCTGCTTGGAACCCAAGCCTACCGCTGCTGGGAGCCTGGGGTCCCCGCCTCCCCATGTCCCTCACTTCTCCAGTACTCTGCACCTCCTCTGGGGTTTACCATCTTCTTACCGGTGAGGCTTCCTCCATCCACACCATCTTAGAAGAGACGCCCGATACTTTTCCCCCTCTGGTCTTCACTCTTCATTACCTATGCTGCAGCCTCGCTTACTGTCCTGTGACTTGTGTGAGGGTGAACTGTGACAGCAGAAGGGCAGGCACAAAATAAAGCAAAAGAGTTGTATACAAAGGAGGGAGGGAAGAAAGGAGGGAGGGAGGGAGGGAGGGAGAGGGCAGGGGCCATTAGGCCTCTTTGATTTCCTTGCTGATCAGCACCCACCTCTTAGGAAAGTCTGGGCTGCGTCCTGGGGAATTCAGAAAATAGATGGACACTTTTTAAAATTCTCCAAAAACTACACTTTCAGAAGAGTCCCGAGCCCCAACAGCTGGCAGCCAGCTCCACTGTGCCACGCTGCACGCAAGCATCCGCCTGAGCATTGCCTGGAGGTGCACATCCCCCACCCCTGCAGACTCTGCAAGATGCGCGTTTGCTGGTGAGTGCGAGCTGTGTCTGTGTGTGTTGGGCCTGTGTGTTTCCAGGAAGGATGGCGGGGACCAGATGTGCAGTCTGCATGTGTGTGTCCATAAAAAGCGGGGGCCCACGCGCGCAGACTTAGCTGCTTCTGGAATCCAGCCATCTCCTGTGTCCCTGGAAGCTTCACGTCTACCCTGGCTCAGGAGCTGAGAGGGGAAGAACGAGCACGCTTCCTTCCCTCACGCACCGCAAGGATCATTTTCTTCTTTCCAACTTCATGGGAAGTTGGAAATGCCTCTGAGTGACAAGACAATTTGTTGGTCAACTCCAAAGAGGAAAGGCCCCTCCCCAGCGTGACATCACACCCCACATCTACCCTGACCTCTGGGGCACCCAGGGCAGGGAGAGCAGGGACCTTTCAGGGGGGCATCAAATCTGAGCTCTGCAGCACCCAGGCCTTCCTCATGCCAATGCGCCCCCTGAGTCCACTGCTGGGGACCCGACAATCAAGAGGGTCATGGGCCCCACAGGGACTTTCCTGCACAGCTCCACCCTGGCTCTGCCAGAGGACAAAGAAAAGAAGGATTGAGACATATTACATACAAGCACATAGTCCCTACAATGGGTGTATCATAATGCATTTCAAAAGTGGACCAGTAAAATTGATTTTTAAAAATCCAGGAAGAAAAAGCTCCTTTCCACCTGGACCCAGCCCACCCCCGGCACCTCCAGCTTCTCCCAGCCAGCCCAGCCCAATTTAGCTCCAGACCACCCTTGCCATCCCCAGCTGTCACATCTGTCCCTCTGTGCCAGCCGCTGGAATGCAGTCATCCACTCGTCCATTCATTCGTGGCAAGTGGAGCCAGAGCCCAGGACCATCCTGACTGCTTCCCGCCCCTGCCTCGTGTCCAGTGAAGAGCTGCCACCACCACTCTGGGCTGCATTCTCAGACACCTCAGCCACTTGTTTGTGTCCCCCGCTGGACTAACCCCTGGCACGGAGCCCTGGTGCTTCTCAGGCTCTGAAACTACCTGCAGACCAGAGGGCCGGTCACAATGGAGCACGGGTGGGCGCCGGAGCAAGGGTGTCCACGTGAGTGCTGAGATGAGGGGTGGCACACAGAGAAGCCCTCTGGGTGAGTAAGTCCAAGGCCCACCAAGTGTGCAAGCGATAGAATCGTTGCTCTTAATGCTATGGTTGCCCTCCGTTTTCAATGGATCTTTACAAAGGTTTGCCCCTTTTGCTAGCAACTGTAGAAGTATTATTCTTCCTTGGGAAACTGAGGATCAGAGAGGTCAAGCAACTCTTCCAGGATCACACACTGCAGGGAGCTCAGGACACCAGTGCTCAGAATTCAAAGCCACTGGCCCTTCCATCTGCACGTCAATGCCTGCCCTCGTAGCTAAGCTGAGTGGCCTCCGCCCCCAGCCTGGGCTGGTCTCCCTCGAGGTCAGTGGGAGAGGTGTCCTTCCTGCAGAGTCCCCTTTCTCCAGCACTAGCCAGTCCAGGGGAGGGCTTGGCTAAAATCGGAATTATGGAAATCAGTTGTCAGCTACCCCGGGTGGCTGTGTAAAAGAATTACTGCAGCAGTCATGGTGAAAAGAAAACTTTATTTTCACCACTTTCCAGTAAAAGCTAATTCAGAATAACTCCATTTAACAGTTATTTTATGCTGAAATACTGAATACCTCGGGGAGTCTTTTAGGGATTTTAAAGTCTCTTTATTTATAAATGATTCATGCTGCATTTGCAGAAAAACCTACAATTAGTGTGGGTAGCACAGAAGCTCCTTAGGGAAAGGTAAAAAAAAAAAAAAAAGAAAAGAAAGTAAGAAAGGAAAAGAAAATATGCATGCGTTTTCAGCACCCCTTTCTCCATCACTGCTCTGCAGTGGACTCTGAAAAGAGAAGGGAAGAAAAAGGCCAAGAGATATTTTGTCTGACCTTTTAAACTTGATAGGATTTGTACAGTAGTTGTTCCCATGTTCTGCTCAACCCACAAAATTCTTTGAATGCAGCCTCTATTTGGCACGGACAGACAGAAGCGCAGCGAAATCAGAGCTGCTAAGGCCAGCGCATCTAAAGGAGCCTCCTGAGGGTAAGTCGCGGCCGGGGTGGCCCCCCGAGAATTGGAGCAATGGCGACAGGGAGCTTCCGGGTCCTGCTGCACAGCCCTCTGGGGCAGAGCTGGGGAGAAAGCTCCCAGGTCCCAAGCCCCTCGCAGCCTCACCACCTTGCCTGTCCTCGCCTGCCCTGGCCTGCAGGGCTGTGTCATCCGGTCACCTGGCTGCCACCTGCTCTGGGACGTGTGTATGATGCCCTCTGACCCTGGAAGGGCATGAGCCGGTGGAAGAGGTGGACACAGCCGCCCAGCAGCGGAGGGTGGGGCAGAGGCTACAGGAAGCTCAGCCGGCCCAGAGGCGTCGGGTGCGGGGGCGCAGGAAGAGGCAGAGCCGGGCAGGGGCAGGGCTGGGGACCTGGCTCACAGCCCAGCAGGAGAGGATGACGCTGCACGGGAGCCTGAGAACTGGGCAGCTGGGGACGCAGACTGGGAGGGAGGAGGAGTTGGAGTTGTACAGGGTCCTCGAGGTGATTGTCTCCATTGGGGTTTTGTAAGCTAAGAGGAACAGGCACCCCGCAGGTGATCCAGTATTTTCCACCCTTACTGCCCCTTTGAGCACCTCAGGGTGGGGAAGACCTGATTCAGAGGTAGAGCTCGACTTCGGGGACGTCGCTGCCGAAGCCTTTCTTGCACCTCCATGCTCATCCCTAGTTTGTGCATCGAGACACGTGGGGTGACGGGGCACACACTTGTGCCTATGAAATTGGGTGTCTGTGAAAGGCAAGGGGTGACTGGTCTTTTGGCTTCCTTGGAAGTGAATACAGCAGGTTTCAGAGTGGTGTGAAAACCACAAACAAGAAAAAGAAAAGGCAGCATCTTCTATCCTGAGCACCAGCAGGATCCACACCCAGAACCCCTCCTCTCCGTCTCTGGCACTGTAGCTGTCCCCTGGCACAGTGCATGTATGGCCAAGGCTGGGGAAAGAGAGCCCAATGTACTTGAACTATTTTTAGTTAAATGAGGTTTTTAATGTAATAAAATTCTTTTTTCATTCATGGATCTTCCTGATACATCACCACTACATATGTTTTGGGAATTGGTACACATTTCTATCATACAAGGATCACTTTCCATCCCCTTCTGGCTCTTTCCCTCCCCTCCTTGGGCCCTGCCACATCTCTATAAAGTCTGCCTTTTCATTTGCTGACATCTCTTCTTTATTTTTTCAAACTTCTATTATGTGCCAGGTAACATGGAGGACGTAGTAGGAAGACAGGCATGAAAGAGACCAGCCTTGCCTCCAAGAGTTCACTTATAGCTCAGGGAGAGGTCACCTGGGACAAGTGTGGGGCAGGTACAGACAGTCAGTGTTCTGGAAAGCACTGAGACCTCACCGTGACTCTGGGAGGGGAGGCGGCATTCAGAAGAGCATCTTCACCTGATACCCAAGGAGTGTCTTTCGGAGGAGGTGATCGGTCATCACCAGGTCCTGATGGTGTGCAGGCCTTTGTAGAAGAAGCCCCAGAGAGCCGCCCTGCCCCTTCCCCCATGCTAGGGTGCAGAGCAAGAAGACACCATCTGTAAACAGGAAAGCAGGCCCTCTCCTGGGGTCTGTCAGCACCTTGACCTTGGACTTCCAGCCTCCAGAACTGTTTGAAATAAATTTCTGTTGTTTATCATCTTCTCAAACTAAGGCACTACCTACTGATACTCACTATCCTGGCAATAATGCCTCTTGGGAGGAACTGACACCAAGGATGTCAGAGGTGAACTTGGGGGATGCCAGTGGGGGAAAGGGGCATCAATGTACTCTGGGCTCTGCAAGGTGGCCTGGCGATCCCAGCATGATATTTGCTCCCCGTAAATGGATCACAGATCTACACATAAAATGGGTCTGCATTTAAAATGGATCACAGATCTGCATATAAAGCTTAAAATTATAAAGCTTCTTTAAAAACAAATCTTTGTAACTCTAGGATAGGCAATATATCTTACCTCTAACACCAAAAACCTGATCCATAAAAGAAAAAAATGATGACACAGGCCATTAAAATTAAGAATTTTCTTCTATGCAAAAGATAACAGCTAAGAGAATGAAAAAAAGCTACAGATTAAGCAAAAAGATTTGTTAAATATATATCCAATATACATAGAACTTTCTTAATAAGGAAACCAATGGCCGGGGATTTAGCTCAGTGGTTCCGCCTCCTACCATGCAAGTGCAAGGTCCAGAGTTCGATCCCTGGTACCAAAAAATAAATAAATAAAAATAAGGAAACCAACAAACTAACCTCAAAAAACAAGATGAGCCTAGATAGGAACCTCACCAACTCATACAGACAGCAAACAGGCACATGAGAAGGTGCCATGCAGTGAGCATCAGCAAGAAATATGAGTTGGCAGAGGAGATGCCACTCTATGCCTATCAGAATGGCCACACTCTGGAACGTGGCCATAACAAGGGTGTAGAGGGACAGAAGCTCTCGTTCATTTCCGGGGGAAGCTAAGAATGGTACAGTCACTCTGGAAGACAGTTACAAAACTAAAGACAGTTGAACCCCATGTCAGCATGCTCTTTGGTATTTCCACAAAGGAGCCTAAAATTTAAGTTCAGCCAAACATCTGCACACAGATGTCTGTAGCAACCCTAGTCCTAAGTGCTAACAGCTGGAAAGGACAAAGATGTCTTTCACTGAGCTAGGGGGCAAATAAAATGTGGTACATTCAGATGATGGAATGTTCTTTGGTGTTTTAAAAAATGAGCTATCAAGCTATTGGAACATAAGTGGAGAAATTTTAGTTACCTGTGACTAAGTGAAAGAAGCCAATCAGAAAGACTATTGATGATTACGCATCATTACAATCCATGGCATAGGCGTCACCAGACAGAATCCCAGGGTAAATTACAGACTCTGGGTGACAATGTAAGTCTCACGGATGGTGACCAAGGTACCACTCTGTCAGAAGACACTGGAGACAGAAAGCCTGTGCGTGTGTGAGAGCACAGGACCTGCATTGGGAAACCTCTGTTCTGCTCTGTTCAGCTATGACCCTAAAACTTCTCTAAAATATGAGTCTATTTTAGAAATCAGGAAAAGACTTGAGAATTAGAAAGATGCCAAATGAACACAAGAAAAGATGTTCAACAGCATTAGTCACTAGGGAGATGTCAATTAAGGCCACTGTGAAATATCAGCACACAGCTGTCTGGATGACTAAAGTGAAGGGGTTTGATAATAGCAACTGCAGGCAAGGATCAGGGGCACTGGACCTCTATGTTGTTGGTGAGAATAAAAAACAATACTCTGGAAGAGAGTTGGACAGCTTCTTATAAAAGTAAACATATATTTACCATACAGCCCAATAATCAACCCTGAAGTACTTATCCAAATAGAATGTAAACATATTTCTACATAAAAACCTGTAAGAGCTTTGCTGATAATCAACCCAAGCTGGAAACAACCCAGTGTCTCTCAACTGGGAGAAGGAAACAAACTGTGGTGCATCCATACAGTGGAATACTATTCACCAAGAAAAAGGGAAACACGAGCATCTCGTCCATAGCTACATACATGAATCTCAAGGTCATTAATGCCAAGTGTAAAAAGCCAGACACAAAATTCTGTAGGATTCCATTTGTACCACATTCCTGCAAAATTATGGGCATGGTGAACACATCAGAGGCCAGCAGGGACAGGCCAGGGAGGAAGTAGGTCAGTATCAAATGACACAGGAGCACCTTTGTGTGTGACACAATCTTTGTATATCTTGAGTGTGGCGGTGTTATACAACTGAATACACTGGTCAACACTCCCAGAACTGCATGCTAAAGAGGATGGATTCTATTTACATAATTATACCTTAATGTTAAAAGGGGGAGGAAATGAAGTCATTACTATTTCTTTAAATCTATAGGAAGACCCAAAATCATCTCTAATTAAAGAGCCTCAAAAAAAAAAAAAAAAAAAAAAAAAAAATATTTACATAATTATACCTTAATGTTAAAAGGGGGAGGAAATGAAGTCATTACTATTTCTTTAAATCTATAGGAAGACCCAAAATCATCTCTAATTAAAGAGCCTCAAAAAAAAAAAAAAAAAAAAACAGGAATCCAGCAATTCCTTGAACTGTATGGCCTTTCATTTCTAATATGATAGTTAATGTTGTAGAAAAGCAATCATTTGTATAGAGACCACAATATACCAGTAGGGTGTAGAATTTAAATCTTTATAAAGCAGAGAGGTGCTAATATTCAGTCAGCCCCTGCTCTGTGCACGCATGGCCGTAGATTCGCTGGTGCTGAGCCACGGTTAATTGCAGAAATGGGAGGAATCCAGTCCCATGGGCCAACTTTCTTCTCCTCGTTTTCTAAGTTTTCCTCCCCAAATTTCATAGTCAGAAAGCAGCACGATGTTGACACTTCTCCTCCTTCTGCCTGTCCCCCCAAAAAGTTCACAATTCAGTCAATCAAGTGGTCTACACGGCAAACAAACTCTGAGTTGACTGATTCTTTTCCTCCGAAACTGACAGAATCAAATGGTTATTTATTTATTTACCTGCTAATAATTTATATCCTGTCTCCTTCCAAAAAGGATGCAAGTGCCTCCCTGGATATCTTGGCCTCCAAACAATGTAAGCATCTCGGGAGGAAAACAACCTCTGGAGAAGTGGTCTTTGGTTTCCTTCCAGAATCCACAGCCACCCAGAGAAGTTTAATGAGCCCATTACTGCAGAGTATGAATAATGGAGACACCCACCCTGCTGCTGGGTTTAAGTGGGGAGCTAGACACACACGGCAGAGGATGTGCCACTGGTTAATTGACACAGGGTGAGGTGGGGGCGTTCTTCCTGAGAAAGTAGATTCATCTTGGAAGTCCTTCGTGGATATCCCCTGGCATAGACGGGCCAGTTCTTCACAGGCAGAATTTCAACAAGGTAGCACAGTGAACACCAAACCCCTGGACAAACAGAGGGAGAGAGGGTGTGTGGCTTGTCTCTACCCACAGAGCTGGTGAGAAGTGACCTTCTGATCTCTAATGCTGGCCTTCCGGAACTCGACACCTGGGCTTTCAGCCCTCTCTTACCTCCCTTTGGGACTCTGAGCCCAGCCGACCTGGCTGGTCCTGATCATCACCTGTAATGACCTAGTTTATCAATATAAATGTTGACATCTTGCACTCCATCTTGAACACTGCTTTGGTGAAATATCATAGTGGCTGATTATGTGGTTGAGATGAAGTCAGCTACAAGGGACAACAAGTGCAGTTCAAACTGGCTTCAGCAGTGAGAAGGTCCTGAGCAGCAGAGATCAGGAAGCAGGAAAGGTTCTGGGTGCCACGTGTAAGAAGATCAGCTCTGCCCTGCGCCACACCTGTGCTTCTTCCCCGGGCAGCTCAGAGCCACACTGCAGCAGCTGTAGGAATTTCCCCAAGAGGAAAGATAACCTTTCCCTAAGTCCTGCTGTCGCTGCCTCCAGGCCTGACAGGATCGGCTAGCACACCCTCGGTCACATGCCCATCACAAGCCACTCACTGCAAGGGCCAAGAGACGACCGGTGCTGTGGGGGACACCTGGGACACATTTCTGTTCTATCCCTTCCCACACACCCAGGAAAACTGCCCAGAGCTCAGTGTCAGCCCTGAAAGATGACAACACTATAGGAAGAGAATATATGAGTTCCCAAGTGACTTTAGAAAAGGCCACCCATGTCTCTTGGTGACTTCTCATTGATAGGACCAAATTCCAAACCCCTGCCAACTTATGGCTCATGGTTGGTGGCTCCTAAGAAGGAACGGCATGGCACAGGGTGTGGCACTTCTGCTCACCTCATGGCGAAGAGGAAGCAGAGAATGAAGGGAGGAAACAGGGAGGGAGATGAGCCTTCCCAGGCCACGCCCCAGGGGCCGGCCTCTTCCAACCAGACCCTGCCTCCTAAGAGCCAATCACCTTCCGAAAGCCCCGCCTAGGAGCACAGGAGGCCCTTAGGGGACATCTAGATATAAACCCTAGCACTATGGGACCAGATGTTACTGATATGTTGTGTTCAGTCACCCAGACTTCAGAGCTCTTTCTTACCCAAGCTAACACTGATTAGTACCCTAAAGAATCTGGCCGGTTTCAACAAATCATCTGGGTAGAACTGAAGCTGGGCACTCAGCTGTGAAGGAGGCTCTACTTGCAGCAAGATACGTGCTTCCCAGGCGGGAGAATGGGGTGAAGGCGAAGGGCAGAGAGAAGGTGTTAGTGAGCTCTTCTGAAATTCCTGTCTCCACGATTAGTGCACCACTGCCTAAGTTCGCGTCGGCCTTTGTGTGACCTTGAGCAAGTCATCCTCAAGCTCTGGGTCTTGGTCTCTCCAGGAGAACGTGACCTCTAAACTCTCCGCAGGTTCGGGCACCCAGGGGATCTGGGGCACCAGGGGCTTCACTACTTTAGGCTGCATTTGGGGGGCTGCACTGTGCGACCTGAGAAGGGCAAGGCCCAGCACACTCTCCTGAGAATGTGCACTCAGAAACCCTCAGAGGTGACATCTGGGTGTGTGGTCCCCTGGGGGGGGGCTCTTCACTCCCCGAAGAAATTATTCTCGTAAGTTTGATGTCATTCCTACAAAACATCATTTTCATAACTCTGATCAGGGAGCCGATTAATGTAACTCTTATTTATTGTGACTGCTTCGGCATTTAAAAAAAAAAAACACAAATCAAACCCACTTGGATCCCACATTGCTGTCCCATCCATTTTGCTGCATTATAGTCACATTCATATTTTTATTATTAATGCTGCCAATACAATAAATATTCATCATGAAACAGGCTCCACTTAAGAGGGAATACCTGTATGTATCAAGTGCTCCTAATACTCCCAAGCTATGCACGCGCACATGCTGGCTGGCACATTCAGATAACCTACTGAAGTCCCACTAAGTGCGAAGTCACTTTTTCCGACCATTATCTCTTTTATCCTACCCATAATCCTGTCCTGCTCAATCCCATTTTAAAGACTAGCACACTGAGGGGCAGGAAGGGGAAGCAGCTAGTCCACCAACCTGCACACAGTCAGCAAGGAGCAGTATCTTCCAGCCTAAGGAGTCTGTCCATTAACACAAGGGCTAAGCATCTTCCAAGACTGAAGGAAAAAAAGACTGCAAAGTAAAGCACTCACAGGGGGGCATGGTGGCGCAGGCCTGTAGTCCCAGCACTTGGAAGGCTGAGGCAGGAGGATCACCTTGAGTATGAGGCCAGCCTGGGCTACATAGTGAGTTCAAGACCAAAAGCATTCAAGACTGAAGCAGAAAGGACCATTAGCAGCAACTGTAACTTTTTAGTGCCCTTCATTTACTTTTTCTCCACTAAACTGTCACACACCCAGTTTGCTTTTAGGAAAATTGATGCTGGTGCCAAACAGACAAAGACAACTGGAACATCCTGAAAGATATTGGGGCTTTGGAGGGACTCCCCTTCGTGACCTCAGCCACTTTCGAGGACATCCGGGGCAGCATCCACCACGATGCTCTGCAGTTTCCCGAGAAGTAGGAAGTCTCTTGCACAAAAGTCCCGGGTCCTTACATTTCCTAGCCTCTCCCGCTCAGGCCCACAGCTGCCACCTCCAGGCAGCTCACGTGGTCCTGACAATGCCTGATGTAAGCAGGAAACAAGACGGGCCTCTGGAGAAAATGCAGGACGCGGGTGAGATGTGCATTTCAGATAAACAGCAGAATTATTCCAGCACGCATCTGTCCTCGGTCAGTAGGACTGAAACTCATATGTAACCCAGCATCTTGTGTATTGGTTTACAAAACCTGGTGACTGCGGCAGCAATGATCCTTCCTTCCCTTGCCCCCTTCCAGACCTCCAAGCCTGCAAGGAAGAGGAGCTGCCAGGGTGATGAGCGGGACCCGGGACACCCCGGCCCTAACCTTTCGGGAGTGGAGGCTGAAGGTCACATGCCTGGCGCATGCGCATGTTCTCCGGGGCTGCTCCGTGGGGGGCGGGGGAACGGACTGAAGCCCACGGTGACTCGATTTACCCTGCTGCAACTCTGAGACATGCACTGGGGTGCAGTAGTTCCCAGACTTCATTTGTTCCACCATTCTGGTTGCCACCGAATTGTAAATATGTATGTGGTGGAAAGTACCAAGCTCCGCAACTGCGGTACCACTGTGCTGGTTAGTCCTACGAGTGGCTCTGTGAGAAGTGCTGCGTCTATCTGCTTAAAGAGCATGCGTCGTTGCCACTATACTCAGTGGGGGCCCAGTGGCAGGGCCTCCAGAGACCCCGGTAATGGCACATGCCCAGCTCAACCTCCTAATCAGTGGTGACCCCCAGGCTGTGTCCGGCTCAGGACCTCCCATTTTTCTATTTGGAAAAAAAAAAATGGTTCAAGGGAAAAAAGTGATTTGACAACTTTGGAAAATAATATGAAGTTTCCTTTAAAAAATTAAAAGCTGCCATATGATCCAGCAATCCCACTTCTGGGTTTATATCCAAAAGAATTGAAATCAGGATGACAAAGGGATGTGAGAACTCTCATGATCTTTGCAGTGCTATTCCTAATAGCTAAGCTGTAGGAACAGTGAAAATATCCCTGGACACATGAATGGGTGAAAATATGTACTGCATACATACAATGGAGTACTATGCAGCCTTTAAAAAGGAGACCTTGCCATGTACAACCCACACAGATGAGCCTTAAAGCCATTGTGCTAAGAAAAAAACAATCATAAAAGGATCAGTACTGCATATTCATTTAGGGGAGATATCTAAAACAGTCAAGCTCACGAACTCAAAGAATAAAATAATGGCTGCAGGGGCAGGGGGATGCTGGTCAGTAAGTATAAAGTATGTTAGGCCAGATGGGAGAGTACTAGGGGTCTGCTGGCCAACCCTGTGCTCACAGGGGCAGTGACACCTGACCCACCAAGAACTCGTGAAGAGGGTAAACCCCACATTAAGTGTTCTTGTTATCATAAAATAAAACTCACAGAGAAAGAACTGCTCGATAGCTCAGGTGGAAATGTAAAAGGTGCCCAGGTCTAGAGGGCCCCCAAACGTCCATGAGCCAAAGCCAAAATTCTAACTACTGTCTAGGAAGGGAGAGGCAGAAAAGTCCACTTCGTGGATTCTTTTGAGATGTGCTTGTCCTCCCCCAATAATGCAGCTTTTGGATATGGCCCCGAGCAGACATCCAAAGGCCCTAATTAATAACACAGATCCCAGGGAGGCTCTCAAACTGAAACCACAGCTGGCAGCAGATAAGGGCAGGCCACTGGAGCTGGGGTGTGAAGGGGGACTTTTTCCCTTTCCTCACACCGGAATTCCTGCCGGACCCTATGACATCTTAAGAATTCCGGAGCCATCGCTCAAGCACCTGGAGGTAGGCCGGCCCCGATTCCCCACGGGAAGGAGAACCACGCCTGCTCCTGACCCAGCAGCCATCGCTCAAGCACCGGGAAGGTAGCCGCACGGGTGCCCCTGAACCCCCATAAGCTAAGCACCCCCCTCACCGCACTCTCAGACCTCCTGACTGTGCAAGTCTTTGGACCCACTCTGCAAAGACAGAGGTGGTCATCAAGGGTATTTTTCTGAGACCCCAACTTTTAACATCTTTAAAGAAAGGGCGTGGGAAACCTGTAATAGAACATTGCGGAGTTCAACCATTCAGAAGGTTGGGGAACTCAATCTGGGCTTTGCAGCCCGAGGTCAGTCAGAGTCATGGGGTTCAGCAATCAGCTAACTGAGATCAGGGGTCTTGCATCCTCGCTCTGTCTGAGCCATTAAATGGTTAATATACTATATTGAAAAGTGTGTTCACTGCAGACATGTTCTGGACTGCTTCTTGATTTCAATTTAATTCAAATGATTTAAGGGTGACAGACTAGTGACTACCACAGGTGGTCAGTGTCCAAGTTGTGCTTGATCATGTTGTGTCACTGATTGTATCAGTTGGGGTAAAGCATTGCTGTTGAATTGATGAGCTGTTTTCTCTGATGTTATGAAGATGAGAATGTCCATGGGTCGTTAGAGACACAGAAGCTAGGGTGCAACTATATCAGGAAGATTTGGGTAATAATCCAGAGATTATACCAAGGACAGTCCAACAACAAAAATAAAAATGAGAAAACACTTAAGCAAGACACAAGGACAGATTTCCAGTTCACCAATGGCAAACAGTAGGGCAAATGAGGATGAAAAGGCCAATAGTGAACCACCAGGACACCCTGAACTCAAAGCACAGGAAGTAACAAAACAGATCAATCAGGCTCTAGAAAAATTCAAAACAGAAATAATTTCCCAGATAACCATAGAGATAGTGAGCAAAATGGAAGTCGTGATTTGAAACTCTAAAGCAGAAACTGACAGAAAAATAGATGAACTCAGGGCCATGATAGAAGCCATGAAGGCCCAGCATAAGAAAGAAATGGAAAAAATAAACGCCCAACATAGGAAAGAAATGGAATCCATAAAACAGATTCAAACAGATATCCAGGAGATTAAACACTCTATTGAAAGTGTATGCAACAGAATAAAAGAATGCGAAGATAGGCTCTCAGATATAGAAGATAAGATTGCAGTCAGTGACCATGAAAAGAGAGGTCTCTTAAAAACAGTAAGAGATCATGAGAAATCGATCCAACAACTCCTAGATGATGCAAAGAAGAATAACATAAGACGGATAGGAATACATGAAGTAGCAGGAGAAAATACAAATGACTTAAAAATCTGTTTGCAGAATTAATGACAGAAAACTTCCCAAACAGAGGGGAAGAATTTGACATTCAGATAACTGAGGCATATAGGAC